>NC_052162.1:86264800-86864800 GCF_902713615.1 Scyliorhinus canicula
CACTAGCCTAGGGTGCCGTGTGACTCTTTAGTTTTCAGATCAGGGTTCTCTTAGGGAGTAAAAAGAGTGGAAGTGGTTTACGCCATCACTGGCAGGGCGGGGCCTCATTGAGCCGTCAAGCAGCTCCACAGAGGTCAGCGCACCATCTTTGAAGTCTCCCTGACCAGCGCTGCAGCCTAATGTTCCCAGACCCAATCATGGAGCTTTCCGAGGCCCTGCCCACAACAATCTTCACCGGAATACTCCCCACCCCCCCACCAACATTTATTGCCGGCAATCCACTCCCCCCGACCAACACCATGGAAGTATAACTGACACTCCCCCATCTCCCACCCTCAGTGTCCACTCTCCCATCCCTCCACCACACATTAATGCACCCGCCCCATGGGGCTCCCACTAGGGCTTGTACTGGCACAGGTTGGCACTGCCAGGTTGACACTGTCAGGTTTGCAGTGCCAACAAGTGTCGGAGGTACTTCCTGGACACATCCCCTCCCCTCCCCTGGAGGGGTGGGGGGGGTTGCTATGATAACCTTTGCACCCCCCCCCCCCCTCCCCCCCGAGGGATCACCTTGACTACTTTACGCCCAGCTAAAGTTGTTGTGAACCTGTTGGTGTGAATATTTAGTGAGGGAGTGATCATGTGGCAGTGGGCCTGCTAATCATATTTAAATTGATGTAAATCACAGTTGCCAGCGAAGGGCGGGGAAAGGCGGGAAACACGATGCTTGCGGGAGAGATTGTTTCCCAATGCTCGTGGGATTTTCCGCCATGCCGCCAATCCCACGGACGGCTAGCCCACGCTCAAAATCACCGCAGTAGATGTATCAAATGAAATTGTTGCCTTACTTACTCAAACAACCCCCTTTGTCTTGCAGCAGCAACTTTTACCAAACAACAGGAATTCTGCAAGTTGAGTAGTGGGCTCCAGGTTGTCGTCCAATCCCTTGTTGTGATCCATTGCAAAGTGACCTTCACTTGAAATGAAAATGAAATGAAATGAAAAAATGAAAATCGCTTATTGTCACAAGTAGGCATCAAATAAAGTTACTGTGAAAAGCTCCTAGTCACCACATTCCGGCGCCTGTTCGGGGGGGGGGGGGGGGGGGGTTGGTACAGGAATTGAACCATGCTGCTGGCCTGCCTTGGTCTGCTTTAAAAGCCAGCTCTTTAGCCCTGTGCTAAACCAACCACTTGCATGAATAGGAAAGGATTGTAGTCTCTGGATGTTAGCGCATTTTGCAATTATCTACGTTTTGGATAAGGCATGAGTGCTTATTTCCCAGGCAGCTGCCGTTTAACCTACAAAGGCAAGTCTCAAGGTTGATCGTGGATCAATGAAATTTGTATTCTGGAGCTGTGGTGCATGACAGCTCTGTGATATCTGAGGATATCCAGCTGAACACCAGTCTAATGAGTTGCCTGCAGTTATCCGACTAATCATGTAGCACACCATTAGCATGTTGAAACAGTTGTTTGGTGCCTGAACAGACGTGAGGGTGTCCTAGAGTACACCCCTGCTATGGCTTCAAGGGTTGTGGTAATATATTGCTTGCTACATAAAAGTAATTCTTGGCAGGACAGCAGGCTTCCTTCCCTCAAGAACATTAGTGAATCAGTTGGGTTTTAGCATCAATTCAACAGCATGGACACTTTTACTGATACAAGCTTGTTATTTCCAGATTTTTTAAAAAAATGAATTAAATTGGCATGCAGCACATTTGAACTCATGTTCTCTGGATTATTAATCCAGGCTTCTGGATGACCAGTCACGTAACATATGCACCACATTACAGTATCCAGCAAGATGTTTTTGCCTATAGTGCCATAGTTTTCGATTGCAACCCAGAAATCTTCCTTATGGTTGCAAATCACCAATCTCTGTAAGAACATGCTATGTACCAGGCAAATGCTTTTGAAGACATTTTAGCTCATTCACCAGTCTTATTGGAGCAGGTTAAATGTTGACTCAACATTCCATCCATTGAGAGCGATGTTGGCCAATCCCACCAGACAGGAGAAGAACACGATTGGGTGTAATCTTGGTTTCACATTCTGCCCAACTCCACTCACTATTGAACTCCGTGGGCGTGATTCTACGACCCCCGCTGGGTCGGAGAATCCCTAGGGGGCGGCGCGAATCCCGCCCCGACGCCGGCTGCCGTATTCTCCGGCGCCGTTTTTCGGACGGGGGCGGGATTCCCACCTCGCCGGTTGTCTTGTTATGCTCTTGGCGTAGCATAAGCTGCTTCCTTGATGTTCTCTCTGACAAAGGAAGGTTGAGATGTGGAGATAACTTCAACATGTTTATTAAACTATTTACAATTCTCCTACTCGGATTCGCCTCTACTGTTAATCCTTTTATAGCTACTCAGACTGACGAAGCAGTCTGCTACAATCCACGTGGTGGGTGTGATGTTGAATCAACCCTGTGTCTGTACTCACTGAGTGTCTCCACTGGAAAGAGTAAGATCATATGTGCTGTGTCCTTTATATATGGGTTGGTGTGATGCCCCCCTGTGGTAGTGTCACCTCTGTGTGTATCGTGAATGCCCATTGGTCGTGTCCTATCTTACTGACTTATTGGTTGAGTGTCTGTGTGTCATGTTTCTGGTGCTCCCTCTAGTGTCTAGCTAGTCTACATGTACTTACATTGACCCCTTGTGTAGCTACAGTGATGAATATCACCACACTGGTCGGGGGCCGTTAACAGCGGCCCCCCCGGCAATTCTCCGGGCCCTGATCGGCCGGGCGGCCGTCCGTTTTTGGCCAGTCCCACCGGCGTGGTTACGTATGGTCCCACACGGCGGGACCTGTCAGGTAAGTCAGGGAGGGCCCTACAGTGGCCTGGTCCGTGATCGAGGCCCACCGATCTGCGGGCGGGCTTGTTCCATGGGGGCACTTCTTCCTTCTGTGCCAGCCCCTGTAGGACCCCGCCATGGCTGGCACGGAGAAGAGAACTCCCCGCGCATGTACCAAAATACACCAGCCGGTCTGCACATGCGCGGAACCACGCCGCCGGTTCTGTGCATGCACGAACTCACGCCGTCCCTTCGGCGTCGGCTGGACCAGCGCCAACCCCCCTGGCATCCACCTAGCCCCCGAGACAGGTGAGAATTCCTCACCTTGGCAGCTCTTTGACTCTGGAGTCGTTGTTGCCGCTTTTCCCCCTGGCATGGGGACTTAGTCCTTGGAAGGGAGAATCCCGACCCAAAAGTATATTTGGGGGGGGGGAAGTAAAATCAGAATTTCACCTGATTCTCTGGGATTCCAACCTGGCATGGTAGATTAAAATTCCTCCTTTTATCTCAAAGAATGTTCTGATGCAAAGTTCCTTAAGTTTGCTTCCACAGTCCATTACCTTGGTTGTAAATCAAATCACATACCATACCTGGATGTCAATGAAACATGAGAATCATTTGGGAGTGATGGAAGCATTCAAAACAGATTGTTGACTATGACTAATAAGCATAAATGAAAATGATGCATGCCCACACTTTTGACAATGATGATTTATTGCGATGTGTATCTGTTACAGATACAATAGAAAAGCAAGTATTAGTATACAGCTGTAACCTTACCTCTTCTTCACTGCTCAAGCAACTTGATTGCCTGTAACTAGAAGCAATTATATATAAGCCGTTCAGTCAGCTGTGGGGCAGATGTTGCAAAACCCCTTTCCCACAATGTGTGTGTGTATGAAATAAACCAACCTCCTTATTTTACCGTATCTCAAATTCGCTGTGGGATTATTAATAATGGTTTGGAACACTCCAAACTGAACTGATCAGAAAAATATGCTGCCATTATAAAATGAGAATGTTGCAGGATATTCTATTTTTCCAGAAGCAAGGACTTCCACGATGGGAGAAGGCACATCGCGATGAATTAGTCTTGAAGGCACAGATGCAGAAGTTCCAATGTTCTAGTGGTTCACAGTGTAGATGTGCACAAGTAAATTGTAACCTGGATATGGGCGCTTTCTGCTGCTGAGATAAGTCCTGCTTCTCTTCTGAAGTCAAGCAGTGACTGATGATAACATTCAAAACCTGTATAGTTAATGGATTTCTGACAGCTGACGGCTCGTTCATGTGACAGGGTGGCTTCGGGAGGTTAAGCCATTCAGCGAACCAGGCCACTGGTGAATCACATGTTTTGGGGCAGGCAACCATGGGGCTATGAACACCAAAATGAAGATTAGGAGTCACAAACAGCTGCCTTTGCCCATAATGGCTTGGGCAGACATCCCGGCTGCTCAGCCATTACATTTGCTTGGCTGGAATGTTTATACGATGTGAGGAGTACTACATTTCAGGAGGTGTGAATTCTTTCAAACTGTTCAGAAACTTCCAGAAACCAGCATGTCATAGAATTAGAATTTACAGTGCAGAAAGAGGCTATTCGGCCCATCGGGTCTGCACCATCCCTTGGAAAGAACGCCCAATTTAAGACCACACTTCCACCCTATCCCCATAACCCGGCAACCCCATCTAACTTTTTTGGACACTAAGGGCAATTTAGCATGGCTAGTCCACCTAACCTACACATCTCCGGACTGCGGGAGAAAACCAGAGCACCCGGAGGAAACCTACGCAGACACGGGGCGAATGTCCAGACTCCGCACCGGTGGTGACCCAAGCTGGGAACCAAACCTGGGACCCTGGAGCTGTGCAGCAACAGTGCTAACCACTGTGCTACCATGCCGCCCGATCAGCTGGAGTGATCCTCCAAGCTCAGCAACTTTCCATTTTGAAAAATAGAAAAAGAAATGTTTAGAAAGCAACGAGACTGACAAAGGTATTTTCCTCTTGTGCTTGATGATTTTTCCTGACGAAAGATTAATTGAATTAAATATCACAGCGTTCCATTGGAGTGGATTATAATCCTAGACCTTTCTTGGGACTTTTCCAGATCAGGCGTACTTTTCACATGATCAACCCCACCTCAGGTTGAGAAAGTCAGACCCCACAGACACTTACATGGGTCTGAAAAACTGATCAAACATTCCGCAAAGGAAAGGTACCACCGAAGAATATTACTCCCGCAATTAACCTTTTTCAGAGAATCACAGAATTGTTACGACGCAGATGGAGGCTGTCCATCCCATTGTGTCTGCACCAGCTCTCCAAATGAACATTATGGCTCAGTCCCATTCCTCTGCCTTTTCCCCTCACCTCTCTGGATCATTTCTATGCAAGTAATTATCTAATGCCCTCTTCAATGCCTCGATAAAACATGCCTCCACCACACGTTCAGGCAGAACATTCCAGACCTGAATCACTCATTGTGTGAAGAAGCTCTTTCTGACAACACATTTGCTTCTTTTCCAAATCACTTTATATCTGTGCCATTTCATTATTGATCTTTCCTCCCCCCCCCCCCCCCCCCCACCCATCTACTCTGTCCAGCCTCCTCATGATTTTGAACATCTTTGTCAAATTTCCTCTTCGCCTTCTTCTCTCCAAGGAGAACAGTCCCAGCATCTCCAATCTATCCTCATAACTGGAATTTCTCATCCCTGGGACCATTCATGTAAACCTCTTCTGCGCTTTCTCCAAAGTGTTAACAATCTTGGCACCCAGAACTGCACATGATATTCCAGCTGAGGTTTAACTAGCATGTTTGATATGGTTCAGCCATTTTTTAAAAATATAGAAATTTAGGCTACCCAATTCATTTTTCCAATTAAGGGGCAATTTAGTTTGAGCTCCCCCCGGGGAATATGTTCAGGTACCTTCAGGTCAAGGCGTTTGCTAGGCAGCAGGTGGAGGGGTTCCCTTCGCTGCCCCCGTGGGAGGTAAGGGATAGGGTGCTTTCGGGGGTGTGGGTCGGGGATGGGAAGGTGATGCAGGAGGTGGAGGAGGCGTCGGTAGAGGAGCTGAAGGCTAAGTGGGAAGTGGAGCTGGGGGAGCAGATTGAGGAGGGGACATGGGCGGACGCCCTAGAGAGGGTGAACTCCTCTTCATGTGCGAGGCTTAGCCTCATCCAGTTCAAGGTACTGCACAGGGCTCATATGTCCGGGACGAGGATGAGCAAGTTTTTTGGGGGTGAGGACAGGTGCATTAGGTGTTCGGGGAGCCCAACGAACCATGCCCATATGTTTTGGGCATGCCCGGCACTGGGGGAATTCTGGCAGGGGGTGGCGAGGACGGTGTCGAGGGCGGTAGGGTCCAGGGTCAAGCCAGGCTGAGGACTCGCGATATTTGGGGTTGGGGTGGAGCCGGGAGTGCAGGAGGCGAAAGAGGCCGATGTTTTGGCCTTTGCGTCCCTAGTAGCCCGGCGGAGGATCTTGCTGCAGTGGAAAGATGCGAGACCTCCGAGCGTGGAAACCTGGATCAATGACATGGCGGAATTCATTAAGCTAGAGAGGGTCAAATTCGCCCTGAGGGGGTCGGTACAAGGGTTCTTTAGGAGGTGGCAGCCTTTCCTCGACTTTCTGGCTCAACGATAAGGAACTAGGTCAGCAGCAGCAGCAACCCGGGGGGGAAGGGGAGGAAGGGGGGGAAAAGGGTGGGGGGGGGAAGGGGGGGAAAAGGGTGGGGGGGAAAGGGTAGGGGGGGAAAAGGGTGGGGGGGGAAGGGGGGAAAAGGGTGGGGGGGAAAGGGTGGGGGGGGGAAGGGGGGGGGAAAGGGTGGGGGGGAAGGGGGGGAAAGGGTGGGGGGGAAAGGAGGGGGGAAAGGGTGGGGGGGAAGGGGGGAGGGGGTGGGAAAGGGTGGGGGGAAGGGGGGAGAGGGTGGGAAAGGGTGGGGGGAAGGGGGAGAGGGTGGGAAAGGGTGGGGGGAAGGGGAGAAGGGGGGGGAAAGGGTGGGGGGGAAGGGTGGGAAGGGTGGGGGAAGTATCCCAATATTGCTACAATTCACCATTGTATTGTATTGTTTTATGTTGATGTCATTGTGGGCTCCGCCTGTGGCCCCCCCCCCCCGGGTGTGGTATATAAATCTGCAGCCTGTAGGCGGCACTCAGTACAGAGCAGTCGCAGGCAGGCACAGATCTAACTTATTAAAACCACTGTTCACTTCTACCAATCGTCTCGTGTGAATTGATGGTCACATCAAGGAGATGGTCCAAGTTTGTGGGGGTGAGGGTGGAGCCGTGCCCGAGAGAGGCAGTCTTCAGGTTATCGGAACAGCCAGAGGTACATATGGGGCCCTGGCTTTTGCTCCCTTAATCGTACGCCGGAGCATCCTGCTCGGCTGGCGATCAGCAGCACCACCCACAGCTGCAGACTGGCTGGCAGACCTGGTGGAATTTCTCCACTTGCAGAAGATTAAGTAGACCAACCAAGGGTCGGAAGAGGGCTACCACAAAGTGTGGGGGCCATTTGTCGGCCTGTTCCAAGACCTATTCGAAGCCAACAGTAATGAGGGAAAGAGGGGGAGATGGGGGGAGCAGTCAAGAGCGCATACAATGAGGAGGTACAAAGGGGGAAGGGGGAAAGAGCTGAGAAGGGAACCCAAAGGAGCCACAGAGAGAAACATGGGGGGAAAAAGAGGGGAGGGGAGGGGGCAGGAAGCATCCCCCGCCCCACCTCCACCCCACCCCGAACCCAGAGGTCAACAACAAAAGCCGCAGAACAGAAGGGAGTCGCTCAGCAGTAGGATACCCGGGGTGGAAGGGGGGCTTCCAACGAGGGGGCAGGGAGCGGTAAGGGGGGGATGGGGAGAATGTATGTTAAGAAATATGTAAATAAGAATCTGTACAACGTGTAAATACCAGATACAGCATCCATTAAAAGTATCACTCTGTAAAATTGAAAAACGCCAATAAAAACATTTAAAAAGAAGAAATAGGAGCTGAAGCAGGCCACTTAGCCCTTTGAGACTACTCTACCATCCAACACAATCGTGGCTGATCTTCCACTTCAATTCCACCTTCATTGTGCTGCTCCCATATCCCTTAAACATACAAAAATCGAATTATCATTGCCTTGAATATATTCAATAACTAAATGCCCTACTCATAACTGTAGCATGCACACAGAATTTCACCACTTACATTTACAGGATTAAGGGTAAAGAGCTAGGACTACAAGGATGGTTCTTTCAAAAAGCCAGCAAATTCATGATCGGTCAGATCTGTTCTATACGATTTCATAGTTGTGTACTGAACATCAGAGCTACACAGAACAGCACAATATACACAAAGCTACCTGACTTAATAGAACCGCAATACACTTTTTACATCCTCTTGCAACACTCCACCTTGTCAATGATCCTCTTATTGCAGACAAGTGTGGCCTTCTCCTGCACTGTAAATTCTATGATAATCTATGATTAATCTCGGACAAAGGTTCGGCACAACATCGTGGTGTTCTGTGCTGTATTTTTCTATGTTCTATGTTCTAATAATCTCCAACCTGAACTACAAAAAATCCACGTGCAAATTAACTTCATTCTAGCATGTCTATTGAGGTAAAGCTCTGCTCTGTCTGTGACTCATCCATTGCTGGACCTATTGTTTATTTTCTGTGACTCTCTTACATGTTGGGAAGATTGTTAAAATGGGTGAGTGTGCGGATTTGGGTGCAGATAAGAATTTAAATGGGGTAAATTACTAAGTTTATTGGGATGTTGATTCTGACTCATTGATTTCTAGGTTTTTAAAAATGGGAGGCAGACTGCTAACCCTCTCTCATGGAAGGATTGACATTTTAAATGAGAGGTTGGAATTCTTAGTTTTAACCTGCTTTGCAGACATTTGAGTCACCAGGCCCAAGGAAACCCGCAAGTTACAGGCCGATGAGGAGAGCAGTGGGGAAAATGGTAATGACTTTTCCAGCATTGCTTGTGGGCCAGGAAGAACATTTTGTACCATCCGCCCGCCACCCATACGTTCCTCATACAAGGAACAACAAGGTTTGGTCCAGTCTGGCTCTGGGTCCATGATAGAACACCCCAGAATCAAACGCTCTTTGAGTTCATGGATCAGACTACCCTGACTGACACCCCCCCAACCCCCTCAAACCCCACCCCTCCCACCACCATAGCCCCAGGAATTGGGTGGTATATGATACATCACCAAGATCAAAGCCACCTCAATTGCGGATTGGATCTACCTGTGCCTGTGGCTTGCTCTGGATTGTTGTCCACCCAACTGGAAAGCGAGTCTGGGGAGAGCTGTAAAGAGAAAAGGTTCATGCTGGAGAATTAAAACTCCAGAGCATTCAGGGAAACTTAGACTTCCGAATTAGTCATTCGAAATTCCACCTGCCCCCATCCTCTCACAAATATTCAAGTTTTGGTCTCGGCTGGCAACTTTCTGTCCAAAATCCAATGGGGAAAAAATCTCTCTCCTGGGCTTCTCCTTATGCTATGTGTCACCATGAGAAGACCTGTTTCTCTGACTCAGTGAATGTCCCAGTATTATTTTTGGGGTTGAGATTACCAGTCTGGAATCCGCCTGTCTCCAGATCCCTGATAGATTAGGGTGGCTTTCTTGCTCCTCAGTGCTTTCCCTGAGAGAAGAGCCTCATTAGACCCATAACCTCTCAGGCTATGGGTCACTTCAATTACATTGTTATTCTACCCTGGGTGGTGGGCATCATTGGCCAAGGCCAGTATTTGTTACCCATCCCGAATTGCCTTTGAACTGAGTGGCTTGCTAGGCCAATCGAGAGGGCATTTAAGTCAAATACATTGCTGTGGGTCTGGAGTCACATATAGGCAAGGTAAGGATGGCCGTGAAAGAGGCCAGATGAAAATCGATAGGCAGCATTACTGAGGCTACATTTATATCCCCAAGGAACTTCATTGAATTTAACGGGACTTAAGCCATGTTCCCACAGCATTACCCATGGCCTCAGGATTAGTAGGCCAGTGAAATTACCACCACAACACCACCTCCCCATGGCTCTCCCATGGGAGCAAAGGTATTAAGGGATATGAGCCAAAGGCAGATATAAGGAGTTAAGCCTCCGATCTCCCACGATCATAGTAAATGGCAAAGCATGCTCCAGGGGCTGAATGGCCTGCTGTTCCTATGTTCCCTGGAAGCTTGATATTCTTGTTCTTATATCTTACTATAAACCCATTCAGTGGTCTCACTTGGGGTCTGCTGGGTGCTTCCCACAATTGAACAATTTGCCTTGAAAGATTTTGATGGGACTTTTATTATGCAAAGAGTTCAAGATGTGTTTTGTGTTTCCTTTTGTGCAGTTGGAGGATACGGAGGCAATAAAAGTAACTCAGCAAACCACTCTCCAAAGCTACCCAAGTCCATGTCAGTGACCCCTCAGCAACCGCACAGGACCGAGTGGATTAACGAGGAAGAACCAGAAGATTTACAGAGTTCCAATGAAACAGATATACATCAGAAAGGAGAGGACGAGGATAGAAACAACACCGAAAACAAAATACCTGGGCCCAAACTAAAGCTAAGATTTGCTTCTCAGGATACACTCAAAAATGGATTGTAACGATTCTACAATGGATGGAGAACATCCCATGTACCTCCATTATCTGGCAATTTTCTGAAGCAAGTAGTGACAGAGCCTGTACAGAATAAACAGAATTTTAAAAAAACATACAAAATTGATGTGACAGTCAAATTGATGTGACAGTCAATATGAGGTATTCAGCATTCACCCTCATCTTAACACTAATGCCACACTTCAACATGGTATTTTGTGGTACCATATTGCACTTTAGACAGTTAATGGACCATTGTCACCAGGCAGATTACATCTCTGGAAACAGCAAGGAAGCTCCCGCTCTGCAAAAATCAGGCATATTGGATGTGCGAACATCTCCTATTGCCATACAAACTTGGCGATGCATTTCTCTTCTCTTTGTTAGATAACATTACAGTAATCAAACAAACTTCTGTACATAGCCACGGCAAATCGAAACTTTGAAATCTGAGGCCAAAAGACAAATTTCTAGAAGTCACTATTAGCAATACTGGTGATGGGACTATCTGCAAGATGTTATCGTCTGCTGTTTGGGTGGGGGTGACAACACATTTCCAAACCACAAGGTAACAACTGCATTATAATAGGAATCAAATGGATGACACATTGAAGTGTTTATGAACACGTATCGCCAATTTCTAGACTAATGTCTCTTTGACTTTCTAAACTCCTGTGTGTAGTTTGAAGTCACCATTTGTACAAAGTAGCAAGTAGGGCATCTACCCACCTTAAGCTGTTAGTATAGTTAGTATACTGTAGAATCAGTCGTCATTAGCTTAATTGATGCTGCTTGACACCTTTTAGGCATTTAAGACAATTAAATAAATATGGTTGAAAATCACGTTACTCATCCAGGTGCGTAAGAAGGGGATTGAGTTTTAATTGTATATAATGGGCGAATTATTAATTTTCTAAAGTGAAGTTAATCGATTGCAATCAGTCTGAGAAGCTGCCACTTCATGAGCATGAAACGCCAATGACTTCATAAATGCCTTGAGAATGCTGGGTTGGAAAATAAAACAGTGTCTAACTATCTCCCAGGTGTTCATTGAACCCACACCTCATGTTCATGTTGCTGCCTTCGGCCGACTGAGCACTGTTACTCCAGTTCAAAGACTTTTTCCATCTTCAAGGATTTCCATGTTGAAAATTGTTGGAGAAAGGCTGTCACATTCAATTTGAGTGTGCAGCGTCATGTGACAGGTACTGCAATATTTGGAGGTTGTATACCACCTCATGTCAAATATGTCATAAAGCGACGGTATGTATTATATATGTGTTATAATGTATTGGTATTGTATATATAGTTGATGCATCATGTCTTATAATGTATTGTATGTATGTATGTATTGTATATACACTCAATAAAAAGTTCCATGTTATTGTTATGGAAAATAAAAATTAAGAATAAACTAGTCTTGCACTTCAGCATCGAAATATTTGCAGCCATTCTGTTGTGTCACTGTACTAGGCTCTAATTTGATATTTTACTTACACCAGTTCTACAATGTTGCACACAAGCATTCAATGTTGCACACAAGTTCAGTATTAAAGGGCAAAAGAGCTTTAGAGAGTAGGGAAGGGGATAATCAGTCCAAGGTGGGCAAGAGCGAGAACAATGGCCAGGAAGAGGGATATGGTGCTGGAAAGGTGGATAGGAGGAGCAGGAGGGAGTATAGTGCCCAGGGAACCCATTCAGTAGTGGGATGAGAGAGGTGCCAGGCAACCGGCACACATAATTATTAGTCAGCTTTATGGGAATTTGGAACCAAGAAATTATGTCAAAGTGTGGGAAATCTTTAGTTTGGGAGGGGAGGGGGTGTTGGTGTGATCAAAGTTCATATCTAACTGAGTAGGAAAGGAGGGCAGCACGGTGGCCTAGTGGTTAGCACAACTGCCTCATGGCGCTGAGGTCCCAGGTTCGATCCCGGCTCTGGGTCACTGTCCGTGTGGAGTTTGCACATTCTCCCCGTGTCTGCGTGGGTTTCGCCCCCACAATCCAAAAATGTGCAGAGTAGGTGGATTGGCCACGCTAAATTGCCCCTTAATTGGAAAAAATAATTGGCTAAACTTTTTTTTAAAACAATGTTTTTAAATAAATTTAGATTATCCAATTATTTTTTCCAATTAAGGGGGCAACTTAGTGTGGCCAATCCACCTACTCTGCACATCTTTGGGTTGTGGGGGCGAAACCCACACAGACACGGGGAGAATGTGCAAACTCCACACGGACAGTGACCCAGAGCCGGGATCGAACCTGGGACCTCAGCGCCGTGAGGCAGCTGTGCTAACCACTAGGCCACCCTGCTGCCCTTAATTGCCTAATCTAAATTTTTTAAAAAACTGAGTAGGAAAGTCATGGGGCAGGAGAATAGGCGTTTACGCTGGAACAGCCGTGACGCCGTTCAGAAGCCGGTTCGCAAACCTCCGACCCCGCCCGAAAACCACGGCGATTGTGGCAGGCGCCGCACGGTCTGGAAATAGCATAGAGGAAATAGAGAAATACAGCACAGAACAGGCCCTTCGGCCCACGATGTTGCGCCGAACTTTTGTCCTAGGTTAATCATAGAATTTTGGACAATTTGTCATGGCCAATCCACCCAACCTGCACATCTTTGGACTGTGGGAGGAAACCGGAGTACCCGGAGGAAACCCATGCAGTCACGGGGAGGATGTGCAGACTCCACACAGACAGTGACCCAAGTCGAAATCGAACTTGGGACCCTGGAGCTGTGAAGCAATTGTGCTATCCACAATGCTACCGTGCTGCCCTTAAGAAGTTAACCTACACTCCCTTATTCTACCCTAATCCAAGTACCTATCCAATAGCCGCTTGAAGGTCCATAAATTTTCCGACTCAACTACTACCACAGGCAGTGCATTCCATGCCCCCACTACTCTCTGGGTAAAGAACCTACCTCTGACATCCCCTCTATATCTTCCACCATTTATCTTAAATTTATGTCCCCTTGTAATGGTGTGTTCCACCCGGGGAAAAAGTCTCTGACTGTCTACTCTATCTATTCCCCTGATCATCTTATAAACCTCTATCAAGTCGCCCCTCATCCTTCTCCGTTCTAATGAGAAAAGGCCTAGCACCCTCAATCTTTCCTCGTATGACCTACTCTCCATTCCAGGCAACATCCTGGTAAATCTCCTTTGCACCTTTTCCAAAGCTTCCACATCCTTCCTAAAATGAGGTGACCAGAACTGCACACAGTACTCCAAATGTGGCCTGACCAAGGTTTTGTACAGCTGCATCATCACCTCACGGCTCTTAAATTCAATCCCTCTGCTAATGAACGCTAGCACACCATAGGCCTTCTTCACAGCTCTATCCACTTGAGTGGCAACTTTCAAAGAACAATGAACATAGACCCCAAGATCTCTCTGCTCCTCCACATTGCCAAGACCCCTACCATTAACCCTGTATTCCGCATTCAGATTTGTCCTTCCAAAATGGACAACCTCACACTTGTCAGGGTTAAACTCCATCTGCCACTTCTCAGCCCAGCTCTGCATTCTATCTATGTCTCTTTGAAGCCGACAACAGCCCTCCTCACTATCCACAACTCCACCAATCTTCGTATCATCTGCAAATTTACTGACCCACCCTTCAACTCCCTCATCCAAGTCGTTAATGAAAATCACAAACTGCAGAGGACCCAGAACTGATCCCTGCGGTACGCCACTGATAACTGGGCTCCAGGCTGAATATTTGCCATCCACCACAACTCTCTGTCTTCTATCGGTTAGCCAGTTTGTTATCCAACTGGCCAAATTTCCCACTATCCCATGCCTCCTTACTTTCTGCATAAGCCTACCATGGGGAACGTTATCAAATGCCTTACTAAAATCCATGTACACTACATCCACTGCTTTACCTTCATCCACATGCTTGGTCACCTCCTCAAAGAATTCAATAAGACTTGTAAGGCAAGACCTACCCCTCACAAATCCGTGCTGACTATCCCTAATCAAGCAATGCCTTTCCAGATGCTCAGAAATCCTATCCCTCAGTACCCTTTCCATTACTTTGCCTACCACCGAAGTAAGACTAACTGGCCTGTAATTCCCAGGGTTATCCCTATTCCCTTTTTTGAACAGGGGCACGACATTCGCCACTCTCCAATCCTCTGGTACCACCCCTGTTGACAGCGAGGACGAAAAGATCATTGCCAACGGCTCTGCAATTTCATTTCTTGCTTCCCATAGAATCCTTGGATATATCCCGTCAGGCCCGGGGGACTTGTCTATCCTCAAGTTTTTCAAAACGCGCAACACATCTTCCTTCCTGACAAGTATCTCCTCAAGCTTATCAGTCTGCTTCACGCTGTCCTCTCCAACAATATGGCCCCTCTCATTTGTAAATACTGAAGAAAAATACTTGTTCAAGACCTCTCCTATCTCTTCAGACTCAATACACAATCTCCCGCTACTGTCCTTAATCGGACCTACTCTCACTCTAGTCATTCTCATATTTCTCACGTATGTGTAAAAGGCCTTGGGGTTTTCCTTGATCCTACCCGCCAAAGATTTTTCATGCCCTCTCTTAGCTCTCCTAATCCCTTTCTTCAGTTCCCTCCTGGCTATCTTGTATCCCTCCAGCGCACTGTCTGAACCTTGTTTCTTCAGCCTTACATAAGTCTCCTTCTTCCTCTTAACAAGACATTCAACCTCTCTTGTCAACCATGGTTCCCTCACTCGACCATCTCTTCCCTGCCTGACAGGGACATACATATCAAAGACACGCAGTACCTGATCCTTGAACAAGTTCCACATTTCACTTGTGTCCTTCCCTGACAGCCTATGTTCCCAACTTCTGCACTTCAATTCTTGTCTGACAGCATTGTATTTACCCTTCCCCCAATTATAAACCTTGCCCTGTTGCTCACACCTATCCCTCTCCATTACTAAAGTGAAAGTCACAGAATTGTGGTCACTACCTCCAAAATGCTCCCCCACTAACAAATCTATCACCTGCCCTGGTTCATTACCAAGTACTAAATCCAATATGGCCTCCCCTCTGGTCGGACAATCTACATACTGTGTTAGAAAAGCTTCCTGGACACACTGCACAAACACTACCCCATCCAAACTATTTGATCTAAAGAGTTTCCACTCAATGTTTGGGAAGTTGAAGTCGCCCATGACTACTACCCTGTGTCTTCTGCACCTTTCCAGAATCTGTTTCCCAATCTGTTCCTCCACATCTCTGCTGCTATTGGGGGGCCTATAGAACACTCCCAACAAGGTGACTGCTCCTTTCCTATTTCTAACTTCAACCCATATTACCTCAGTAGGCAGATCCCCCTCGAACTGCCTTTCTGCAGCTGTTATACTATCTCTAATTAACAATGCCACCCCCCCACCTCTTTTACCACCCTCCCTAATCTTGTTGACACATCTATAACCAGGGACCTCCAACAACCATTTCTGGCCCTCTTCTATCCAAGTTTCCGTGATGGCCACCACATCGTAGTCCCAAGTACCGATCCATGCCTTAAGTTCACCCACCTTATTCCTGATGCTTCTTGCATTAAAGTATACACACTTCAACCCATCTCCTTGCCTGCAAGTACTCTCCTTTGTCATTGTTACCTTCCCCACTGCATCACTACGTGCTTTGGCGTCCTGACTATTGTCTACCTTAGTTGCTGGACTACAGATCCGGTTCCCATTCCCCTGCCAAATTAGTTTAAACCCTCCCGAAGAGTACTAGAAAACCTCCCCCCCAGGATATTGGTGCCCCTCTGGTTCAGATGCAACCCGTCCTGCTTGTACAGGTCCCACCTTCCCCAGAATGCGCTCCAATTATCCAAATACCTGAAGCCCTCCCTCCTACACCATTCCTGCAGCCACGTGTTCAACTGCACTCTCTCCCTATTCCTAGCCTCGCTATCACGTGGCACCGGCAACAAACCAGAGATGACAACTCTGTCTGTCCTGGCCCTTAACTTCCAGCCTAACTCCCTAAACTTGTTTATTACCTCCACACCCTTTTTCCTACCTACATTGTTGGTACCAATGTGCACCACGACTTCTGGCTGCTCACCCTCCCCCTTCAGGATCCTGAAGACACGATCAGAGACATCCCTGGCCCTGGCACCCGGGAGGCAACATACCTTTCGGGAGTCTCGCTCGCGACCACAGAATCTCCTATCTATTCCCCTAACCATTGAATCTCCTATTACTATTGCTTTTCTATGCTCCCCCCTTCCCTTCTGAGCCCCAGAGCCAGACTCAGTGCCAGAGACCTGGCCGCTGGGGCCTTCCCCCGGTAGGTCATCCCCCCCAACAGCATCCAAAACGGTATACTTGTTTTGAAGGGGAATGGCCACGAGGGATCCCTGCACTGTCTGCCTGTTAGTTTTCTTTCCCCTGACTGTAACCCAGCTACTCTTGTCCAGTACCTTTGGTGTGGCTACCTCCCTGTAACTCTTCTCTATGACCCCCTCTGCCTCCCGGATGATCCGAAGTTCATCCAGCTCCAGCTCCAGTACCTTAACACGGTCTCTGAGGAGCTGGAGTTGGGTGCACTTCCCGCAGGTATAGTCAGCGGGGACACCAGTGGTATCCCTCACCACCCACATCCTACAGGAGGAGCATGCAACTGCCCTAGCCTCCATCCCCTCTTACTTTACAGAATTAGCTGCCCTGTGGACCAACTGGACCTCCGCCCTCCGGCTCTGCTCCCAGTCAGCTGTACTCTAAACTCCTGGTTCCCTTCACGCTCTTTGATAAATATAGGAAATTAAATGAAAGGAGTACCTTACTCCCTCCTCACCTAACTCCCTCAGTCACCAAACTCTCACTGTAGCACTCAAATGCCACAAGCTCAGCACTCCCTCAGTCACCAAACTCTCACTGTAGCACTCAAATGCCACAAGCTCAGCACTCCCTCAGTCACCAAACTCTCACTGTAGCACTCAAATGCCACAAGCTCAGCACTCAGTGCAAACAAAGTCTGCACTGTATCTAGCCCCTATTTATACTGTGACTCTAGCTTCTAAAAACTGGCCTAATGCAATTAACTAATTAACAAGCTCCAGCTGCAAGTAAGTCCAAGTAGAACCTTGTTTAAAGCTGATTCAAAATTCACCTTCTTATAGACCAAACAGCAACTTTTAAGTTAATTAACTAAATAAAAGAAATACTAGACTTTAAATAACCCTTATACTCCCTCAGTCACCAAACTCTCACTGTAGCACTCAAATGCCACAAGCTCAGCACTCAGTGCAAAATTGTGAGAAGTGGCCCGATGAGCGATTCTCCGGGCCTCCAACGATACTACACCCCAGATGGGCCGAAGTCCCGATGGCGTGTTTCTAATGTGGTATGAAAAATCGTCAGCCAGTCGGTCGGAGGAGGTCGGGGTCAATGTGGGGGGACCTCAGGCTGGTGAAACAGGCAAGGCCATGGCTGCAGTGGGGGGGCAGGCCCTCCAGGATCGGGGTGGGTGGGTGGGGGGGGGGGGGGGGTGTCAGGGCCAGAGGAGGGAGACAGCACGGCAGGCGGCCATCTTTGCAGCGTCAACTGGAGTGTACGTCTGTAAGAGGGCACCCAAAGACCAAGAACCATTTCACAACTGTACCAAAGCACCAGAAAAGTTTTAAAAGTAGTTGGAAATGAAGATTAAACAATCACTTGCACTTCTCCTACCCAATACTCTGAAAAATAAAACTCTTGATACACTTTCAATTCTTGTCTCAGCAAATATAATATTAGTATTTGACCATGAGGTTAAAGGCCCTTTGCCATAAAATAAAATATATTTCGCTTTTAATTAAGTACATTTACGATAAAGTAACTTCACCGACATATACATAAACAGGTGGCAAACAAATGTATTAGAGTAGAGATACTGATCTCAGGCCGCTCCCCCGCGCTTCTCGCAGTGCCCATGCTGGCCCCTTGTGGGCCACAGAATCGGTGTGCTATGGGGCCTGTTGACGCCGTTGTAAAATGCTCCGGTATTTACGATGGCGTCAACACTTAGCCCCATTATCAGAGAATCCCGCCCATGGAGTCTGAGTGAAAAGGTCAGCAGGATTCACTTTCCGCCGGGTCAGAAATTTCAGTCCGCAAGGTTAAAGGATTTAGGGTGTTTGTTATTATGATTTGGGGCTGGGGAGTGCAAAGGAGAAAAGGCACCAGAAAATGTTTGGTCTGTCTCTGGATTGCTATTCTGGCAAGTTGTGGCCACAAAGATGAAAAGGTGCCACACTTCATGTTCATAAATCATAGGGTTATGAACATAGGAACAATAGAATTAGGAGCAGAAATAGACAATTTGGCCCTTCGAGCCTGCCCCGCTATTCAATCAGATCATGGCTGATCTCTTCCTGGTCTCAGATCCACCTTCCTGCCTGATCCTCGGATCCCTTTAACCCCAGTCCATGATCTAGAGTCCACTCAGCAATTAACAGCTGGTGTGATTTCATGGATATGGGCCTTGCTGGCTCGGCCAGAATTATTATTACCCATCCCTAATTGATCTTGGGACGATGAGGGGCAGCTGTCCATGAACCACTGCAGACCATGTGGTGTAGGTACACCCACCGTGCTGTTAGGGAGGGAGATATTTTGACCCAGCTGCAGTGAAGGAGCGGCGATATCATTCCAAGTCATGTTGGTGTGTGACTTGCAGGGGCACTTCCAGGTGATAGTGCTCCTGTGAACTTGCTGCCATTGTCCTTCGATTTGTCTTCATAATATTTATATCGCTTGCATTAAGTTCATACATTGCAACAAAACCTTGTAACTGCATTCCACGCGAGACGACAACGACAGCGAGAGCCGTCCGGGAGAAGCAAGCAACAACACCAATGCCAGACCCATTCGAGTATCGCCCTCTGTAATTGTTTCTTCGGCACCCAAATGTGTATCAAAGCAAATTACTGCGGATTCTGGAATCTGTAACGAAAGAGAAAATGCTGGAAAATCTCAGCAAGTCTGGCAGCATCTGCAGGGAGAGAAAAGTGCTAACGTTTCAAGTCCGATGAGTCTTTGTCAAAGCTAACAGACAGAGAAAGGGGGAAATATTTATACTGTGAGTGAGAATGAAAGATGAGTCATAGCCACAGAAACCCAGGGAAACCGAGTGCTAATGGCCACAGATGCTCAGGGGAAAGAGTGCTAATGGCAGTTCCCAGAGAGGACAAAAGATGTGAAAGGTCAAACAGCAGGGAAACTAACATCAGAGGATGAACTGTAGGTGTTGGGGAGGGGAAGGGGGAAGCAAAAAGGAGAAAGGTGCAGGAAAGGTGGATAAGATGGGGGGGGCGGGGGGGGGGGGAATTAAATGTATATTAAGAAACAAAAAAATGGTAAAAGACAGTTAAAATGAAATGAAAACAAATGGGTCCAGCCCCACCTCGAAACCCACATGTCTGTTCTTGGCCTGCTGCAATGTTCCAGTGAAGCGCAACGCAAACTGGAGGAACAACATCTCATCTTCCGGTTAGGCACGCTACAGCCTTCCGGCCTGAACATCGAATTCAACAACTTCAGATGATCAGCCCAATTTGTTTTCATTTCATTTTAACTGTCTTTTACCATTTCTTAATATACATTTAATTTCCACCCCCCCCCCCCCCCTCCCCCCCGCCACCTTATCCACCTTTCCAGCACCTTTCTCCTCTTTGCTTCCCCCTGGATTTTGTTTTTTGTAGAACCTTCTTTGGGATCCTAGCATTCTTTCTCCCCCCCCCCCCATACGAACGCCATGATCAGTTTGTCCAGTGCTTTGTAAAAGGCCTTAGGGATGTAGATCGGAATGGATCTAAGTAGGAAGAGGTACCTGAGCAGTACGTTCATTTTGATCATCTGGACTCTCCCTGCGAGGGAGAGTGGGAGTGTGTTCCATCTTTGCAGGTCCTTTTTTATTTCCTCTGTCAGACTGGTGAGGTTCCATTTGTGGATCTCTTTCCAGTCATGGGCTATTTGGATCCCCAGTTAGCGGAATTTGTGTCAGGCTTGTTTAAACAGCAGTCCCGTTAGTGCTGCCCCCCCTACTTGTGGGTGTACCGGGAAGATATCGCTTTTGCTCATGTTGAGTTTGTAGCCTGAGGAGGCGCCAAATTCTTTCAGGTGTGCGATGATTCCATCCATGGTGCTTTGTGGGTGCGAAATGTGGAGGAGCAGGTCATCTGCATAGAGTGAGACTCTGTGCTCTCTGCCCCCTCCAGCTTTTTGCTGCTCTGAGCATAATTGCTAGTGGCTTGATCACTAGAGCGAGCAGCAGCGGGTACAGTGGGCATCCTTGTCTGGTGCCTCTGTGCAGCTGGAAGTATCGGGAGTTGGTGTTGTTGGTCCGTCCGCTCGCCATAAACCTCCCTTTACTCCAGCTCTCCCTTCAACCCCCCCCCAATCCTCCCTTCACACCCCCCCCCCCCCCCCCCCCCCCCCCCCCCCCCCCACCATTGTGAACCACGCTTGTGTCTACCGATGCCCGTTTCGTGTATCCTCAGAAAAAACGGCCCCACAATGGCCGGGAGAGGACCAGACTGGCGGAGGGGTGTCGTGCCTCGGAATCCTCATCTCCTTCGTGGAACGGACCCTGGTGGTGACTAAGGTGGCCGAGGACAGGGCGGTCACCAATGTGGAAGCTGGTGGACGCAGCAGAGGTGAGGAACCACTGGGCTGCACCCGGAGGACCTGTCAAACGCGAGTTGTTTTTTCCATTCTGACTGACCCATCCCTCCCACTGACCACATGTCCATTCTCCTGCACGTCCTCCAGCCGACGACACCAGTCCATCCCGGGTGGTCCCCTCTCCTGACTCCGAGGAGAACACCTCGGAGGACCACATGTTCCTCATCACCAACCTCCATCTTGTCACCCCGCTGCTGTGCGAGGTTGTGGAGGACATAGCAGATCACAACAAAGCAGCCGACCCTGTGGGCAGTGTATTGCAGGGCACCACCAGAGTGGAGGCATCGGAACCGCATCATGAGGAGTCCGGTGCATCGCTCAATGACAGCCCAGGTGGCCACATGGTCCTCATTTTATCGGGTCTCCGCTTCGATGTTAAGCCTCCGTCATTAGCCAGGTCCTCAGTGGGTCCTTATCCCCCAAGAGCTAGCCGCCCATCCTGGGATTTCCCCAAAGAGGCTGGGGATGACCGACTGCCCCAGGATGCAGCTGTCGTGGTCATTCCCCGGGAAGTGTGCAGACACCTGCATGATCTTCATGTGGCAGTCACATGCGAGCTGGATGTTGAGGTAGTAGAACCCCTTCCTGTTAACGTAGGGCACTCTCAGAAGGCCCGGTGAATCCAGGGCAACATGCATGCCATCTATCAGCCCTGGACCTGGGGCATCCCGGTAATCATAGAATTTACAGTGCAGAAGGAAGCCATTCGGCCCATCGAGTCTGCACCGGCTCTTGGAAAGAGCACCCTACCCAAGGTCAACACCTCCCCCTATCCCAATAACCCAGAAACCCCACCCAACACTAAGGGCAATTTTGGACACTAAGGACAATTGATCATGGCCAATCTACCTAACCTGCACATCTTTGGACTGTGGGAGGAAACCGGAGCACCTGGAGGAAACCCACGCATACACGGGGAGGATGTGCAGACTCCGCACAGACAGTGACCTAAGCCGGAATCGAACCTGGGACCCTGGAGCTGTGAAGCCATTGTGCTATCCACAATGCTACCGTGCTGCCGTGATGGTGGAGAAACCTGCTACCCGGGCATCTTGCTGGGCTTGGTCCATGTTGAAGATGATATAGTTTTTTGCCTGGGCAAACGGGGCATCCAGACTTATCGGATGCTTATGTCAGCTATAGCCTGTGAGAAGGATGACCTTGTTCGAGCCCTGGAATGAACCCGAGGTGTGAAAGTTCAGGACTGAGGTGACCTTGACGGGACATGGCACAGATGCCGCACCATCTCCTTGTTCAGGCCGAGCCTCCTGCTCTGTCTGTCACCTGTTCGAATGACCAGCAACGCCTGTACACCCTGGGCCATCGCGGGACTCTGCCTCTGGGTCCCTCCCTGACCTGATGGGCATCCAGGTCCTTAGGGTGTGGAGTGGGGTCCGGCACATGTTCAGCCGCCTCGAGCCTCTATTGACGCTGCTGCTGCCGCTGTCTCCAGCAACTGGCCACCCGGTCTAGCAACAGCACCACTGCTCAAAACATCACCAGGACTGAGCGTTGGTCCCCTCCCCGTGGCACTTGATGTGTTGGGTGTGCTGGGTCTGCGAGGACTGCGTTTACCATAGCAGTGAGAGAGACAGGCTACCAACACTTGTAGAAGTACAACTCTATTTTATTTAACTATGAGCTGTTAAACATACTTGCACTGTGGGTCGACACTATGTTAAGTTGACTGGAGACCTGAGGCTAACCTGACCAGACTATACTGCTAGCACATGGTAGATGTTCGTGTTGCTGCTCACGGGCTCTGGCTGTCTCAGAGGCTACATCCCAAGAGAGCGGGAAAACTAGTGCCCTCTGGCTTTATAGTGGCCGTGTCCTGTCTGGTGATTGGCTGCTGTGTTCTGTGTGTTGATTGGTCATTCAGTGTGTCAGCCAGTGTCTGTCTATACACCATCATATACTTGTGTGTATATTATGACATCTTCCCCTTTTTGAAAAAAAATATGTGTACATGGCAATAAACAGTGTGATATGTGAATGTGCCTAACTATATCAAGAGTATGTGAGCATATTTACATGACCATGACCCTGGCTATATACAAAAATCCTAACATATTTACACGGGAAGGTTTCTAGTGCAGATAGAGTGTATGTAACAAACATAGAGTGTAAGGAGCCGCAGTGCCCGCCTATCACGGCGAAGAAAAGAGCCATCCTGCATATGAACCAGAAACGATCTGGGGGCCACTTGTTTCATTACCACAGCGGTGGCAGACCAGTCACCTTCAGGAAGCTGAACACGAAACTGGTCATCAGGCACGAGAGCAGGGAGATCCGTGGCGCGGGCGTCATACGCCGATTTGTGTTGGGCCCGAGATAGTTGCATTCTTTGCAGGACCGGAAAGTTGTCCAGGTCTGGGATGTGTATTGCAGGCACTGTTGTCCGCAATGTGCGGTTCATTAACAATCATGCCAGGGTCACGATTTTAAAAAGGAGTACTAATCCTTGCCAGGTTGAGCACACTGAAGAATCTTGAGAGGCTGTTGGATAAGGGGTCACTCCTATTAATTGTATGGAAATAGGGCATAAGCGGTGATAATTGGTTTCTTTCCACGCGATGGTGAGATCCTGATTGGGCCAGTTGCATCGCACACTGTTTGCCGCCTGGCGCAGTTCCCGTTTTCGACCTCCCGCTATTCACTGGCTTTGTTTTGCTCAAGAGTGAACTACCCTTCTCCCACTGTCTCTACGTCCATGTCATATTAAGTGTCATCAATCTTCCTACACGTCCATGGTCTGCCGCTTCTTTTCACCAGACAGGGTATCAGAAATTGAGGCGGCCTGCAGCTTGTATCACCCTCTATCCTGCCATTGGCGGGCACCCTCTCGAGGCCAGAATGGGCCCGGCTGACTTTCGGTGTCACAGTGACAACGTATCAGCCTGTTCTGCCCGCTGCCCAGCAGATGCGCCAGTGCCAGGTGCAGGGATTTGGAAGGGCTGAGCTGTTCCAGTGCCTCCCCTGCAGGAGGTGCTGGCATGGGCCTCATCACTTCCTCCTCCCTTGTGGTGTTTGCTGGACCCCCCCCCCCTCCCCCATGCTACACCATGGGATGGAGGGAAAGCCAGGGTGAGCTCTGGAGGCACCACCATCACCTGGCACTGACAGTCTTGGAGGCCGCCCTCAGCTGAACCATGGTGTTGATGCCCTCAGCCGTATCACACTGAATTTAGTCATGTCCCTCAGCAAGTGAGTCACATCCCTCACCCTTGGACATGTCCCTCTGTGCCTGTGACATTTCCCTCTATCACTGGCCAAGCGAGTCAAATGCTCTCAATGCCCTCTCGCCACATTCTGAAAACCACAGTCAGTGCCATGCGCCACCACATGAAGACACTCGATATCTCTCTTCAGCAGCACTGTCTTTCTCTGTCTCAAAGCTGTCCCTGTCCCGAGTTAAATTTCATCCTTCGCATCATTCGACGCCTTAACAAGAAACATTTCCTCTTTCTTGCAGATGTTAAGGAACGCATGCGTCAACAACTTAGAAACAGCACTTCCCACCCCAGGTCCTCCACCAGTCCCAATCCCATTACCCTATTTCATCTAGCCCCAGCCTTTGCCGTGTGTTCGCCATATTCTCCGACCTTCCCCTCTCTGAAGCTGAGCGTGCTGTTCTCAGCAAAGGACTCAGCTTTGTACCCTTACGTCACAGCTTTGACAGAGGGTCAACTGGACTCGAAACGTTAGCTCCATTCTCTCCCTACAGATGCTGTCAGACCTGCTGAGATTTTCCAGCATTTTCGCTCTTTGCGTTGAGGACAATGCTTGCGTTGGGGTTTCATGGAGGGTGGTTTGTAAGGAAGATGCATCCGGTTGGGGTGTTGCTAGCCTCTAGGAGATTGGGGGCAGGTGTGAGGAGTGAGGGGCGGGACTGATGCCAGGAGCACTGAGGTGATGACTCACCCGAGCTGCCCTGAGGAGGTTGTTCATCTTCTTGCAGCATTGCATGCCGATCCTCTCAGTGAGGCTGGTAGCACTCACAACCTCTGCTAACTTAGCCCAGGCCTTGTTCGGTATGGCATGATTGAGTCTCCCCCCCCCCCCCCCCCCCATCCGAGGGAAGAGAGTGTCTCTCCTCTCTTCAATGGCGTCCAGCATTCTGTCGATCTCCGACTCCCGGAACCTGGGAGCAGGCCTTCGTGCAGCCAACCATTTGGCTGGAATGAATGGAGAGCTTAAAAGCTGCTCCAGCTTGTCAGTTCCCCACTCCAGAGAATCGAATGGCAGTGGGGCCGGGAATCACTTGGGCTGCCCACTTGCACGACCTGAATTTCTCCTGGCCGGCATTCCCAGTGGGAGCTCGCAGTTCCCACGATTCTATTCCGGGCGCAGCACTTTGTCTCCACAACAGAGAATCCAGCCCAGGTTTGTAATGATATGTAAATAGGTATACTAGTGAAGGGTTAATTATTACATCTCAGTGTAATTCAAGCACTAGAGGGCACCACCAGTTCCCAGTATAAATATCAGATCTCAGGGAATCTTGGGCAGTGTTAGCAGAGGAGAAGAACTGATTACAGCTCTAGGAATAGTTTAGGTTAGAGAAATAAGTAGCATGAATACATTATTAGTAAATATTAGATTATAGATTACTGTATTAATAGTTATAGCTCTGTAGAGTGCACAATCTCTATTTAATTTAATCCTTATTAAAATAATTAGTTTTGCTTCAATCTTAAGATTGTTGGTTTCTTTATCATCCACTCATCAAACCATTCTGGATCTCAAAACAAAGAATAATGACATATTACATCAAAGTGTCATATAACATGATACCAGATGTGTCTACTGTAACTAGTTTAGTGAGGATCTAGTACAGAAAATTAAGAAGCAATTTGAATCTTGAAGCACCAACCTGTGACTGCAGAACGGCGATGATTCCAGGACTGATGGACAAAGCTCAACCTCCACGACTCCGGATCACCGGTAACCTTGATGTTCACTGGCGAGTGTTCAAGCAGCAGCTTCAAATTTAGTTAGAGGCTTCCGATTTGAATAAGGCTACCAATGCTCGTAAAATTGCTCTTCTACAAACTATGGCTGGTCCACATGCCATCGAAATCTATAACTCTTTCCAATATACGGTGGATCAAGATAAAACTGTTTGAAGTAATAATTGCTAAATTTGATCATCATTGCAAAATTCAATTCAATAAAACATTTGAGCGTTTTATTTTTAACAAGAGAATGCAAAAAAAGGTGAATCAATTGACTGCTTTGTTACTGATCATAGACTGCTAGCTCAATCTTGTAACTTCTCAGGGCTGAATGACTCCATGATCAGAGACCAAATAGTTTTCGGTACAATTGATGAAAAGCTTAGAGAACGATTGCTCAGGCAAAATGATCTCACACTTGAAATGAAATGAAAATTGCTTAAAATGCGATTGAAATGTGTTGTTTACATCAGTTATCGAAAAGTCAGTACCATGAATATTTTCTCCATGAAAAAGGCGAGAAAACAAACCTCAAGGTAGAATGTGTTAAGGCAGTGTCGCAGAGGAAGAAAATGTGCGTTTCGGATGGCAGCCTTCTTCCGCGCATATTCTAATGCTACAGATGCGCACTTTGTTAAAAGATGCGAGACGGACGAAAACTGATCTGCATATGCACAAAGAATTTTGGGAGGAACTCATCTCGGAGGATGAACTACAGGTTTGGCATCTGGTCGTAATGACGTGTGGAAGTTGTGGGACCGCCCACTATCAAAAAAATGCCCTGCTCGAGGAAAGCTCTGCTCACAATATGGCAAACAGAACCACTTTGCTGCTCAGTGCAGATCCACACACACATTTAAATCTGCAAAGTCAAAGTCAAGGTCGATTAATGTTAGAAATGTCAATTCTAAGGAAAAAGGTTTTGAAGAAAATTTTGCCAATGATAGAGATGCTTATTCTTTGGAAGACTCGTTCTTTGTTGGCATCATAGAGTTGTATGATAGAACCACAGAAGTATCGTCACCTCACAAGATAGTCCACTCCATCAACACTGATATGGAATGGAACGCAGGATTGCAAGTCAATGATTATTCAATCAACTTTAAGCTGGATACTGCCGCTTCTGCCAATATTGCTTAATAAGCTTAATTTCACAAAGCTAAAGCAAACACCGAAATCAGCTTGTCAACTGCGCAACTACAATGGCAATGGCACCTCATCAATGGGATCTTGCTACTTGTTAGTTACCAATAATGACATAGCAATTTTTCTAAGATATATGATTGTTGATTCAAACGAGTCTTCACTCTTAGGTGCTCAAGCCTGCAAGGATTTACACTTAATCAAGAGGATTTATTGTGCGAATTCTTCTCAACCAATTTTTCAAGATGCCATTCAAAGGATCTTGGACCAATTTCCAGATGTCTTTAAAGCATGGGTACAAAATTCTGTTATGACCAGCCGCCAAACCTGTAGTTTATCCTCCAAGATGAGTTCCTGCTCCACTCAGAGAGAGATTGAAACTTGTACTAGCAAGATTACAACATCAAGGCATCATCTCAAGAATCACTGAACCGACTGACTGGGTCAGCTCCATGGTTTGTGTGAAGAAACCTTCTGGTGATCAGGGGATATTCATAAACCCTAAAGATCTTAACAAGAATATTAAGAGGGAGCACTATCCCATTCCCAAGAGAGAGGAAATCACTAGCAAAATGGCTAACACAAGGCTCTTTTCCAAATTAGATGCCTCCAGAGGATTCTGGCAGATGCAAATTGATGAATCCAGTAGAAAGTTATGTACTTTCAACACGGCTTTTGGTAGGTTCTGTTTTAACAGGATGCCATTTGGGATCATCTCAGTGTCCAAGATCTTCCATCGTGTTATGGAACAGATGACTGAGGGTATTGAAGGTGTTCGTGTTTATGTGGATGCTATAATCATTTGGTCATCTACAAGAGAACATATCTCAAGGTTATTACAGGTATTACAAAGAGTACATAAGTTTGTTTTGAAACTGAATGGAACCAAATGTAGATTTGGTATTTCAACTCTGAAGTTCCTTGGAGACCAGATTCCTGAACACGGTGCACGACTTGACATTGCCAAGGTTGCCGCCATACAACGAATGAAAGTTCCAGAGGACAAAAAGGCCGTTTACGATTCTTAGATGTTGTGAATTTTCGAGGCAAATTCATTCCCAACCTCTCGTTCAGAACTACTGCTCCCAGAAATCTCATAAAGAAGTCTACCATGTTTGATTGAACTGACAATCATCAAAAGGAATGGCTCGATTTAAAGTCTCAATTGATGACTGCCCCTCTTATTTGATTCTTCAATCCGAACAGAGAGACAAAAATTTCGACTGATGGAAGTCAGGACGGAATAGGAGCAGTTCTGTTGCAAAAGAACGACTACTCATCATGGTTACCTGTTGCATACGCTTCTAGAGCGATGATGCCGACTGAACAACGGTATGCACAAATTGGGAAAGAATGCCACAGGCATTTTAAAGTTTCATGATTATGTTTATAGACTTCTGACTTTTGCTGTTGAAACTGACCATAACCACTTGTATATATCATACAGAAGGATCTCAATGATATGACTCCGCGACTACAAAGGATATTGATGAAGTTAAGATATGACTTCAACTTCATCTGTACTCCAGGCAAGAACCTGATAATTGCAGACGCTTTATCATGTTCAATTATTTCAGAAAGTGACTCTTTGAACTCATACAGCATGTAGAATCTCAAGTTCAGCCATGTGCTGAAAATCTCCCTGCTTCAGATGTGAAAATCAACCTCATCCGTGAAGAAACCAAGAAGGATGCAAAGCTTCTAGAGCCATCCACCATCTCAACAATGGTCAGTCAAAAGGGCATTGTTCCAGGTTCAGGAATATTCAAGCAGATTTAACAGTTGTGGATGGATTGTTACTTCGACTTGATCGGACAGTTATACCAGTGTCTCTCCGACCCATGATTCTTAACCAAATTCATGAACGTCACCTTGGCATTGAAAAATGCAAGAGAAGAGCGAGACAAGCTGTATACTGGCCTGGTGTCAATCGTGACATCACTGATATGGTACTTGGATGCAAAACAGAAATTTCAGCCATTGCAATGGAAGAATAAACTGCAACAACATGCTTTGGAAACATCTCCATGGGCAAAAGTTGGGATTGATCTGTTTCACTGCAATGGGCATGATTATGTTCTGATATTGACTGACTCGAATTATCCAGAAGTCATGAAGTTAAATGATCTCACATCCAGATCTGTTATTAAAGCAAGTAAGGAAATATTTGCCAGACATGGGTCGGGATCCTCCCTTCTGGGGACTAAGTCCCCATGCTTGTGGGAAAACTGGCGCCAACGACTCCTACGTCAACAGCCCCCCAAGATGAGGAATTCTCACCTTTCTAGGGGGCTAGGCTGAAGCCGGAGGGGTTGGCGCTGCTCCAGCCGGTGGCGAAGGGACAGCGCGGGGTCATGCATGCACGGAACGGACGGCGTGATTCCGTGCATGCGCAGACCGGCCGGCGTATTTCCACACATGTGCGGGGGGTTCTCTTCCCCACACCGGCCCCCAGGCAATATGGCGTGGAAGGAAGCAGTGCCCCCACGGAACAAGCCCGTCCGCAGTTCCGTGTGCCCTGATCATGGGCCAGGCCACTGTGGAGGCCACCCCCCCTCCCCCCCCGAGGACCGCCCACGCATACTCTCCGGTGCGCAAGTTGAGTGTTAACAAATGGCGATTTGAGAACAACCCTACCATCTATGTCTCTACCCAATCCAAATCATCTGCCGGTGATACCAAAGTTGAAACATCAGCAAGAACAACAAAGAATGTATTGTATTATGACCGACATGCAACCACTCTGGACTCACTGCTTCCAGATGATACCATCAGGATCAAAGTACCTGATGGAGGTTGGTCAACTCCTGCAAAGGTCATCAGACAAGAAGAACCATGTTCGTATATTGTTCAGACAGCTGTCAGAACAAGTTTGGTGAAATCATCAAGCACTACTAAAGGTCAAGAAACACAGTAACATTTTTCCAGATTTACAACTTCATGAAAGTATTTTTCATGATACTCTGACAAGCTCTCAGGTTCGTGAAGATTCACAGAGGGCTGTGTTAACTTCTACCTCACCTCCTCGTGTTTTGAGAAGATCTACCAGGAGAAGTAGAAAACCAAACAAATTGTTTACATTGAACTCATTCACATTGAACTCTGTTTTCATTATTGATTTTTCACTAAGTTATATATATCATGCATTGTAATAATGTTATCTGTTTTTTCCTTCGTTGTACACAGAAATGAAATGTTAAAAAAGGAGATGTAATTATATATATATATGGGTATACCAGTGAAGGGTTAATTATTACATCTCAGTATCATTCAAACACTAGAGGGCACAACCAATTCCCAGTATAAATATCAGATCTCAGGGAATCGGGTAGTGTTAGCAGAGGAAAGGAACTTATCACAGCTCTAGGAATAGTTTAGATTAGAGAGAAGTAGCACAAGGACATCATTAGTTAATATTAAATTATAGATTGCTGTATTAATAGTTATAGCTCTGTAGAGTGTGCAAACTCTATTTAACTTAATCGTTATTCAGTAAATTACTTTTGCTTCAATCTTAAGATTGCTGGTTTATTTATCATCCACTCATCAAACTATTCTGGATCTCAAAACAAAGAATAACGACATATTACATCAAAGTGTAATATAACTGGGGTTATCTAGAACAGACTGCAATCTAAATAAATCTAGTTGTACTGCATGTAGTTTTGTTTTGCCTACATTATTCTTGTTATATGGTAGAGCACAGTAAAAATGGCACCATATTATGCCAGCCATTGTCTACATCATTCAGATCAGTAAATACAATTCCTGTTAGGGTGGTGGAAGCAGATTCAATCATTTGCAAAAGGGATTTTGGATATGTTCTTGAAATTGAAACATTTTTTCAGACCATGGAGAAAGAAACAGGCTTCGACACAAGCGGTCAAACAGTGACTTGGTGTGTTGCAGCTTCTACATGTTGAATAACAACCTGGAGTCAGCCTTGCTCAAAGCCATGGCATTATTTGCAATTGCTGGCCCTGTTTGCAGTTTTTTAACTCTGGCAGCACAGATTTCCCCTCTGCATTGGAGAGTCATTATCCTGGCATGATGCAGCTAACTGTCTAATTTGTACCCAAGTGGTGTCAGACACTCGTCCTAATAACTTCCAGACTCATTTGCTGCTCAAAGTGTGAACAACAATGAGCTATTTCCAAGACTTAATGGTCCAACAGGCTTTCAACAGCTATTGGAATATATTGATATTATCTATGGCTTGACACAGCCAGCTAATTAGTCACAATTCATTGTCGGCGTCACCCCAGCGAGAGACACTCAGGGTGAATTATTATGGATTCCAAGAAGCTTACAATACAGAAGGAGGCCACTTGGCCCATTTTGTCAGTATTGGCTCTCTTCCAACACAATCCAAAATGAACTTACAGCCCCATGCTTTCCCCAGAGCCACATCTCCTTTTCTGCTTCATATATTTAGCCACCGTTGCCTTTGAATTTGTGATTTTTTTCTGCCTTAAACACTCCCTCATGTACTATTAAGTACAGGAATTAAAAGATTATCATTCTGCAATGGATGGCATGAAATTAAAGAAGACTGCAAACTGCTTGAGTGAACTCAACGCTCAAACTGTAGCTTCATCTTTGACCGTATGGATCTTTGTGTGCTCTCTCTAGTGCCTCAACTTCGCCTCTTGCGTGCTACCGATGAAGTCTCTTGATGTGCATGGTGACCAATTCTGGTGTGATTTATGGTCACATCTTGAAACTCTGGTTGGTGTTACTAATGCCAAACTCAGTTTTTAAAAAAAAGGCTTTCCGAAGGATAGAAGTGGATCTCAAATTTACTGTCCCGGTGTTGCAGCTCAGCTGCCCATTACAGAATGTTGCCCGATTGTCATTTTCAATTAAGGTGTCGAAATAAAAGTGGGGTCCTTATTGTTTAGAGCCAGGCAATCCACTACATAGGTGGAGGGTTGAAAATCTTCTCCGGCACCGCAACAAAGCCAGCAATTGAAATAGCTTAGCTTACTCAGGTTAGGGTAAGGGTATCCTGGGAATGTGAACGAAGGTGGGTAAGTGGAGTTGAGATACAGATTATAGCTGAAAGGAGAGACATGTCAAAGTTTTTCACCTTCCACTCAGCAGGACACTTCCCAAGAATACCAATCTAAGGGGAAAACAACACTTTATACTTATCTCTCTTCGCCTACAGCATAAATTGTTGTTTTTCCCTTGTACATTGGCATTCTTGCAAAGAGTCCTGATGAGTGCAAGATCAAAAGCTTCGACATGCCTCTTTTTTCAACAGTACTCCAGTTCTGTACTACCAAATGACTATTTAGACACAGATCAGCTATGTTCCAACAAGCACGAGGGGCTGGTTGACCTACTCTTGTTCTTATGTACTTAAGGGGATGCCTCAGATGTTTAGATGGATCAGGGGAGATGTCCCCACACAATGAGTTACAGCAGGTATGCAAGATACTTCTTCCTAACTGAGCACTTAATAATTTTGTGCTATGGGATCGCTACCTTGATTTTTCAATTGGAGTATGAGTATGGAAGTTGATAAACCTCTGCAAACTGCAATAGAAGATTACTTAATGTTACAGGTCAGAAACAGGCCATTTGACACAACTGAGGGCATGATTTACAGGCCGCCTTTGTCCCCATTTCATCTCACCATATCAGCCTAACATTCTATTTCTTTCTTTCACATGTATTTATCCAACTTCCCTTCATATGAAGCAATGTTTATGCCTCAACTATTCCATGCTGTTGTGAGTTCTACATTCTTACCACTCTCTGAGTAAAGAATTTCTGACTCTGACAGGCTATACACTACAATATTTACGATCAGTAAGTTCTTTTTCCGTCTCAGGCAGTCCCTTAGGATCGAGGATGACTTTCTTCCACTCGGGGCGGGTGGCGTCGGAGATGGCTGGCAAAACCCAATGTGCTCTGCCACAGACAGCAGAACATGCGGTGCTTGAAGGGTCAGCAGGTGAAGTGTGTGGACCTTTGTGTGCTCTCTCTAGTGCCTCGACTTTCGCCTCTTGCGTGCTACCGACGAAGTTTCTCGATGTGCTTGACGCCTTCCGAAATGAACTTTCGCCATTTTGGTCAATCACAAACCAGGGACTCCCATGAGTCGGCAGGGACGTCTGATTTATTAAAGGATGCGCGGAGGACATCCCTAAACCTTTCAATAACCAAATACACAGTGGAAAGACACATTTAAGAAAATCAGCCTGCAAATTGAATTTGTTACTCAGTTCGGAAACAAAATGGTATTGCCTGACCTTTGTTAACAGAAACAGCAACTTGAGGAGGCAGAGCAATAAATTTGAACCGATAAATGGGAAATTATCTTTGCTTAAAGTTTTAAGAAAGGCAAGAGTTCTTTTGCCATCAAGTGTATGATTAATTTCACAACATTAACGCATATTTATTTTACCGAATCTAGTTTGCACCATTAGAAATTCCTGTGTCGAGGAGGATATAACGCTAGAGTTTTGAGGGGGACTGAAATGTGCGATGGACCTCCATCCCCATTAGATTTCCATCCTAGAAGTGATAAGTCCTGATTTCAGCTGGTACCCGGAGCAGGAGAGATCTCTGCCTGGCATCCACTTCAGACACCACTGCTGCTGCGAGTAGGTGCGGGCTTGCTGCAGGGCCTTAGGAACATTGAAGGACATTCAATCAGCCAATCTCAGAAGGGGTATATTACCTCATGGTCTGCACATTTTGTTTCCCCTGCATGGCTTTTGGAAATCAAATCTGCACTTTTATGGTCTCCAGCTCCCCTCAGGGTGTGTCTCTGATTTCCCACCAGTTTCTTCTGCTGAGTACAGGCTCTTTTCCACCCCTACAGATTCAAGGAGCCCCACTACCCCACCATCCTCATGATTAACCCAGTGAAATGAGCCCATGTCTGGTGCTTGGGATGGGGGTCAATGGACAGGCAAATCAACAGTCAGCAAACTGACTCTCCCAACCCAAGATGTAGTCCACTGAAGTGTTTATAGTGCTGTCCTCTGAAGTCAAAGAAGAGATAATGAAAGCACACAATGACATTGTGAGACAGAAATACAGTGAATGAGAGAAGAAAGAGCTTGCATTTACTTTACACCTTTTACAACCTCAGGATACCCTGATGTGCTTTATAGATAATGGAGTACTTTTTGAGGTAGAAGCGAGGAAAAGCAGTAGCCAGTGTATACAATGCAGCAAAATCCTACAAACAGATGTGTCACCAGACCATCTAATTTAGATATGTTAGCTGAGGGATTATATATTAGCCAGTACCCCTGCTCTTCAATGACCTGTGCTCTGTTATCTTTCCAAACCTCCTGAGAGGAACTAATGGGGCCTCAATTTAACATCTCATTCAAAATATGGCACTTCTGATAATGCAGTACTTCTTCAGCAGTGTACTGAAATGTCGGACTAGTTAATGTGATCAGGACTATGGAGCAAAGAGGGCTCTCCGATAGGCTCTGGGCATAACATAAATGACTCAGATATCTGAGCTATTACAAGAAGCCTTCTTGTATGTACAAAGCCAGGACTCGCTTAAGCATTGTACAGTGCTGAACGGTCAAAACTCTAGAGCTAACCTTGTACAAATATTGTTTTCAAAATTTAGAGTACACAATTCATTTTTTCCAATTAAGGGACAATTAGCGTGGCCAATCCACCTAACCTGCACACCTTTGGGTTGTGGAGGCAAAACCCACGCATAGAACATAGAACATAGAACATAGAACAGTACAGCACAGAACAGGCCCTTCGGCCCTCGATGTTGTGCCGAGCTATTATCGCCCTACTCAAACCCACGTATCCACCCTATACCCGTAACCCAACAACCCCCCCCCCCCCCCCCCTTAACCTTACCTTTTAGGACACTACGGGCAATTTAGCATGGCCAATCCACCTAACCCGCACATCTTTGGACTGTGGGAGGAAACCGGAGCACCCGGAGGAAACCCACGCACACACGGGGAGGACGTGCAGACTCCACACAGACAGTGACCCAGCCGGGAATCGAACCTGGGATCCTGGAGCTGTGAAGCATTTATGCTAACCACCATGCTACCGTGCTGCCCACTGAAGCATTTATGCTAACCACAATTCTACCGTGCATACACAGGGAGAATGTGCAAACTCCACACGGACAGTGACCCAAGGCCGGGATCGAAACTGAGACCTCAGCGGCGTGAGGCAGCATTGCTAGCCACTGCACCATCGTGCTGCCCTAACTTGTACAAATATAATGGTATTCTATTCAGTTGCTTGGGTTAAATCTCCATCATAGTGGCACAGTGAATAGCACTGTTGCCTCACAGCTCCAGGGGCCCAGGTTTGATTCAAACCTCGGGTTACTGTCTGTGCGGAGTCTGCACGTTCTCCCCGTGTCTGCATGGGTTTCCTCTGGGTGCTCCGGTTTCTTCCCACAGTCCAAAGATATGCAGGTGTCGGTGGCTTGGTCATGCTAAAATTGCACCTTAGTGTCCAAAAGTTAGGTAGGGTTACAGGGTTCGGGCAGGGGAATGGGCCTAGGTAAGGTGGTCTTTCAAAGTGTCAGTGCAGACTCAAAGGGGCCGAATGAGCTCCTTCTGTACTGTAGGGATTCAAAGAAAAAACCATAACAGAGAAATATGATAAGCTGGAAATCTGAAACAAAAGTAGTGGGTGCTGAGAACCACCAATAGATTGAGAGGAGAGAAGTTAACATTTTGGATTCGGACTATTTGTCTGAAAACCCATCTGCATCAGTGAGACAGGGTACAGAACTACATTTTTCTTATATTAAAACCTCTTGACAATCATTGGATCTTAGTGGGTTAATGATTATAACTTTTTACTTTCACAATATCAATCCGCATGACACCTATGGGATTGGGGCAATCAGTCTCCCCGGGGGTCTCACTGAAAACGAGCTCCCCTGCTGAGAGGACAGATAGCCTAAGTACATTCATGATTGAGATCTGTATAAAGTTGGCCAGGTATGGAACCGACAGAGAGACCTGGCTGGGATCTGATGTATAATGTAAATATAACTGCTTTGTAATAAACCAAGTTTTCTTTTGACAATCTTGGTTCGAACTCATGTGTGACATAATAAACTGGCGATGAGGATAAAACTGGATTACTGTTGATGCTGCTCCACTGCCATCTCTGTTTCACCTCTGGACTAAGGTTGGAGAATTTCTTTTTTTACAAACATGCATTTGTTTGGAGGATTGGACGTGTTCAACCCAAGCTCAGAGGATTGGACACAATGTGCAGAATGTATGCATTACTTTTTCTGGGCGAATACTATCACCATTATTGTTCGACAGACAGTAATATTGTTGACAGCTTGTTGAGCTCATACTTAGGAAGGAGTAACAAGCCAGATACTAAAGCTTTCGAGCAATTGGCGACCCTAATGGTGCAAAACGTCAACCCTAAAACCTTCTGTTATAGTACAGGGGTACTCTTTTAATATGGTAGCGAGGATCCCTGGAGAGAGCATAACCGAGTTTTTGATGAGGCTATGAAAACTAGCTGAATATTGTAACTATGGAACTTCCCGTTCTGGAATGCTGCGCAACTGTCTGATCTGTGGCCTAAGTAACATGGCTACTGAAAGGAAGTTGCTAGCCGAACAGCCCTTGACCTTCAGCAGGCCTTGGGAATTTTGCTTTCCCATGAAATTGCTGAGAGATGGAGATAACATCTCAGGATGTTCCCCCTACCGGCAGGAAACCCACCCACCCCCAAGATGGAAAACCCGCCCTGAACTGAGTTCCGTAGGGGCCAGGTCCATTTGTCAAGGACCGAGATGTCCTGGCTGGATACCTCCCCAGAGTCTGCAGAGGGTAAGATGGGCGTTGTGGGGCATGTGGTTCCAGGAGATGCAGGGAGTGCAAGGCATGAATCAGCCAACAACCCTGGCACCCTGGTAGAGGTAGGTGCCAATCAAGGGCTCCTTTCACCTGGGCTAGCCAGAGGAGGAGGAGTGCATGGAGCTGAATATATTGAAGGACCCCGAGTGGCCTCTATCAAGTTAACCATGGAAGTTAATGGGCGTCTATTAGACATGGAACTCGACAAGGGAGATGCAGTTTCAGTCATTGGGCAGTCAACCTTCGTTCGGATAAAGACAGGGCTACAGCTGTTGGATCTGCATGACATCTATGTACAATTTGCAATGTACACCGGTGAACAGTTTGCTGGAACCACAATGACCCCAGTAGTTTACGAACAACAGTCGGTGCAACGTCTGTTGATCATAGTCAAGGGACATGACCCCAGACTGCTAGCCGCGCTACAGCTGGACAGGCAACAAATGGGATCTGCGGGTCTATCTGAAGAGTTAGGAAAATACCCTGAGGTTTTCCAACAAGGACTGGGAAAAATAAAAGGGACCATGGCAAGAACTCAGGTTGACATGGATGTGCAACTGAGGAACTTCAGGGCATGGCCGGTTCCTTATACCTTGTTAGCAAAGGTTGGGGCCGAATTCAGCCAGCTCATAGAATCATAGACTAGCTACACACAGAAGGAGACCATTACGGGGAGAAAGCAGGAAAATGGGGATGAGAAAAATTATCAGCCATGATTGAATGGTGGAGCAGACTCAATGGGCTGTGGCCTAATTCTGCTCCTATGTCTTATGGTCTTATTCGGCCCATAGAGTCTGCACCAACCCTTCGAAAGAGCACCCTACCCAGGTCCATGCCCAAACCTATCCCCATAACCCAGTAAAACCTCATGTAACCTTTTACACACTAAGAAGCAATTTATCATGACCAAACCACCTAATACACTTTGGACTGTGGCAGGAAACCAGAGCACCCGGAGGAAGCCCACACATATTAAGGGGAGAAAGTGCAAACTCCACACAGACAGGGACCCAAGGTTGGAATCGAACCCAGGTCCCTGGCTCTGTGAGGTACCAGTGTTAACCACTGTGCCACCGTACGTTTTGCCTGATGGGTGGCACTGGTGGTCTCGGTACTCAAACCAGATAAGGCAGTTTATTTCCTTTCGTTCCCATTTCTTTTATATTATTTTGGTCCGTGGACCCATCATCAGTATGTGCCTTTAAGCAGAAGACTCAAAGTTGAAACAGCCTGCTTGTCAGGACACAGTGGGCGGGATTCTCCGACCCATCACCGGGTCGGAGAATCGCCGGGGGCCGGCGTGAATGCCGCCCCCACCGTCTCCCGAAGTCCTGCCGCTTTCATGCCGGTCCCGCCAGCGTGAATCAAACCACCTACCTTACTGGCGGGACTAGGCGGCGCGGGCAGGCTCGGGGTCCTTGGGGGGGGGGCGCAGGGCGATCTGGCCCCAGGGGGTGCCCCCACGGTGGCCTGGCCCGCGATCGGGGGGCGAGCCAGTGCCGTGGGGGCACTCTTTTCCTACCGCGTTCGCCATAGTCTTCACGATGGCGGACGTGGAAGTGACCCACTCCCCTGCGCATGCGCGGGGTTGACGTCAGCAGCTGCTGACGCTCCGGCGCATGCACGGACTTCTGCCGGCCGGCAAAGTCCCTTTGGCCCCGGCTGGCGTGGCGCCAAAGGCCATTCCCGCCAGTCGGCGGGGCGCCAACCACTCCGGCGCGGGCCTATCCCCTCAAGGTTAGGGCTTGGCCCCCAAAGGTGCGGAGATTTCCGCACCTTTGGGGCGGCCCGACGCCGGAGTGGTTCATGCCACTCCATCTTGCCGGGACCCCCCCCGCCCCGCCGGGTACGGGAGAATCCCACCCAGTGTTCCCAAGTTTCACGTTTGGGAGATTCTTCAGCCCCGGGTAGATCTTTGGAACCGGTCTTGGAGGAAGGTGGTTCGATTGGTTAACTGGTAACTGGTGGGTTGGCCAAGGACAGTGTTCTGCCTGACAACAGTCAGTGATTGGTTCCAGTGTGAAGCTTTCGGAGAGAACTTGGCAGAAGTGTTTAAACCTTGGAAGTAAAAGGAACGCGCTCTCTTTCTCTTTCTCCTGCTTGCTGAAGTGAAAGAACTACTCTATTGTTCTGAACGCAGTGAGTGCCTGGCACATCCTTTGCTGTGAAATGGAATTCCTGGGCCTATTGTGCAAACACGCCAAGTTTGGCGAGTTCGGGCCAGCATTATTAGAGCGCTCCGAGACCAGTTAGTTTGCAGAATCAGGGACGGGGTGGCCCAAGAGCGTTTATTGAGTGAGACTGATCTGGATCTGAAAAAAAACAACCAAGAACCCGTTGTCCCGGGAGGGGACAGAACGTTGTGCTCAGGAGCTCCGAGGAATGGCCGTCCTGAACCTCGGGTGCCCGGCAAGGCACGGAGCGTCCCCCTCCCAGGGAGAAATTTCAGACTCCCGCTGTTGGGGGTGCACTCCAGGGGGCCAGGGCTGACGGCACCAATTCCCCGCCGATGGACGCCATGCATCCCATACACTAGAGTTTCCTGACATGCGGAATGAGAACACCAACACCAGGGGGAGATGGCAGGACAGATGTGCATTTCGGCACATGGACGCCGCCTTTCAGGCCATGGGCCAGATCAGCGGTTTCCCAATTACGATGGAACTTGATACAGGAGCCGTGGTATCTGTGATCAGCTGCCCACGTCCAACAAAATTTGTTCTAGGATATGCGCCTTAGCATTGAAAGATACCAATGCCCGGATGGGATGTACAGAGGGGAACCGTTAGAGATCGCGAGAACTCAGAAGTCTTTGTGGAATATAGATCCCAGTTGGCAAACCTACCAATAGTTGTGGTGAAAGATTCTGGCCCAAGTTTTCTTGGGCGCGACAGTCTGAAACGCCTCCGTACGGACTGGCAGCATGTATGCCGAAGGCACCCCGATGGACCAGACGTGGTTTTGGCATGTTTCCAAGGTGTGTTCCAGGAGGGCCTTGGCATCTCTAAGGCTGCCACTGAAAATCAGTGGTCTCGAGGCCCAACCCCGCTATTTTCGGGCCCGATCCATTCTTTATGCTTTGAGGCCGAAGGTAGAGGCTGAACTGGACTGCTTGGAAAAGCTGGGAATCATCCACCCGGTGTAATTTGCAGATTGGACCGCGCAAGTCGTGCTGGTTATGAAGCCTGACGGGCCCGTCTGCCTTTGTGGGGATGACAAAATGATAGTCAACCGAGCGTCCGAACTGGATCTAGACCGAGTGCCGAAGATTGAAGATTCATATGCGAAGCACAGTGGCGGACAGATTTTTACCAAGCTCGACATGAGCCTTGCCTATCTCCAGTTAGTTTAGGATCGATCCTCCCTAAAGTAAATGATCATCAACACGCAAAGGGGGTTGTACAAAGATACCAGGCTGCAATTCGGGGTCTCATCGGCATGTGCCATATTTCAGAGAGAGATGGAAAATATCGTCCGAGGAATGCCACAAGGGGGCAGTTTACCTGGACGATGTGCTAATCACCGGATCCTCCGATCAAGAGCATCTAAAAGATCTTGAGGATGTGCTGCACTGTTTCAAGGCGGCCAGGGTCCGCCTGCGGCATGAAAAGTGCGTATTCCATGTAACTGAAGTGGTCTATTTGGGCTACAGGGTTGACAAGCACGGATTACACGCAGTGGATGATAAGGTTTGTGCCATCCGACAGGCGCGGGTAACAAAAGATTCCACGCAGCTCCGTTCATTATTGTGCCTGGTCAACTATTACGAGAAGTTCATCCCGAATTTGGAGATGGTTTTGGCCCCACTGCACCTGTTGTTGAAGAAGGGCCAGCGGCGGATCTGGGACTCCGACAGCAGGGGACGCCTGACGAAGTAAAACGCCGGCTATCGTCTTCCCACTTGCTGATGTACTTCGACCTGGCGAAGCCCTTGTTGCTCACGTGTGATGCCTCACCCCACGGGATCGGGGATATTTGGGCACACAGGATGGATGCTGATACTGAGCAGTCCATTGCGTTCGCTTCATGCACATTGGCAGCGGCAGAGCAAAATTATACCCAAATAGAAAAGGAAGGGTTGGCATTGGTGTTTGGTATTCAACGATTCCATCAATACGTCTACGGTCATGCGTTCACGGCTTATGCCAACCATAAACCTCTTTTGGGGTTATTAAAAGCGGACAAAGCAATTCCCCCAATGGCGTTCGCCCGCATTCGCCGTTGGGCTCGCTTTCTGGCAGCATACAAATATATTTTGGAGTATCGCGCAGGAGCGAAGATTCCCCATGTGGATGTTCTCACGCCACTGGCATCTGACGAGATAGTCACAACCTTGTATTTTTTAGACTCGCTGTCGGTAATGGCGGCCCAGTGAAGGCTTGAAGACAGACAGACCCCCTGCTGGCCAGGGTTCGTCATATCATGCTGTATGGGGTCCAGCACCATGCCCTCCCAGAGGACCTGAGGGCTTGTACCACGAAGGTGGCAGAACTCAGCATAGTGGACAGCATCCTCCTACGGGGTTCCCGGGTGGTCATCCACACATCCACAAACACAGCCACCAGACCATTTTTCAGGGCCTCCACAGTGGACACCCAGGCGTCGCCAAAATGAAGGTGTTGGCCCAGAGCTACATGTAGTGGCATGGCATTGACACGGTGATCTAGAACTTGCCGGAACAGTGTACCCATTGCCAGGAGCACCAGAAGCTCTCCCCCGGCAGCTCCACTTCACCCATGGGAATGGCCGGGCCAGCCATGGTCCCACCTCTATGTGGATTTTCAGGGCCAATGCACCTGCTGATAGTAGACGCACACTATAAATGGTTGGATGTACACAGAATGACAATGACTACGTGTGCCACTACTGAACGGCTTGAACAGACCTTTAGCATTCACGGACTCCCAGAGGTCCTCACGTCGGACAACAGCACCGCCTTCACTAGTTCGGAGTTTGCGGATTTTATGAAGCAAAACGCAGTCCCTCTTGTCTGCACCGTGCCCTATCACCCATTCTCCAATGGGTTGGCAGCACGTGCTGTACAGATTTTCAAACTGGGGATGAGAAAACACACTGCAGGATCACCAGAAACCCGCCTCGCCCGCTTTCTGTTCCACGAAAGAACCACGCCGCACGCTATCAACGGGCTGACTCCAGCGGAGCTCTTGATGGGTCATCGCTTATGCACGCAAACCTTGTTTCGCCGGACATCGGGGATAAGGTTCGTGACCAGCATGAACGGACCAGAGTGCAACGAGCCAGGCCCATGAGAGAATTCACCGCTGGCAATTCCATTGACATCAGAATTTGACTGACGGGTTATTATGGATTCTGGGGGCAGTCATACAACACACCAGGCCAGACTCATATATAAGACCATAAGACATGGGAGCAGAATTAGGCCACTCAGCCCATCGAGTCTGCTCTGCCATTCAATCATGGCTGATATTTTTCTCAACCCCATTCTCCTGCCTTCTCCCCATCACCCCTGATCCCCTTTTTAATCAATGATGCGGGTGCAAGGGAAGGACTCAAATGGGCATGTGGACCATCTCCGGGCCAGGTGGAACAGGGTACCCGTGGACCGACCACGGATCCTGAGACCGGTGCTGTCCCTCCCTCCAGAGCAGTTGCCAGTGGTACCTCGTGAGGCGGCCGGGCACAGTGACTCGGAAATGTGGGAGGTCGATCAGTCCGACCAGGAGTTGAATATGGAGATTTTGCCGACGGACATCGACGCAAGTCCTGGGGTGGCCGCCGTACGACAGGCAGTAGAACCGCCCTGGCAATCAACCAGGAAGCAACGCTCCCTAGTCCGTTATAACCCTCCGGGTCCAGAGCGGTGGGTGCCGGATAATCAGCCTTTAGTAAAGAGGGCAAAGGATTTTCCCCTTCCATCGGCATGGACGATGCTTCGGACTTGAGAGGGGAGGGGTGTTATAACCCTACAGGAGGCCCAGGGATCTGCAACATCAGAGTCCCTGTGGCCTCTCTTGAATATAATCTACCCAGATGAGGGGGCGGTCCTAACCCCTCTGTTCAAAGGAATGCTGGGATATAAATACCCCGGCCCAGGTGAGGGCCGGATGTGGGAGATCCTTCGGAGAGTAGGAGGAGTGTATAGTAATCTGAATAAAACAAAATGTTTCAACAGACATCACTTCCAAGTCGTCGCTTGCCTGAGACTTTACAGTCAGTTACATCTTCTATCTGTTTAATTATATACTGTACTAAAGAAAAGGTTTCTTGTGTTTCAAAGTTACAAAGCTAGTGACTGTAGTTTCTTGGGCTCAAAGGACCTTGGGTATTTTAAATAACATTTAATTTCACCTGTGTTGCGATTCTGTGTCAAGTGCGACTGGAATTGATCGCGCACTGGCCCAGGGCATCATGATAATTGTAATAAAGAGGTGCGGGGTCCTGTGGCAAAGTGTTTCTGTAATAACTATTCTCACCACATGATGGAGCCCGTGCTAAATAATCCACATCAACATCAGAAATGTAGAAGCATTGAGGGCTGAGTTTTGAGAACATCCAGAACAGGCCTCAGGTCAGAAGCCAGCTACTCCCCTTCCCCCTCCTACCCCCCACACTCCCCCTTTATTATTGGATCTGCCTACCCTCACAAGAAATGTTTATATTTTTATATTTCTGAGTCATGGGAAAATTCTTACCAGGCTTTTTTCCCGCTGTGAAAATCTGTTAGAAAGGGGGGAAATCACAGAGCCTTACTATGTCCAACGTTTCTGTTTAACAAACCTTTGTGTTATGAGCGGAGCCTGACAATAATTTCCACGCCTGTGATGATTTAAGAAATACAGCAATCAGCTCCAGTGATCCTGTGTGGCCTCTCGGCTTCTCCTAGTCTTTCCTTCTATTAAGTAGTGTGGCAGATAGATAATGACTTGACATTGTGATATTGTATTCAATATTCTGCAGCTTATTGTTCTCAAGGCATCCACATTATGGCTCACAACCTGAAATAAACCCCTATTTTCCATTGCAGAGAAATATCATGGATGAAAGATCGTTGTTTTAAACCTTTACCAAACCCTGTCGATTCAGTCCAAAGATGTGCAGGTTTTGTGGATTGACCACGCTAAATTGCCCCCTTAGTTTCCAAAAATGAGCAGGTTATGTGGGATTACGGGGATAGGGCGGAGGGAGAGAAGGGCGCATTTCGGAGGGGTGGTGCAGACTTGAGGGGCCAAATGGCCTCCTTCAGCAGAACATTTACAAAGGAGACTGTGTTGGATTTTCAAGTGTAGCTGTGAGAGATTGCATCAAAATGTAGCAACTTTAAGGAAAAGGACAGGCGGCCTGGTTTGGGGACGGTGAGGGGTGGGTGGTATTGAGGCAATACACGTATGGGGCATTTTAAAAAAGGGGTTTTAATATGGAGGCAACATGTCACAATCTAAAGTGTCCAACCTCAATGTTGTGTCCCGAGGGTTGCAACGTGCCCAAACTGAAGATGGGACGCTGCCCCTCCATCTTGCGCCAGGCTTCACTGGATGATTACAGCAGGCCCAGGGGGGGACATGCGGGCATGAGAGCGAGGTGCTAAGTTAAAATGGCAAGCAACTGGAAGGTGGGTGGGAGGCCACGCTTGCAGACTGAGCGAAGGTGTTTCACAAAGCGGTTCCGCGTCCCAGCATCCCTTGTTCTTGTTTCAGATTTCAGTATCTGTGGTAATTTGCTTATTTTAAGTAATCCAGATGCCTGGCCTCACGACAACTTGACTTAAGACAAGTGGCATTGCAATTTCAATGGAACCCCTTCCTCCTTCTCTACGTGGGATTTGTACTCAGGGCAGCCTTTGAGCTGTCCGATTTACTGGGACTGTGCGACATTGGTTTGTGCCCTAGGATGACAACATGTTGGAGGTGTCGAACTGGCAGAGTCTTTGGGAAGATAAGAAGACGAATAGCAAAGGGAAATAAAAATGACGCACGAGTGATCTTTACTTGACAAGTTAATTGGCAGAGGACATAGGGCAACAAATTCAATGCACATAAAGGAACAGGAAGCAACCGATCCATTTGTAAAGTCTACACACTGCAGAGGGCGACAGCACACAGCATTCAGTACTGTGCAAGCTTTCAAATCTGGTGGTCTGTTCTGCTGACCTTATAAAAATAATTTTGCTGAAGCAAGGAAACCTGTAGCATAATTAGAGGAGCAGAATTGGACAATTCGCTGTGCCTAACATTGTCACAAATGCAAATGATCATTACCAGTAGATCTAGTTATTAACCCAGGGAGTTGCAACCAACTACGAGCACATACGGTAATATGCTCAATCATATTAGCTGGATCCTTGTATTAGATTTCTTCCCCCATTATTGTAACACACACATTAACCCATTGCCCTATTATTTCGAGTGTATAATAATTTAACTCTCTGTCCAAAGATGTACTCAATAACACTGCACATTAGGTTTCCTCTGTGATGTTTAGCCTCTGTGCTTCACATCAGATTAAAACAGAGAAAATGTCCTCAGGCAGTCAAACATAAAAGGGCAAAGTTAATGTAAGTTCATTCAACCACTCTGTTTTCAAAGTTGGCACTTGCAGTGAGAGTCTCTCTTTAATGAGCACTGATTCTCAGACCCTTTCATGGTTGATTTCACCTGGCTCTGATCGAGATTATAAAATTGCTTGTTTGGTATCCGGAACTGGTTGAAGTTGCTCGACTGCGAGGAGTACTGTACACGGAGAAGGCTTTGATTGTGACTGTTCGAGTTCCGGTCAGAACCATTCATAGCCATGGATGCTGTAGTTGCCATTCCCCCTTGGGCCGTAACATGAGAGCGAGATGGAACAGAGGCAAGATGGAGAAGGAAAAGGAGGCGGGGAAGAAGGGATCTCAACAGGAGGCCCTATCCACCTCGGGCCTTCTGAGAGCATTTATCGACCTTCACCTCCTGGTGCACTATCAATTACGACGAGACGAGAGTAGAATGTAATCGAGGCTTCATTACACAGAGATGTGTGGCCTCCTACAGCAGCTGACGAAATGGCTGCTGTTCGGAGAGAACACACATTTATACTCCGCTTACTGGGGGGAGCCAGCAGGCAGGGATCTATCCCCGTACCTGTAGCACAGGGGCCTTACCGTAATACCAGTATATACAATATAATACAACAGTGGTGACTACCACACGTCCGAAAGAGGGAGGAGAACGTTTGTCGACTGCACTCCACCACTTGCAGGACAAGGACAACCTTGCTAATGGCGGAGAAGGTGACCATGGGAATGAATTTCTTTCTGCTGGGGCTGGAGAAGGTGACATCTTCCAGCTCAGCACCCACTGCTGCATCTGAGAGGTGAAAGATGTACTCCTTGCCAGCAGTGCTGAGCTCATTGGGTTTTATTGTGAGCAGTGAAAAGCAGACAGATCATACACATGCTTCTGTGAGGATCTTGTATTTCCCCATGGTACAGGGAGCCATTGTCTATCCATGACATTTTTGGGCATTGCATCCAAAGAGCAATATTGTGACCCCAAAGGTTACCATTCGCTGAATGTGCTGCTGGCACACTCGTGCTGATAAATGCCCACTAGCCTGGCATCAATCATTATGCTTTTACTCTGTCTGTCCGTTGTTTCCTCAATAATTGAGCGACTACGTCAAACAAGAGGGTGGCTGTTGGGCAACAAGGCCCATCAGCTTAACACCTGGCTCATTTCTGTGCTATGCCATCCAACCACACGTTACCAGAATGGCATACAATGGGAGCCAAGGCACCACAGGAAACATCATAAAGCAGACCATCTGGTGAAATACTCCTGCTGCCTGTACCAGACAGAACACATGTGTCGGTACATGGTGGTCTGATGTACCTGCCCCACGTCCATAATGGGGGCACAGCACTCAGCAGGGATTCCCATAGGAACAGGAGGAAGAGGATGGGAAGGACGAAGCAGAAGAAGAAGAGAAAGGGAGGAGGTAAACAACACAATTCCTTTTGGTATAGTCGCATGAGACCATGGTTCCACTGAACACAGCGCCAAATCCGCATTGCATAACAATCAGCCAACTCCTTTTCCCTCTGTCATATACTTTGTGCTGACACCATTGCTTCTGTTGGCTCCTTGATTTGTGCTGACGAGTTTCACTTATTCTCGGAGTGACTTGGCGATAGACAATATTTAGTCTAATACTTAGAAGTGGCTGGTGGGGTGAAATGTGAGAACGAGGGGGACTCTATCCTTGTTCTGGGAGGGAGGGGAGGGAGCGAGGTTGAGGGACCTGTCAACCCTCTCAAGTATGTTCAATGCCAGTACCGAGGCTGGTGGCTGTGAGTGTTGAGACTGAGTGATAGTGTTTCTTCTTCATCGGTGCTCTGCTCCTCTTCTACTTCATGCTTGTGCAGGTCAATGTTCTTGGATATCTAAAGGCAGAAAGGCACAAGGGTAGGGCTGTGGTGAAGGGTACTAGGAATAGCAGGAGCTGTCTCAGTCATGGCCCTTCCCATGATTGCCGGAACCCTCTCCTCCGTGGGTCATGAGACCTTACAGCCGTGCCTGTCACATGCCAATTAGGTGCAGCTGCCTCAGATTTGGTGAACCTGCCTCAGGTTCGGCACCACCGTGTCGTGCAAGAGAGAATAAAGTGTGTCAGTGTGGTGCAATGTTTCGGAGATGTGCTATCGTTTAAAGTAAGTTCAGTGACCATGGCCGCTCATGTAAGGACTTTGAACTTCTGCTCAGAACTAGATTGCTGACAGCACGATGGTGCAGTGGTTAGCACTGCTGCCTATGGTACTGAGGACCCAGTTTTGATCCTGGCCCCGGATCACTGTCTGTATGAAGTTTGCACTTTCTCCCTGTGTCTGCACCCCACAACGCAAAGATGTGCAGGTTAGGTGGGTTGGCCATGCTAAATTGCCTCTTAATTGGAAAGAAAATAATAATTGGGTACTCTAAATTTTAAAAGAAGGGCGGAATTCTCCGGCCATTGTGAATCTCTTTTCCTGCTAGCAGCGCACCCCTGCCCATGGATTTCCCAGCGGCATTGGCCGGCTTTAATGGGAACTCTGATTGACAAGCGGCAGGGAGAGAGAATCCCATCACCAGCGAACGACACATGGCTGGGAAACCGGTGAATCCAGCCCAAGGTTTTTTGATTTAACATTTGCTGAAATTTCAGTCCAACCTTTCTTGGGTCCCAATTAGATGAAATTGGGTGGCGTTAACTCTTCTGGACAACATCCTGCCGAATGAAGCCTCTTCACTAACTGAAAGCTACGTGACACTAAATTCCCGTTGCACGACAGAAATCTATAATTAGGTTCTGTCTTGTTGCTTTTCCTCAGCAGGGTGCTCCAGGTCTGAGTGTGATCCTCTTGCTGAATTAGCCATGAAACAGATGGTGATTCATTAAACAAAATATTACGGACCAGAAACGACTGTTGGGCATATTGTTCCTTCCATTAGTTTAGAAATGAATTGGATCGCACTTTCATTATTGTCATAGAGAAATTTCAAACAAAAACATTGGTGCTTTTCCACAATATCAAAGGCAGTGATGTAGCAGGAGTTATTTTCCTAGTGATTGGGGTTTGTACTGCTTTTGGATCTGTCAATGCAAATGAAATTGCTTCAACATGTCTATTTTCTCGAACAGAAGTTTCACAATAAGTTTCAAATAGAAACATCTGGCAGAAATTATTGATGGTGGCATTCCTCATGTAGCTATACTGAGAAAGTCGGAGGGAAACACGCTTCCCATCTCCTGACAGGTTCTCCTCAGCCATTAACCCTCTGAGGAGCACTGTGGGGTGCCTTCCGAACCCCTCATGGGAGAAAGACCCGCTTCAGAGAGATAACCAGAAAATATGGTTGGCTGGCAACTCTTTATTACAGCAGCGCCACTGGCAGTGGTAACCAGTGCTGGGACTACATTAAGTCAAGGTTAAGTTAGGATTTGGATGAAGGGTGACTCGGGATCTCTTGGAGGGGCCAGGAAATGAGGCCCCAGGAATGTGGGGGTTCCAAAAGATAGATGTGGAAGAGGAACCAGGAGGAGACAAATCTCGAGGGGGTGGGGATGGGGAAATCTTGATTCAGAAAGGAAAGCCCTTGAGGGATACCCACCTCCCTCTGTTTACCCACCTCTGGCCTGAGCATGTTAAAATGCATCCCCCCTCCGCCCCGCCCCACCTCCACCCTGACATCCTCCCACCAGCCTGAAAAGTGGGACCAGGCAGGAGGTTGTAGTTAAGGAGGTATAAAGGCCTCAACTGGGGTCTTGCCTGTGATCCTGTAAACTCATAGCCAGATCGGGAGCAGCCACCCCCCTCCTCCCCCCACTAGCAGCAAGCCAGCAGGGAAACCATTAAATTGTGAGCTCTATGACCTATATATTTGACAAGCAGCTTGATGTACCATCAATTGAATGCGAGACGAGTTGCTGAACAAAAAGTATGGCTTTAACATACTAGATGTTAAGCCCTGCGGTCGATTACAGTAGAAGAGCGACCGCCGGGAGTACTGGGTATTTATATCCCGCCGTGGAGGCGGGGTTAACTCAGCCTCTCGACCAATCGGGGAGCCGTCACATGACTGGTCTCAACCAACCGGTCGAGAGGCACATGACCGACCAGGGCCAATGGTAAGCCGGTGTTCTGCACCAATGGCAGGCAGCTATGCTAATCATACCACCACACAGCTTTAAACAGGTAAACAGGTATGAGGGCATATAATACCCTTAGCCAGATGTGCACTGCCTGCCAAATGAGGCATCCAAGAGACAGGCCTAAAGAGGGATTAGGCCCCTCGTGTATTCAGCCAAGCAGCCTAATGCCTGGTTGATTCTGATTTGACCAAATTGGTTTGTCTAGGGGCAACTGGTGCTAGGCTTGCTGAGTTCAGACAAATAGGTACACATGCAGCTCAACCAACCATCCTCAAAGGGACCACTGCCCACTGCCCATTTCTAAAGAAAATCTTTAGGAAAATAAATCTGAGCTGAATGTGGAACTGAGAGGCGCAGGGCATTCCCCGTTTATAACAATCACGTTATCACATATGATCTGAACATAAGCTGGTTTTAATCGAGGTCAATCAATGTGTAATTGTAAGCAGCAGTGGTTAACCTGAATTGAGTGGCACAGTGGTTAGCACTTCTGCCTCACAGAGCCAGGGAGCCGGGTTTAGTTCCGGCCTTGGATAACTGTCTGTGTGGAGTTTGTACGTCCCCCCTGTGTCTATGTGAGTTTCCTCTTGGGGCTACAGTTTCCTCCCACAGTCCAAGATGTGCAGGTTAGGTCAATTGGCCATGTTAAATTGCCCCTTAGTGTCCAAGGATGTGCAGGTTAGATTAAGGGGTTATGTTGGGATGGGGCGGGCGAGGATATTTGATTGGAGTACTCTTTCAGAGGGTCGGTGCAGGCCCGATGGGCCGAAGGACTGTAGGAATTCTATTCTATGATTCCCAGATTATGGAGCTGAATTACTTGATGAGCTGGTCCGTTTGTGACTGAAGGTAAAATTAGGCAGTTTCGTGACAGTGTACTAATGTTTTAATATTTTAATGTGATGCGTGGGTCCAAGTACAATAGGCAATGTTGAACTGCGTGTAGAAGAAATGGAGACTTCTCAACATTCATCATCTCGCTGGACACAAACGATAATCATTAACCGGTCTCAGTGGATGTAGAGCAGGGGGGTTGTCTCTTGTATCCTGACCAATATTTATCCATTAGCCCAACACTGAAAAACAGATTAACAGTCTGGTCATTAACCAATCACTGTCTGTGGGACTTTGCTGTTTGCAAATTGTCTGTCGCGTTTTCTACAATTCAAAAATACCTAAGTGGCTGCAAAGCACTTTGAGAAGCCCTGAGGTTGCGAAAAACATGGTATGAAGGCAACTTTACCTTTGGCTTTTGAAATGAAAAAAATGAAAATCGCTTATTGTCACGAGTAGGCTTCAATGAACATAGAAACATAGAACAGTACAGCACAGAACAGGCCCTTCAGCCCTCGATGTTGTGCCGAGCAATGATCACCCTACTCAAGCCAACGTATCCACCCTATACCAGTAACCCAACAACAACCCCTCCCCCCAATTAATCTTATTTTTTAGGACACTAAGGGCAATTTAGCATGGCCAATCCACCTAACCCGCACATCTTTGGACTGTGGGAGGAAACCGGAGCACCCGGAGGAAAACCACGCACACACGGGGAGGATTTGCAGACTCCGCACAGACAGTGACCCAGCCGGGAATTGAACCTGGGACCCTGGAGCTGTGAAGCATTTATGCTAACCACCATGCTACCGTGCTGAAGTTACAGTGAAAAGCCCCTAGTCGCCACGTTCCAGCGCCTGTTCGGGGAGGTTGGTACGGGAAGTGAACCGTGCTGCGGGCCTGCCTGGGTCTGCTTTAAAAGCCAGCGATTTAGCCCAGTGTGCTAAACCAGCCCCTTAAGAATTAGTTTAGGCTCTTGCACAATAGTACATGTTGCCCAGGCAGTGAAAGATAACTTTGGCCGAATGAAGGATATCCAATATGTACCTAATAGCTTTAAGGTGTTGCTCGTTCTGGGTGAGTGTGCTTTACACTCAATTGGCTCTGTTTTATTCCTTAGCTCTAGAGTCGCCAGGTATTCTTATGATACCGCGACAAGATTCAAGTTCAAATTCAGATCAATGACTCAATACACCAGTTAGTAAGTTCAAACAAAACATGTTTATTATTACAGTTATTTGCTACTCATGCATATAAACTAAGACTAAACTGTTCCTACCACTACTTAGGCCAATACTTATCTGGAATAATGGAACTGCCGGATCAGGGAACAATGGCCTCTTGCTTTGTCCTGGATCCGCAGGCTTCCAGTTGGTGTGGACTAAAGGGGTCAGGAGTGTCTACTCTCGTAGCGTGCGTTGTATGACACTTACTTGTCGGTGTAGCAATTGGCCAGGCCTCTCCTTCTCACGTTCACGGTCCTGGAGAGCTGCTGCAAAGGTGTTCTGCTGGGAGGGCCGGCTAAGAGAGAGAGCTGGGGTCGGGGTCTCTGTCTTATACTGTTTTGGGTTTCGCGCCCATCTGGGCGGACCCTCTATAAACTTGCAATCGATTAGGTCTCTTCCCAATCGATTGATTTTAATTTCCCCAATAACGGGGCTGTTCCACGATCACTGGGCGGTTCTTTCCACCTTATTTGTGTCCTTTTGTTTCAGACTCCACTGGCGCCGGGATGTCTGACCTGCTATAGAATGTTTCAATCTCTTCTAATTGTTGTGTCCATTGTGCCTGGGAATCACCGGGAATCGCTCACTTAATATACGCAGCTTGTTAGTTTCTGTGCTGTCTGGTTTCTTCACAGACAGAATCCACAGAGAGGTTCTGCAACCAGCTTGCCTCTCTGTCATTGTTCAATTTTCCCTGCATGCAACTCAATGTTCCATTTTATGTCGGGAAGTGGCCAGCTTCGGTGGCTACAAAGGCGCACAACCCTTGGCTGGGGAACAATAGGCAGATAACCCAGTTTGGATCAGATCATCCTGGAAGGGTGGATGGGGGTGGGTGGGGGAAGGTGGGGTGGAAGGGGTGGGGGTGAAGGGGGGGAGTGGAGGGGGTGTGAGGGTGGTGGGTACATGGGGTCATATGGTGATTTCAGAAAATGCATAACTTTGACTACGTATTCTGGATCCTGATCCTGGAATCTCCACAGAGCCATTGGCCTGCAATGGTCTGGAAGCATGGTCAAACCAGCTATCTGCAGATGCCCTGCTTCACTGAGCCGAGGCAACATAATTTTCCCAATGATTAGTAAAGTAAAAATGCCCTTATTAAACCTGGTTCTGGTCACACAGTTTAAAGAGAATGTGAAGGTCCTTGAGAGTGTGAAGGGGCCGGTTCCAGCGATGAAGGAATTAAGCTAGAAGGTTAGGATGGAGAAGCTACGATTATTTCCTTGAAGCAAATTAGATTGGTGGGGAGTTTGGATAGGGATGTGCAGGATTATGACGTGTTCTAGTGGGACAGTTAAAGAAAATCTGTTCCTGTTAGCTGATGGTACCAAGTCTAAGGGGAGAGGGAGACACATTTAAGGCTTTAGTCAAGAGAAATAACTTTTTATGCAGTGAATGGTAATGACATGGGTCTTACCGCCAATATGGCTGGCGGAAAGGAATTTGGGCAGGAATTTGGGTGGAATGGGGTTGACTGGATTCCTCTACAGAGGGCTGGCATGGACCCAATGGGCTGAATGGCCTCCTTCTATGCCGTTATGGCTGTATGACTCTCCCGTTCTAACGCATTGCAATAATCTGAGAGAATTACCTTGTGTTATTCATCCTGTATGTGTCACCTTGGATGAATCCCTCTGTGTGTAATCACCTTTACAGAAAGAGTAAAGTTTCCTTGATCCCAGATGACCATAGCCCTTTTGAGGGGGAGGAACTGACTGGTGGTGATTTACCCTGAGAATCACCGCCTTCAGCCGGTACAGGAATTGAACCTGCTTTGTTGGCCTCACTTTGCATCACGAACCAGCTGTCCAGCCAACTGAGCTACACCGGCCCTCACAGACAGAGTGGAGGGTGCCTAAGTGTCAGATTGCAAGTAAGCACAGCTGGAAATTTACAATGTGCGCTGGTGAATGGGTTGAAAAACAATGTTGCAAATTTGAAAACTAAAGTGCTTCATTCCAGTGTACATGAACACGTCTTTTGCCTGTGTGTTGGAGCTACAATTATAGATGCGGTTGAAACTGCTGGCAAATTTGTGCTGCCAAATTTATCAAGATTTGAAGATAGCTGGGAAGTTGTAATCTACGCAAGTACAAACCATCACATGAATCAAAACCCTCGAGTTCCATCATTCAAACAACATGGTGCCTAATCTCCACGGGATCAATTCAAAGAGTGACAACATTATTCTATATGAACAGCTGTCATTGTGCATTAAAATCTGATCAGAAGCTACACTCAGGAGCATGTGGAGCACGCTGAATCCAGTCATTAACCCTTCACCTCCTATGGGTTACCACTAGTAGTATGGTGAGACGGTGGTCTGATGAAGGAGGCCTTCACTCGGGAATCAAAGTGATGGTAGTCGGATAATCCAGAAATGTCTCCAAAGTGGCAGGACAGGTACCTCATCACAAAGGAGACTCAAGAAGCGAACTGGTTAAAGACAAATTTAGGACTTTAAATGGAAAAGTCTTCTTCACACATTGGGCGGGATTCTCCTGCAACTGGCTAGATGGCCCGGTGCCAAGAGCGGCGCGAACCGCTCCGGCGTCGGGCCGACCGGATAGTGCGGAATCTTCCACACTTCCGGGGGCTAGGCCGGAGCCGGAGGGGTTGGCACCGCGCCGGCGTCGAAGGGCAGCCGTGGTCCCGCGCATGCGCAGAACCGCCAGCGTGTTCTGGCCCATGCGCAGGGGGTTTCGTCTCCACGCCTGCCATGGCGGAGCCCGACAGAGACCGGCGCAGAGGGAAAGAGTGCCCCCACGGCACAGGGCCGCCCGCAGATCTGTAGACCCAATCGCGGGCCAGGCCATCGTGGCCCCCCCCCACGGGGCCGGATCCTCCCGAGCTCCCCCGAGGACTCCGGTAGACGGCTACCAGCCAGCTCCCGCCATGATGGACCATGTCCATTTCATGCCGGTGGGACAAGCCGCAAATGGGCGGCCACTCGGCCCATCAGGGCCTGGAGAATTGCCGGGTGGGGGAGGGTGCTGCCAACGGCCCCCGACCGGCGCGGCGGGACCCCCGCCCCCACCCAAAAACCGGCGCCGGAGAATTCGGCAGCTGGTATGGCAGTGGCGGGGCAGGATTCACACCTCCCCCCCCCCACCCCCCGGCGATTCTGCGACCCAGCGGGGGGGTCGGAGAGTCCCGCCCAATGTGTTTAAAGTCCAAATTCCTGGAATTGCTGAAGAGAAAAGAATTGGATTCTGCAGTGGCGAAGAAGTGGTTCATGCTGTATCTTTCTGGCTGGATAATGGGCTGATTGGCTTTCCTCTTCAGCAGGTATCAAGGAGATAGCATTCAGAGTTTTACTTCAGATTTCTCCCCATTTTCCTCCCCGTGTATAATTTCACACGCTAGTTTCATTTCAATCAAAGATTTGTCTTCTCCTGCTGTTAATGGCGTGATACCAGTTTCAAAATGGAGTTTAGTTGCCTGAGTATTCCATTAACACCGACAAAGTGACGGACTCCCTTTCAGAAGGGGTCTACCACGGGGTGTCCAAAGGGCAGTAAGCGAAAACATCGCAGGCCAAGTAATTATAATCTTTGAAAGTTACCCTAATTCAGGAACAATTCCTTTAAATAGAAAATTACACATGTCACTCAGCCTTCTGCTGCTGAGACGCTAAGCTCTGGAAATCCCATCCTAAATCTCCCTGCTTCTCAACCTCATTTATGTCCTTCAAGACATCGCTCAAAATCGACTTTTTTGATCAAGCGATAGACCATCTGCCCTAATATCCCCACGTGGCTCAGTAGCATACTTAGTTTTATAAGCCAGGTGTTTCCAGCTGTTCTTTCCGGCGGATTTTCCGGCACTGCGGCTGGCGAACCCCCACCATGGGTTTCCTCACGACAGCGGCGGGGGGTTGGGGGGTGCGGTGCATAGAACGGGAAACCCCGTTGACAGTGGCAGGATCTTCAATCAATGGTAGGCCACTCTGCCACTGTGAAACAGACTGTGGAGACCATGGAAAATCCCACCCATAATGTCCCTGAGGAATTTTGTATTGTTAAAGACACTGACAGGAATTTTAAGATGGCAGAGTTTGCCTTCCTGCCATCTGAAGAGTCTGGGAGAATGTATCTCCGTGGGTACTGCCTGCCCCACAGCCATTTGAAGCCCCAATTAGCAGTAATTGGCTGGAGACAGGACTTTCGTTCCTCACCTGGGAGGAAACCCCACATTAGAGGACTGCCAGTCAATCCTATTGGCCAGGGGCTCTCTAGTCTCTGCAGCACCAGAAGCTGTCACCAAACAGTCCCGCAGAGCCGAAGTCCTGGAAGCCCAGGACCAGGTAGGTTTTCGAAGTCAGGGTGGGGAGAGTAGGTGAGCTTGGAGGGGGTGGATAGAGGGAGATTCGGTTGTCAGTGGCGAGGCCCGGTGGTGTAGGGAGGACCTGCAGTTTTCGGAACATATGGGGAGGGAAGCCCTATGTTAAAAGTGGGCTGCTGATTGAGACGCACCCATTTCCGATGTAACACCGGAATCCAGTTTATTTTTGGCCTTCCTTCTCAGGACTCGTCCCACTCGCCTGAATATTGAGGCTGGGTAGGAAACAGCCCTTGAGTGTAATAGCTGGCTACTTGAGGGTTTCAATTGGCGTAATGACAGGCAGGTCAATCTAGGCCTCAACTGTGCCAGCGTGAAATTGGAAACCACTAAGAAGCCCATTTGAGGAAATGCATGCATACCCCCTCTGCAAACCTGCTAGCTGCCGGGCTTAAAAATGTTCTCACTGTATAGATGGAATTTGTTGTTGTATTCAGTTCATTTCTGGGTTCCAAACCTCAGGATGATTAAATTGATCTTGGAAGCATCAGCCCACTCCCCATCCTCAATGATGAAGGAGCCCTGATTATCATTGCAAAAGCTAAGGCCTTTGCAGAAATCTTAAACCAGAAGTGCTGAATGGATGGTCCATCTTGGCCCCCTCTGGAGGTCTCCAGCATACAAATGTCAGTCTTCAGCCAATTCTATGTGATATCAAGAAACGGTTGAAGGCACTGGATACTGCAAAGGCCACAAGTCCAGACAATATTCCGGCAATAGCACCGAAGACTTATGCTCCAGAACTTGCTGCACTCCTCGCCAAACTGTTCCAGTCGAGCTGCAGCACTGGAATCGACCCGGCAATGTGGAAAATTGTTCAGGCATGTCTTGTCCAAAAAGATCAGGACAAATCCAACCCAGCCAATTATCACCTCATCACGCTACTCTCAATAATGAGTAAAGTGATTGAAGGGGTCACCAATAGTGCTATCAAGTAGGACTTTATTTGCTTAGCAATAACCTGCTCACTGATACTTAGTTTTGGTTCCACCAAGAGGCGATTGTTAGATTCTCTTTTGATGGAGATGGTCATGGTTCCACCAGGTTCACTGCTGATGTCAATATAGCCGTGGTTTAAACATGGATGGAGGAGTTGTACTCTGGCGGTGAGGTGTCAATGACTGCACTTGACGGCAAGGCTGCATTTGACTGAGTATGACATCAAGGAGCCCTAGCAATACTGCAGTAAAATGGAATCGGGGGGGAAAATCTGTACTGGATGGAGTCATACCTGGCACAAAGGAAAATGGTTGCGATAGTTGGAGGTCAATTATCTCCGCTCCAGGACATCACTGTAGGAGTTTCTCAGGGTAGTGTCCAAAATCCAAAGAGTTTCAGCTGCTTCATCATTAACCTTTCTTCCATCAATGTTCAGCACCAATCACAACTACTGAGATACTGAAGCAAATGGAACAAGACCTGGACAAAATCCAAGCTTAGGCTGACAAGTGGCAAGCAAGATTTGTGCCGCACAAGTACCAGGCAGTGACCATCTCCAATAAGAGAAAATCTGACCATCGCTCCTTGACATTAAATGAAATTACCATAATTGAATCCCCCTTTATTAAAATTCTGGGGGTTACCATTGACCAGAAACTGAACTGGACGAACCATATAAATACTGTGTCTACAAGAGCAGGTCAGAGGCTAGGAATCCAATGGCGAGTAACTCACCACCTGACTCCTCAAAGCCTGTCCACAATCCACAAGGCACAAGTCAGGAGTGCAATGAAATATTATTCACTTGCCTGGATGAGTGCATCTCCAAAGACACTTAAGATGCTCGACACCATCCAGGATAAAGCAGCCCACTTGAATGACACCCCTTCCACAAACCTCCACTTCTTCCACCGCTGATAAACAGTGCCAGCAGAGTGTACCACCTACAAGATGCATTGCAGAAACTCACCAAGGCTCACCAAACCCACAACCACTACCATCTCGAAGGACAAGGTTAGCAGCCTTGCTCTCAAAGCCACCCCAACCATCCTGACTTGGAAATATATCGCCGTTCCTTCACTGCCATTGGGTCAAAATCCTGAATTCCCTCTCTAATTGCACTGTGGGTGTACCTACCCTTCAGCGGTTCAAGAAGGCAGATCACCACCACCTTCTCAAGGGCAATTAGAGATGGGCAATGAATTCTACTCTAGCCCGTGACGCTCACACCTCATAAACGAATAAAAGAAAAAAGCTGAACTTTCAGGGTGTTGAGTCAGCACCGAAGGTTGAAGGGACCCAAATACTGGTACCAACCGGCATGCCGGATTCTCAACTTCATTCCCTGCACTGACTAATTTGAGAATGTGGGTTGGGGACTAGGAAGGCTGATATCAGATCTTCACCGCCCCTCCGGGCCAGCAGCCAATTAGAGTCACTAAGATGTGGCTCAGGCATTGCCTCCAGGCTTTCCTTGCTTACCCGGATGTCAGACACCCCCTCCCCTATCCCAAAAACATTTAACAGGCAGCAAGGGGGTTGCCAGCTGTGGAGATCATCCAGCAGTTTGTCAAAGCTGCAAAAATAAATCAATGACGTCTCGAGCCTGCAGAAACTGACAATTGTGAAATGTAGAGCTGATTGCTCCAAGGTCTTTCAATGAGTCTGTTCCTGAGGCATGCTCCAAATGTTCGACGACCAGTGTTCCGGAGGTCCCCCTTGGAAATGGAGCTGAATGCAATCCACAGAGCAGTCATCTCTAACAGTGCAGAGGGTGAAGGTTGCAAAAAAGATCTGTCAGACGTCACTTGACTGTCCAAATGGATCGGAATTTGGCCCTTTATATTAGTTGGAATCAGAATGCCATTTAAGAAGGCCAATGCCAATACGAAGCCTCCACTGAAGACCAACCAGTTATTCTCTAGCTTGCACCTCTAACACTTCCATTCCTATAAGGAGTGATGCAACCTAATAAACGCTTGATGATGACATTGAGTGCTGTGGTAAAGCCCTCTGGTCCTCACCCATTCACACTCCCTCATCCCTACATGGCATGGTGGTATAGTGGTTAGCACTGCTGCCTCACAGTGCCAGAGGCCCAGGTTCAATTCCAGCCATGGGTGCCTTTCTGCGTGGAGATTGTACTTTCTCTCTGTGGGTTTCCTTTGGGTGCACGGGTTTCGACCCATAGTTCAACGATTTGCAGGTTAGGTGGATTCGCCATGCTAAATTGTCCCTTAGTGTCCAGGGATATGCAGGTTAGGTTATGGGAATAGGACAGGATGGACAGGGGAGTGAAAATGGGTACTGTGCTCTTTTGAAGGGTCAGTGCAGACTCGATAGGCCAAATGGCCTTCTTCTGCACTGTTGTGATTCTAATCTATTTCCAGTATTTTCTAATAATCTACACACCCCATGGTCCATCCTTGCCAACCTATGTCCCTGTACCCAATCCCCATGGCCCCTCTTACTATCCATGCCACCCTATCTCTACATAACCCCTATGTCCTATTAACTTATTGCCAATGCATGCCAACCCATGCTAACCTACCTACCACCCTTTTCCCTTACACCCTCCATGCCAACTCACCCAAAATTCAGCATGGGCAGGCCTCAGGATCCATGCTGAGAAGATCCAATTTTCTATTGATGAATTCATTACATTAAATAAAACATTCATATTGATAAAGAAAATAATAACTAATTTAAATTCTTTCGACAACTTATTCCCTCATAACCACAACATTAGTATTCACAGCCCTACATCAAAGAGTTGGTAATCACTTGGAGTTGTTAATTAAACTGTGAAGTGACAAGCAACCTCATGTCATGGTGATAAAGTTGTGAATTATGTCATGCAGCACAAACCCTATAATGATGATCTTCAGGCTTTTGTCAATAAACAGAATAAAATAGCAAGCATTGATTATTCTAGCAGACTTTTTTAAAATTTTAAGGCCAGGATATTTAATTCCCTTGACAGTTTTACAGTTCCATTGTGCCTTGACCGTTCTTTTCACAGCTTGACAACTCCTTTGACTGTTCCATTGACAGTTGACAGCCCCCTGGACAATTCCTATGACAGCCCCATTGAACTGGACAGCTCCCTTTACAGTACCAATGAGATTGGCAGTTCCATTGAGTTCATCCACTTTTTTACGCCCATTCATGTCTAACTTTACAAATCCCAAAGAACTCCACTAGCTTTAGCCCTTTTCCTGATAGAGATAAAATGACCAGGTCATGTTCCAGGCAGCTCACTAGCCAAAGTTGGACCTGACTAAAGGCAGCTGCCCGTTCCTGCCTTCCCTGCCCTGCAAAAATTGTGGGGGATGTCTTTAGGGGCAGGGCTTCTGGGAATGGGCCTCTAGTGCCATTTTCCCAACATAGTGCCTTTCCACCAGTGCAAAAGTTCAGGTCTAAATTTTGAAATTACCCGATGGAGTCTCTGTAGGTTTTATGGTGTGGAATGTCAGCACATCTGGCTTTTCTCTGGCGAGACGGAATGATATGAAGCTGATTTTGTGTTTAGAGACCTCAATGATCTTCCTATAAGACAGACATTGTGAGATGTTCTTTATATATATATATATATATCTTCAGCAGTAGCCTGAAAGGAGCTAGCTGCATAAACATTCAAAAACGAGGGGTGGGATTCTCCGAACCCCCCGCCGGGTCGGAGAAACGCCAGGGCGGGGGGGGGGGGCTGGTGGGCGTGAATCCCACCCCGCTGCTCTGACGCTGGCTGCCGAATTCTCCGGTGCTGGTTTTTCAGCGGGGGCGGGAATCGTGTTGCACCGATCGAGGGCTGTTGGCAGTGGCCCCCCCCGGCGATTCTTCACCCCGTGATGGGCTGAGCGGCCACCCGTTTTCGGCCAGTCCCGCCAGTGTAAATCAAACCAGGTCCGTACCGGCGGGACCTGGCTCTGCGGGTGGCCTGCAGAGTCCTCGGGGGGGGGGGGCGCGGGGGCATCTGGCCCTGGGGGGTGTCCCCAGGGTGGCTTGGCCCATGATCGGGGCCCACTGATCCATGGGTGGGCTTGTGCCGGGGGGGCACTCTTTCCCTCCACACCGGCTGCTGTCAACCTCCACCATAGCCAGTGCAAAGAAACCCCCCTGCGCATGCGCTGGGATGATGCCAGCATGCGCTGGCGCTCCCACACATGCGCCAACTCGTGCAGGCCAGCGGAGACCCTTCTGCACCGGCTGGCACGGTGCCAACCCTGCCACCGCCGGCCTAGCCCCTGAAGGTGCAGAGGATTCTGCACCTTCCGGGCGGCCCGGAGTGCTTCACGCCACTCCTCAGCGCCGGTACGGCCCGCCCCACCGGGTAGAGGAGAATTCTGCCCTTGGTTAGTTTGATAGCCATAGGCGATGCGATCCTTGCCCTTCAGGTTGCAGTTGAAGGTTTCAGTCACAACATTCTTAATGAAGTGAAGATTCCTCAATCATTAGTTTCTGATGAAGTTGGGGCAGCACGGTAGCACAGTAGTTAGCACAGTTGTTTCGCAGCTCCAGGGTCCCAGGTTCAATTCCTGGCTTGGGTCACTGTCTATGCGGGGTCTGCACGTTCTCCCCATGTCTGTGTGGGTTTCCTCTGGGTGCTCTAGTGTCCTACCATAGTCCAAAGATGTGCAGGTTAGGTGGACTGGCTGTGCTAAATTGCCCTTAGTGTTCAAAAGGGGTTAGGTGGGGTTACTGGGTTACGGGATAGGGTGGAGGTTGGGGTGCTCTTTCCAAGGGTTGGTGCAGACTTGATGGACCAAATGGCCTCCTTCTACACTGTAAATTCTATGTCTAAGCCCACTGCCACCTTCTCAAGGGCAATTATGGATGGGCAACAAATGCTGGTCGAGCCAGCGAAACCCACATCCTGTAAAAATGAATTTAATGAAAAGAGAATTATTCCCCGAAGAATCCCAATGGATACAAGACCCTCCTGAGAGCATCCCATCCTCCCCCCCCCCCCCCCCCCCCCCCCCCCCCCCAGCCCCACAACTCCCTCATCTAGCAATTTAACCTACTCTGTGTGACCTCTATTCATTCTCTTCAGCACAGCTTAATTCCAAGAGGAAACCTTACCAGCCCACCCATGGCTGGATGTAATTTATTGCATGTTCTTAAATGAACAAAAGGTGCCTCAGCACCAGCTAGATCATTCCTGGCAGAATATTGAAATCTTGGGTAAGTATATGTAAGTTCTGAAAATCACAATTTCCCCTGCAGCCAGAACAATACGTCCAGCAACTAACCTGCAAGCTGTTTTATGGCCGGGCCACTTTATATTGTGTTGGTAGGGTTCCTTCATGCTATTTACCATCATGTTCAGCTGTGCCTGTTTAAGGCAGGCTGCTGGCTGGAGCACGGTGTGTGAAAGTGGCAGCATTAACATCATGTCAGCATTGCACACTAATTCACATCATATTGTGTCAGCTCTGAATGCTGCCAGTAGTTGTTAAGTACATGTGTCCTGTGCACCTTTACCAAGGTAGAATCTGTTGGAAGTGTGCTCACACATCCAGGATGCCATTTTTGAGAGTCAGGAGTCTGTGCATCACCTATAAAATGGGCACTATGTTATTCAATTACCCTCCCATGTCGGCTGGAATGAAACAGCTGTAACAGTGCAGCTAGGAATAATAATAGCCTTTTATTGTCACAAGCATGAGGTTACTGTGAAAAGCCCCTAGTCGCCACATCCCACCGCCTGTTTGGGTAAGCTGGCAAGGGAATTGAACCCGCGCTGCTGGCCTTGTTCTGCATCACAAACCAGCTGTCTAGCCCACTGAGCTAAACCATCCCTGAATAATGATACGGCATTCCACCTTTTTAATTAGCCACATAAGGAGATGGATTACTTCTCTGTCAGGCTAACACTGTACACACATTCACATGGGCAATTCAGAAGTTGTATTGCACTAATTCAGATACTATACTCTAAAATAACCAGTGTAAAATATTAATGAGTAGTTTACAGCAAAGTTAAAAAAATATTGCTTGCCACCATAACCCGTTTGGAGCACATAACCACCTAGAATCACATACTCCCCTAGACCTTTTCAATCCTGAATCAGACACGGGCAGATTCTTTTGAGTCAGATTCTAAGCTGCATGTCCTAGTTTCCGGATTCTTCACCAACACAGTTGCCTTCTTCTTCGTGCTCATAACCAAACTGCAGTTGATGTTTGCCATGCGGAAGGAACACCGTTTTTGGAAGGATTCCACGAGCGGACAGAGATCGGTTTTCTTTTCTGCTTGATTTGATGTTGGGTGACCAAACAGGTGGATCAGGGTAAAGCTGTTGATGTGGTGTATATGGATTTCAGTAAGGCGTTTGATAAGGTTCCCCACGGTAGGCTATTGCAGAAAATAAGGAAGTATGGAATTGAAGGTGATTTAGCGGTTTGGATCAGTAATTGGCTAGGTGAAAGAAGACAGAGGGTGGTGGTTGATGGCAAATGTTCATCCTGGAGTTCAGTTACTAGTGGTGTACCGCAAGGATCTGTTTTGGGGCCACTGCTGTTTGTCATTTTTATAAATGACCTGGAAGAGGGTGTAGAAGGATGGGTTAGTAAATTTGCAGATGACACGAAGGTCGGTGGAGTTGTGGATAGTGCTGAAGGATGTTATAGGATACAGAGGGACATAGATAAGCTGCAGAGCTGGGCTGAGAGGTGGCAGATGGAGTTTAATGCGGAAAAGTGTGAGGTGGTTCACTTTGGAAGGAGTAACAGGAATGCAGAGTACTGGGCTAATGGTAAGATTCTTGGTAGTGTAGATGAACAGAGAGATCTCGGCATCCAGGTACATAAATCCTTGAAAGTTGCCACCCAGGTTAATAGGGCTGTTAAGAAGGCATATGGTGTGCTAGCCTTTATAAGCAGGGGGATTGAGTTTCGGAACCACAGGGTCATGCTGCAGCTGTACATAACTCTGGTGCGGCCACACCTGGAGTACTGCGTGCAGTTCTGGTCACCACATTATAGGAAGGATGTGGAAGCTTTGGAAAGGGTTCAGAGGAGATTTACTAGGATGTTGCCTGGTATGGAGGGAAGGTCTTACGAGGAAAGGCTAAGGGAATTGAGGTTGTTTTCGTTAGAGAGGAGAAGGCTGAGAGGTGACTTAATAGAGACATATAAGATAGTCAGAGGGTTAGATAGGGTGGACAGTGAGAGTCTTTTTCCTCGGATGGTGATGACCAACACGAGGGGACATAGCTTTAAATTGAGGGGTGAGAGATATAGGACAGATGTCAGAGGCAGTTTCTTTACTCAGAGAGTAGTAGGGGTGTGGAACGCCCTGCCTGCAACAGTAGTAGACTCGCCAACTTTAAGGGCATTTAAGTGGTCACTGGATAGACATATGGATGAAAATGGAATAGTGTAGGTCAGATAGGCTTCAGATGGTTTCACAGGTCGGCGCAACATCGAGGGCCGAAGGGCCCGTATTGCGCTGTAGTGTTCTATGTTCTATGTTCTAACTTATTGGAGGCTTAAGCCTGGAGTGCTGTTGTAGTAGCGTTTACACACATTTACACCAAATTTCCCTCAACCCTATTTTAACAGAAGGATTAATTCACTTAAAATAAGTTGCTTGCTGCCGCCATTAAAAGAATGGGGAAAGGAATTTAAAACGGGCCTGTTAGAAATTTGATGTAGTAACGCAATCATAATCACTACCAGTCCGTAGTTTGGGCTTCCTTTGCATTCCCATTACCCCCATATAAGCTACACTCTGGTTTTAAATCTTGAGGGAGGGGCACAGTTATCTGAGGCATTTGCTTTGCTAGATTTTTTTCCCTACGATCTATCACACATGGCAACCAGATAGCTGGCTTGAAGCACTGGTATTTTAGAAATATGCCATTCGATGGAAGCTAGGCCAGCTTTCCTCAAGGTTGGTGCCTTTCGTTTCTGAACGACTTCTGGAAGAGAAACGGGATAAGAAGTATTACGACTACGTTGCATATATCTGACCAAGTCATTCCTTGTGGTGACAGCAGTTACAGGTCTTTTTATTGTCAAGTGTTTATTTGGCAAGGTCATCTATTTTAATATGTGTTCTGCCACGCCTCTGTGAAACTTACACCAGTTACCAAACAAAGTTGATCTGTCTCTTAAAATAGCCATCTCATTCTCACACACATACACACACACACACTACAGAAAGAGCTTCCAGTTAAAAGCATTAGCCCACTCGCAAACTTTAGCCTGATCATGAAAGTCAGTGTTATTGCCTTCGTAGCTGGGCTCATTGGAGCTATTGGGCTGCTGCTCTTTTTGGTGGCATTTGGGACAGATTACTGGCTCCTAGCAACCGAGAACTGTGGAGTGTATGAATACCGTGCTGAGAATGTAACATCCAGGCCTACAGCTGCCACACTGGTGAGTTTGGAGGTCTTCGGTTTTCAAGTTGTATTTAAAGTTGTCAAGCGGAATGGCCTGGGAGCGCAAATCACTGCAACTGTCCACATTACACTGAAAGAGATGAGCTGCAATTTCTGGGGCGATGGTGGCATAGTGGTAATGACACTAGTAATCCAGAGACCCGGACTAATACTCAGTGGACAGGAGTTCAAATCCCACGGTGGCAGCTGGTGGGAGTTTAAATTCAATTAATAAATCTGTAATATAAAGCAAGTCCCATTAAACTATCATTGATTGTTACAAAACTCACCGGGTTCACTCATGCCCCTTCAGGAAAGGCAATCTGCCATGCTCAGGTAATATGTGACTCCAGACCCACAGAATTGTAGTTGACTCTTTATCACCCTCTGAAATGGCCTAGCAAACCATTCAATTTGAGGATAATTAGGGATAGGCAACAAATGTTCGACCTGCCGCCGAAGGTCACAACCCATGAAAGAATGGGTTGTCAATCTCGTTCTTCCCATTCCCCTATAATAAGGGCTGCCCATTTTGAGTACCACTATTTTACGTCTTAAACTGATGGGCTACAGGCTTGGTCTACACCACTGAAAGCTTTCGATATGTAAGTTATTGTGTACTGAGTCAGGAAACTGTACTGAGTTCTACCATCAGCTCCTCCCAAAAGTGGGGACTGTTTGAATTGCTGTGATTTAAAAATATATATATATTTCATGAAGACAGATGTTTTAAATCCAAATAGGAAACCTTATCAAGCATTTAACAATTTAAAAAATGCAATGAGTAAGCCTAATTGGGTGGGTGGGGAATTTTGGGGGGGGGGGGGCAGAGTTTTTAAAGTGTAATAAGAAAGTCCCTTGGTGAGGTAATGAGTGAAGGTTCACGTGTACGTGTATGCTTCAGGGTTTATTGGAGGGGCTCCCCTTCCTTTTCTGGCTCCGAGCTAATAATTTTACAATTGAATTATTGCAAGGAGAGAAAGATAGTGTCGCAGGAATCAACATGAGGCATAAAAGATGCACATGGGTGCCGTACAGTTTCGGGAGTAACAGGTCAATGTAACTCTGAATGCAACAAAAAAGAAGCATACATAAACATAACTTAATTTTTTACCAAATCACAGTTCATTCTCCAGATTTATTCCCAACAGATGTTCTAGGAGATAATATAGATTTATAAGGAAGAATTGGCAACCGGCACAGGAACCACACACCCCGTTCTTATGAAAGAACTTGACCAGATGTTGAGCTACTGAGAGCAGCTGGCGCATAGACTGAAGCATATTTGGTCTTTCCAAACCCCAACTAATCTTTGGGTAATTGGGTACATTTGCTAATCTGGACGGGGTTTTTTTTATTTAAATGGGGCTTCACTTGCTGTTTTAGAAATTGGAAACCACTAATGGAAACTAATGTTGGAAAGAAGGTCCATGAAACAGTGAATTCAGCTGCAGTGGCACAGAATGGTTCTGAGTTGAATGCCAAATGTGAACTGTACTGTTACATCTGGAACTCCTTCCTGAAATACCTACAGCCCAACTCTAACATTGAATAAAATTACCATAGAATATCCAGTACAGCAGCAGGCCATTTAGGCCAACAAATCTGTACTGGTGTTTACACTCCCCATGAGTCTGCTCGCATTCCATCTACCTCATGTCACTGTTTCAGCATACTTTTCTATTTCCTTCTATATTGTGCTCATCTATTTTCCTTTTGAAGGTATCTAAGCTTACCACTTCCTGGGAAGTTCTACATTATATCCACTCTTTGAAGAAGTTTCTCATTTCCCATTTGGATTTATTAGTAACTGCTCTGACCAGGTTAGGAAGGGTAAACTTGCTCCACCCACTCTTAGGTTGTTTGTGACCGAGTTTGAATTTTTAAAAATGTGATATTGCCAATTCAATGTGTACTTAACTGTGTTAAGCTCACTGTTAAAAATTAAGTTAGCAAGGTATCTTGTGCTAATAATTAAGCAGTTAGTTTTCTTACTAAGACTCACACAGTTAAAGACACAGATACGAACAATAAAGAGATTTAAGAAGTACAAATATGTCCAACTTTCCATCAATGAAAGAAAAACTCACACAACTTCCACTGGTATGCACAAAATGAAATGAATCTTTATAAGAGTATCATAGAACATTACAGCACAGAACAGGCCCTTCGGCCCTCGATGTTGTGCCGAGCATTGTCCGAAACCAAGATCAAGTTATCCCACTCCCTGTCATTCTGGTGTGCTCCATGTGCCTATCCAATAACCGCTTGAAAGTTCCTAGTGTCCGACTCCATTATCACAGCAGGCAGTCCATTCCACACCCTAGCCACTCTCTGAGTAAACTGAGTATATCCCTCCTATGTCTTCCACCCTGAATTTTATAGTTATGCCCCCTTGTAACAGCTACATCCACCCAAGGAAATAGTCTCTGGACGTTCACTCTATCTATCCCCCTCATCATCTTATAAACCTCTATTAAGTCGCCTCTCATCCTCCTCTGCTCCAAAGAGAAAAGCCCTAGCTCCCTCAACCTTTCCTCATAAGACATATCCTGCAAACCAGGCAGCATCCTGGTAAATCTCCTTTGCACCCTTTCCAATGCTTCGACATCCTTCCTATAATGAGGTGACCAGAACTGCACACAATACTCCAAATATGGTCTCACCTGCGTCATGTGTAGTTGCAGCATAACCCCGTGGCTCTTAAACTCAAGCCCATCAGATGTTAAAACTTGGCCATGTAAAAATAAAAGGCAAAAATCTGAATAATTATTCACGGATTATCCAAAAGCTTGTTCACAGTCACTTTCTATGGAGTCTGCCAGAACTTTGGTTTCCCACTGAAGCAATTGTTCTGTGGTCATTGCTGGCTAACTCTCTTTTCCCTTAAAGATAGTGGTATTGAGTTAGAATCCTCCTGTAAGAATCATAATTTGCAGCAATGGGGTCTCCTGGTGGGTTTTTAAAACCATAAACAGGGCTTAGCTTTGTTGAGAGAGGCTTTGCAGGGTTGTGAACAGTGTGATTATCATAACTGCAAAAACTGTAAGGGTTAATGAAATGTCTAAGAGTAGTCACTAGAGGGAGCTACAGATCCAAGTATATAAGGCATTGATCCTAAGCCTTGTGGGGGAGAGTAATCCAGGAGTTAGCTCGAGGCAGTCAGAAGTATTATTATTGTGAGTTAGAGTAGATCATAGTTCATACCAGTATTAAGATTAGTTGTAGATGAGTGTAGTTTATATGTTAACAATCTGTGCATTATTTAGAAGTACGTGTTGAATCCAAGTTAGCAGTGTAAATCATTTTATAGCTTTGATTAAGTTCAAGCTATTTTGTGGTCTTTGTGAACAGTACGCCAATCATTCTGAATTAACCAACACAAAGAACAGCACAGACTGGATTGGGGTGTGGGGGAGGGGGTTAGTCTGTTGCCTCTACTGGCCCTGTGACAGTCTCTGTCCGTTTGGTCAAATCTGGTGTATTTTACACACAAGCTGGTTCATGTGACCTTTCTTTGGTTTCAATCTGGGGCTTATTTTAGCTATTGGTGGAACCATCCCAAAATTTGTCAGAATGTCAGTTTCAGACTGAAAACCAATGTGTATCTTTCCTGCCGAGTTTTCAATCCGGGTTCTCTGGCACTCTGCACTGAGAATCTGGGGCCGTAGTTTACGCCATCTCTCTGGTAGCGGCCAGAGAGAGCTGGCAAGGTCACTGCACAGGTTTAGGGCAGGGCCTTTACACCTTTACAGAGTGTCCTGATCTGCACTGAAATTACACATCCCCTCTCCACTGATCCTGGAGGACCCCTCCACACAAGCACCTAGTTAGGGCTAACAATTGGTGGCTAGGAGCAGTTGGAGTACAATTGTACAACATTAAAACATGTTGCACCCGAGACATGTGAAGCCTTTGGCACATTATTCCACAATGTGGGACAACCTCCAACCCTGCGCCCCAGGAACGGTGGTCCTGCATTTGTCTCTCCCCCCTGCCCCCACCCAGCCAAGGCATACCATGTGCAGGTGATGGGTGTGAGTGCGAACTCAGCAAACAGACAGGAGTCAACTATGGCACTGACTGGGGAGCACCAGAGCTCAGCTCACAGAGGGTTATCATCAACCACTTGCATATTGACTCACTGACACGTGCTGTCTGTCATTTTTTCGAAAGACCAATGATGCCTGTACACCTTGGGCCGTCACCATTCTCCCCCTCTAGGTCCCTCCTTGGCCTGATGGGTGGGCAGTTCCTCAGGGTGTGGGGCGAGGCCCTGCACATGGGCCACCGCCTCAAGCTTCTGTCGACGCTACTACCTCGGCCTTCTCCTGCGTCTGGCCTCCTGGCCTGCCACAAGCACCGTGAGGGCAGCTTCCGCGGAGTCAAAGATATCATCCATATCTTGTAATATCTGTAAGGAATTTACGTGGGTGAGGGACAGACAATCCGCTTTGACTTCAAGCCCAGAGCCCTCCAGTTTCCCATGGTTCCCCCACCCCTCCCCACCCCGTCACATCTCCTGCCATCCTCAGGGTGCTATCCAACATGCCATGCACATGCACCCCCTACTTCAAGGACCATACCTCAGATTCTGTACTCCAGACACCGACTGGCAACGTTACTGGGACCGGGCACTGGTTCCCACCCCAGTGCACACACTCACCCTCTGGTTGTAGGGGTATCCCCAGTTCTGAGACCCAGCTCTTGGGTGTTTGAATGTTGGCCTATGTCACTGTGGTATTGAAGCCTCCAGAGTTCAGACAAGGTATCCAGGCATCAAGGAATGGTTGGGATGCTGGGCAGTAACCCTCACCTGTGGCATTGCTCGTCTACCCATGGGGATCCACTTGGGAACTTTGAAGTGTTCCCATTACTACAATAGCCAATTCCCTCATAGCAATGATGAAAGGGAAAATGCTGGAAAATCTCAGCAAGTCTGGCAGCATGTGTAGGGAGAGAAAAGAGCTAACGTTTAGAGTCTGATGATTCTTTGTCAAAGCTAACAGACAGAGAAAGTGGAAAATATTTATACTGTGGAGTGAGAATGAAAGATGAGTCACAGCCACAGAAACCCAGGGAAACCGGGTGCTAATGGCCACAGATACCAAGGGGAAAGAGTTGGCCACCACCAAACACATCTTCCCTTCACTCCCTCTGTCAGCATTCTGCAGAGACCATTCCCTCCGAGACAATCCTCCACCATACCCAGTACATCTCCCATCACCCATGGCACCTTCCCTTGCAATCGCAAAAGGTGTAACACCTGCCCCTTTACCTCTTCCATGCTTAACATTCCAGGCCCAAAACACTCATTCCAGGTTAAGCAGCGTTTCACTTGCATCTCTTTCAATCTGGTCTACTGCATTCGCTGCTCCCAATGTGGTCTCCTCTAAATCGGAGAGACCAAACGCAGACTGGGTGATCGCTTTGCTGAGCATCTTCGGTCTGTGCGCATTCAGGATCCTGAGCTTCCTGTTGCTTGCCATTTTAACAAAAGACCCTGCTCCCATGCCCACATGTCTGTTCTTGGCCTGCTGCAATGTTCCAGTGAAGCGCAACGCAAACTGGAGGAACAACATTTCATCTTCCGGTTAGGCACGCTACAGCCGTCCGGCCTGAACATCGAATTCAACAACTTCAGATGATCAGCTCCACCTCGACCCATTTGTTTTCATTTCATTTTAACTGTCTTTTACCATTTCTTTCTTTCTTAATATACATTTATTTTTGCCCCCTCAATCTTATCCACCTTTCCTGCACCCTTCTCCTCTTTGCTTCTCCCTTCCCCTCCCCCAACACATACAGTTCATCCTCTGATGTTAGTTTCCCTGCTGTTTGACCTTTCACATCTTTTGTCCTCTCTGGGGACTGCCATTAGCACTCTTTCCCCTGAGCATCTGTGGCCATTAGCACCCGGTTTCCCTCGGTGTCTGTGACTATGACTCATCTTTCATTCTCACTCCACAGTATAAATATTTCCCACTCTCTCTGTCTGTTAGCTTTGACAAAGAGTCATTGGACTCGAAACGTTAGCTCTTTTCTCTCCCTACAGATGCTGCCAGACTTGCTAAGATTTTCCAGCATTTTCCCTTTCGTTTCAGATTCCAGCATCCGCAGTAATTTGCTTTTCTCCCTCATAGCAATAGCCTTCAACTGTGCGCCAGGAGGCCCCCACTTTCTGCGATCGGGAGGGGGTAGGGTTTCACCCCTGGGCTGGGGGGGATGGGTGTCTCAGCACTCAAGGGTTGAACGTGCCAGCCCCTGGATTGTGTGTACCCATAATGGGGCCGCTCATGCTACTGCCTATCTGAGTTAAGGGGAAAATGGGCTGTGTTGCAGGGGGTCACCCTTACTGGACTGGGGCAGTGTCCAGGCAAGAACATAGAACATACAGTGCAGAAGGAGGCCATTCGGCCCATCGAGTCTGCACCGACCCACTTTAAGGCCTCACTTCAATCCTAATCCCGTAACCCAATAACCCCTCCTAACCTTTTTGGACACTGAAGGCAATTCAGAATGTCCAATCCACCTAACCTGCACATCTTTGGACTGTGGGAGGAAACCAGAGCTCCCGGAGGAAACCCACGCAGCCACATGTATAACATGCAGACTAGGCACAGGCAGTGACCCAAGCCGGGAATCGAACCTGCGACCTTGGAGCTGTGAAGCAATAGTGCTAACCATTGCGCAACCGTTCTCCATGGACCATGATTTCCACGGCTTGCAAGGCAGCCATCTTGCTGCGCACCCACTGTGCACCCACCTTGGTCCCTGGTTCTGCAGAGTGACACTGGCTGTATGGGTGCCCTCACCCCTGCATCAATGCCCCCCCACATCCCCCCGCACCCTAGTCCCCCATCCGAGAGCCCATCCCCACCCTACCTCACCCCGCATCCTCCGTCATAACCACCACCACAAACTGGCCGCCACCCACCAGCAGGGCATCAGTCGCCCACCCAGGATCCACATAGCCCCTACAGGGAGTAAGGCAAGGACAGTGGCACTCGCTGGCACCCGTGGCAGCAGGGACAGCCGCCATGGCCAGAGGCCCCCACGTGTACGGTCACCGATGGGGTCCGGGGTGCAGAGAGGAGAGAGGGAGTAGACATGCGGGGACAGAGCCCGCAGTGCCAACGGGAGGCTCCATTTAGCCTGTTGCGCCTGGTTAGGCATGGAGATATGCACCATGTCGGCCTTTCACCCCTGCAGACAGTGGATATTAGAATACAACCAGCAATGGTGGCCATCCTCCTCGTTGACGCAGCCTTAGGGGATGCCCTGTGACTGTACGAGCTGGAGCTGCTTAAGGATGAGGAGGAAGCTGCAGCAACAGAGCGTGCAGCAGTGGGCCAGGAGGCCACCCAACAGGCCGAGGAGGAGGTGGTGCAAACGAGGCGTCACATTACGCCTCGCGTGTATCGGCAGTGCCTGTCATTCGCGGACCTGCCGACCGGCATGCCGAAGACTCCGGCTGATCAGGGGGACAGTGCGACATATCGGCCCATTCATGGCGCACCTGGCACCGCTGGCGAGTGGGGGAAGACACCTGCCCCTGGTAGCTGTCAAGGTGACGGTCGCACTGAACTTTTATGGCACGATGTCCTTCCAGATGCCGAGTGGGGACCTGTCTGTGATCTCACAGAGATCGGAGCAAAGGTGTATCTGCACCGTCCTGGAAGCCCAATATGCCCAGTCAGCACATTACATCCATTTCAATGTGAACTGAGTCCACCAGGATACCAGGGCAGTGCGTTTCTCGCTACCACTGACATGTCCCGGGTACAGGGGATAGTCGATGGGATGCATGTTGCCTTACGAGAACCTGCAGACAACAGGCCGCTCTACACAAACCGAAAGGTGTATCACTCACTGAACGTACAGCTGATATGTGATCATCAGCTGTGCATCATACACATCGGTGCCCGGTACCAAATGTGTACTGTGCCTTCATCCTGGTATACTGGACTGTTCCTGGCCTATTCATCACGTACCCCCGGCTGGGGGGTTGGTTTCTGGGCGGCAGCGGTCGTGGCTGGTGACACGTATCCGAAGGCCACAGGCTGACGCGGAGACCCGCCACGACGACGTCCGCGCAGCAACCCAGGGAGCGATCGAGTGGTGCTTCGGCCTCCTGAGGATGAGGTTCAGGTGCCTGGACGGGTCCTCCAGTATAGCGCTGGGAGGGTCGCCCGCATTGTGGCGGCCTGCTGGGTCCTCCACAACATCACGCAGCAGAGGGGCGATGTGTTGGAGGAGGACGATGAATGCCAGGCCTCATTTGATAAGATGGTTGTGGGGGAGAGCGAGTATGGACACCGCTTTCCACCAGCACACAAATCCCCTCCCCCCCCCCAACAATCCCCAACCACCTGCAACCCCCTCCATGATATATACCTGTCGCACTATAGGGTGCGGGCCCTGGGTCGGCAGTAACACCAGGTCTGGTCCGTGGGATGAAAGATGTTGAAAAACCTCTTTGCGATGAGCTCTGATGCTCCACATCATTCAACAATGTTTGACTGCAACCCCCGATAGCATTTCCCAACATTCACTCTGGGCGATCCCTGCATCTCGGCTGGCAATTCCATCACACAGTCCTATTATCCCTGTTGTGCTGGAGGGGGGTGATGGTGGGTAGTGTGTTGTTCTCTGCCTTGCTCTAACCAGATGGCTTTGATGCGCAGTGTTGTTGAGAAAACGAGTCTTGTACACAAACAAAGCTATCTATTTAACACTACAATTGGATTCGACACTTATTCCTAAGAAACAAACAGTTGATTGAACACACATAAACTCTACTCATCTAACATCTAACTCACTAACTCATTACTCTCTTGCTCTCTCACTAACTTCATTACTCAGCTAGTTCAGCTCCTGCTCCAAATTCTGCCCAACAAGGCTCAGCATCATCCCTTATATACTTCTAGGATTGCTCCCTCTAGTGGCTGTCAGTACACATTTCATTAACCCTTACATTACCTTCATGTATGAAAATACCACAGAGGGAGGGTGAGATCCCAGCTGACCCCACTCCATCTGCCCATCACCACCAACCTCTCCCCCCACCCCCTCCCATCCCCTCTCTGGCCAGTCCACCCCTCACACCCTTCTGGCAGAGCACCTAGGCAGGTTGTAACAGTGTGAGAAGATGGTTACTGTGAACAAATATCTACTGAGTTGTGCCCTAGCCCCTATCACTGTGCTCTGCATCCATGCCAAATTAACTGGTGTCTAACTTTCTGGCCTTACGAGCTCTAATGTTACATCTAGAGGGGTCCCCAGGCAGTACATCTGTAGGCGGTCTGTTCTGATTCTTGTCCTTCAACCTGGGTTTCCATTGGTGGCCATCTGGGGTGATCGGGCCTGGATAGGCCCGGCTACTGCCCAGATATCCCAGATGGCATGAAGCTATCCTGTTCTGCCTGCTGCCTGTCATATGCGCCATGGATGAGAAAGGGGGGGGGGGAGGGGTGGGGTGGGGGGGGGGGGGGGTGCAGGGAGAAGTGCGAGATGCTGTAGTGTTCCGGCACCACTCCTGCAGAAGTCACTGCACGAGCCCCATTGCCTTCTTCCCCTTGGGGTGCCCAATAACCTCCGAGCTGCTCCATGGGACAGGGCTGTGAGAGGAGCTATCACCTGAGGCTCCCACCTGGCGATGCCAGTCCTGGAGGTCCGCTCTGGTCTCGGCCAGGGACTGCATGTGCGTGACCATGGAGTATAGGGAGTGGACCTCCTCCGTCTGGCAACGTGCCACATCACTCTGCCACTATGCCATCTTCTGGGTCTGTGCCACATCAGCCAGCACCTGGGCAATGCCATCGACACTCCCAGCCATGGCCCGCTGTGACTGGGCCACGCTCAAGAGCGCTGCTGCAATGTCCAGAATGCTCTGGCACATGGCAATCTGGGAGATGGCAGCCCTGTCCAGGGCCTCGGCCACCGCCTGCACAGATCCTTGAACACCCTGATACATAGCCAAAACTGATGCCCCCAAGCTTCCACTATGGACTCCATCCGTCGGTGTTGGCCTGGATGCCATGCATAACCAGCAGCACCACCTCCGCCTGCATGCAGTTGGACTCCTCCATCTGTGCTTGCAAGTGCTAGATGCTCGCTGACAACCCATCATGTAGTCCCTGACTCTGCAACTGCATCTCCAGGATAGATGGGACTGTCCGTTCCAGAAGCCCGAAATCCATCTGGACAGCAGCTCGTCCCTGGGGTTGGCCCGCCCTCCGACCAGCCACACCCACAGGTGTTCCTACCGCGACCTGATGTATCGGAGCATCTGTGTGATGCGCACCACAGAGTGTCCCAGAAGCCTATTCACTAAAGTGCCCGACCGAGGTGAATGTATCTGGGATGGAGCAGGCAGATGGAGACATGACGGGAAATCCGTGTCATCCTCGAACTCGAACTCTGGGGTTTCCTGGGTCTCAGGCAGATGGGTCCCCTCCATGTCAGTGCACGGTGGGGGGGGGGGGGGGCGCTGTGGCACTGGCCGTGCCTGAGGGTGGGTGAACACCAGACGGACCCACCCAATCACCAGCAGCTCTTACAAGACACAAAGACACAATACAAGATGTATGGTTAGACCGCGGGCCGGGGTGGTGGGGATGAGGGTTGTGTTGGCTGGGGGGGTGGGGTGCGGGCGTTGACTCACGTGGCATGGGGAACCACAACTCATTGGGGTCTCACTACCTCACCCATGGCTTTCCTGTGGCCTGACCACATCCACACCCGCTGTTCTGCCATGGTGAGGTGCCGCAAGTCCAGAGGTTCCCCTCTAATTTTCTCCTGCTCCCTGGAGTTCTGGCCGACCTTCTCCTGGCGGGGGTGGAGGACGGAATAACAGACAATTCACAGTGTTAGATAGTCAGACGCATGCAGCCCAGGGGGTGAGTAGCTGGTGGCTTCAGTTGCCTGGGCATCCGGCCATGACGGCCGGTATGGATGCCCGCATGTGGTGCAGCATGGGGATCGGCCACCCTCCAAGGGGGAGGGGGTGGTGGTGGGGTTGCAACTGTGTGGGACAAGGGCAGGTGCCTGCGGCATAGTGCCGCCTACTCACCCTGGCCACCTTGAGGAGGTCATGTAGTTTCTTCCGGTACTGCTGGCTGCACTGACCATTTCTGCGCCCAGGCACGGCGAATGGCAACGGCTGGCAGCCTCCTTCCCGGGCCGGTGTACAGGATGGCCCGCATTTCCTGCCCGGCATCCTGGAGGGTCTCGAGCTCGCCTTCCGAAAATCATGGGTTCACGCAGCTTGCTACCATCTTGTTGGCTAGGATGGTGTGTGGGGGGAGTGAAGTGTGTATATGCAAATACAGTTTGTCAGCCTCCCGAGTGTTAGTCGCGAATCCGGCAAATCCTGCAACGTTTCTCGTTAGAATTGATTGTGTTCCATATGGCGCTGGTGCTAGCCCCTTAACAGTAGCTGAATCAGTCCCAGTGCAGAGCCAGTTTTGCTATTGTGGATGTCGACTAATCCTGCCCCCAGTCAACACTTAGTCTCAGGAACTGAGAATTCTGCCGCATGTATGTTATATGCAGGGCAGCACTGGGGTAATGACCTCCAATTAGCATTATTGGTTGGCCAATTGGAGTATGAGCTCCCTCAATGATAGCTCATTGAGGGGGCCCATATAATCACCTGTGTAGGCTTTGTGAGCAGTCTTAAGTTGACTGTAATGTTAGCAGCACTGTTTGGAGCTGCTCTTGTATCTAGTTATTGGCAATAAATATTGGTGTGGTGACGGGACTCCTGCCTCCTGTGGATTATTACAGTGGCGACGAGGTAAACAAAGAATTTTGCGGAGACCAGCTGCCGCACTTGGAGGGTAAGCCTTGCTATTTCAAAATTGCCGTTTTTTGGGAGGTTAGATGCATTCGACCCGACTATTGAGGACTGGTCCCAGTATGTGGAGAGAATGTGTTACTTCTTCCGGGCCAATGATATAATTACGGACGAAAGGAGACGGGTTATCCTGCTGTCGGCGTGCGGACCCTCAGCTTTCGCCATTATACATAGTTTAACTTATCCCGACGCGGCCGACACAAATTCTTTCCAAGAATTAACGGAATTGGTGAAAGAGCACTACGACCGATTAACCACCCCTCATTTTGCGTAGGTACAGATTCTACACAGAGAAGCGGGAAGACAGGGAGTCAGTCATGAATTTCTTGACCCGCCTGAGAAGGCTGGTGGAAAAATGTGAGTTCGGCCCAACGCTAAATGAAATGCTTCGAGACCGGTTAGTGTGTGGCATAAACGACCTCACAATGCAGAAGCGCCTGTTGGCGGAAACGCAGCTAGACTGCAGGCAGGCGTTACAGCTCGCACTGTCCCTAGAAAAGGCAGCAAGTGGGGTGCAGGAACTACAGGGCATGCCAATGGAGGTAGATACCTGTGAGAGGGACTACCACAATGGGTCCAGTTACCAGATAGCCGCTCTCAGGAAAAGCCTGAGGAATAGAGGGCCAAAGGAAAACCCCAGAACTGTCCCCAAGTCTGCTAGGACTAACTGGACAGTAAGAAGTCTTACAACACCAGGTTAAAGTCCAACAGGTTTGTTTCAACCTGGTGTTGTAAGACTTCTTACTGTGCTCACCCCAGTCCAACGCCGGCATCTCCACATCAGGACTAACTGGAGACAGAGGGAAGTACTGGCTGAGGCTCCCCCAACAGAGAAGGACCGTATTTGGCACCAGACAGAGTGGGGTAACAGCGACAGAAACCCTAGAAGGAGGTGTCAAAAGAGGAATAGCAGGTGGGGACGCAGGGAAGTATACAACCTAGACTCCCCATCCTCCTGGGAAGGGGAACAATTATATAATATTTTGATAAAGAAAGCAGAACCTATTAAGATTACCCCACGGGTGAACGGTCGGCTGACAATAATGGAAATAGACACGGGTGCGGCCGTATCGGTAATGGGAGTGGCAGCATTAAAAAAAAAAATCAAAGATGGACTCCAGCCACTAACCCTAACAAAAACATCGACAAAACTTAAAACTTATACGGGGTAACCCCTGGAAGTTCTAGGCACGACTAATGTACCCGTGGAATATGAGAAACAATTGCTCAGATTACCGTTGACGATAGTAGAGGGCTCCGGACCGAGCTTAATTGGACGGAACTGGCTGAAAGACCTAAAATTAGATTGGATGAAAATTTTCCAGAGTGGAAGCGGGCAGTTGAGTGGAGTACTCCAAAAATACCCGGAGGTCTTCCAAGAAGGTTTGGGGTAAATCATAGGCGCCAAAGCAACTTTGCACGTGGACCCAGAAGCCCTTCCGAAATTTTGTAAGGCCAGGGCGGTACCTTTCACGTTAAGGAAGAAAGTAGAGGTCGAAATAGAAAGATTACGGCGCGAAGGCATTATCAGACCAGTACAATTCTCGGAATGGGCAGCGCCGGTGGTACCAATTTTGAAGCCAGACGGCTCGATACGTCTCTGTGCAGATTTCAAACAGACGGTACACAAATACACACTGCTAGACAAATACCCGATCCCAAAAATAGACGACCTATATGCCAAATTGGCAGGTGGGCTTTTGTTCACGAAATTGGACATGAGCCACGCCTACCTGCAGTTAAAACTGGACAAGGACTCCCAGAAGTTCGCTACGATCAACACCCTGAAGGGCCTTTTTCATTATACTAGGCTACCTTTCGGAGTGTCATCAGCCTGCGCTATATTCCAGCGTATGATGAAAAATATTCTGCAGGGACTACCGCATGTGGTGATTTATTTGGACGATGTTTTAATCACAGGTAGGACGAACAGGGAACACTTAAGGAACCTGGAGGAAGTGGTGTTTCACAAAGGCAGGTGTACGGCTTAAAAGAGAAAAATGTGTTTTTCTGGCCCCACAAGTGACGTACCTGGGATATAAAGTAGACGACTCAGGCTTACACACATTAGAAGACAGAGTAAGGGCAATAAAAGAAGCTCCAGCTCCCACCACGGTCCAGGTGCTACGATTATTTCTAGGGTTGGTAACCTATTATTGCAGATTTATTGAAAATAGAGCGTCCATCCTAGAACCCCTCCACCAGCTACTAAAAAAGGGGCAAGAATGGAAATAGTCCGCCCGCCAAAACCGAGCATTTAGGGATATTAAGGAACAGCTGTCATCTGAAAATGTCCGAGAGCATTATGACCCAAGGAAGGAGTTGGTGGTCACTTGTGATGCATCCCCTTACGGGGTAGGAGCCGTCTTAGCCTATAGAGGAAGGAATGGGGAAGAACGGCCAATAGCCTATGCTTCAAGGACCTTGCCGATGGCTGAGAGGAAGTACGCCCAAATCGAGAAGGAAGGACTGGCGGTGATATTCGCAGTAAAAAAATTTCACCAGTATCTGTACGGGCGGAAATTCACCATAGTGACGGACCATAAGCCGTTATTAGGGTTATTAAAAGAAGACAAGTCAATACCCCCGATTGCATCAGCTAGAATCCAACGCTGGGCGTTGCTACTGGCGGCATATAGATACGTTCTGGAGCACAGACCGGGAACGCGAGTAGCACATGCAGATGCTTTGAGCAGACTTCCCCTCCCGGACACTCCGCCACAAATACCAAAAGTAGAGGAGACAGCAATGACTCTCAATTTTTTGGACACCCTACCAGTAGACGCACAACATATTCGGTTGTGGACGCAAAAAGACCCAGTTTTAGCCAAGATGAAGCATTTACTGCTAACAGGGCAACTGGAAAGCGGGGCCCCAGATGCACCCATGCTGGAGCAGAAGAGGCTAAATAACCGTAGAAGACGGTATCCTATTATGGGGAGCCCGGGTAATCGTCCTAGCTCAGGGCCATCAGGAAATCTTAACTGAGTTACACCACGGACACCCAGGGGTGTCTAAAATGAAGATGCTAGCTCGAAGCTACGTTTGGTGGCCAGGATTGGACACCGACATAGCAGCCTTGGTACATTGGTGCCAGGAGTGCGAACAAGGGCAAAGAGTGCCACGAGCTGCGCCATTGCAACCGTGGGAATGGCCAGGCAGACCGTGGACCCGCCTGCATATTGACCACGCCGGCCCTTTCATGCGCTCAATGTTTTTGGTTATAGTGGATGGCCACTCCAAATGGTTGGACGTCCACCGGGTAAACACGGCAAGCACAGCATCGATAATCGAAAAGCTCAGGACCTCGTTTGCAACACATGGACTGCCGGAGGTATTGGTGTCGGACAACGGAACGGCATTCACAAGTGGGGAATTTGGAAAATTCCCCAAAGAAAACGGAGTCCGCCACATCAAGACGGCCCCTTACCATCCAGCGACCAACAGCCTGGCAGAGAGAGCGGTCCAGACACTAAAAGTGGCACTCGGGAAGCAGCCGGTAGCGTCAATGGACACAAAGCTCTCCCACTGGCTGTTTGATTACAGGGCCACACCGCATTCCACAACGGGCATACTGCCAGCTGAACTCTTAATGGGAAAGCGGCTGTGAACGAGGCTGAGTCTCCTTTTCCCAAATTTTACGGGGAAAGTGGAGAAACAACAGGAGGCCCAACGCAGGGGGCATGATAATAGTCGGCAGAGACATTTCCAGTTGGAGCACCGGTTTGGGTCAAGAATTATGGGAATGGACCAACGTGGGTCAAAGGCACGGTAGAGTCCCAAACAGGGCCCATATCCTATGGTTTCGATAGGAGATAAGGTGCTGAAGAAACACCTAGACCAAATAAGGGCAGCGGAACCACACCTGGAGGCAGGCGAAGCAGGACCGCCTCAAGCTGGGATAGACCAGACGGAAAAGATACCCACACCCCAGCCCCGAGCAATTTATCCAGACCCCGTCATCCAGTCGTCAGTCGGAGATGGACACATTCGACGAGGCCGCCGCGACACCTCTCCCTGAGGAGGAGGAAAAACAACTTCCAAGGAGGTCGTCAAGCAAAAGACGGGCACCTATAAGGTACACCCAGCCCACGTCGAAGAACGACCCGGCGGACGACACAGAGGTGACAGACCCGGACATGAGGAGCATGAAGAAGCTCAGAGGAATGCCAGCTGGCAGGAATTCCTCGGACCTTGAGGGGGGGAATGGGTGTAATGACCTTCAATAGCATTATTGGTTAGCCAATTGGTGTATGAGCTCCCTCCATGATAGCTCATTGAGGGGGCCCATATAAGCACCTGTTTAGGCTTTGTGAGCAGTCTAAAGTTGACTGGAATGCTCGCAGCACTGTTTGGAGCTGCTCTTGTATCTAGTTATTGGCAATAAATATTGGTGTGGTGACGGGACTCCTGCCTCCTGTGGATTATTACAACTGGCAAATGAAAGTTTAAAACCCTCAAAATTGGCATGGCAAGATCAAGGAAAAAAAAACCTCTTGTTTTTTTTCAACGGATGCAGTGAGACCTTAAATAATCAGGTGAAGCCATTATCAAAAAATGTAACATTGAATGAACAAAGTAAGTGAGATTGTGAGGACCAAAAAGGCTTGCCTGTCGCATTAAAGATGTGAAATAAGTGAAAATCGTCGCGAAGATCGGCCAATGAATGCCCCGAACGATGACCGGTTGGTAAAAACCGGTCTCGGGAAAAAATGTTTGAAAAACACTGCATTATATTATAGCCATGATGTGGAGATGCCGGCGTTGGACTGGGGTGAGCACAGTAAGAAGTCTTACAACACCAGGTTAAAGTCCAACATGTTTGTTTCAAACACTAGCTTTCGGAGCACAGCTCCTTCCTCAGGTGAATGCGGTGTCGATGGTAGTCATGAAGTGGAGATGCCGGCGTTGGACTGGGGTGAGCACAGTAAGAAGTCTTACAACATCAGGTTGAAGTCCAACATGTTTGTTTCAAACACTAGCTGGTCCTGATACAGATTGTTAAATCTTAGCGATTGAGAATGATTGTATTGACAGGAGTGTTTATATGTGTGAAGCCACACATGCTGTGAGTTATGTGATGGATGTAGGAATTTTTTCTGTATTATGTATCTGTTGTAGTAACGTTAGTAAAAGAGATATGGTTAAGGTATGAAGATCTTGGGCACAATCTGCCGGGTGCATTGGATCCGAAAGGCAGTGCCGGTAATGCTAGGGGATCCCGCTTCCGGGACTTACCAGGCTCACCACACCTCGCAAGATCTGACGCAATCTCACGTGATGTCGTGATCTGAATTCCTCCATTGTGGGCGGGATCATTATTTTGCAAATTAGCATATTAGAGCTAGACAGTCTCACTCTAATAAGAATTTCCCTGAGACAATCAAGGCAGGGGAGGTGGTGGGCGGGCTAATATTTTGTCAGTGGAATCACTCCCAGAAGGAGGGAGGGGGCGTGGAGTATCCTTTCCTCAGTTTAAAAATGATAGGGGGTTCTTGTCCGGTTTCCTAATGTAAATTGGGATTTGATACTGTAATGAACTCCAATTGGCTTTATTGGTTGGCCAATTGGAGTATGAGCTCCCTCAATGATAGCTCATTGAGGGGACCCATATAATCACCTGTGTAGGCTTTGTGAGCCAGTCTTAAGTTGACTGGACTGCTAGCAGCACTGTTTATAGCTGCTCCTGTAATATCATTATTGTAAATAAATATTGGTGTGGTGACGGAACTCCTGCCTCCCGTGGATTACTACAGATACCATAAGAGTTATCCCTCTGGAGTATACAATACTGAGAGATGTTTAAATGCCAGTATATACCTAGATGGTGGATAAAGTGTGTTGTGGTGCAGTGCAGTTGTTAAGTGTGTTTGTGAGGTAAGAACTTACCTGAAACATCTTTGTCAAGTCACCAAATTCCTTGTGGCACTGGAGCCATCTCTTGGGGCCAACGATCTTGGCTGTTTCCCCACCTGCATTACACCTGTTGCCTCTGTGGACACCTTTCCTCCTCCTCCACGAGGACATCTGGTGCCAGATCAGAGCACATGGTCAACCCCCTCTTTTGCTCTTTCACATGACCTACAAACTGCACAACTTCAGTGGAAGTGAGTGAGTGCAGGCTCCAGCTAAATCTCCAGGAAAATTTTGCCTCATCAGTGCTCGAGCACTCAGCCTGCAGTTAATTGACAGCTTCAGAGCCTGCAGGCAGGTTTAAGTCATGATGATTATCAATTAACTGGAAAATTGCATGCTGAATCCAGATGGATGTTTCTTATTAGCACAGCAACCATTTTGGCGCCTTCTCTAACCAAATAGCTTCCATAATATTTTTTGACAAAGGGTCACCTGGATTCGAAACATTAGCTCTTTTCTCTCCCTACAGATGCTGCCAGACCTGCTGAGATTTTCCAGCATTTTCTCTTTGGTTTCAGATTCCAGCATCGGCAGTAATGTGCTTTTATATATTTTTTTGAGCACCTCTACCAAATCTCCAATTTCCCTCCCCTGTTCTGAGGAGAAAGGTTTCTCTCATTTCCTCATATTATCTTAACCAATTTCTTCCATACCATTTAAAATGTCAAACTGAAGAGTTCAATCTATATGCTAAAGTCTTATTGCCCATGAGATGGCAGTAACAGTGTAAAGCATATACGGCAACATTGCCTTACAAGGTAATTGCTGATAGCGGTCAGCCAAAACTCTGATTGTTGGAAATCTCGAGCTCCGTTCTTCATTTACACTTCAGACAGCTGTAGGGCACATAAAACATCAGTGCTGTGTCTCTCATGGGAACATTTTCATTTGAAAACAGCACATGGAGATGGTGAAGTGCCAGAACCTCGTGTGAAAGAACCTTTGGGGTTTGAAAGTGCAGCTTGGTAACATAAGAATTTTCAGGATTGAAAATGCATCACAGCTGTAAATTTATGCGCCTTGCAACATGAAGGAACTGAGCTGCCATACGCTGCTGAAGTGGCACAGACCCTTAAGTATTCTGGGTTAACAGCTAAATTCCTTTGCTCCCATGGTCTCTACACAAGACACCATTCCTTGCTTACTTGAAATGAGCACTGGAGATCCATGTTCGCCTTTATTGCAAAACAATTACAGTTTAAGAGGAAAGAAGAATTAATGGGATTATATGCGGCCTTGATGAAAGCACTCCCAGAGGGTACCATATCCAGTTTTGATACCTGTACCCAAGGGTGGCACAGTGGTTAGCACTGTGACTTTTTGTGTGGCGTTTGCACTTTCTCCCCGTGGGTTTCCTCGGGGTGCTCCAGTTTCCTCCCACAGTCCAAAGTTGTGCAAATTAGGTGGGTTGGCCATGCTAAATGGCTCTTTTGTGTCCAACGGTTAGGTGGGGGTTAAGGGGACAGGGCAGGGGAGTGGGCCTAGGTAGGGTGCTCTTTCAGAGGGTCAGTGCAGAATCGATGGGCCAAATGGCCTCCTTCTACACTGGAGGAATTCTATGGATTTTATCCCCCAGGGTCATAAATAAGGTTTATTCGATTGATTCCTGGTTTGAGAGCCAGGAGAGGCTGTCCTATGAAGATAGATTAAGTAGAATGGGCGTATATTCGCTGGCATTTCGAAAAATTAGAAGGGATCCGATTAAACTGTGAAAAATTTTGAGAAGACTTCTCAAGGGTCCAATAGTGCAGTGGTTAGCACAGTTGCTTCACAGCTCCAGGGTCCATGTTCGATTCCCGGCTTGGGTCACTGTCTGTGCGGAGTTTGCATTTTCTCCCATGTCTGTGTGGGTTTCCTCCGGGCGCTCTGGTTTCCTCCCACAGTCCAAAGACGTGCAGGTTAGGTGGATTGGCCATGCTAAATTGTCCTGAGTGTCCAGAAAGGTTGGGTGGGGTTGTTGGTTGACGGGGATAGGGTGGAAAGTGTGGGCTTGGGTAGGATGCTTTTTCCAAGGGCCGGCGCAGACTCGATGGGCCTAATGGCCTCCTTCTGCACTGTAAACTCTATGACTTGTGGTGAGAAGCTGTTTTCCCTGGCTGGAGAGTTTAGATCTCAGAGTCATAAATTCTGAAAAAGGTCTGGGATGAGGAGAAATGTCTTCACTCGAAATTCTCTACCCCAGAATCTCAATCATTAAGAATATTCAAGACTGGGATTGCTAGATTTCTCACCTCTAAGAGGATCAAGGGATCTGAGGATAGGTTGGGTAAGTAAACTGATCGTAAAAGACCAACAATAACCGTATTTAATGACAGAACAGTATTTTGATGTTGCAGGACGTACTCCAGCTCCTGTTTCATATGTTCTTCTGACTGATTGATTATAAAGGCCGCCCAGATCTCAGTGAAAGTGAAAGCCCTTCCCGCACCCACCATCTCCAGTATCAGGGCCTCAATGATCCCCCCCCCCCCCCCCCCCCCCCAAAATAGTGTGAACCCTCCCCCAATGTAGTTCCCTGGTGATCCCACCCCTGGACCCAATCCTGACGGTGCCAACTTGGTAGTGCCAACCTGGCAGTGCACCTTTGGGTTGGAAGTGCCAGGTTAACATTGCCGAGATACCAGGGCAGTGCCCTGCAATGTTGTTCACCACCCGAGGGCTATACGAGCTTCCGGTCCTCGGCGCGGTCCTGGGCGTGAAGCTAATTATGGCAGTGGGGAGGGCCCAGGAACATTGACTTTGGAGTTCTTGTCAGGGCAAATCCTGCTTTTGGCCTCTCGGGGGAGTTAGCAGCCAGAGAGGTTGGCGCCACTCCAGCCGGCGGCGAAGGGACAGCATGAGTTCGCGCATGCGCGGATTCGTCGGCTTGGTTCCACGCATGCGCAGACTGGCCAGCATATTTTGCCGCATGCGCGGGGTGGGGGGGGTTTTCTCTTTGCACCGGCCATGTAAGAGCCCTACAGGGGCTAGCGCGGAAGAAAGGAGTGCCCTTACGGTCAGGCCCGCCCGCAGATCGGTGGACCCCGATCGCAGGCCAGGCCACAGTGGCCTCCGGGGTCGGATCCCCCGCACCCCCCCCGATACCGCCTCCGCCAACTTACCTGCCAATTCCCGCTAGTACGTGAGTTGAGTGTTTCACGCTGGCGGGACTGGCCAAAAATGGACGGCCGCTCGGCCCATCGGGGCCCGGAGAATTGCAGGGGGGGTCGCTGCCAATGGCCCCCGACCGGCGTGGCATGAATCCCGCCAGCTGCCATATTCACCGGCGCCCTTTTTTGGCCGGGGGCGGTATTCACGCCACGTGGGGGTTGGAGAATCCCGCCCAAGGTGTACCATTAACCATATAATCAGCGGGACAAAATTTGTCCATATAATGATCTTGTTTCCTCCCAATAAATCCTTCCATTTCTTTTGAAAGTGTCATAATATACATCCAAGTATATGATGGTACACAGACAGGCAGTCATTGACACACTGGATGACCAGTGAACACAGAGAACACAGCAGCCTATCACCAGACAGGACACGACCTCTACAAAGCCAGAGTGCACTAGTTTTCCCGCTCTCTTTTGGGATCCAGCCTCTGAGACAGTCAGAGCTTGTGAGGAGCAACTAGAACAAACACCATGTGGTAGTAAGATAGTCTGGTCAGGTTAGCCTCAGGTCTCCAGTCAAGTCAGCATAGTGTCAGCCCACAGTTAAAGCATGTATGATAGTTAAGAGTTCAATAAAATCGAGTTGCATTTCTGCAAGTGTTGGAAGCCTGTCTCTCTCACCACTGCAGTAAACGTAGTCCTCGCAGTCCCAGCATACCCAACACATCATGGTACCAGTGCGTTATGTTACAGTTTGATGGACCTACCCTGAGATAGTCTGCCTTTGACCAGCGATCAGCCATCCGGTAACATGGACAGCGTCCGCCCTCCCCCGCCGCTCCGCGTCGCCGGCAACCTCGGTGCCAACTGTAAGATTTTCAAGCAGAAGTTTCAGCTGTATCTTGAAGCCACCGACCTCGAAGCCGCATTGGATGCCAGGAAGATCGCGCTCTTTCTTTCTACAGCCGGGGACCACGCTATCCACATCTTTAAGTCCCTCACCTTTGCTGAAGGCGAGGACAAGACAAAGTTTAAACAGCCCTGCTGAAGTTCGATAGCCACTGTGACATCGAAGTCAATGAGAGCTTTGAACGTTATGTGTTCCAGCAGAGGCTTCAGGGTAAGGATGAATCTTTTCAGTCCCTTTTAACCATCTCCGCATCCTCGCGCAATCCTGCAACTATGGCTCCACTTCCGATTCCATGATCCGGGATCAGATTGTTTTCAGGGTCCACTCCGATCCCCTTCGCCAGCAGCTCCTAAAAGTTAAGCAGCTCACCCTTACCATCGCCATCGAGACCTGCGTCCTCCACGAGCATGCTAACAACCGGTACTCCCATATCAAGGCGGCAAAAACAGCACGGCAAGGTCCTCACGATGCGGAATGGGTGCAGGCCATCAAACAAATGCAGGGCCTGAGTCTGGATGAGGATGGCCATTTCGCGCGCTTTCCCCGGGTTCCTGCACATGCGCTCCACGACCAAGGGGATGGCGAGGCCGATGACCGAACTGCGAAAGTGCGCACATCGTTTGACTGCACTGCGCATGCGCGATGGCGCACGGAACGTCCTGACGGCAGCGCCATGACGTGCTCCAACTGTGGCTCTGCCCATTTAAATCGGCAATGTCCCGTGAAATCTCGATGCTGTCTCCAGTGTGGCAAGCTTGGCCACTACACAGCCCTTTGCAGATGTGCTCCACTGCCCAGCATCCAGCGATCCCAGCCACATGGCAGGAACGTCCGGTCAGTACAGCAACCCGTTGCAGACTCCGACTCCGACCTTCTCCCAGATCCCGACACCGAGGGCCTCGCATCCCCATTCCGGGTGGGCATCGTCACCAAGCATACGCTGCCTTCATCAACGATGGTGAAACAACTCCCAATAATGAGCTTGATCCAGATGACGAGTGGTGTGCCACCCTTACGGTCAACAAGGCTCGCATATGCTTCAAGCTGGACACCGGCGCTTTAGCAAACCTCATTTCAAAGTCTGACCTTCGAACTTGTATTGACCCCAAAGATTTGAACCGTAACATCATGAGGGAACACTACCCAATACCTAAACAAGAAGAGCTAACCAGCGAGATGGCTCATGCCAAGTTCTTCACGAAGCTGGATGCCTCCAAGGGGTTTTGGAAAATACAGTTGGACGCGTCCAGTCGAAAGCTGTGCACATTCAACACCCCGTTCGGTCGCTACTGTTACAACCGAATGCCCTTTGGCATCATCTATGCCTCAGAGGTGTTCCACCGCATAATGGAACAAATGATGGAGGGCATCGAGGGGTGCGAGTGTACGTCAATGATATCATTATCTGGTCCACAACTCCTCAGGAGCACATCGATCGCCTCAAACGGGTGTTCCACAGGATCCACGAGCAAGGCCTCCGACTCACCAGAGCCAAATGCTCGTTCGGTCAACCAGAATGCGTCGCCCACCACAGAGACTGAATTTATAGACTGAATGGTGCATTACCTTGTTATCTCATCGTTTACGCATCTGTACAAACACTCTCCTTCACTGTCTCATCCCAAATTCATGTTGTGGGTCCACTGCTGGACCAGCTTGAAGCAGCAGCTTCCTACCGGCACCTTGCCTGATTGACCTTTCCGCTGCCATTGACTGACATCTTCAATTATATTATGCACCTTCTATTCTCTTTTGAAAATGTTTACATGGGGCATGGTGCTGCTCATTAGGCCAGCATTTATTGCCCATCCCTAATTGCCCTTGAGAGGGTGGTGGTGAGCTGCCTTCGTGATCTGCTGCAGTCCCTGTGGTGTAGACACACCAATCGTGCTGTTAGGGAGGGCGTTTAGATTTTGACCCAGTGACAGTGAATGAACGGCGATTATATTTCCAAGTCAGGGTGGTGTAGGGCTTGGAGGGGAATTAGCAGGTGGTGCTGTTCTCATGCATCTGTCAACCTTGTCCTTCTTATCATAAAATCCCTACAGTGCAGGAGGAGGTTATTCGATCCATTGAGTCTGTATCGACCCTCCAAACGCGCACCTCGCCTCGGCCCACCCTCCCGGTCTATCCCTGTAGCCCCGTAACCCGACCTAACCTACACATCTTTGGACACTAAGGGACAATTTCCTGCAATTCTTTGGACTGTGGGAGGAAACCGGAGCACCCGGAAGGAAATCCAAGCAGACACAGGGAGAATGTGCAAACTCCACACAGCCAGTCACCCAAGGCTGGGATTGAACCCAGGTCCCACTCCTTGGTGGTAGAGGTCGCAAGTTTGTAAAGTACTGTCAAAGGAAACTTGGTGAGTTCCTGCGGTACATCTTGTGGATGGTGTACACTGCCGCTACCATGCATCGGTGATGAAGGGAGTGAATATTTAAGGTTTTATGGTTGAATATTTCATGTTTTATCTGGATTGCCTCACGATAACTTGTAATGTCAATGCCTTACCAACAAGCTGGTCTACAAAGCACGACATCTGGGAACCAGGACAATTCTCCTTTCCTGTAGTAAGCCACCCCAGCTCATTTTAGATAAGTTTAGCCAGAAAAAAAATCTTAAATTGTTTGATTTTAATCTGTCAAATACACAACTTTCTTGCGCACCTTGGCTATGAATTGAATCTCATAGCTGTCCACTGCCTACTTCTAATATGTTATCTACTATGTTGATATGCAGAACAGGCAAGCAACAGGAGGACGTGATGAATCGGCCATTACCTTTCACCACGAGGGCTTCATCTGGCGTTGCTGGTTCACTGAAGACATTTCCCATGATAGTATTTGGAATTTCTGGTTCAGTGAGTAGTGCTGTCAACTTCAATCATTGATGTGCACCTGATATATCTGTATCATACCCAAAAGTGCTTGCAACTGAAATACAGAGACCACTCTGTTGTTGTCCCTATTCAACCATTTTCCAGCAATAGTTAATCATTATCTTGAACAGATGGAAATGCTTGCGGGTGGGATTTTACGGCCTATCCCGATGGCGGGATCTTCCGGCCTTGCCGAAGGTGACCTCCCCCACTCCCCACATGGAGGGTTCCCTGGCATGGGATGGGCGAGCCACACAACATGTCACAGACTTAAGCAGGGCCAGAAGATCTCAGGGATGGAGAGCCACTTCCGCCACCAGGATGGAGGGGGAGGGGGAGGATGGGCGGGGCTTGTGTCGAAAAATTCTGCCCTGCATTTACATCATGCATTTCATGACCTTGCTTCAGTCTTCGCCAAAGCACTTCATTGTTGCAAAGTGCTTTGGAAGTGTGGTCAATCCGTTAATGCATGGAAATGTGGAAGCCCAATTCGCACACAGCACTCTCCCACAAATGACAATGAGTTAAGTGGCAAGAGAGTGAGTCTGGAATGTTGGGAATTTGAAATAAAAACAGAGAATGCTGGAAGTGCTCAGCAACTGTGGGGAGAAAAACTGAGGTCTAGGGAGCCAGAAAATTGACCAGATCCAGGCTTCATTGGATTCAACCCAATTATCTGGGACCTATAAATTCCAGGGAAGGAGGTCATGGGCTGAAGTTTCACCAACTGTCCCACACTAATCAGAGCTGCTCCCTTTACACACTTACATGGAACCCATGCACGCTGAGACTGGCATACCTCCCTTTGAATCACACAATGCAGAAGAGGCCCTTCAGCCCATCGCATCTGTACCGATGCATGAAAGATACCTGACCAGTTAATCCAATTTGTCAGCACTTGCCCTTAAATGTTATGGCATGACAAGTGCTCAATTAGGTACTTTTTAACGGTTGTGAGGCAACCAACTTCTACTACCCTCCCAGGCAATGCATTCCAGACCGCCTCAACCCTCTGAGTAAAAAAGCTTTTCCTCAAATCCCCCCCCATCCTCCTGCCGCTCACTTTGAACTTGTGTCTCATCGTAACTGACCCTTTAACTGGGGGGAACAGCTGCTCCCTATCCATCCTGTCCATGCCCCTCAGTCTTCTCTGCTCCAGCGAAAACAACCCAAGCCTGTCCAACCTCTCTTCATAGCTTAAATGTTCCAACATGACCTCCCTGCTTTTGTAACCTCTGCCTCAATTGATAAAGGCAATGTTCCATATGCCTTTATCACCACCCTATTAACTTGTCCTTCTGCTTTCAAAGATCTACGAACAAACATGCCAAGGTCCTTTGATTTTCCAACTTCCTGGTGTCAGGCCATTCATTGAATACGTCCTTGTTAAATTACTCCTTCCAAAGTGTATCATCTCACACTTTTGAGGGTTAAACTCTATCTGCCACTTTTCTTCCCATTTGACCATCCCATTATATTCTCTTGTAACCAAAGTCACTCAACCTCACTGTTACTCACCCGGCCAATCTAGGGGCTGGTTTAGGACACTGGGCTAAATAGCTGGGTTGTAATGAGGAACAAGGCAGGAATGCGGGTTCAATTACCGTACCGGCCTGCCCGAACAGGCGCCGGAACGGGGAGACTAGGGGCTTTTCACAGTAACTTCATTGAAGTCTACTTCTGACAATAAGCGATAATAATTATTATCATCTTTGTGTCATCTGCAAATTTACTCATCCTATCCCCCGACATGGTCATCTATGTCATTTCTATAAATGATAAACAAAAGGGGACCCAACACAGATGACTGTGGTACAGCACTGGACATTTGTTTCGAGTCACTAAAGCAGCTGTCTGCCATCACCTTCTGTCTCCTACAGCTAAGCCAATTTTGATTTTGACCTTATTAAGTTCCCCTGTTTCGCGTATGCATTTGCCTTCTTTATAAGTCTCCCATGTGGGGCATTGTCAAAGGCTTTGCGGAAAAATATGTAAACTACATCAACTGCACTTACCTCACTGACACACCTGGTCACATACTCAAAAACTTCAATCAAATTTGTTGGGCATGACCGCCTTCTGATAAAGCCATGCTGACTATCCCTGATCAAACTTTGCCTCTCCAAGTACAGATAGATTCTCTCCTGTTTCTCTAATAGCTTCCCTACCACTGACGTGAGACTCATTGGTCTGCAGTTCCCTGGCTTATCTCTACAACCTTTCTTAAATAGTGGGACCACATTAGCTGAACTCTAGTCCCCTGGCACCTCCCCTGTGACCAGAGAGGCCAGCTTGAAATCCTCTCAAGCTGCCAAACGTTATCAGAGTAAGGTAACTGATCTCAGAAGGTATTAATTGCCTTTTTTAGTTGGAACAGTGCCAGTGATTTTACAGTACTTGCTCAGTACTAGGTTGGAGTGTCAACCTAGATTTATGCTCATGTTTCTGCAGTGGGGTCGCCTTCATGACCTTCTGACTCAGTTGGCGAGAGTGCTATCAACCGGCCCACATCTAACATAGAGAAGGGTTTAGGGATTTGCAGGCTAATATATTCTTACTTAATGCTTCACAAATATATCAATCTAGGGTGTGTCACAAATATCAGCTTTGGATTTCACATTTTCTCCTAAGGAAAGCAATCAAGCTCATAGTGACAAATATAACTGATTTGATTTGCTCCTTGCTCCTTTAGCACGAAGCAGATTGAGCAGTGGGCTGAGGTCAATCAACAAGGTTGTAGCTAGAATGAGTTTCCAAGGAAATGAAATGAAGCCAGCGCTGCTTATTTCTACCTCTGTAACATCTTCCACCTTCATCTCTCACTTACCCTATCTTTCCTTAAGCACTCATCCAGGCTTCAGTTCTCCAACACTCTCCTTGCTTCCTTCTCAAATTCCACCATACACAAACTCATCCAGATGGGATAAAACTGATGAAATATTGCTTAGCTAATTCCCAGCCTTTGCCTACCTGGACTGTTGCCCTTCCATCTATCCGTTGAAGTTATAAATATTGACACTGTTTAATTGACACTGGATTCTCCATTGGCGGGATCCTCCGTTTTGCTGGCAACGCACTCACGGTCACGGATCTCCCAACGTGGGAGCCCCCATTGGCTGGCTGAAGGGATGGAGAATCCCATTGTTGGCGAGGGCACGTCGTGCCTAAATCGAGTGTGCGGGACGGAGAATCACACCCATGATCTTTCTGTATAACCTCTTTCCACCCTTTATTTCAACTCTCACCCTCCCCCCCTCCCCCCCTTTGGAGCCTTTACTAACATGCACCCCCACTGTTCTGTGGCTTGACGACCTGTTTCAGCTATTTTGGCTCAGACTTCTGGCACCCGCTCCCAAAATGGTTCCACTGTCTAACATCCTTGTCTGCTTTCCAAATTCTCCTTAAAAAAATCCTGCCTTTTTGACTATACCATCAGCCACCTAATCTGAAACACTCCTGGAAATTTCTGCTGCTATCGGGCCACACCAGTTTATTATTTTCAGTGTTAAATGTCCTGACATGTGCTCCAGAGTTGAAGTGACCTGTTCGCTCACATTGCCTTTCACCGCTGCAAAATAATCTGTTACTGACCAAAAAATATAAACCATTGTCTGGACCAAACAAGTAAAACAATTTGTGAAACTAGATTTGATCCTTGCAGGCATCCATACATTTCATGTTTTTTTAAATGTTTGCACAATAACCTAGAGCATTATTTTTAAAAAAATCTCTGCAAAATAATCTCTTCCAGGATTTCAAGCACAGGTTTTTTAAATTTATCCTCTCCGTTTCAGACCTTTGGAACCCTTTGTTATCTTTGCTCTCAGCCTCCCTCATCCTATCGCTAAGCTACAAGAGTGGAATCGTTAAAATGGCAAGCGATCCCAATTTAAAACTAATTAAGTGATTTTTGTAAAAATGTGAAAGGCAATATTCCAGTGCAAGAACCTGAACAACAAAGACTGGTGAAAAATGGAATTTTGTCCTTCATTGCCAGAGGGCTGGAGTTTAAAAACAGGGAGGTTATGTTGCAGCTGTACAGGGTGCTGATGAGGCCACATCTGGAGTACTGTGTACAGTTTTGGTCTCCTTACTTGAGAAAGGATGTGCTGGCACTGGAGTGGGTGCAGAGGAGATTCACTAGGTTGATTCTGGAGTCAAAAAGATTGGCTTATGAGTAGTGACTGAGTAAACCTGGACTACATTCATTGGAATTTAGAAAAATGAAGGGGAATTTTACAGCATATATAAAATTATGAAGGGAATAGATAAGATAGAAGCAGGGGAGTTGTTTCCACTGGTGGGGGCATAGCCTCCAAATAGGGGGAGCATACTTAGGACTGAGTTGAGAAGGACCTTCTTCCCCCAAAGGGTTGTGAATCTGTGGAATTCCCTGCCCAGTGAAGCAGTTGAGGCTATCCCATTGGATGTTTTTAAGGCAAAAATTGATAGATTTTTGAACAGTAAAGGAATTAAGGGTTATGGTGAGCGGGCGAGTAAGTGGAGCTGAGTCCACAAAAAGATCAAACATGATCTTATTGAATGGCGGAGCAGGCTCGAGGGACCAGATGGCCTACACTCCTAGTTCTTATTTACTAATGGTCAAACCAATCTAGACACAGGAAGCTAAAAAAGAACGGATAAGAAGTTCAGCAATATCGAACCTGCAGTCACAAATCTGTTACATTGTCTTGGAGAATTTTATTAATGTCTTCATATTTTGTATCATGCAGCAAACCAGCCACCTTCCAAGTACTGTGTCCATGGTTATCTCTTCCCTTTTCCAATCGCGCTAGGACCTGTATCTTCACATGACAGTACTGCTGGTATGTTTAAAAATATAATTGCTTGAAATGAGAGTACATGGTTCTCTGTAACATTTGTGTACTATCTATATGTATATAAATCTTTTCTCTATTGTTTGTATGGTCTTTGGTAATTGATTGGCCGATTAACTCCTTAGCACTTTCTGCTACTGATTCAATTGTGGTAATTACATGACCAATGTCTCCGTTATTCTCCCAGGATTGATTGACAAATGGAAGTGTGTTTACAAATTCCAACACTCTTCCACTTGGTTAGTCGATACCTTGAGATCCATTCATCCAATTATTTGCTTATAGCATTCTGAAGGCCATCATATTCTTCTTCCATCCTTCATTTATCTTGCACCCATTGAATTTTTCAATTGTCAGTTCAGCTTCTATACCTTCTCATGTTGTCGTACAAAGGTAGAATTCATTTGGCCAAAGTTTGAGCCCTCTTTCAAAATAATCTTCCCCGAGTCTTATGAACTCACCTTCTCAATTTTCCAAGAATACAAATTTTGTGAAGTTGCTGCTTCATTTGGAATCAGAGTCATAGGGAGGCGTAGAGCACAGAACCAGGCTCTTGGGCTCACCATGTCTATGTCAAGCATCAAATACCAAAGAGTACTGAATGGAAAAGTTCTTCTCCTAGTTTCCTATTCAACTCTGATGAGTGGAGACAAAATAAAACCTCTTCCAAGACAAGACTCCCTATGATTCTAGAATCATAGAATCCCTATAGTGCAGGAGGAGGCCATTCGGCCCATCGACTCAGGACCAACCTTCTGAAAGAGCACCGTACCTATTTACAATTCCCCACCCTATCCCGTAACTCCATCTAGTGACAATCCACCTAAACTGCATGTCATTGGTCTCTATAGGCTATGGACCAAGTGCTGAAAGAAGGGAGAGATAAAAGCTGGAATTTTACTGTCACAATGTGGGTCCCGAGGCCCAGCGGATGGACGGTGTGTTCTGTTCCTGCTGGGGATGTGTTCTGGGACTGGTGGGGGAGGGGGTGTTCTGGTACCTGCGAGGAAGCATTCTGATACCGGTGGGGGTATGTTCTGGTATCGGTAGGGGTCTGCTCTGGTACCGGTGGGGATCTGTTTCGGTACTGTTGGTGTGTTCTGGTACAGTTGGGGGTGAGTTCTGGTACCAGCAGGGGGATGTGCTCTGGTACTGGTGGGGGGTGTTCTAGTAATTTTGGGGTGTTTTCTTGTACCAGCAAGGGGGGTGTTCAGGTACCGTTGGGGGTGAGTTCTGGTACCGGCAGGGGGATGTGCTCTGGTACTGGTGGGGGCTGTTCTGGTACTGGTGGGGATATGTTTCATTACTGTTGCGTGCCAATGCAAGTCAACTCCCTGTCCTTGCGGCAGACCCCACACCGCCATCCTCCCACGTGACCTCCACCCCCTTTCTGTGAGCCCTTCCCGCCATCAGTCATGCCCTCCTCAATCCGAGGCCTTGGGTGGCTGTTGTACCAGCAGCAGCCACAGCCTGGCCACTGGGAATGCCGAGTACAGAGGGGCTGCCAGCTTCTAATTATCCAGGAGGGAGGGATGTGACCTTCGGAGAAGGCCTACCTCTGGCCTGTTTTGTGCCTGAGTAGCACAAGAGGTGATATAAAGGCCTCGCTGGCTCTCTAGTCATCCGCCAAGACCCCAGGCACCTCCTTAGGATTCCACCCAATAAGGGATATGTTTGAAAACCAGAGAGAAATGTAGGGGCAAAGAAAGAAGAACAAAATGGCAGAGGTGGTGCAATAGAAAGAAATAGAGAATGCTAATTAGATTACAGAAACAAATGAGACACAAATTCTTCCTAGTACATTTGTTCATGAACAATTCAATGACAGGTCAGCTTGTACTCAGAAACTGAAGTGAATACAGTGAAATAATCGGCAGGATTAATTGACTTTTATATTATTTCCTTTACACAGTGTATCGCGGCTTCTGGACAGCATTCATAATAGTAGGTGTGGTTGCTGGTCTTGTGGGAGGATTCCTGGTCGTTTGTGCAGTGCCATTTGTGAGTGCAAAACTGTACAAGTTAGGAGGTGGATTCCTTTTGACTTCTGGTAAGTTGCTATTCATGTACAACAAGCAACATTAATAATTACGCAGTGTTGGTATCTCAGAAAGTAATGAGCATTATTTACTTTTTTGCCTCAAAGATTATTCCCCTACATTTGTGATGGCTCACTCAATTTGACATTGAACCACGAACTTGGTAGATCTTGGTGTTGTATATTTTATATCTCGGAGATATTCAGAGATGACACACCAGTTGACACTTTTTAAATAATATACAATAATCACTAAATTAAACAAGAATGACAGGGCACTGCAACAAAAATAAAACATCAATAGGAAACTTAACTAAATAAATTAAAATGTGATTTTCCGGGGGGTGATGATGTACCCCAGCCCTTGTGGTGCCCACTGGTCGCAGAATGCCTGAAGCATGCCGATGGAACATCAATTTATATACATGTAACAGGAATTTATTCACAGTGCTTTCAAATGTCTGCCCCATGCTCCCAAGCTCTTTGCTTCCAGCAACCTCCGCAGTTTGTTTACTTTCCTCCAAGTCCAAACCCAGGCTTAACTAATCGAGCACAGTGAGAATCAATGGCAAACAGCCACACATGATCAAACACAGAACAACTGAACACAACATCAGGTTCAGTCCCTGGTCTCCTTTAAATCAGTTAATCTCAACTAAGGTAGCAGAACAGGATTACAATCAGTCTCAATGCAACACGGTTAGGTTTAGAACATAGAGAACATAGAACAGTACAGGCCCTTCAGCCCACAATGTTGTGTCGACCATTTATCATAATCTAAGATCAACCTAACCTACACCCCTTCAATTTACTGCTGTCCATGTGCCTGTCCAAGAGTAGCTTAAAAGTCCCAAATACTCTGACTCCACCACCTCTGCTGGCAGTGCATTCCACACACCCACCACTCTCTGTGTAAGGAACCTACCTCTGAGATCTCCCCTATACTTTCCTCCAATCACCTTAAAATTATGTCCCCTCGTGACAACCATTTCCGCCCTGGGGAAAAGTCTCTGGCTATCCTCTCTATCTATGCCTCTCATCACCTTGTACACCTCTAACAAGTCACCTCTCTTCCTTCTTCACTCCAGTGAAAAAAACCCTAGCTCCCTCAACCTTTCTTCATAAGACGTGCCCTCCAGTCCAGGCAGCATCCTGGTAAATCTCCTCTGTACCCTCTCCAAAGCACCCAATCCTTCCTATAATAAGGCGACCAGAACTGGACGCAATATTCCAAGTGTGGTCTAATTAGGCTTTTATAAAGTTAAAACCCTAGTTAGAAATATTGATGAGCTTTCCTGTTCCTAATTTTTTTTAAATTCGCCCACGGGGTTTCAGCATCATAGCTAGGCCTGCATTTATTGTCCATCCCTAATTTCCCTTGAGAATGTGGTGGTGAGCTGCCTTTTTGTATATCTGTTGCAGTAACACATAAAATATCGTTTGGAAGGGGGTTCCAGGGTTTTGACCCAGCAACAGTGAAAGAATTTCAATTAATTAGAGTTAAATTCAGCATCCACATGCTCGAGGCATGGAACCTAACTCAAAAGTGATGTTGGAGCTGCGGCTATTATATCAGAGCTTGTCCACCCTCCTTTCAAAATGAGTTTCCTGCAGTTAGGCTCACTTAAATATGTCAGCCTCCGATGCTCCTGAGGCTCGGGAACGAACGCCCTCGGCTTGTCGACCTCGCCATGATGCCGTTTAACACTGGTCCACACAAACATGGACCAGGCATAATGTCATCTGGAGGGGTCTCCCAGACCATCGGAGGCTCCCGGAAGTGTGGGCTCGGTAGGATGGTACCCTGGCACTCCCTGACAGCCTGCCATCTGGCACCTTGACACTGCCACCATGGCACCAAGGCAGTGCCACCCTGGTACTGCCAGGGTGCCCATGTGTCACTTCCACACTGGTGGGGGTACTGCCAGGGTGCCACGCTAGCAGTACCAGGTTGCCTGTGCCAGTGATTGGGCTCGGGGGGGGGGGGGTGCTCTGCTCTTAGGAGGTGGGGTGAGGGGGGGGGCTCAAAGACCACCTAACAAATAAGTTGGGGGTTTTGAGGGATCCACAGGTCGAGGTGGGGAGACCAAATGGGGTTGTGAGGTCGGGGCAGCATTTAAAAATGGAGAGGTAAGTGCGACTTTGACAGGACCTTCCTCACTGAGGCCGGAAAAAAAAGAGTCAGGTTTGCTATTGAGGTCATTCTCAGCGCTGCAGGCACAAAGAAACATCCCACTAAACGCGCCCAAAACCGGACTCTTCTTTTCCCGTTGAATCGCAACCCTATCAAATTATAACCCATTCTGCCACAGCCCCTTTCCGAAAGAAGTGACAATGAGATGAGATTGAAGAGAATGTCAAAGGATTGAAGGGAAGGTTTCTTTGTTCCCTCAGCATCTGTTAACTCCATTATTATAACAGCACGCAAACACGTATCTCGCCATGTTTCTCAGCCACCACTATCCACGTTTTCACCTATTCTGCAAGCAACTAAGTGGAGACTAGTAATGAGTTTGAAACTGGAATTCAAATCTAGGGCTGCTATCCATCAATAATATAACACAGTACTAATAATTATTTTGTTGCTGATCCTTGCATGTTTCAGTGGAAATTCTTATTACACCTCAACCTCACCGCCTCTTTAAATATTTGCTTCCAAAGATGTGTAGGTTAGGTGGATTGGCCATGATAAATTGCCCTTAGTGTCCAAAATTGCCCTTGGTGTTGGTGGGGTTACTGGGTTATGGGAATAGGGTGGAGGTGTTGACCTTGGCTAGGGTGCTCTTTCCAAGAGCCGGTGCAGACTCGATGGGCCGAATGGCCTCCTTCTGCACTGTAAATTCTATGATCTAAATTCTATGATTTAATGCAACTGGTTTGTAATTAAATTTTTCTTTGACTTTAATGGTACTGTTGAATCTAATCATGTGTAAAAATCATGTTGTAGTCTTCATTAATCAATGAATAAGACTGTCTGAACCAGGTTCTCTGTACAGATTGATTGTTTGTTCAATCAAAACCTGCTTCGTGCAATATTTCAGGATGAGCAGAGAAATTACAGAGAGCCCAGTTTGGATGTAACAAAACCAATTACTATTGATGAAGAGAGCTCTAAAACTGGGAATTGGTAACACGTTTTGCAGAAGGAGATATATTACTCTGAGATCCTGGGCTGATGAGTGGTAAATGTTGTTCAAATGAAACAAATGGAAAGTGTTGCATGCCTGACGTAGAAATAGATAGTCTGCATACTCCTTTGGTGAAGTTGACTTGGGAAGGGAAAAGTTGGGTCCGGAGCGTATGAGCTGACTCAGATTGTGTTCAAATAGAATAATCATTGAATCTCTCCAGTGCAGAAGGAGGCCATTTTAATATTATCAGTACTGTTTATAACACAGCACATGAAAACGCTCGTCTAATTCCAGTTGTTTGCTGAGGAAAAATTATATTATGAATTAGAAATTAACAATATTTTCAGGGTAGTATTTTATCTGGCCAAATGTGATTGCTCTCTGTACACAAAGTGAAAATATTTCTTTTGAAGTTTTTATATTGTCAACAATCGCCTCAAACAAACTTTCTAATCGCTGCCTCATTTCAATTGGTTAGGGTGTAATGTTCTAATGTCTACATTGGGCGTATCTTCCCTCGACCTGCGAGCCCCTGTCAGGCCAAAATATAATTTACTGTATGTCTGGCAGTAAACTCAGCTGATTTGAAGATAAGAGGCAGTCTTTAAATAGGCCTGCGTTTCAGTGCAGTCATTGAGTCATATCGTTTTACAGTACATTGCTGGGACTCGAGGAGATGTACAAACAGTGGACAAAAACAAGGTTCTAAAAGAATATTCTTCTAATGACTGGCTCCCTCCAAATAGAAAAAACAGTTCAGACCAGTATTCTTATCTCCCAGTTTTTACTGGTGTTCTATTTTAAAGTATACAAGACCAGATCAGACCAGTATTCTTATTTTCCCGTTTTACTGATGTCCCATTTTAAGGTATACATGATCGGTTCATTCCAGTATTCTTGGGCACACCTTCTTGGGAAACATTTTGAAGTGTCATTTTGGGAGCAACTGGCGGGGTGTTTCTTGGCCCCTGCAGCTATTTAACGGCACATCGCCGTTTTTTTTACCCTGTGTTGGAATGCCCCAGCGAGACCGCACTTACATAATTTCCTGCTCTGGTGAACTCAGCTCGTCAGTGCGGTAAGAGTATTCGCGGATCAGGGCGCCATTTATAAATATCGCCCAGATCTTTTGACCCCCTCAGCCACCCTACTCCAGCCTCCAGAATCCCCCACCCCCCACTGCATCCAGCTTACCTCTTACGGGGTCCTCGAACACACACCCCTCTCGCTCCACCTCTTCAGGGCACACGAGCACCCGGGCACCTTTGGAGACAGCAAATGAGTAATTTGAGGGCGAAAATCTGGTAAGTGTAGCAATACCGGGGGGGAAAAGGTGGCTTTGACCCACAGCTTTCTACCATTAGGGTTTTTGTCACCTCATATCTGGGTCTCTTGTAGATTATTCAAGCTTCACAGACCTGTTTAATTGAATGACCCCACTTCAAATGGACTAGTAATCACAGACTTACCCTCTCCTCCATCTAGATGGTAACACTATGCAATGCGCCAAACATAAAATTCCTGCTAGTAGGGAGTGTTTCATTAATAATGTTTTTAGAGAAACAGATGTTGAGTTACACATATCAGTGTAGGGTATTCATAACTTTGGCAGCAAGTCAGAGATAGGAGGAGCCCTGGTAGGTGGGGGAGGGGTGTTCAAAGGATGTGGAAAACAGAACGGTGTGGAGAGCTGAACACAGATGCGGAGGAGTGGAAGCAGGCATATGCCTATGGACACAGGCCTTAACTTCTAGACATCTACCGAGGGCCAGGGAATCCTGGGTCCCGGTGAGTCTCCTGTTTCTGGGCCCTTCAATATGTCTGTGCAACAGAACTTTGAAGATACTCGGAAAAAAGACTCAATGGTTCACAATTGTATCTGCGTTTAGTGATTAGCAAGTCTGAAGACTGATGGTTGTTGCTTCTCACTATATCTACTATGCGACACCATTTTAACACAATATTTAATTCATTAAAAAACTCATAAAAAGCACTCAGATAGAGTGGGATAATAGGTAAATAGAATATAGGTCAAGGTTAAAGTCAGTGGAAAAGATTCCTGTGAATTATGTGCAGAGCAACACGGTTTAGTGATTTACTGAGAGCCTATCACACACACTCCTGTATTGGCAGTTTCATCCGACAAAGCCCACATACAGTAAACATCCATCAATAACAAAATAAACAGAACTCCAGCCATGAAACAACCCTCTATTCCAAGATAATTTTGGGTGACAAAGGCCATCTAGCCCAGCTTATCTCATCTAGCCAAGATGACATATGAACATATGTATACGGAGCAGGAGTAAGCCATTCAGCCCCTCGATCCTGCTCCGCCATTTGATCACATTGCCTATGTTAGGCCAGTGACTACAACTCGAAAGTACATAACTGGCTGTACAGTGATTTGAGATTTTGTGAAAGATGTTGTGTAAATGTAGGTTTTGTCTTTCTTTCATTGCGTCAGACAGATTGATCGTAACAGTAAAGGTAAAGCCACCTTAGTCTTAGATGACTGTGGTGAATGTATTCATCTATGTATGAACTGTCTGCATAGTGCTGTGACCTATGACCTGGAAATGATGTTACCGTCTCCTTCCAGGTACTGTACTGGAACCCCAGCGGGTGCTGCTTCAGGCTCTGCCCTCACTGGGACGATATATAGATCGGCCACCTGTGGGTGGCACTCATTTGTACAGCCGACACTGGCAGGCGAGCTCATGGATAATAAAGCCTAATGTTCACTCGTTCTCCTGGTCGCACAGTGAATTGACAGTATAACAATGACCATAGGCTGATTTCCCCTTTGAGCGGGAGAACTGGTTTAACCTGAAGATCACCACACCTCAGACGAAGAGCAAGGTTGAGAAGGCAAGGCCCTCATGAATAACATCAGCCGGTGTGGGAATTGAACCCGCGTTGCTGGCCTTGCTCTGCATCATGAACCAGCTGTCCGGCTCAAGATGGCGGCCCGATATCAGGATTTCCCTGGGAATCCCTCATATTCCACGCCATGCATAAATTTGCATGGTGTGGAATACTGAATTGCATCATGCTTTACGACCACAAGGGGATCATAGAACTGGTGTAATTTATTTCCGGCGAGAGAACATAGTTTCCGAAATGGAGAATCCAGCCCATTAAGTTTGTTTCTCTCCACAGATGCTGCCCTACCTGCTGAGCAGTTCCAGCATTTCCTGCTTTTATATCTAGTAGTGTAATGCTAACTTTATTGTTCCCTAACTCTAACTGAGTGGATTTATCATTGAACATTCCAGGGTTTACTTGCTCTCCAATGCTAAAATGTGCTCCATAATCAATACCCAAAGTTATAACCCACACGGGTCTTACGGGGTGGCAATGGTTAACTACCCAGTTGACCTTGCACAATACGAGCTTCCCGATAAGGGGCGGGGAACTTCTAACAATGTCTGGCTATGTATGAATAGACTCGACCAGTGAGGCACCAAAGAAGGAAGATCCAGTTTTGAACTACTGGAGTTGTACATAATAGCAGTTGTAAATAAAGTAATTTTTTGTTCCTGCAAAACTCGGTGTGGACCTTTTATGGCCTTATTAAACCCTTCCACCTGTCTTTCCTTCTTGATCTTTCCTGACGCCGAATATATGCAGGTAACGCCCAATCCTGTCCTTTTTTGAGTAAAATCTCCAATATCACCAAAAGATTATATTACCATGCAACTATCTGCACCGGCAACTCACCAACATTATTTACCATGCTTTCTTGTGCATTTACAAGCCTGAATTAGATCTTACTGTCTTCCCTCTTAATCTGACCCCCATCTAATACATTAATACATGCTGACCTGAGTATGGCAGGATTGCCCTTTGAAGAAAGATTGAGGAGAATGGGCCTGTATTCTCTAGCAATTAAAAGAATGAGACGCAGTGCCGAAAAATGTGCAAATTAGGTGAATTAGACATTCTGAATTCTCCCTCAGTGCAGCCGAACAGGCGACTCGGGGATTTTTACAGTAACTTCATTGCAGTGTTAATGTAAGCCAACTTGTATACGAATAATTCTAACAGAGCTCGAGAGGGTCATCCCCCCCCCCTCCCCCCCCCCTCCCCCCCCTCCCCCCTCCCCCCCCCCCCCTCCCCTCCCCCCCCCCCACACACACGAGATCCTCTACTGTACCGGGAACATTGGGAAAGCGGCAGAGAATCCAGCACAGTCTCAGAACCAGGGACAGGCCATTTAGGACTGAGAAGTGGAGGAATTCCTTCACTCAGAGGGCGGTGAATCTTTTAATTGCTCTACCCCAGAGCTGTGGAAGTTCAGCCATGAAGTATTCCCAAGACAGGGATCGACAGATTTCAAGATTTTAAAGATATCAAGGAATATGGGGATAGAGAGGTAGAAGATCAGCCATAAACTAATTGAATGGTACCACAGGCTCGAGGGGCCAAATGGCCTACTGCTACACCTATTTCCTATGCCATTATGTTCCTATTTCTTACTGTGTAGCTATCAACCTCCCCCAATCCTTTGTGCATTTTGATCCTTTCAAGCCGGGATGGGCTGCGGCATGCGTGGAGGTGGGGGTGTGCGGTGTTGGGGAGTGGTGACTTGCAGGTGAAATGGAAGGTGATGTTGTTCCCCTATAAGTTCTGATCTTTGTTTTCATGATAATAGAGGTCACCGTGGAGTGGAAGGTTCCTTTGTAATAGGTTATCTGCTGTTGGGCTTCCTTCACTTTCCACATTGAATCTGATGCCTGGAGATAGACAGAGAAAACATAGAAAATGGGAGCAAGGGGAGGCCATTCGGCCCTTTGAGCCTGCCATTCGGCCCCTCGAGCCTGAATGTCCTTCGAAAATGCCTGCAGCATTCGCAAGATTCACTTGTGTCGATATCATAATTTACTGTTTGAGCACTTTGTTGAGAGCCCCCGATATATGATCTATTTTCAATAAATGAAAAAATGAAATTGGCTCTTGCTTTTGTTGTTAATGTATTTGGTGGAAGATCAGATGCAAAGACATGTGGAAATGTGTCTGGTTCAGGATGATGGCGCACAGATATCTTGAACCCAACAAAGAGCTTATAGACACTTTGCACTGACTTATACCAACCAATCCATCGCATTGTTGGGCACCTTGAGAGGGAAACGTTTATTCATGCAACAGATGAGGTCTAGACGGCAGATTTCCTCTTCCTCCAGTCACTGTTAACGTACAGTTTAATTAATCTGGTAGCATAGTATGAAATCATTGTTCCCTCATGCATTTAATGGTAGATGGGGAGATAAAGCTAACCATGGATAGAGAGAAGAACAATCTTTACACAAACCTAATTTGTGTCTTTGAATTATCCTAATTAACATAATCAATATTCAAATACCTTAATCGGATCATTTATGGCCGTTTTATCCTTAACGTCCTAATTATGTCATCATGTTTTCTAAAGTTAGGGCTTCTGAGTGTTGAGTTACTGTGGAAAGTCTTTTTCCTAATTCGATTCGCATATGCAAATTGTCTAACTTGAGAATCAAATTAATAGACTTTTTCATTCCGCAGGCTGAGCATTTCTGTTCATTTTCATAAAGATACCCCCAACATTTTCAAATTATATGCATAAACTATGGAAAGCCCTGGGCGCCTGATGATTTAACCATTTCACAGACAAATTAAAGTCAGAACACGTGCGTGTTCTCCCCTCTACCTGGCGGGGCGGGCCGAGGACTGGCGTGAACCACTCTGGCGTCGGGCCACCCGGCAGGTGCGTAAATCTCCACACCTTCAGGGGCTAGGCCGGCGCCGGCAGTGTTGGCGCCGCGCCAGCTGCGCGGAAGAGCTTAGCGCCGTGCCAACCGGTGCCGAAGGGCCTCTGCCGGCTGGCACGAGTTGGCTCATGCGTCAGAGCAACAGCGTGTGCTGGCATCATCCCAGCGCATGCGCAGGAGGGTTCTTCTCTGCACAGGCCATGGCTGAGGTTGACAGCAGCTGGCGCAGAGGGAAAGAGTTGCCCCACGGCACAGGCCCGCCCGTGGATCAGTGGGCTCCAATTGCTGGCCAGGCCATCATGGGGGCTTCCTCCCGGAGCCAGATTCCCCCCCCCGTGCCCCCCCCGAGAACTTTGCAGGCTGCCCGCAGAGCCAGGTCCCACTCGGGACCGGCCGAGAATGGGCAGCCACTTGGCCGATCGCGCGCGGAGAATCGCCGGTGGGGGGGGGGGGCACTGCCAACGGCCACCGACCGGCGCGACGCAATTCCCGCCCCCGCCTAAAAAACGGTGCTGGAGAATTCGGCAGCTGGCGTCGGAGTAGTGGGGCGGGATTCTCCAAGCTGAGACTGAGGAGCCAGCACAACAGACCACTGGAGTGAACATTTCAAAAGCAAATAACACTTTGCTGGTACTGTTCAGTTTGATCTTGTTTGAAGAGAACTCTCAAGCGGAGTGCCACATCTTGTTCACGGCAAGGCATTAGATCATTATACTTTCACAGTCATGCCTTGGTTCCTTCCTCATTCCCCAGGCCCACCAAACGAAATGAAAGGAAAATAAGAATGCTGAAAAATCATGACCTTTTCATGGCCGAGATTTGGATTGGATTTGTTTATTGTCACGTGTACCGAGGTACAGTGAAAAGTATGTTTCTGCGAGCAGCTCAACAGACCATTAAGTACATGAAAAGAAAATAAAAGAAAATACATAATAGGGCAACGCAAGATACACAATGTAACTACATAAACACCAGCATCGGGTGAAGCATACAGGGGTGTAGTGTTAATCAGGTCAGTCCATAAGTCTGGTAACAGTGGAGAAGAAGCTGTTTTTGATTCTGTACGTGCGTGTTCTCAGACTGAGTCAGCGAGATTCTCCGACCCCCCGCCGGGGCGCAGAATCCCCGGGGGGCGCGTGACTCCTGCCCCGACGCCAGCTGCCGAATTCTCCGGCGCCAATTTCCGGGCGGGGCGGGGATCACGCACACTGCGCATGTGCGCGATCACGCCGGCCCTTTGGTGCATGCGCTAACTCGCGCCATCCCTTCAGCGCTGGCTGGCGTGGCGCCAACCCCTCCGGCGTCCACCTAGCCTCTGGAAGTGCGGAGAATTCCTCACGTTCGGGGGCTGTTGACGCCGGAGTGGTTCGCGCTGGTTTTCCCGCCAGCCTGGGGACTTAGTCCCCGGAAAGGAGAATCCCGCCCAATATCTTAGATTTATTATCTTCTGCCAAGAATGAGGCTCAGGACACAGTGATATTTCCCTGCATTTGACTATCACCCACATTCTTGACTGGGGCAGAGGATTTAAACCTTCATCCTTGTTATCCAATGTGAAATTGCATGACACAAGCTGACTGCAATCCAAATGAAGGGAAAACATTTTGACATAGTTTTTAATACTCATCAGTATGGTTTTCATATGAATGGTATGAATGGCGTGGAACTTCAACACTTCTGCTGAATGACAATAATGTGGTGCTTTGAAATTCCAAATGGGAGCAGATTAGGGTGAAAAGGTATCATCATTCATATTTCACTATTGTTGGATGAAAAAACCTGAGACTCCCGACACAGTAGTAGTTTGACAAGAGTTGCATATTCCCTCGAGGTAAATGCCTCTCGAGGACAAAATGAAATGACAAAATATGATGAAGGGCTCCCTGATTACCAGCCCAGTTTTGAACCCTGTTGGGACTTTTCCACGTGTGTGGGCAACCTGAGACTCCCAGACTCTGACCTACCGTACTTATTAACAATGATATATTTGCAATTTTGAACAGGCAAATAACGACTTGGCACTGTTTTTGTGCAGGCAAACCCGTATCTGGGCAGCACGGTAGCACAGTGGGTAGCACTGTTGTTTCACAGCTCAATTGTCCCAGGTTCGATTCCCTGCTGCGTCACTGTCTGTGAGGAGTCTGAACGTTCTCCCAGTGTCTGCGTGGGTTTCCTCTGGGTGCTCCGGTTTCCTCCCACAAACCCCGAAAGACGTGCTGTTAGGTAATTTGAACATTCTGAATTCTCCCTCTGTGTACCCGAACAGGCGCCGGAATGTGGCGACTAGGGGCTTTTCACAGTAACTTCATTGCAGTGTTAATGTAAGCCTACTTGTGACAATAAATATTAATGTTATTATGTAGAAAATTGAGAACCAGGGAATGGTGGGAGGCTAGGCATTCACGCAACACCTGCCATTAAAAGCAACTTAACGCTTCTGAAACATTTAAACATCTATTAGATGGTAGAACAATGAACTGTCTTTTATTCCCACTGCTTACTGTGTGATAACCATGAAGTAATGAACCAAATCGGAACCGTGGCAGGAGAACAGAGCCATGAGTTCACTCAATTACCCTTCGTATTGAGAAATGCAGAATCTGACTGCACAGAAAGAGGTCATTCAGCCCTCGTGTCTGCCAGTTCTTTGACGGAGCTATCAAATTGATCTAACTTCTGGTGTTTTTCTCTCTCCATAGTTTTGGATTAGGGTCAAAGTTGAATTTAACTACAGGGGCAGCTTTGAGTCCGTTTATCTTGGACAGAGACAGATATTGCCAGCATTGCGTTCAGTTTCGATCTAGTGGTTGCACACGCCTGGGATTACTAACACTGGGCGAGATTCTCCGTTTGGTAGATGGTTGACGCTGGGATTGAATTCCCGTCCTGTTGTGGGTGCCATTCCCGGAGCAATTCAGGACATGCTCATGGGCCGTGAATCTAGAGCAATTCTCAGTCGCTCGTGGGGCCGGAATTGGCGCTGGAGAGCTTGAGCTGCTTATAAGCATTCCACTCCCCACACATTCTCATTTCAGCCAAGATGATGGCCCCGTGAAGAATTTGCCCCTGGTTTACAGATGCGAAGCTCAATACAACCCTGAATGCGGTAAAGGAGAAGCGGGACACTCTTTTCCTCAGGGTGGGCAGAAGGCTGCCGCCCATGGATGTGAAGCGAGCCTGGGTGGAGGTGACAGAGGTGGACAGTGCCCTGAGCCTCACCAGGCGGCGTGGCACTCAGTATCACAAGAAGATGTACAACCTCATTAGGGCAGCTTGGGTGAGTCACCACCTGGCATCACTCCCGTCCCTCGCTCCTCACGTCACCACCTCGGCCCACCCCCTCTCCCACACCCGTAGAGGCCAATCAAAACCCATCTGCCTGCACCCCCCTTGCAACCCATCCTGCACAAAATCCCAGCACTCATATTGTCCTCCTTGGCCAGGTGCCTTACACACACATGCCACCAGCTACAGATTCCCCATATAATCTACCTCCTTGTGTCACACCATGGCTTTTATGTATTGTCCCGGAAAAGACAGCCCATAACAGGAGAGAGTGGGAGAAGACAGGAGGGGGCTTCCCGCACCTCAGGGCTCTCATCCCTGCTGAGAGGAGGGCGATGGAGTCACTGGGGAGGTGCAGGAGAGGACCATCGCTGAGGTGGAGGTTGGCATGAGCCCCAAATGCAAAATGATACCCCTATGGCAAGTGAGTCACCCCTCTCCCCCAGACCACTCCTTCCCAAGATCTCACCATGTGTCTTGTCTTTTGTCTTCCAGGATCACCATCAGAATAAGCTGGGCTGTCTGGGGTACCTAGCCCGCAACATAACCCACATGACCAGACCTGGGATGACACTGACTTCTTGGCATTGCATTCACCTGCACCCTCCACCATCGCAGAGACTATCACCTCAGTGGGGCATTTTAGTGATGAGATACCTGGGTCACTTTCTGCTGCACATGCTGTACATGCTGCAGCACATCAGGTGGGGGTAGGGACACCCGAGGGAGTGAACTGTCGGAGGGCTGCCGTATCCAAAGAACAAGCTGTAGTCAGGAGCAGTGTCCTGCTTCTGGAAAGAATGATCCCAACACTGTTGGGGATGCAAATGAAGAGCCAGGATTTATAGGAGGAGGTGTCAGCAACATTCTAGTGCCTGCAAGTGCAGCTGCAGGAGTCCAACGGCATTCAGACGCAGGAGACGGTGCCGACATTGCGTGGTAACTGGGCCAACACTGAACAAGTGGCTTCCGCTGTGGAAGCCTTAGGTCAAAACGTCACAGCCATGGGTCAAGATGTCCGAAGCTTGGGGCACACTGTACGGTTGCTGGCTGAGGCTGAAACCAGGGGAGCCCAGTCACAGGCAGCCGGGCCTACATGTGGCACTCCAGAGCTTGGCCCATTCGCAAATGGTCATGACTGAGGGCATCAGGAGCATTAGCTGGGTGCTGACTGACCTGGGACAGGCACAGAGGGACATGACCCAAGCACAGTGGGACATGGCTCGCTCGTTGAAGGACGTGGCCTAGTCTCAGTGCTCCATGGTTGACGGCATCGGGACTCTGGTTGAGGCGAGGGTGGGCCTCCAGGACTAGCAGTGCCAGGTCATGGTAGAGCCCCCGGAGCTCACTCCGGCCTCACCTCTGTCCCATGGAGTAGCACGGGGGCCATCGAGAATCCCAAGAGAGGAGGAAATGATGGGTTCCGTGCCGGTGCCTCCTGCAGGGGAGGTGCTGGAACACCTCAAAGCTTCTGAAAACCCCCTTCCCCCCCACCCGACACTGGTGCATCTCATGGGCAGCAGGCAGAACTGTGTGGCACCTGTGAAACCCAAAGGTCAGCCAGGCCCATCCAGATCTAGGCCCTCCAGAGAATTGCCGCTAAAGGCACCTCAGATCAGAGGGTGAGATACGAAGCAGCCCACCTCCAAATCTAGTGTGCTGTCTGGGGTCACACCTAGAAGGAGCGGTAAGCCTAAGATAGGAACGCTAGTTACGTTGGCACGGGTGAAGCACAAATGTTAGAGGTTGGGATCAGAGCACAATAATGTCTATAGTCACTATTAAACACGTTTTCACCAATATTCTGAGTCTCAATCCTTTGTCTGAAGGGTGTGAGGGATGGGCGCAGAGGTTGTGCCGCGTGTGGGGGGGAGCGGGCTGCAGTGTGGGGGGGGGGGATTGTGGGAGGTAGGTGGTGTGGGTGTTGGAGCATGGCATGGGGAATCCCCAGGACAATTGAATGTTCCACCTGGGGTCACCCTTACAGGCTGCAGGGAACTGGGCCAGAAGCCTGAGGCGCGTTGTAGGACAGCTTACCTTGTGAGTGACCCATCACCGCTCACCATCTCCATAACCGCCCCCCATCCAGAATGTGCAAACTCCACATGCAGAGTGACCCAGAGCCGGGATCGAACCTGGGACCTCGGCGCCGTGAGGCAACAGGGCAATAACCATGCACAATTACCACTATTCCCCCATACCATCCCCCAGCACCTCTTTTTACACCCAGTCGCCCCCTCAGACCCCAAAAAGAACACAAAGAACCCCCCCCCCCCCACAAAACTGACATGTTACAGTCCCTTAAAGAAGTTAATAAACAACCTCCACCTTGTGGAGAACCCCTTCTCCATCCTTGTATGGTGAATTTGATTTGTTTTCTAGGTGTTGGAACTCTGTCAAGTCGCTCACTCATGCCCCCCCCCCCCCCCCCCCCCCCCCCCCCCCCCCCAACATTTCAGCAGCTCCAAGTCCCGCCAGCCCAACAAAATCTGTCTCCAGGCTATCAGGGAGGCAAAGGCTACCACGTCAACCTCTCTCCCCACCTGCACTCCCGGAACAATTGCAATTATAACCAAGCATGCTAGTACTGGTTAGGAGCTTATTAAGATGCAATGTAAGATTTCCCTCAGAAACGTAATTAATTGTGACAACTCCAGCTGCGCCTGGTCATTACCTTGAACATTAAAGTGTGTGCATTCCTATGCAGTGCCACAATCGTACCCAGTAGAGCAGTTAATGAGTGTACAATGTTTTCTGTAACAGGCATCTTTCGGCAAGAGGGTGATGAGAAAGAATTGAATGAACCCTCGGTCTTTGTCAGTGATTACAGAGCACATTCTCTGGTTGCATCTGACATGGGAGTGGCATGTGTGTTTGGTAGAGTAAAGCAATCAGTGATCATCTCCCAAGGTAGAACATAGAACATAGAATATAGAACAGTATAGCACACTATAGGCCCTTCTGCCGATGATGTTGTGCCGACCATTTATCTTAATCTAAGATCAAACTAACCTACACCCCTTCAATTTACTGCTGTCCACGTGCCTGTCAAGACTCTGACTCCACCACCTCCACTGGCAGTACATTTCACGCACCCACCACTCTCTGTGTAAAGAACCTGGGCTGGATTCTCTGCCCTGCCACATTTCGGTTTCGGCACGCAGGCACATGCTCCGTTACGCCAGCTGGTCAATGGGGTAACCCGTTGTGGGACAGCCCCACGCCGTCGGGAAACCCCCAGGCTGCTGGCAAAACAGAGCATCCCGCCGGCGAAGAATTCAGCCCCCTATCTCTGACATCACCCCTATACCTTCCTCCAATCACCTTAAAATTATGTCCCCTCGTGACAGCCATTTTGGCCCTGCAGGAAAAGTCTCTGGCTATCCATTCTATCCATGCCTCTCATCACCTTGTACACCTCTAACAAGTCACTTCTCTTCCTTCTTCATTCATGTGAGAAAAGCCCTAGCTCTCTCAACCTTTCTTCATAAGACATGCCCTCCAGTCCAGGCAGCATCTTGCTAGCAGGAAGTTGGACAATCTTTTCTTCTGAATGTCCTGCTCCCCTTAGTTGATCAGCAACACGCTCTGCAACACTTTAAGTTGTTAGACAATGCATCAGGGAAGATATGATGTGGAGATGCCAGCGTTGGACAGCGGTGAGCACAGTAAGAAGTCTTACAACACCAGGTTAAAGTCCAACAGGTTTGTTTCAAACACTAGCTTTCGGAGCACAGCTCCTTCCTCAGGATTTTAACTCTGGGAAGATAGGCTGAGCAGATATTCTTCCCAGCTGTATCGCCAGTGCAATTTGTAAGTATAGTAGTGCAGCCTGACCATTGGATGTTGTCAAAGCAAAGTTATAACTGGGACTGTGTTACACACGGCCTGCTTTACTTCAGTTGCATTAGACAAATGAATAGCAGTGCATGGAATTACATGCTAAAAGTCTTTACTGATCTCATATGGTCTGGATTTAAACTTGCTTTCACAACTGATTGAGTTGGTGAGGAAAATCCAATGTTTTGTCTTAATGGGGTCTTGCGATACAGTCACATGTCTATTCAGTTTGCAATTGCTGAAGGCATAATTTATTACGGTGCCAGCTGTTGGTACTCTTACCTCTGCGCCAGAAGCTTGGGACTGCAAGTCTTACTTCTGGAACTTGAGCACAAGTCTAACCTGGCACTCAAGTGTGGTATTGAGGGAGTGCTTCATTGTGGAAGGTGCCAACTTTTGGATGAGATGTTAGCTGAGGTCTTGTCTGACCCCTCAGGTGGGTCCTGTGGCGCTATTTCGAAAAAGGGCAGGGGAGTTGGCCCCAGTGTCCTGGCCATTATCTAGCCCTCAATCAACATCACAAGCACAGGCTATCTGGTTATTTCCACATTGTTGTTTGTGAGGGCTAGGTGTGTGTAAACTATTCACCATGTTTTCTACATTACAAAACTTCGATTGCACTTTATTGGCTCTAATTAGAAGTTCGAGGTCAGTAAAGTCACAAGGGAGTTTAGTAGGATTGGATGCTATTTATTTTAATGCAAGGAGTCTGACGAACAAGGCAGATGAGTTGAGGGCGTAAATTGAAACATGGGGGCATGAAGTCATTGCTGTTACTGAGTCATGGTTGAGAGAGGGACAGGTTTGTTTGTTCAGTGTTCCAGGATATAGGGGGTGGGATTCTCTGATTCTGAGGCTGTGTTGACACTGTCGTAAACGCCGTCACGTTTTAAGACGGCGTCAACAGGCCCCGAGGATCAGCGATCCTGTGCCCTACAGGGGGCCAGCACGGCACTGGAGCGACTCACACAGCTCCAGCTGCCGATACCATCATCAAACGGACGGCGTGGGTCTGTACATGCACGCTACAGCTGGCGCGAATTCACGCATGCGCACTAGTTGCCTTCTCCGCGCCGGCCCCGACGCAACATGGCGTAGAGCTACAGGGGCCCGGCGCAGAGTAAAAGAGGCCCCCACCAGGAGAAGCTGGCCCGCCGATCGGTAGGCCCCGATTGCAGGCCAGGCCACGGTGGAGACCCCACCCAGAGTCGGACCCCCTCTCCCCTCCACCAGGCCGCCCCCCACAGGATGAACAGCGAGGTCTCGCGGGTAGGACTACATGTGAACGGCACCAGCGGGACCCGGCCTATTTCGGCGGCCACTTAGCCCATCCTGCGTGAAGAATTGCCGGGGGGGGAGCCGTGTAGAGCGGCAATGGGGCTGATTCTCCACTCGCTGGAGAATCGGTGGATCGGCGTTGCGTGAATCACGTCACCCCCGGCGATTCTCCGAACCGGCCTGGGGTCAGAGAATCCCGCCCAGGATCTTAAGGCGAGACAGGGAAGAAGGTAAAAGAGGATGGGGTGTTGCAATTTTGATCAAGGAATCAATTACAGCTGTAAGGAGGGGCTATATCATAGAAAACTCTTTAAATGAAGCTATATGGATAGAACTGAAAAACCAAAAAGGGGCAACCACATTGTTGGGTGTATTCTATAGGCCCCCTGACAGTCCAAGAGAAATAGAAGAGCAGAAATGTGTGCATATTTCAGGGAAGTATAAAAGTAATAGGTTAGTAATTGTGGGGGATTTTAACTTCCTCAACGTTAGCTGGGGTAGTTATAGTGTGAAAGGTTTAGAGGGAGCAAATTCTTAAAATGAGTCCAGAACTTTTTAGGTAATGAAGTCAGGTAAGTGTTTGAAGTGTCATGGAGGAGTATTTTGCAGGCAACGATCCTAACTTCATTAGATTCAAGGCTGTTATGGAAAAGGACAAGACGGGCCTGAAATCAAAGTTCTAAACAGGGGAAATGTTATAAGATCAGATATGATTTGGCCAGATTGGACTGGAAGCAGACACCTTTAGTTAAACCTGTGACAGAAATGTCAGACACATTCAAGAAAGAAATAGGGAGAGTACAGCATCAACATGTTCCAACAAAGAAAAAGGGTGGGACCAACAAATCCAGTGAACCCTGGATATCGAGGGATATGCAGCATTGGATAAAGAGAAAAGGGGAGGCTTTTGACAGCTATCGGGGGCTCAAAACAGCAGATGGCCTATAGGACTATAGAATGTGTTTGAGGGAACTTAAAAACGAAATTAGGAGAGCAAAAAGCTGGCATAAAAGAATACTGGCAAGTAAAATAAAGGAAAATCCTAAGTTGTTTGTACATTAAGAGGAAAAAGATAACTAAGGAAAAAGTAGGGTCCATTAAGAATCACAGTAGTAATTTGTGTGTGGAGCCAGAGGATGTAGAGGGTTCTATCGATACTTTGTGTCGGTATTCACTAATGACAGGGACAATAATGGTATAGAAATCAGGGAGAAGGATTGTAATAAAATCTTTGAAGGGGTGACCAGGTGTGTAAATGAGGGCAATGCATCTGACGTTGTCTACTTGGACTTCAGCAAGGCTTTTGATAAGGCTCCACATGAGAGATTGATTGTGAAGGTAAGAGCCCATGGGAGCCAAGGAAATTTGGCAAATTGGATCCAGAATTGACTAAGAAGCAGGAACCAGAGGGTGATGATCATGGGGTAAGCCTGTGACTGTGGGATCTACAAGGATCAGTGTTGGGGCCCTTGATGTTTGTGGTTTCTATAAATGATTTAGACTTGAATGTAGGAAGGTTGATCAGTAACTTTGTAGATAACATGAAAATTGATGGGATGGTAAATAGTGAGGAGGATAGCTTTCGATTACAGGAGGATATAGATGGGCAGGTCAGTTGGGCTGATCAGTGACAAATGGAATTCAATCCGGATAAGTTTGAGGTGATGCTTTTGGCCAGGAGAAACAAGGGGCAGGATTCTCTCAGTCCATGCCGGGCGGGAGAATTGCCGGGCCGGCGCGAATCACGCGACGCCGCCCTGTCACTGGTCCGACGATTGGTGGGCGGGCTTATCCTATTAGCGCGGAGAAGGCAACCTTGCGTGCACCAAATCACGGCGGCAGTGGTGCGCATGCATGGACCCGCAGCGCCTGTCCTGACGCCCGTATCAGGACAAAGGATTTAGGGGGTCTCTGGAGGCTTCCTATATTTAGTGGTTCTTTGGGAGATGCAGGTTGAGTCACCCCCGTACTTGGTGGAAAATCCAGGGGTGGGGGGCTGATTTGCGATACGGGGGGTGGGGGGTGGAGAGCTGATTTGTGATGCTGCGGGAGAGGCAGCATAGGACCTAGTTATCGGGCCACCCGCTCAAAATGGCAGCCCATTCGTGGGATTCCCTCAGGAACCCCTCATCATCCACGGCATGCATAAATTTGGATAGTGAAGTGCTTCCTGGCGGGAGAACATACTCTCCCAAATGGAGAGTCCCGGTGATTATATAAATGTTCTCCTTTGTTGTATCTTAGCAAAAGTGGAAAAAAAACTTCACACTTTAAACTGGTTTTAAATACCTCATTTCACTCATTTGCATATTGTGAAGAAACCAAAAGCACTTGAGAATTTCAGAACTGCACAAGTATTTGATTAGATCGGCCCATACTTGCTTAAAGTTGCAACTAGAGTTTATTCTGAGCCTAACATTAAGATTTAGGTAGCACAGAACATTAATGAGCTGGCACGGTCAGCACTCTTGCACCAAAATTGGTTAGAGAACTATTGGTTAGTTCTCTACATCTCTCACCCCATTCTCCTTCACTCGGAACCATCTTGCATTTTAAAGGGCCAATAAAAATAGTGCCAATCGACATAGGTTCTCCTTTTTACATTGAATATCCACATCAGTATCAAGGGAAGGTGAAAGAACCATTTGAAATCTCAGTAGATTCGATTCAAGCCTATCAAAGCCAGTCATAAGATCTCTTAAGAGGCCTGGAAAGAAATGTCGCTCTTCTGATCAAAATCACCAACTACAACTGTCATCAATGCTGAAACACGCCTATGGTTCAGGGCCAGCTGCTCAGTGACTCATGTGATTTCTATGTTCATTCTACTCTGATCCAGGTCATAGACCAGGAATTACTATCAAATTAGCAAACTGACACATGCACCATGCATTTTCTGTGGGCGGTGGGATTTATTTGGCAGCTGCCAGTAAACTGGAGGCAGGAATGCATTTAAGCCTCTTGCTTTGAACTAAGTATTGACTGATAGAATAGCCTTTCAGAGCACTTGTTCAATCTGGTGATGAATAGAGGGTACTACTCCTCCTTCAGGGAAAGTAGCATCAATAGGTGCATGTCTGAAAATCTTGCAAACAGACATGGCTCTTGGGGATACTCCTGGATGAGCACCTCATGCATTCAGAGTGACATTGACCCATCTCCTGCTTCATTGCGATGAATAACTCACCTTCTGACCCCTCAAACCCTATCCACCATCTGCAGGGTACAAGTCAGGAAAGAGATGGAATTTTCTCTGTGTTCAAAGGAGTCCAGCTCCAACAACACGTAAGATGCTCAACACCATCAAGGACAAAGCAGCCGGCTAGATTGGTAGCCCATCCACTACCTTAAAGTTTCACTCCTTTCACAACTAGCACAGGGCTAAATCGTTGGCTTTGAAAGCAGACCAAGGCAGGCCAGCAGCACGGTTCAATTCCCGTACCAGCCTCCTCAAACAGACACCGGAATGTGGCGACCAGGGGCTTTTCACAGTAACTTCATTTGAAGCCTACTCGTGACAATAAGTGATTTTCATTTCATTTTCATTTCATTTCATTTCAAATGTGTACCATCTGCTAGCTGCGCTGCTGCAACCTGCCACCGTATAGACTGTAGCGATTCAAGAAGGTGGCTCATCATCATCTTCCCAAGGGCAATCAGAGATGGGCAATAAACAGTCACACCCCGGAAATGAATACAAAAGTGCTCCACATGTCAGGTGATTAAATCTTCAAGAATTCCTCTGATCATAGTTGGCAACCCAACTCCGTTTCGACCCTACTCAGCTTTGACAAAGAATCATCCAAACTCAAAATGTTAGCTCCTTTCTCTCTCTACAGATGATGTCAGACCTGCTGAGATTGTCCAGCATTTTCAGATTCCAGCATCCGCACTGATTTGATTTTACCTACGTTGGGCAGGATTCTCCGGTCCCCCAGTTATGTGTTTCCCAATAGCAAACCATTCGCTGGCGGCAGGATTCAATGTTCCCGCACTTGTCAATAGGATTTCCCATTGAAAACACCCAACGTCACCAGGAAGTCCGCGGATGGGGGTACGCTTCCAGCAAGAAGAGGGAATCCCGATGCTGGAGAATTCGGTCCTCTGTTTCTATTTTGATTTTTAGAGTATAATAACTGCTTTTAAAAATAATAATAACCTTTTATTGTCACAAAAGTGAGATTACTGTAAAAAGCCCCTCGTCGCCACATTCCAGTGACTGTTCGGGTAAGCTGGTACGGGAATTGAACCCACGCTGCTGGCCTCGCTCTGCATCAATGAGTATTGCTGGCATTCTCCCATGTGAAATTTCTCAGGTTTTCCCCTGAGAGCCATCTTTCACCAGTGACAACATATAGCCGCTTACCTGTAAATCGCAGCAGTGTTCGTTTCAGCTCCTGGTCAATGTACAATTTATGTCAAAATAAGAGCAGCTGTTTCAATGGAGTTTTTTTCTTTGCAGGAATTTTATTTTCCATCCTGATATTTCTGTTCGTGATGTGGAAGGAATTTGTGGTGGATTTGGAAAGATACATACTGTTGGAGAGAAGAAAGGGTTGCACAGATATCCTTGTTCACGTGCAGTATGGATGGTCCTTCATGTTTGCAGCTGCTGGAGTCCCATTGGCTCTACTTTCTGGACTGCTGTTCTACCTAATTGGCCGTACCATTGAAGCTCACAACAAATAAGAGATGGACGCTGATGTCTGGAGCGATAAGCTCTTGTGCGGTGCTAGTTTCATTACATGCAGCGGGAAATCAAAAATAGCCATCAGTGCTCCAACCCATTTGAGATTACAGGACAGCCCATTTCAATTCTTAGATTCATGCAAACATACGAGGCAAAACCCGGCTCTATTTTCAGAGAATTTGTTTGGGTTTGGAGTTGCATCACATTTGAAAACACAGGAATTCACCTTGATGACATTGGCTGTACTCGAGAGGACCTTTAAGTCTCTCGATTAAAGTTGGTCACTTTAGCAACTGCTTCACACATTGATCTGACATTTCTTGTTCCATCGTTTTAATTTGGGCATGAACCCCATGAAATAACTGACAGAGAAACGTCAGTCAACTTAATCGATTCTTCGCCCATTAGTATTATCAAAAAGTATTTCTCAGCCTTTAAGGACATGTTTTTTGCATTAGATTTCATTAAAAAAACCAAACAAAAACTGAAATTATGGTTTCAATAATCCTTTCATTCCATGACATTCTGCAAAAAGAAAAATGCTATTTTGGATATCCCAGCTGTTACGTGTGTACCCCTCAGGAACATTAAGATATATTTCTTATTGATTTTCATTCACAGCATCAAATACTATCTGAACGTTTTCTGTTGCTTTGATTCAGTGATTGGTTGATGTGGAATAAAAGCTTCACAGTAAAATGGCAGCTGACTTTGATGTGTTTTTGACCAGATATTTATTCTCAGGCTCTACTGCTAAAGTGAAAATATGCCCATGTATTTAGATCTACGACTGTTAATGTAACATATTCTGAAGATAATTCGACAATGCTTCAAAAGCAGACAATTATTTAACAGGACTTTTGTTGGGAGGCACGTGGCGCAGTGGTTAGCACTGCTGCCTCACGGCGCCAAGGACCCAGGCTCGATCCTGGCCCCGGGTCACAGTCCGTGTGGAGTTTGCACATTCTCCTCATGTCTGCGTGAGTCTCACCACCACATCCCAAATATGTGCAGGGTAGGTGGATTGGACATGCTAAATTGCCCCTTAATTGGAAAAAAAAAATTGAGTACTCTAAATTTATATTTAAAAAAATAATAACATGGCTCTTATTGTCCAAAAAAACTAGCTGGTATGATAACGTTGGTATGTTTAAATCTGCTCTTCAACTTTCCAGCTCTTTGCAGCATGATATCAATATTGTAATACCATTTTATCAGAAATGATCTTCATTGTGCAAATGTTTAATGCTTGTTCACGTGCGCAATGCAAGCTTACTAAAAAACTTATGTTTTGTACCACTTTTGGGAGCGTTGCAAAGATTATTGCAATAAACATTGCTTGGAAAATGGTAAAATGTAGCTTGTGCGACATTTATATACAAAACAAAATTCACAATGGCTCTAATCCAGATGTTGAATGGAAATGGCAGATTTTGCAGGGGAGGAAAGCTGCACCACAACACAGCAGAAACTCAGGCAGTGGAGAACACATCCAATATTGAGACATGCAATTGCATCAAACTGAAGGCAAAGCTGCAGGTTGCATCCTTGGCCCTCATAGGTACATGAATGCGTTACGGTGGGTGATGTCATCACTCAAACACTTAAAATGGCCATGTTCAACTTCTCTAAAGAGTACCCAATTCATTTTTCCAATTTAGCATGGTTAATCCACCTACCCTGCACATTTTTTGGGTTGTGGGGGCGAAACCCATGCAAACACGGGGAGAATGTGCAAACTCCACATGGACAGTGACCCAGAGCCGGGATTGAACCTGGGATCTCGGTGCCGTAAGGCAGCAAAGCTAACCACTGTGCCACATGCTGCCCCACTTCTCTATCCTTTAACATTCGCGCAGAGGTGAGCCTCTTTATTTTACATGGGGGACACCTCTATCAAAATAATAGGGAGGAGTTCCCAATAATATCATTTCCAGTCTACTCGGTGCCTTCCACTAATTCTTGTTCACAGTGTGTGAAGGTTCTCCAAAACACAATGTAAGTTTATCTTTGGGCGTGAATGAAGATTTTTGACACAGCCAGATGGTCAGCAATTTCTGGCACCAGAGGGTAATTGGTTCTGGGAAAGTATGGAAAGTCATTGCAGGTCATTTCAGCATGTGCATTGGTCAGTGAAAGGATAACAAGTCGAATTGCAAAGGACAACAGGTCCTAAAGGCCTTGACCATGTGAAAGATGAAATCTTCAGATTTGTTCATGCAGGCTTTGAAGTGGAAATGACCTCCATCAAATGGTAAGTGTCGCTAAATTATGGGGCGGAGTTCTTCAGCCGTTGGGATTCTCTTTTTCCACTGGCAGAGCAATCCCGCCAGTGGGTTTCCCGGCGGCATGAGATGGCCTCAATTCGAAATCCCATTGACATGCGGCGGGAAGAGAGAATCCCGCCACTTGCAAACGGCGCACAGCCAAGAAACACACGGCTAGGGGACAGGAGAATCCAGCCCCTAATTTAGTGAATGGTGAAGCTTTGTTTTCCTGACGCAACAAAAACCAAGCAGGTTTACCTCACACCATCAAACATTATCTCGTGTGAATTATGGTACCTTGGTGTGAAGAGTTGTGAAAGTTGATTGTTGTCTACTAACGTAATTCCTTTCCTTTTTTCGCAGATAGAGTTTTCAGCACAATCCAGAGATAATCATTCCATCTCCCTGCACAAGAAAATTGTCGAATTACAGACATCAGCCTAGATACAATCATCCCAGATCAAAAACATTGGCTGGGATCTCTCGCAACAGCCGATTAATTGGTACAAAGGAACCAGCATTACCGTTAAGAAAGATGAACTGGGTAGATGAACTGTAGTTTCTACAGATCAGAAACTGTGAGTGCCTCAGCAGGAATGAAGACGTTACGAATGACGTGTGTGTGTTGTGTATGAAGAGGATGTTAACTGGAACATTTAGACAAGTCCATGGATCAAAGATGGGAGAACATTGATCTCTCTTTGATGTGGCTGGTCTGTTAAACTTCAAAAGGACTATAATGCAGTTTAATGCAGAAGAAAATTTCAAATGTCATAGTGCCTGCTGAACAACAATTGAGCTACAAGGGACCGTTGAGAAAGGGATTGCAATGATGTGCATTTGGATCCTGCAATCTTCCATCTTAATCAGATTTTTGGAACAGGTAATGCCCTAGACCGGGCCTTCAGATTGCAATTTTAACCCATTCCCAAATGGGGAAACCCACCCTATTTTCCCAGGGGAGGAAGACAAGTGAGAGGTGAATGGAAGATGATTCACTGATGCTCTCTTGGGATGGAAACATACCATTCGTATCTGGTATGCCCTGCACGTGACTCCAGACCCACAGCGATGTGGTTGACTCTTAAATGCCCTCTGAAATTCAGTCAGTTCAAGGGCAATTAGGGATGGGCACTTAACCCTGGCCCAACTGGCCCCACATCCCATGAATGAATAAAAAAAAAGGAGAGGCCAATTGTTGACCTGGGAAGTCATGTGCTCACAAGATTCAGTAATTCTTTGTGCAAAGCGGTTCTTTGTCACTTAGGTGTTGCAGCATTTCAGCGAACCACAGAAGGAATAACTGGAACAGACTGCCAAAGATTTGCATCCTTACTCCCTTCGCTCACCTGAATTCCTTACCAATGAAATAGCCATTTGCATTATTGAAACGCTACAACTATTTAATACATTTTGTCGGGTCTTGCACTGAGACCCAAATAATGGATCTAGGCACTTCCATCTTTTTTCATAGAAATCATAGAATTATGGAAAATCTACGACACAGAAGAAAGTCATTCAGCTCATCGTGTTCGTGCCGGTTTGGCACAAAGTTGCCTGGGCTAATCCCACCTTCCTGCATTAGATTATTAACCCTGCAATTTTTTGCTCTTCAAGGAGACATCCAGGTTCTTCAACAGATATGGGGATAACGGGAAAAATTGTGCAAGAAATAGATGATCGGCCACGATCTGTTTGAACGGAGGAGCAGAATTGATGGGCCTAATGGCCTACCCCTGCTTCTATTTCCTATGTTCCTACTTCTTAAACCTGCTGACAATTGCTCCCTCTCCCACCTTTCAAACAGTCCGTTCCAGGTACGCCGCTGGGTGAGAAAATGCTTCATCCACTCTCCTCTAATCCTTCTATCTGTTACTTTAAATCAATACGTCTTGTGGTAAACCAGTGTGTAGTAATCCACGGGAGGCAGGAGCTCAGTCACCACACCAATATTTATTTATAATAACGATATTACAGGAGCAGCTACAAACAGTGCTGCTAGCAGTCCAGTCAACTTAAGGTTGGCTCACAAAGCCTACACAGGTGATTATATGGGCCCCCTCAATGAGCTATCATTGAGGGAGCTCACACTCCAATTGGCCAACCAATAAAGCCAATTGGAGTTCATTACACACTATTACACCTATATTAGCTGATGTAAGGTAGGACCTGTACTACAGGTTCGCCGGTAGCCCCTGCCTGCTGGCTCCGCCCAGTAGGAGGAACGTGTCCTCTATTCAGCAGCCATTTCGCCAGCTGCTGTGGGAGGCCACACATCTTACTGCAATAAAGCCACAGTTGTATCCAACCTTAGTCTTTGTACAATTGATCGTGCATCACGTCTCTTCCAATATTCTCGGTGCAATTTCAACTGATGATGTGATATAACGTGCCAGGATATTTTGGAGGTAGAATTACAGATGCAATGACGAAATATCTTTTATTTCGTGTCTTTGACACCTTGTGCTTTTTGTGGCAATGTAACAAATCCAAGGTTTTGAAGTTTGCTCTTGTTCATGTAAGAGGCCTTCACAGTAGCCATCGTGCTCAAATAAAGTAGATGCGCAGGCCTCATTTGGAATGGAAAACTATTTTCAATTGAAGGGATTTGGCAATGATCAGTATTAGATTATTATGTGCTTTGCAGATTTCCTACACATTGAGGCAGTAGAAACCTCAGTAGTTCCAGATCACTGGCTTTCCAGATAGTGTCAGAATGTTTTTGTGTACAGCATCTAGGTACCGTGGATTTGTGGAAATGCTTTTGCATTGAGCGTCTATAGCTTTGACAATTGTTGATTCACTGTTTTGGGAAAAAAAATAAATGAAGCATGAAGAATGCACCGTGAAAGCTTCAATCACCTTCATACAATTCAACACTGTGCTTTGATCAATGGCAACATAATCTCAGCCAGCAGCTTGGAAAAGACTGGAGCCAACAAAAAAATTCAAGGCAGATTTAGCTTTCACTGGCACAATAAGAGTGATGATATTCATATAAACACTCTCCAGATGTGGAGTCAACTCATACCACAGTGCTCTGAATCGACATCTTCTCATGTATTACCCTTTCACCTGAACAGGCAACTCCTCAGACCCATTCTTCCTCATGCTGTTCCTATCGCCCTGTTCTCAAACCAACTTCCCCGTGATCATCCTCACCTCCCTCCTATGTCCCCTCACAGCCACACTTACTCATCTTCCTCTTCAGGGTAAGTGTTAGCTGCAGAAATTCCAATCAAGGACATAATAGGGCAGCACGGTAGCATAGTGGTTAGCACAATGGCTTCACAGCGCCGGGGTCCCAGATTCGATTCCCGGCTTGGGTCACTGTCTGTGCGGAGTCTGCATGTTCTCCCCATGTCTGTGTGGATTTCCTCCGGGTGCTCCGGTTTCCTCCCACAGTCCAAAGATGGTAGGTGGATTGGTTATGCTAAATTGCCCTTAGTGTCCAGAAAAAAAAGGTAAGGTGGGGTTACGGGGATAGGGTGGAAGTGTGGAGATAGGGTGGGGTTGGGTAGGGTGCCCTTTCCAGGGGCCGTTGCATACTCGATGGGCCGAGTGGCCTCCTTCAGCTCTCTGAGTCTTTCTGTGATAATGCAAAGTGGCAAACGAGTTGGGATGTAACATCTGATGGGAACCTTTATTCATGTCACAAGTTGCACACAATGCACACAAGCTGCTCCACAATAATGAACAAAACAGTTGGTTTGTCATGGGGTGAAAGACAGTTCCTCCTAACATTTAAGAGACATGGGATAATCTGCAGAAATACTTCTCACTTTGATGCTCACACAGAGAACATATTGATTATTGACAGATATTCTCAGTAGATCTTTACAACTGCATAATCCAAATAGATAATACAATTAACCTTGTCCGGGATCATTTGATGCAGGCACGGGATTAGCAGCGTTTCCGTGGGCTCTGGCGCTACTCATCCTTTAATCCTTTCATTTATCTTGTTTACGCAGCACATATTATGAAAGGCGGCACGGTGGCACAGTGGTTAGCACTGCTGCCTCACAGCACCAGGGAACCGGGTTCAAGTCCAGCCTCGGATGGCTATCTGTGTGGAGTTTGCATGTATGTAATAATAATCACTTATTCTCACAAGTAGGCTTCAATGAAGTTACCGCGAAAAGCCCCCAGTCGCCACATTCCGGCGCCTGTTCGGGGAGGCCGGTACAGGAACTGAACCCGCGCTGCTGGTCTTGTTCTGCATTACAAGCCAGCTGTTTAGCCCACTGTTTAGCCCACGTTCTCCCCGTGTCTGCGTGGGTTTCCTCCAGGTGCTCTGGTTTTCTTCCACATTCCAACCATGTGCAGGTTGGGTAGATTGGCCATGCTAAATTGCCCCTTAATATTCGAAAAGGTTGGTGGGGTTACGGGGTTACAGAGATGAGGGGGGAGGAGTGGGTCAAGGAAGTGTTCTTTTGAGTGGTCGGTGCAGACTCGACAGACCAAATTACCTCCTTTGCACTGTAGGAATTCTATGATGCCACCTAATCCGGGAATGAATACGCCATGGTATGTCCCTCGAAAAATTCTGCATAATTGTTGAAGAAATGCTGAGGAATCCGAAGAAAATTATCAATTAAAAGGGAGCAGTCAGATGCAACTGTGGTGGAGCTGACTCCTTAAGACGGTACTCTGGTACTCTCGAAGGAGTTGCAGTTGCTGACTCCGAACGTCATTAAAGTAATTGACAATAAACTCGGCTTGTTAGCACAGAATATTAGTGCTCACGAGACTGAGCTGCAGAATACTAATAAGAGGCTCGATGAAACGGAGGGGAGAGAATCCTGACTGTCAGAAATGCAACTTCCTCAGCTGAGGCCCACGCAATCCTTGGCAAACCAGCTTTGTGGGATGGCAGAAATCCTGGAGGATCTGGAATACCAAGGCCAGATGAAAAATCTCAGGTCGTTGGTTTGCCAGAAGGAGTGGAGGTTAAGATTCCTGTAAAATTCTTTGAGAGCTGGTTGCCATGTTTTCTTAAACTGGATGCGAAAGCTGGGCATATTAAGCTGGAAAGGGTACATCGTATCCTGTCTTTGAGACCGAGGGACAATCAGCGCCCGGGCCCATAATGATCTGTTTTCATAACTTCGGAGATCGGCAGAGAGTGTTGGAGGCAGCGAGGCATGGTGGAACCTGGTTCTATCAGGGGGGGAACGAGGGTCTCTTTCTTCCAAGATTTCTCAGTGGAGATACAGCAGAAGTAAAGGGGCTTTGATGAAGTTAGAAAGCGACTCAAGGCTGGCAGGGTTAATTATGCTTCATCCTGCAGCACTGAGAGCGGTATCCGACAACTCTGTTAATTTTAATAAGACATTGGATAATCCACCTATGTCTTTGGCTCATGTGAATGCCATGAACGCAATAATTTGGAGTAACAATCTGCAGCTCATTGTAACATCTGGATGCTTTCCCTGTTCTAATGCTTCATGCCTGATCTTATGTTGCTATTTATCATGTTCGCAGGGATATGTTACCAGTTGAGCGCTATATTGAATATTTTATCCTTACAAATCTCAGGGACTTCCATTTATTTTGAATGGAAAACACCCTTCAACGTGCGCCTTCTAGGTAAGGTGGTATGGAAGAGGGCTGCGTAAAAGATCTATCTTTTCTTATTCTTATCCGTACCTTATGATGGTAGTCTGGGGTGGGATGGTGGTGCAGTGTTTGCTGCTGCCTCACGGCGCCAAGGACCCGGGTTCAATCCCCTATTTAATGGCACAAGCTTCATGGCAGGACTGGCTGTCCCGTCAGCTGCTCGCCGGAACCGTGCTCGGTAGCTCTCAGCTAACAAGGGGGAGCATTTCATAAATGCAGCCTCAGAACAAACTGCCAGGCTGTACACAACCATGGCACCACGCAGACCTGCTCCATGCTTCAGGGACGCCGACCTGGACAAGGTGCTGGACACCGTGGAGGACAGGCGGGACACCCTGTTCCCCTGAGGCGGTCGGGGAACCAGGCACAGAGCTGACAATGCTACCTGCCAGGCAGTAGCAGCGGCCATCAGTTCGGGTAGCGTGACCAGGAGGACTGCTGACCAATGTCAGAAGAAGACCAATGACCTCCACTGGGCTGTAAGGGTAGGTTAAATGCAGCTCTCTGACCTCTGGCACACCCACCCCTCCACAACAAGGTGTCAGCTTGCACTTTGCAACCCCTCCCCACACAAGTCACCGCGGTTGCGTGCCAGCACACCCTGGAACCTACGAGCTCACCCTTCCGCCTATCAGCACAGCCCCTCCATGCCCAGGAGCGGTGCCCATGCATGTTACCTGCCTTTGACACCCCCCCCCCCCCCCCATTCCCACCCCATCCCTCAAGTGAGCGGCTCACAAGTCCCCTCCCTGTCCCCACAGGAGAAGTTGACTCAAAACAGGCGGGAAAGGGCCCAGGCAGGCAGCGGGGTTCCGGATATCAGAGTCCTGACCCCCTTTGAGGAACAGGCCTTGGAGATCGTAGGGTTGGCCGTGATCACCAACAGCGAGGTTGGCCTGCGCTGCAGAGTTTAGTTTCCATTGGCCCATCACCCAGATGACCCGTTACAAGTGAGTTACTAATATCAGACAAAATGATCTTTCCCTCTCACTGACCACATGTCCCTTTCCTCGCAGGGTCTCCACCTGATGGGGCTGGGCCATCCGGTGTCACCCAACTCCCTGCCACCTAACACCTTGGAGGAGAGCTCCGAGGAGGCCACCATCGAGGCCATCATGTCCACTGTCCACCAACGCAGAACCACACACCTTGGTGGGTGACATTAGAGGACAGGCATCTGGGGCATTGGACTTCCATCTCGCTAATGAGAAAGAGATTGGTCTCAATTGGTCTCAACTTGTGTCTCGCTTCATCTGGGCAGGATCTGGAACCCGGCAATTGGAGCAGGCTGGTTAGATCGCAAACCGATTTCGGCCTCTCCCGCAATTTAACCGGAGCGCACGGATCTGGCTGGGCGCAACGTGGCCGTTAAATCATGTCCATGGTGCCGCGGACATGATTAGAATTTGGGAAGGTATGTTTTGGTGCAAGCCTGAATGTGGCATGAAAATCCTACCCTATATTTTCTCTGGCTGATTGAGCAACGGCGGTAGCTGCATTAAAACATTTGCTCCTGGAGTGTTCGGGGAATACATTATCCTGTTAAGTGAAATGTTTCTTGTCTTTTCTTAAAAAAGAGAAAGTTAACATAGCTTTGTTCCAGGAAACTCATTTAGATGACAAGAAACACTTAAAGCTGGGGCGAGGCTGGGTGGAGAAGGTTTTTGTTTTGACTTTCAAAATAGAGAACTGTGTGAAAGACTAGGGGGATAGATATGTGATTGACAAGGGTCTCTTATATGGGGAAATTGTCTTGATAATGAATGTGTATATTCCTCCAAATTATTCCCCTGATTTTGTTACTAAAGTTCACAGGGTTCACAGTGGCTAGCATTGCTGCCTCACAGCTCCAGGATCGGGTTTCAATTCCTGTCACGGGTGACTGTGTGGAGTTTGCACGTTCTCCCCTTGTCTGCGTGGGTTTCCTCCGGGTGCTCCCGTTTCCTCCCACAGTCCAAAGATGTGCAGGTTAGGTGGATTGGCCATGTTAAATTGCCCTTTTGTGTCCAAAAGGTTAGGTATGGTTACAGGGATTGAATGGAGGCATGGTCTTAAGTAGGGTGCTCTTTCCAATGGCCGTTGCAGACTCGAAAGGCCGAATGGCCTCCTTCTGCACTGTAGGGATTCTATAATTCTCAAGTCTTCATGGACTTTGCTGACCTAGCTTATTCCTTTACATGTGGCAACTTTATTTGTCACCTTAACCCCTTGATGGACAAATTCCGTAACCAGAGGACCCCCGCCCCAACCAACAAGCAAAGGCGCTAGCATCAGTTTGTGAGGAAGTGAGGTACTTAGATGTGTCAAGGTCACTTCATCCTAGGGATAAAGAATTCACTTTTTTTTCTTCTTCTCATCATACTACAATGCTTACCAAGAGCAAACCTCACTTGGTGGACCCCTGCTCCATAGGCAGTATAGTGACTTCCGGTCATGCTCCTGTTTTCCTCGAGTTTTTACTTGAGGGACCCACCGCCCCGATCCAGGTGACAGAGATTCGACGTGTCTCTGTTCAGGGATAATTCTTCCACTGCACATTTTAAGATAGAACTCTTCTGCTCAGTCAAATCCCTCACTAATGCAATCCCCTCTATCCTGTGGGAAGTTGTAAAGCTTATGCCAAGGGGCTCGTCACTTCATACAGGGCCAAACAAGTTGTAAAATGCTGTAGCAAGCAGCAGCGCCGGTTGGAAATACAATTGGCTGAAGCAGAGAAGGAGTATGATCGGGGTGTATGATCGGGGTCCTAACCGCTCGCTGTTGGAAGGAATTTGTGCAACTCGTGCTGCGCTGGACTCCTTCCCGACTCAAAGGGCTGAGAGGAGTTTAAAGTCTGCAAAACAGAAGTTGGAAACAAATCAAGAAGACATCGAGCTGCTTTGACTCGGAAGAAGGCCGACTCTCGGACCATTCGCTCTGTGCTAGATACCAAGGGTAATAGACTGATCAAAACCGAGGAGATCAACAAAGCATGTAAGGGTTTTTTTACCGATTTACATCAATCAGAACAGTACGTGGATGCAATGTCATTAATGGAGCACTTCTTCTCTCCTATTAAGCTCCCAGCGATCTCCGAGGACTAAAGGTTGACCCTAAATGCTACCATTTCTAAAGGGGAAGTGATTTTTGCATTGAAAGAGACTCAATCTGGTAAAGCCCCACGGTCCGATGGTTTTGGATGTGAGTTTTACAAGGAATTTAAAGGCTTGCTAATAGATCGACTGATTGACATGTATAGTCACTCATCTGAAGCAGGTCTGCTGCCACAGATGATCCGAGAAGCGATTATTTCCTTAATTGTAAAGGCAGCAAAACATCCTGAAGAGTGTGCATCCTGTGGGCCAATTTTGCTCCAGAATGTAGATTTGAAATTGTTGTCTAAAGTGTAAGTGTGACACCTGTGGGGCGGGTGGGGGTGGGGGTGGTGGGGAGGGGGGGGGGGGGTACCCCTGTCGATCATCAAGGGTGATCAGACTGGATTGATCTGAAGGGTCTGAATTTGTATAATAATGTCAGGAGACCATTGAATGTTCTTCTGATCTTTCAAAAACAGATGTTGGATGGGTTAGTGATCTTGTTGGATGCAGAGAAAACTTTTGACCGGGCAGAGTAGAATTATTTATTTTATACATTGCAGAAGTTTGGGCTGGTAAGGGAGTATGTTAAGTGGATACAGGTGCTTTATAAAAGCCCTCTGGCGGCAGTGCTTACAGGCGGTTATATGTCTGAGAATTTTTATATCCAATGAGGGACTAGACAGGGATGTCCGTGATTGTTTGTGTAATAACTCCAGGAGGTGCGGAGTGAAAGGCTGAACTGGTTCATTTTAAACTGAACATAAAGCTGCTACCCAGGCTCACGAGGCAAACGCCCCAGCTGAGGACTATCGGGAACTGCCGGTTCGGTCTGGGAGCTGCATTTTAAGGTCCCGCTAACGAGCTCCAGCTGGGTGGGCACCCGCTTGCTCACCACATGAACTTGTATTCTATGAAGACCACAGGGAGATCAATCAGCGATTCCACTTGGTTCTCAGAAGGGCTATCAGCTTGCAATAGCCACAGAGCCCCTGGTAGAGGCAATTCATTGAATAATAGAATTTACAGTGCAGAAGAAGGCCATTCGGCCCATCATGTCTGCACCAGCTCTTGGAAAGAGCACCCTATCTAAGCCCACAACGCCACCCTATCCTCGTAACCCAGTAAGCCCTCTCAACCTTTTTTGGACACTAAGGGCAATTTAGCATCGCCAATCCACCTAACCTGCAAACCTTTGGACTGTGAGAGGAAACTGGAGCACCCGGAGGAAACACACGCAGACACGGGGAGAACGTGCAGTCTCCGCACAGACAGTGACCCAAGCCGGGAATCGAACCTGGGACCCTGGAGCTGTGAAGCAACTGTGCTAACCACTGTGCTACTGTGCCCCCCCATAAATTAATCAGGACTCTTTGATTTTTGGGGTACATAGTGGAGGGAAGAAGCATAAGATCATGCTATATGATCCTTTATTTCAAATTCTAAGGCTCCCAAATAGGAGAATCATTAAGGCTAATGAAAATAGGCTGTATAACATCTTAACCGTTGTGGCACTGGAACAACAACATCTTTTGCTCATGGATTAACAATTCAGAATTGGCATAAAATTATCATGGAATGTATCTCTATGGAGTTCCTAACTTGCACACTCGGTTCTAAATCAGATGCATTCCGAAAAGTATGGGACCCCGTCTCAAATTTATAGGCTCCGCTATGTCTGACTTGTTCCTGCAGGATTTTCCATAAATTATGTAGCATTGCCTCAAACTCATGATACATGTTGCTGTGCATGTTTACATAGCAGGACGTTTCTGATGCAGCTATTATTGACTTTGTAGGTATATTTAACCTTTTCTTGAGCTCCAAAATTAATTTTACAAAATCTGAGGCTCTGCCATTGGGTGGGCACAGAGGGAGACCCTCCCCTTTCCTAATTTCCCAAGTGGCCCCCTTCGGGGTTTACCACTAAGGTATAGTGCTTGCCCGCTCGTTTAAACATTTGTATGGGGCAAACTTCCCTTCGTTAATTGCGTCTATCAGGTGGGACCTGCTCTGTTGGTCCTCCTACCTGACATCGTGGTTGGGCAGGATTGCTCTGATCCAGACAAATGTGTCGTCGAGGTTTTTGCATCCTTTACAGATGCTACCACTCCTACCTTCTGCTAAGGTCCTAAAGGAAATTAGTGATGTGTTGGGTAAGCTGGGTCTGCGAGGACTGCGTTTACTGCAGCAGTGAGAGAGACAGGTTTGAACACTTGAATAAGTGCAACTCGATTTTATTGAACTCTGAACTATCATACATGCTTTAACTGTGGGTTGACACTATGCTAACTTGACTGGAGACCTGAGGCTAACCTGACCAGGCTATCTTACTGCCACATGGTGTATGTGCTAGTTGTTGCTCATGGGCTCTGACTGCCTCAGTGGCTGGATCCCAAGAGAGCGGGAAAACTAGTGCCCTCTGGCTTTATAGTGGTCGTGCCCTGTCTGGTTATTGGCTGCTGTGTTCTGTGTGTTCATTGGTCATCCTGTGTGTCAAACACTGCCTGTCTGTGCACCATCATATACCTGTGTGTATATTATGACATCTCCCCCCTTTTTTTTACTGTTAAAAAATGCGTATAGCTCAATAAATAGTGAGTGTGTGTGTGTAGGAGCCTGACTATATACAAAGTATGTGAATGTATTTACATGGGAAGGTGTCCAGTGCAGATAGAGGGCAGATAATAAATTAGGAAGAAACAATATGTACAGATGTGTAAACGGATCACAAGGGAATGCAACATTCAGTCTATAAATCAGTCTCTGTGGTGGGCGGTGAATTCTGGTTGACCGCCTCAAGGGTGGGTCAGGGGCTCGCCTGCACTGGAACGGGCGGAACTGCCTCCAATGTAGAGGTTGGTGAAAGAACTGGCAGATCAGTGGCCTCGTGGAAGGGCGCGTCCTGAGGAACCAGCATGCGAGGCGGGACATCACGTTCAGGTGGCGGACGTGGAAGTAGCCGCAGTGCCCGCCTATTACGCCGAAGAAAGGAGCCATCATGCATGAGAACGAGGAATGATCTCGGGGTGACATGCTTGACCACCACAGCTGTGGCAGACCAGCCACCGTCAGGTAGCTGAACACAAACTCGGTCAGCAGGGACCAGGTCAGAGAGATCTGTGGCGTGGGCGTCGTACGCCGACTTGCATTCGGCCCGAGACTGTTGCATCCTCTGCAGGACCGGAAAATTGTCAAGGTCCGGGATGTGGATAGCCGGCACCGTCGTCCGTAGTGTGCAGTTCATTAGCAGCTGTGCTGGGGACAGGCCAACAGACAGAGGAGTCTCCCTGTAGGCTAACAGCCAGGTTGAAATCTGAACCCGAGTCAGCAGCTTTGCACAACAGTTTTTTAACAATGTGAACCCCCTTTTCAGCTTTCCCATTCGACTGGGGGAGTGGGGGCTTGAAGTGACGTGCGTAAAATTGTACAGCCAGGCAAAATCCGTCCACTCCTGGCTGAAGAAGCACAGGCCATTATCAGTCATGACTGTAAGTGGAATGCCATGACGAGCAAAGGTCTCTTTGCATGCCTTGATGACTGTTGCTGATGTGAGGTCAGTCAGTCTGACCACCTCGGGGTAGTAAGAAAAGTAGTCCATGAGGAAGACATAGTCTCGGCCCTTTGCATGAAAGAGGTCAATACCAACTTTGGACCATGGGGAAGACACCAGTTCATGCGGCTTCAGAGTCTCTTTCGGCTTAACCGGCTGGAACCTTTGGGCAATTGAGGACCGTGTTGGCGATATCCTGACTGATGCCTGGCCAATATACTGCCTCTCGGGCTCGAGGGCGACACTTTTCGACCCCCAGGTGACCCTCATAGGTTTGGCCGAGGACCAGCTCTCGCATGCTCTGTGGGATTACTATCCTGTCCAGTTTCATCAGTATGCCGTCCATTACTGCTAGATCGTCCTTTGCATTATAGAACTATGGGCACTGCCCCTTTTGCCAACCATCTGTGAGATGGCGCATGACCCGCTGGAGTAAAGGATCCCTGGCCGTCTCCTGACGAATTTGCACGACCCTTTCATCAGTGGCCGGAAAGTTGGATGCACAAAACTTCACATGAATGTCGATCTGACAGACAAAGTCCGACTGGTCACATGGCGTGGTGATGGATCTAGAGAGTGTGTCGGCCACAATGAGCTCCTTGCCGGGGTGTAGACCAGGTTGAAATCGTAGCGGCGGAGTTTGAGTAGGATATGTTGTAGCCGTGGCATCATATTATTGAGGTCTTTCTGGATGATGTGAACCAATGGCCTGTGGTCCGTCTCGATCGTGAATTTGGGGAGTCCATTCACGTAATCATGGAATTTGTCAATCACCGTGAGGAGGCCCAGGAATTCCTTTTCAATCTGCGAATTTCGTTGCTCAGTGGGTGTCATGGAGGAGGATTCATCCCGCTGGAGGAGAACTGCCCCAATGCCAGCCTGGCTCGCGTCGGTGGAAATCTTCGTCTCCTTGGTGGGGTCGGAAAACGCCAGTACCGGGGCCTTGGTGAGTTTCGCCCTGAGCTCACGCCACTCTCGCTTATGAGCGGGGAGCCACTGGAAGCCCGTAGCTTTTTTAACGAGATTGCGGAGAGCTGTGGTGTGTGATGCAAGGTTGGGGATAAACTTCCGAAGGAAGTTGACCATCCCTAGGAAGCGGAGGACTGCCTTCTTGTCCTCCGGGGCTTTCATGGCGTTGATCGCCGACACCTTGTCTGCATCTGGCTGCACACCGAACTGCGAAATATGGTCGCCAAGGAACTTTATTTCTGCTTCACCGAAAGAGCATTTGGCTCTATTGAGTCGGAGGCCATGGTCGTGGATCCTATGGAACACTTGTTTGAGGTGATCGATGTGCTCCTGAGGAGTTGTGGACCAAATAATGATATCATCGACGTACACTCGCACCCGCTCGATGCCCATCATTTGCTCCATTATTCAGTGGAACACCTCCGAGGCGGAGATGATGCCAAAGGGCATCTGGTTGTAACAGTAACGACCAAACGGGGTGTTAAATGTGCACAACTTTCGACTGGACGTCCAGCTGTATTTGTCAAAACCTCTTGGAGGTGTCCAACTTCATGAAAAACTTGGCGTGAGCCATTTTGCTGGTGAGCTCTTCTCGTTTAGGTGTAGGGTAGTGTTCCCTCATGATGTTACGGTTCAAATCTTTGAGGTCGATACAAATGCGAAGTTCCCCTGGCGGTTTTCTGACACAAACCATGGAGCTAACCGAGTCCGTGGGTTCCGTGACCTTAGAAATGATGCCCTGGTCCTGGAGGACTTGCAGCTGCTGCTTGAGGCGGTCCTTAAGGGGTGCCGGCACCCGACGGGGTGCATGAACCACAGGCGTGGCATTCGGCTTCAGTCGTATCTTGTATCGTTAGGGGAGTGTGCCCATACCTTCGAAGACGCCGTGGTATTGTGCGATTATGTCATCTAACTGGGTTTGGAAGTTGACATCTGGCGAGGCCGTTGCCTCAGCGGATGACATGGTGTGAACCCACTGCACAAGATTCAAAATTTTGCAGGCCTGAGCACCGAGCAAGGAAGCTCTGTTGGTTCCTACAATTTCAAAACGCAGGGTTGCTTTTGAAGAACGATGGGACACCGCAAGCTGGCATGAGCCACTGGCAGCAATGGCATTGCCATTGTAGTCGAGGAGCTGGCAGGCCGGTGGAAGAATGCTTGGCTTGATGCGGATGGTGTCAAGGTCAGACTTTGAAATGAGGTTCGCTGAAGCGCCGGTGTCCAGCCTGAAGCGTATGCGAGTGGCACACCACTCATCATCTGGATCAATGCTCATCACTGGGAATTGTTTCACCTTCTTGGCTGAAAGCATCGTATGCTTGGTGATGATGCCCACCCGGAATGGGGATGTGAGGCCCTTGGTGCCGGGATCTGGAACTATGTCAGAGTCGGAGTCTGTAACAGGTTGCTGTACTGACTGGACGTTCCTGCGCTGCGGCTGGGATCGCTGTGTTATGGGCAGTTGAGCAGATCTGTACAGGGCTGCATCGTGGCCAAGCTTGCCACACCGCAGACAGCGTCGAGATATTGCGGGACATTGCCGCTTTAAATGGGCGGAGCCACAGTTGTTGCACATCATGACGCCGACGTCAGGATGCTCCGTGTGCCACCACGCATACGTGGTGCGGTCGTACGATGATCGCACCTGCGCATTTCGGTCTTCGGCCTCGCTATCCCCTTGGTGGTGGCGCGCATGCGCAGGAGCCCGGGAAAAACGCGCATAATAGCCGACGTCACATAGGCACCGCCGTCGCGTCATTCTTGGCGCGCCGCCTTGGCACAAGCGTCAAGGCCCGGCCGCCGAGAATAACGGAGCGCCGCTCCTAGCCCTCCGGGTGGGGGAGAATACGGAGAGAGGAGCGGCCTCCGAGGCCGTCGTGAAACTCGGCCGAGTTCACGACGGCCTTCCCGATTTTTCCCGGGAGCGGAGAATTCCGCCCAGAATGTCCAAATTATCTAACAGCACGTCTTTCAGGACTTGTGGGAGGAAACTGGAGGATCCGGAGAAAACCCACACAGACACAGGGAGAACATGCAGACTCCACACAGACAGTGACTCAAGCCGGGAATCGAACCTGGGACCCTAGAGCTGTGAAGCAACAGTGCTACCCACTTTGCTACTATGCTGCCCCGATCTGCAACAAAAATCTCCCGATTCCAGCAGAACCAAGGCAATTAATTAGTAGTTTATGACACACTGTGTTCTAGATCCTGAGTGAATATATTAGAGACTCTGCGGTATTGGGGAACAGACTTTACAGTCAATATTGATGAGAAGACCTGGGATAATAAATGGTATATACCAATAAAATTACAGTCTGTAACAGAACAAAAGAGACTCAGTTTAAAATATTACACCCTCTGCATATCATAGAAAGCTGGAGACAGAGGTTTGACCCTCATTGTGCCAAAAGTGCAAGGTAGTCGAGGGTGATTACATTCACTGTGTGTGGTCCTGTGTTAAAATTCAATCCTACTGGTCTGGTGTACTTGAAGAAGCTTGAGAGGATATTCGGTAGGGCCTTAGAATTTGATCCTTTATTCCTAATTCTGGGACTCCCAGATAGGAGAATCATTGGCGCTAATGAAAAAAGGCTGTATGGCATCTTAACCTTTGCTGCACGGAACAACAGCTTTTGCTCATGGATTAGCAATTCAGAATTGGCATTAAATTATCATGGAATGTATCTCTATGGAGTTCCTAACTTGCACATTCGGTTCTAAATCAGATGCATTCCGAAATGTATGGGACCCCATCTCTAATTTATAGGCTCCGCTATGTCTGACTTGCTCCTACTTGCTACATTTGTTATGTAGCACCGTCTCGAACTCGCGATACATGTTGAAGTGCACCATGTCGTCATGTTCACAAAGCCTTATCATCTTCTCCCCTACTCTCTAGCTTGCCCACTCGTTCTTTGTTACTTTATAGCTGGAGACACCAAGTTTTAAAGATTAAGCTGAACCAATTATGTTGGTGTTTTCCTGTCTTTTTCTGCACTCATGTATGCAGAAGCACTTATTCTCAACTCGCAGTTTTGAGGATTTATTGCGTTTTGTAAAAATGGAAAAACTCTAATAAAAACAATATATAAAAATATTAAACTTGTCTCGCGCAATTCGTGCGTGCAAAAATTGCTTGCAACAATGATCCATGTTGTTCATATTATGATCAAGTAATAAAATCTAATTTGGACTGAAACCTTTGTGGCTGATGGTTTATTTATTGTGATGTTTCCAACATGTCTCACAAACCCTAAAATGAGATTTTAAACATGTGTCAAACTGATACCACAAACCCTAACACTAGAGTTTCAGCATGTACTGAACTGATGCAACAAACCTTAACATTAGATTTTAAACATGGGCAGAACTGGCAGTCAAATGCCTACTAATTAACATAAAAATCAATATCATGATACAGTAATATATCATTTCAACATTAAATTATTAAGTCCTGATTTGGGCATGTTGTGCTTTCCTTAAATGCCATTCCTTGAATATGAATGGTCAGGGCTAAATAATAAGGTTATATTCAAAGATTGAGACTGATACAAGGGACGACCGATATTGAGAGGGAATAATAAATCTACGTTAGAGAGGTTGCCTAATGATGCCAATGATGAGTGAAGAATGACATTGACAGGGAGAGACCCATTGGATTCCTCTCAATCAGTGCTTAAGAGTTATTAAATCATGTATCTTTGCTGGGATAGTTTTATGATCCATCATTTATTTGAACAAAGATCGAAGTGGAAAGACATAAAGTGAAATTAGTTACTGACTGGACATGTAACTTGCTCTGTAAATAATATTAATGCGACTAGAGTTTACAACAACAGTAATAAACTGCTGTCCTTCCCAGCTGTTTTCAGCTGGTGGTGTTATGATAATGTCACTGGACTAGTAATCCAAAAGCCCAGCCTAATGCTCAGGGGACATGGGTTCAAATCCCACCATGGCAGCTGGTAGAATTTAAATTCAATGAATAAATCAGGAATATATATCCCAGTCCCAGTAATGGTGACCATGACAACTAGCATTGATTGATGCCATTAAAAACCCATCTGTTTAACTAATGTGCTTTCGAGGAATGGAAATCTGCCACCATTGGCTGGTCTGGCCGATATGTGACTTCAGACCCACAATAACGTGGCCGACTTTTAATGTTCTCCGAAATGGCCTCACAGATCACTCATTTCAAGGGCCAGTTAGGGATGGGCAACAAATGCTGGTCTTACCAGCGATGCCCACATCTCATCAAAGGTGGTTGGTAAGATCGTTGGGTCGCTTACTATCCTGATAAAGGCAACATGGCCGCCATACAATTCAGAGACTTATATTTTGAAAGATGGAGATTCAAAATGTTTAGAGTCCATTATAATGGGTGTAATAGCAGAGCATTTAGAAATGCATAATATAATCAAGCAGAGCTAGCATGGATTCATGCCCTATAAATCTATCAGAATGCTTTGAGGTGTTAATGAGCAGGGTAGATGAAGGGGAGCCAGTAGATGTAATATGCTTAGATTTCTAAAAAATCTTTCAATAATAATAGCTTATTATCACAAGTAGGCTTCAATGAGGTTGCTGTGAAAAGCCACATTCCGGCGCCTGTTCGGGGAGGCTGGAATGGGAATTGAACCTGCACTGCTGGCCTTGTTCTCCATTACAAGCCAGCAGTTGTAGCCCACTGTGCTAAACCAGCCCCTTTTGTGTACCAATAAGGTACAACACAAAAGGCTGCTTAATAAGGTAATAACCCATGGTTTTGGCATAGTATATTCGCATTGATAGAGGATTGTCCAATGGAAAGAAGACAGAGAGTTGGCATAAGAGGATCATTTTTAGGATTGCAATCTGTAATTAGTGGACTGCTACAGGGATTCGCGCTGGGGCTGCAATTATTCACAATATATATTAATGACTTGGACGAGGGAAGTGAATGCACTATTGCCATGTTTGCAGATGACAAAAAAAATAGGTGAGAAAGCAAGTGGTGAGGATGACACAACCAGTCTGCAGAGGGATGTAGACAGGTTAGGTGAGTGGGCAAAACTTGGCAGATGGAATATAATGTAGAAAAATATGAAGTTATCCACCTTGGTAGGAAGAATAAAGGAGCTGAATATTATTTAAATGGAGAAAGATTGCAGAAAACTGCAGCAGAGAGGGATTTGGGGGCAAGATTCACAAAAATCTAGCATGCAATTCAGCAAGAAATTGGGAAGGAAAATGGAATGTTGGCCTTTATTTCAAAGGGAATGGAATATAAAAACAGGGTAATCCTGCTAAAACTATATATGCACTAGTCAGAAAACACCTGGAATGCTGTGAACAGTTTTGGTCCCCTTATCTAAGGAAAGATATACAAGCATTGGAGGCAGTCCCGAGAAGGTTTGCAAGATTGATCTCAGTTGCGTAGGGATTTTTTTATGAAGAGAGGTTAAGTAGATTGGGCAGTCCTCAGTGAAATTTAGAAGAGTGAGAGGTGACCTTATTGAGGCATATCGGATTCTCAGGGGGCTTGACAGGATAGATGCTGAGAAGATGTTTCCTCTTGTGGGTGAATCTAGGACCAGAGGGCATAATGTCAGAGTAAGGGGTTGCCTATTTAATACAGAGATGAGGAGGAGTTTCTCCTCTCAGAGAGTGATGAATCTGTGGAATTCTTTACTGCGGACAGCTGAAGAGGCTGGGTCCTTAAGTATGTTCAAGGCTGAGAAAGACAGAGTTTTAATCAGTAAGGGATTCAAGGGTTATGGGGACATGTTGGGAAAGTGGAGTTGAGGATTATATCAGATCAGCCATGGTCTCATTGAATGGTGGAACAGACTCAATGGGCCGAATGGCCTATTTCTGTTCCCACGGTTTGTGGTTTAACCTCACTCTGGAGAATTGGAGAACAGAATCGAGGCTGACAATTCAGTGAATCGTTAAGCTGGGGGCAGAATTTTCCCAAAATTTGTCAGTGATGTTCAGAGTGAAAACTGGGGTGTATTTCTCCAAATGCACAGCTGAGTTTTCACTCCAAATAATCTGGCACAGAGAACCTGGGGGCATGGGTTGCGCCATCTCGCTGACGGCTTGAAGCATCACAGAAATCAGGGCACCAACTTTAAAGGGCACGCCGATCTGCAATAAAAATTATCTTCCCCCCCCCCGCCCCCCATGGACACAGAGGACCCCATCCCATCAAGCATTGGAGAATTACAACCACACCTCCCCACCCATCCACCAAGCGAGTCTTGGGACATTTGCCTCACAAGTATTTCACTTCCACCACAGGCATTGGCCCTCCACCCGCCTCACCACCCGACCACACATCAGGGGAAGCCCGCAATGGGGCTCCCCAGACGGCCTGCCCTTGGCACTTCCATGTTGGCACTACCAGGAGACAGTGTTAGAGTACAGCCCAGTCATGTCCCTCGCCAACCGGGGGCTATGCTGACCTTGGAATCCCCTGTGTGGTCATCCCTTCCTGGATGTAAACCTGATCGTGTCATCGGAGTGGGGCACGGAAGGATCCAAAACAAAATCTCGCCAGCACAAATCCTGTTTTGGGCCTCTCGCGAGATTTAACGGCCATTACAGGATTTGCGCCCATGGCTAGCACAGCTGCTGGATCGTGACCTGAGTCACTACCTGCTCAGGTGAGTACAAAGGGTACCATGGATTTATTCAAAGAAGAGCAAGGGAGTCCTTTCCAGTGTCTGGACCAATGTTTATCCCTCAAGTAAAATCAGATTATCTGGTCATCCATCTCTTTGTTAGTTTATGGGATCTTGCTGTTTGAAGATTGGTTTCTATATTTCCGACATTACACTTCAAAAATACATAGTGACCCAATCAGCCGAGTTGGAGCATGCAAACGCTGTGGGTGGAATATGGGTTACCAGTTATTTAGGAGTTTGCAGTCTTTGGATATGGTTGCTTTTATCTCACTCTCTGCATATAGTTTCTTCCATTAATGAATCGTTCATTTGTTAATCCATCTGGTGGTCGCCCATCTGTCAGAATATGACATTGGCTGCGAAGATCGACCGGAGTGCCTTCCTGCTGTTATGAAAATCGGGAAGTCTTACAACACCAGGTTAAAGTCCAACAGGTTTGTTGCAAATCATTAGCTTTCGGGGCACTGCTCCTTCCTCAGGTGAAGGAAGCACTGCTCCTTCCTCAGGTGAAGGAAGCACTGCTCCTTCCTCAGGTGAAGGAAGCACTGCTCCTTCCTCAGGTGAAGGAAGCACTGCTCCTTCCTCAGGTGAAGGAAGCATTGCTCCTTCCTCAAGTGAAGGAAGCACTGCTCCTTCCTCAGGTGAAGGAAGCACTGCTCCTTCCTCAGGTGAAGGAAGCACTGCTCCTTCCTCAAGTGAAGGAAGCACTGCTCCTTCCTCAGGTGAAGGAAGCACTGCTCCTTCCTCAGGTAAACGAAGCACTGCTCCTTCATCAGGTGAAGGAAGCACCGCTCCTTCCTCAGGTGAACGAAGCACTGCTCCTTCCTCAGGTGAAGGAAGCACTGCTCCTTCCTCAAGTGAAGGAAGCACTGCTCCTTCCTCAGGTGAACGAAGCACTGCTCCTTCACCTGAGGAAGGAGCAGTGCTCCGAAAGCTTAGTGATTTGAAACAAACCTGGTGGACTTTAACATGGTGTTGTAAGACTTCTTACTGTGCTCACCCCAGTCCAACGCCGGCATCTCCACACCATGAAAAGCGAGAGAGCGCACCTCATGTGAAAACATCTCCATTGAATCAAACTAATTTCACAGGTCCTATTTGGTATACTAGAACCATTCGACCCCCAGACAGAACAAAGGGCGCCATACATAGAGCATCTACGTTGCTTTTTCAAGGCCTATGAAATCAGGGCGGGTGAAGGAAAAGCAGTGGGTAATCCCACTAATGGTCTGTTGGGTTCCCACTTACAACATCATTAGGAATCTGACATCTCCAGATGCACCCAACACTAAAACTTTCAAGGAGTATGGGGAGTTAGTCAAGAGTCATAAACACACAAAGCGCTCGATAATAAGGCTGCGGCCCCAGGCGCTCCTAAAACAAACTGTTGATCAATGCGAATTTGGGTGTGCATTCAACGACATGTTGAGGGACAGCTTGGACACGGCCACACAAGCAAGTTGTTAGCAGAGGCAGAGATGACCTTTTGAGGAAACCCACGCAGAAACAGGGAGAACGTGCAGACTCCGCATAGAGTGACCCAAGCTGGGAATCGAACCTGGGCCTCTGGAGCTGTGACGCAACAGTGCTACCCACTGTGCTGCCCATGGATCTATCGGTCCAGGAGATGGATTGGCCAGCACACGTGACGGGATCACTTGGGCGGACAGTGGAATGTGATCCTAAAGGCAGCAGTCAGACTTTGTTAAACTGTGAGGAGCACCAGAGCTCATCTCAGAGTGACTCATCAACATCATCCATCCCATGAACAAAGCCCAATGAAAGTGCTTGCCCAGGGTCAGCACCCTATGGTGGTGCTGGTAGGACCCTTGTAGGGGGAAGGGTGAGCTGGGGTAGTGGGAAGGAGTGAAGGCAGTGGCACAGGGAAGATGGACTGAAGGGTTGTGGGACAGGGAAGGTGTGAGTGGCTATGGGGAAGGGGGTTCCATTTGGCTGGCTAGTTGGGGGGGGGGGGAGGGAATGGACAGGTGGACCAGGGCGACAGAGCTGCCAGGCATCTTCGTTGGCAGATTGGGAGTTGATGAAGTTGTCCTGTGTGAAGCGGCCCTGCAGCACACGTTGGGCAGCCTCCCCTGCCAGCCAAGACTCAACGCTCGGTTCTTCCCGTATATCTTTCTCATCATATGAAGTCTGGCATTCTTCCTCCTCCTCCAGCACGTCGGCCAGCTGCTACACAATGTTGTGCAGGACGCAGCAGGCCAGAATAATGATCGAGACCCCCTCGGGGATATACTGGGGAACTTGATGCATCGGAAGCGCATCTTGAGGATGCCAATGCACTGGTCAATGACTCAATGTTCCTGGTTGCTACATGGGCATCGTTATAACGGTTCTCCGCATTGGTCTAAAGCCTCCATACAGGCTTTATTAGCCATTACCTCAGCAGGTAACCTTTGTCCCCAAGAGCCAACCGCTCCCCTGAGGGAGCACCTCAAACCTGCCAGAAATCTCAGAGTGCACCAGGATGTAAGCGTTGTGCACGCTGCCTGGTTGTCAGGCACAGACGTGCATGATGTGCAGCTGGTGGTCACACACTAACTGTACATTCAGGGGGCTGGATTCTCCGTCCTGCCACATTTCAGGTTCACCCCGCCGGCAGAATGATCCAATACGCCGGCCAGTCAATGGGGTTTCCCATTGTGGGGCAGCCCCACGCCATCGGGAAACCCCCGGGTTGCCAGCACAATGGAGCATCCCGCCAGCAGAGAATCCAGCCCAGGGAGTGAAACCCCTTCTGATTGATAGAGCTAGTGCTCGTAGGAGGGCACGCATGCCACCCCCTGGATGTTGGACATGCCACAATGATGGTGGCGATTTCTGCTGCCCTGGCATCCTAGCCTGGCTGGTCCTGACTGAAGGGTACACAGTCCGCTGCTTGGGTGCATAGTGCATCTGTCACATCGCAGATTAATCTGTGTGCGGATGATTATGAGATCCCAGACAGGTCCCGGCTCGACCCCTGGAAAATCCCAGAAGCATAAATGTTCAGGGAAACCATCACCTCGATGGCCACTGGGAGTGGGTGCTCTCCTCCAAACCCCCATAGTGCCAGGTGCACCACCACCTGATATTGTCATTGGTGATGCCTCTGCCTTTAGGGGGCAGTGTGCTAGGGAGGGTGCCAAAGGCTATGCTGCGTGTATCCTTTGTTTTGGGGGGGGGTGTGGTAGGCTATATTAGGGGTATCGCGGTACCTAGGTGGGATGTACCTTATACTGTAGTATGAGTGGTAGAACCTGCCTGCTGGTTCCGCCCAGCAGGCGGAGCATAAGAGTCTGTGTTTCACCCACAGCAGTCTTTCTCTACCGGAGCTGCTGGGGTAACTACTTGTTCATTAAAGCCCTCGATTGGACTACAATCTCACTTCAGTAGTGATTGATCGTGCATCAGTGAGCTCTGCTATTCCTTTGCTTCCCCTGCAGTGGGGCTGCGCTTCTGATGAGTGCACCGAGGAGCACCTGGTGGGCCACTGATTGAGCTTGGCCAAGCCCAGCCCATGAATGGGTCAGCTGGGGTCTGAGGGTTTACAAAGGGATGGCCTGGGTGGGCTCCCGAATGACCAGAGGTTATGTGACCATTTACAGGACGCAGGCAGCACTCAGCAGAGTGAGCAGCCAGGGGCCTGTCGGCAGCACCAATGGGGTGTGTTTAAAACACATACTGCAGCAATGGCGGTCTGAGCCAGGCCACCCCAATCCCGCGGGGACACCCGACTCCGTGGATTTGTCACCAAGTCGCTGCCCGTTCCTTCCCCCGGCCCAGGTAGCCACCCTTCAGCAAGCATGACCATTTTGGAGAATTTTTAAAAATTTCTTACAGGTTGCAATGCTAACAGGATAGCTACAAAGGGGTCATGCTGTCTTGTCATGAAGAATGGGAGAATAGAGATACCCATTAACTTCGAGGTGGTAGAGGGTCAGAAATCTTCATTGATTAGTATTGCTGCTTGTGAAAAAGATTTCAGCTAGTGGAAAGTATTCACTCAACGGGTACTTCAGGTGAAACAGATGCAGAGTCCAGAGAAGACCTAGGTGATGCGAATGGTCTCTCTGAAGTTCATAATGCTGATGACACATCAGGAAACAAAGGTTTGACTGCTGCTGAAACATCAGAAAACAGGGCAACTACTGATGCTGAAACATCAGAACCTGAGTTAGTCCAAATAGTGGAATCGCAAGCTTATTTAATTTCTAAGATACTGCCAGTATCCGATCCCAAACTTCAGATCATAGAAGCCAAAACTGAAAAGGACTTGACTATCCAAAAGGTAAAACAATACCTCAGAGTAGGATGGCCTGCTGGATGCAAATCACCCTTTAAAGATAATAGAGATGATCTGACTATGATTGATGGTATCCCGCTAAAAGGAGACAGGATACTGATTCCTGCCAGTTTACATCTAGGGATTCTGCAGCAGATTCAGAGGGGTCATCAAGGCTACGAGAAGTGTCGTTGGCAAGCCAGACAATCGGTATATTGGCTATGCATAAACAGAAAGATCAATCAGTATGTGCAAGCATGTCCGACTTGCATGTCCAAAGATGTGCGGGTTAGGTAGATTGGCCATGCTAAATTGCCCGTAGTGACCTAAAAAAAGTAAGGTTAAGGGGGGTTGGGTTACGGGTATAGGGTGGATACGTGGGTTTGAGTAGGGTGATCATTGCTCGGCACAACATCGAGGGCCGAAGGGCCTGTTCTGTGCTGTACTGTTCTATGTTCTATTGCCAGATGCATCAACCTGCACAGAGCAAATAAACCATGCAACAGATGGAAATTGTGACCAGCCCATGGAAGAAGGTGGGTGTCATAATATATACCAGTATATCATGGTGCAGACACACACTGATGAACACACACAGGGACCAATCAACATGTACAAACACCGCAGCCAATCACCAGTTAGAATCCACACACTATAAAGTCAGAGGGCACCACGGTTCCCGTTCATTCTGGGTGCTGCCTCTGGGTGTAACAGGAACTTATTCAGCCCAGCACAGACTTACAACACGTCCTGAGGGAATCAACTGGTTCGGACAAGGCTTAGGTCTCTAGTTCAAGTTAGCATTATTTAGACCCACAGTCATTGTGTGTTAGTTAGTTAGAAGTAGTTAATAAAATTGAATTGAACCTTCATCTGTGTTGGAAGTGTCTGTTCATCTCTCAAGCCTACACAAGCCAACACATCAGTGGGCATGGATCTATTTCATTCCCAGGGTCATGACTACTTGATAGTCATAGACTATTACTCCAAATTTCTGGCGGTGATGTTAAAAGATTTGACTGCCAGGTCAGTGATAAAGGCAACAAAATCGATTTTTGCACACCGTGGTATTCCGCTTAACATTGTCTCTGACAATGGTCCGTGTTTCTCGAGTTGGCTACGGACACAGTTTGCAGAGCTATATAATTTTAGCCAAGTGACGTCTAGCCCACATTCTAATGGAAAAGCAGAGCGAGGAGTTGGGATAATTAAGAGGTTGTTCTGAAAGGCAAATGATCAGAGGCAAGATATGTCATTAGCGCTGTTGACATACTGAACAACACCGTTATCGACGGGTCTCTCACCTGAACAAATGCTGATGCGGAGAAGACACAAAGCACTTTACCACACATCATCAGTCCAGAAACTGATAGCAAGAAGATAAGTGACAGAATCACTAGGACAAAGAAGAAGTAACAAGAGGTATACAACAGACATCCCAGGGCTTTAGCTGAGCTTCACAAAGGAGACTTTGTGAGGATTCAAGGTCCAGAGATTGGTTGGTTAAATCTTGCCAAAGCTCTAAAACAGGTAGCACATGCCAAGCACAAGGTTCAAGCTCAATGTGAAAAAGTTGTTCCACGAGACACCATATTTAGGGACATTGCCTTACCAGATCAAAATGTAGCACTAACACAGCTAGAGGATGGACTAGAGCAATCTATGCCTTGAATATTCCACTGGATGTTCTACCAGAAGAAGCTGACCTCCAGAGAGACTGAACTTGTGATTGTAACCATTCTCATCTCAATGATGTAACTGTAATCATGTAAAGAAATACTGTATTGTATGATAATAAGATAGTGATAGTTACTTGTCATTTAGATAGCAATACTACTAAATCAGAGAAAAAAGAAAATATCACAACCACTATAATAAGTTTGTATTTCACAAAGAAAAGGGGATGTGATAATATCATATCTATCAGCATTACAAGGGTCAATGTAGTACCATGAATATCCACTAGAGGGAGCTGGAGAGGCTACTATATGAAGCAGTGATGCCAGACCTTAGGGAAGAATGTAAGCAGGAGATAGCTACAGAAGTTCATCAAAGCAGTTAGTGTGAGAAGATTAGATTAGAGTTATACCAGTAAGTTTAGCAGTAGGTGAGTGTAGTTAGATGTTATTGATCAATTCTGTATTTTAAAAGGATGAGGTATCGAAATCCAGTTTTATTAATCATAGAATTTACATAGTTAAATAGTGTAAATAAAATCATAGCTCTGGTCAAGTAAAAGCTATACTGTGGTCTTTGTGGAACACTACGCAATCCATCCTAAATAAGCAACACAAAGAACACCACATTGTCTTGCAGTTTTTAGTTTCATTTGATCAGAACATAACTGTACCAGGGATTGTCATGGAGAGTATTTGAATTTGGGAAAACTCAGATTTCAACACACTGGGACAGATTTGTTCCAGTTTCACTTGCCCACAGATTTTCTGTAGGTTTTTACATGCCAGGTTTCTGTCAGATGGACATCCAAACACCCCAGCACCATTTTATGGAAACCAGGGACATGTGTGAACAAGGTGAGCAACTCTGAATCTCCTTTCTTAATCAGATTGCAGAATTATCTGAGCCATGATTTGTCAAGTAGAATATTGAATATTGAATTCAATGACAAATTTGTAGGAAGGTCTTGTGACACAGTGGTAGCACCCCTATCTCTGGACCAGAAGGCACAGGTTCAACTCAAATGTCAGGACTTGTTGGCGATGGAAAGAGCATTCATAATGTGGTTCAACGGGCTGATAATCAGCTTGGGAATCCACCATTATTCCTCAAAGGAAAAAACAGTGTACATATGTGTGAAGATATACCAACAAAAAAACAATGGAACAGGTTGAGAAAGGAAAATGAAGGGAGAAAATGAAAGATAGAATTAAGAGAAATAAAATAGGCAGAGAAAAAAACGTTAAAGATGTTTTTGGTTTTGTAAATCATAAAGCACAGACACTGAATATATAGGTGGCTAGATATGGCACTTGAGTCAAATGGGATCGAGTTATAGAGAGAAAGCAGGATTAGGCTATTGAGTTGGATGATCAGCCATGATCATTACGAATGGTGGAGCAGGCTCGAAGGGCCGAATGGCCTCCTCCTGCTCCTATCTTCTATGTTCCTATGTTTCTATGTTTATACCAAAGATGTTCAAATTCGGTAGGGTTACGGGGATAGGTTGGGGATTCGACCAAAGTACAGTGCTCTTTCAGAGGGTAGGTGCAGACTCGATGGGCCAAATGGCCTCCTTCTGTACTGTAGGGATTATATGGATTTGTTGCCCTGAAGGCATTAAGAGCCACGATGGATAGTGAGAGTATTGGGTTTTTATAACAAACATTTTATCTGATGTCAGATCGTGAAATTAATTCATTATTTCAAATTTGCCATGAATGTCTTTTCAACTGCCAGGGCAGAACTTTAACAGCCTGTTGGAAGCAGGATTAGGAGCGAATGTTGTGTGAATGTCATCAAAATTGTTGGTTGTCCCTGGATTCCAAATTTTCTCATCACCTTACGGCTTTCCCTGGGATGGCACCGAACATTGAAAGTGAGCGGAGAACCCCTGTGGATAGGAACATAGAAATATAGGAGTTAGAAGCAGAAATAGTCAATTGAGCCCTTTGAGCCTTCTCCGCCATTCAATCAGAGCATGGCTAATTTCTTCCTGGTCTCAAATCCACCTCGTTACATGTTCCCCATATCCCTTTAACCCGTTTTTTAATCAGAAATATATCCATCTCCCTTTTGAAACTGTTATATTACACTTGGTGGCAATATGTCGTTGTTCTTTGTCTTTTGATCCAGTAATGGCCCGTTGAGTTGACGACAAAGAATCCTCCAAACATTGGATTGAAACAAAACTAATTTATTGGATAACAATTAATTAAATGAAGTTTGCACACACTACTGAGCTATAATTAATAATAAAGTAATATTGAATCTGTCTAGCAGTAATCAATAATCCAGTCGTCACTAATGATATCCCATGATAACTCTCTCTAATCTAATCTACTCCTTTTGCTTTCTCCTTTGCTACTTACCCAGCATTCCCTGAGGTCTGTTTTATATACTGGGAACTGGTGGTGCCCTCTAGTGTTTGAATTACACAGAGATGTAATAATTAACCCTTCACTGGCTTGCCTATATACACATCATCACATCCCCTTTTTTTAACATTTCTTTTCAATTTACAAAAGAAAAAATGTATAATATTATTACAGTGCATGATATGTATAGCTTTGACATGTGGTGAAAAATCAATAACGAAAAAGTTCAACAGGAATGATTCACAAATGGATGTCCGGCTTCCTTCTTCTCCTGGTTGACCTTCTTAAACCACAAAGAGGAAATTCAGAAGCTTTCACTGTCCTCTGTGAATTTCACAAACTTTAGAAGTTGTCATTGTATCATTGAAAATACTTTCATGGAGTTGTGGATCTGGAAAGATGTTATTGTGTTGTGTTGTTTGAGTTTCAATAGTGCTCGGCGATTGTATCGAACAATTGATCCTTCAGCTGATTGAATGACATAGGAGCATGGTGCTGCTTGTCTAATAGCTTTTGCAGGAGCAGACCACCCTCCATCAGGTATTTCGATCCTGACTGTGTCACCTGCAAGCAGTGAGTCCAGTGTATTTGCATGTTGATCATAATACATTCTTTGTCTATGTCATTGATGTTTCATCTTTCGATTGACGGATAAATGATCTGGATCAGGTAGTGAAATGGATGGTAGAGTAGTTTTAATTCCCTGTTCATCAACAATTGCGTTGGTGATAGACCCATGGAAAGCAAAGTTGCTCTATAGGTAAGTAACGCTAGATTCATCTCTGCTTGAGAATCCAAAGCTTTGTAAACAAGTTGTTTAATGATATGAATTCCTTTCTCCACTTTACCATTTGATTGAGGGTAGTGCCTATCCAATGACCATTTGAATGCGTTTAGTGTTGGCGAGTCCACTACTGTTGCAGGAAGGGCATTCCACGCCCTTACTACTCTCTGAGTAAAGAATCTACCTCTGACATCTGTCCTATATCTATCTCCCCTCAATTTAAAGCTATGTCCCCTCATGCTAGACATCACCATCTGAGGAAAAAGGCTCTCACTGACCACCCTATCTAATCCTCTGATCATCTTGTATGCCTCAATTAAGTCATCTCTTAACCTTCTCTCTAACGAAAACAGCCTCAAGTCCCTCAGCCTTTCCTCATACGATCTTCCCTCCATACCAGGCAACATCCTGGTAAATCTCCTCTGCACCCTTTCCAATGCTTCCACATCCTTCCTATAATGCGGCGACCAGAACTGTATGCAATACTCCAAATGCGGCTGCACCAGAGTTATGTACAACTGCAACATGACCTCATGGCTCCGAAACTCAATTCCTCTATCAATAAAAGCTAACACACCGTACGCCTTCTTAACAACCCTCTCAACCTGGGTGGCAACTTTCAGGGATCTATGTACATGGACACCGAGATCTCTCTGCTCATCCACACTACCAAGAATCTTACCATTAGCCCAGTACTCTGTCTTCCTGTTATTCCTTCCAAAATGAATCACCTCACACTTTTCTGCATTAAACTCCATTTGCCACCTCTCAGCCCAGCTCTGCAGCTTACCTATGTCCCTCTGTAACTTGTAACATCCTTCTGCACTATCCACAACTCCACCGACTTTAGTGTCATCTGCAAATTTACTCACCCATCCTTCTACACCCTCAGGTCATTTATAAAAATGACAAAAAGCAGTGGCCCCAAAACAAATCCTTGTGATACACCACTAGTAACTGGACACCAGTCAGAGCATTTCCCATCAACCACCACCCTTTGTCTTCTTCCAGCTAGCCAATTTCTGATCCAAACTGCTAAATCACCCTGAATCCCATGCCTCCGTATTTTCTGCAATAGCCTACCGTGGGGAACCTCATCAAACGCTTTACTGAAATCCATATACACCACATCAACTGCTTTACCGTCATCCACCTGTTTGGTCACTTTCTCAAAGAACTCAATAAGGTTTGTGAGGCACGGCCAACCTTTCACAAAACCATGTTGACTATCTCTAATCAAATTATTCCTTTCCAGATGATTATACATCCTATCTCTTATAAACCTTTCCAAGACTTTGCCCACAACAGAAGTAAGGCTCACTGGTCTATAGTTACCGGAGTTGTCTCTACTCCCCTTCTTGAACAAGGGGACAACATTGAATCCTTCTTGGTTTCTTCACGGATGAGGTTCAGTTTCACATCTGAAGCAGGAAGAGTTTCAGCTCAAATCTGCACTTGAGCTTCTGTGTGCTGTATAAATTCATGAGGTTCTTCTTCTGAATTGATTGAACGTGATAGAGCGTCAGCTATTATCAAGTCCTTGCCTGGAGTATAGATGAGGTTGAAGTCGTATCTACAAAGTTTCATCAAGATCCTTTGTAATCTTGGTGTCATATCCTTTAGATCCTTTTGTATGATATGGACAAGTGGTTTATGGTCAGCTTCAACTGAAACTTTAAAACACCCGTCAGTAAACCCAAGCATTCTTTCTCTATTTGTGCATACCGTTGTGCAGTCGACGTCATTGCTCTGGAAGCATAGGCAACTGGTAACCATAATGAACTATCATCCTTCTGTAACAGAACTGCTCCTATTCCGCTCTGACTCGCATCAATCAAAATCTTTGTCTCTCTGTCCGGGTCAAAGAACGACAGAAGAGGTGCAGTCGTCTACTGAGATTAATCGAGCCCATTCCTTGCGATGATTGTCAGTCCATTCAAACGTGTTAGACTGCTGGATGAGATTTCTGAGAGCAGTAGTTCTGGACGAAAGGTTAGGAATGAATTTTCCAAGAATATTCACGACACCTAAAAATTGTAAAACGGCCCTTTTGTCCGCTGGACATTCATTTGCTGTATGACAGCAATCTTGTCGTTGTCAGGTTGCATGTTCTGAAATCTGGTCGCCAAGGAACTTCAGTCGAAATACCATTTAGTTTTATTCAGTTTCAAACCAAATTCATGCACTCTTTGAAATACTTGTAATAATCGTGAATTGTGTTCTTCTCTTGCAGATGACCACATGATTATATCACCCACATATACAGGTACACCTTCAATACCTTCAGTCATCTGTTCCATCACATGATGAAAAATCTCTGATGCTGAGACAGTCCCAAATAGCATCCTGTTAAAACAGTACCTACCAAAAGGTATGTTGAAAGTACATAATTTTCTACTGGATTCATCAAGTTGCATTTGCCCAAATCCTCTGGAGGCATCCAATTTGGAAAAGATTTTAGCATTAGCCATTTCGCTAATGATTTCTTATCTCTTGGGTATAGGATAGTCTCTCTCTTAATATTCTTATTAAGATCTTTAGAGTTGATGCATATCCTCAGATCACAAGAAGGTTACTTCACACAAACCATGGAGCTGACCCAGTCAGTCGGTTCTGTGATTCTTGATATTATGCCTTTGTAATCTTGCAAGTTCAAGTTTCAATCTCCCTCAAAGTGGTGCAGGAACTCTTCTGGGCGGGTGTACCATAAGGTACATCATAGTAGCACAGTAGTTCGCACTGTGGCTTCACAGCGCTAGGGTCCCAGGTTCAATTCCCCGCTGGGTCACTGTCTGTGCAAAGTCTGCACGTTCTCCCCGTGTCTGCGTGGGTTTCCACCGGGTGCTCCGGTTTCCTCCCACAGTCCAAAGATGTGCAGGATAGGTGGATTGGACATGCTAAATTGCCCTTAGTGTCGGATTATAATTGAATTTTTGATTAATGGAAGGGGAGAGCCTTCGAAGATGTCTGAAAAATGATCCAAATGATCCAGAATCCCTTGAATGTCATCTTGAATCAGTGGTTGAGATGAACTTGCACTATAAATCCTCTGAATTAGGTGTAGATCCTTACAGGCTTGCGCACCTAAGATCAACAATCTTAGATCAACAATCTCAAATCTTAGAGAAATCGCTGTGTCGTTATTGGTAACTAACAAGTAGCAAGATCCCATTGAGGTGATGCTTTGCCATTGTAGTCGCGCAGTTGACAAGTTGATTTATTGATGTTTGGACTTTGCTTCAGCTTTGAGAAGTCAAACCTATTGAGCAAATTATCAAAAGTGCCAGTATCAAGCTTAAAATTGATTAGAGAATTATTAACTTGTAATACTGTGTTCCATTCCGTATCAGTGTTGATGGAGTGGACTATCTTGAAAGGTGTTGAGACTTCTGTGGTTCAATCATACTTCTCAATGATGCCTATGAAGAACAAGTCTTCCAAAGAATAAGCATCTAATTCATTGGAAAGATTTTCTTGAAAATCCTCCTTTGTATCCACACTTCGAACATTCATCTGTTTAGAATTTAAATCCGAAGATTTAAATTTGTGAGTGGATCTGCACTGAGCAGCTAAGTAGTTGTGTTTGCCACATTGTGAGCAAATCTTTCCTGGAGCAGGACATTTTTTTTGAGGGTCGGCGTTTCCACATCTTCCACATGCCATTGTGTATACGTCATCACGCACCAAACCTCTTTGCGCTTTCGCAGATCGGTCTACATCTGTCTCACATATTTTAGTGATGTGTGCATGTGTAGGGTTAGAATGCGCGCATGCAAATTGGCTGAAGCCCAAACGTGCATTTTCTTCATCTGTGACACTGCCTTGACACATTCTACCTCGAGGTTCTTTTTCGTGCCGTTTTCTCGGAGAAAAAATTCATGGTACTGACTTTTGGATAATTGATGTAAATGGCACATTTCAATCGTGTTTTCAAGCGTGAGATCTTTCTGCCTCAGGAATTGCTTTTCATCGATTACACCGAAGACAATTTGATCCCTGATCATTGAATCATTTAACACGGAGAAGTTACAAGATTGAGCTAACAGTCTGAGATCAGTCACAAAGCAATCGATTGATTCACCTTTGTTTTGCATTCTTTTGTTGAAACTAAAGCACTCAAAAGTTTAATTTGTCTGAATTTTGGAATGAAGATCGAACTTTTTTATGAATACTTCATAAAAAAATTTGGTTTTATCTTGAACCGCCACAAATTGAAAAGAGTTATATATTTTGATGGTTTGTGTGCTAGCTATTGTTAGAAGCAGAGCTATTTTTACATGCATTATTCGCATTATTTAAATCTGAAGCACCCAAATATAATTGAAACTGCTGCTTGAACACTTTCCAGTTAACATCAAGTTTACCACTGATCCGGAGTTATCGTGGAGCGTGAGCTTTGTCCATCAGTCCTGGGTGTTCTGCAGTAACAGTTTGATGCTTCAAAATTCGAATAGGGTATAAGTTTTTTTGACTAAATCCTTACTGGACTATCTAACTAGCTACAGTACACACCCTGGTACCATGTTATATTACCCTTGGTGTTCTTTGTCTTTTGATCCAGCTTGGTCCATTGAGTTGATGACAAAGAATCCACCAAACATTAGATTAAAACAAAACTAATTTATTGGATAACGATTAATGAAATGAAATTCGCACATGCCACTGAGCAATAGTTAATAATAAAGTAATGTTGAATCTGTCTTGCAGTAATCAATAATCTAGTAGCCACTAATAATATCCTTGTGTTAACTCTCTCTAATCTAATCTACTCCTCATCCTGTTCTCAGGCTTTCTCCTTTGCTAACTATGCAGCATTCCATGAGGTCTGATTTATATACTGAGAACCAGCTCTTTAGTTTTGCTGGCATTGATGGATAGATTGTTGTTGTTACACTACTCCACTAGATTCTCTATCTCACTCCTGTATTCTGACTCGTCATTGTTCGAGATCCGACCCACTATGGTCATGTCATCAGCAAACATGTAGGTGAAGTCGGAACCAAATTTTGCCACAAAGCCGTGTGTGTACAGGGAGTATAGTAGGGGGCTAAGTACACAGCCTTGCGGGACCCGGTATTGAGGACTATTGTGTCGGAGGTGTTGCTGTTTATTCTTACTGATTGTGGCCTGTGGATTAGAAAGTCGAGGATCCAGAGTGAGGAGCCAAGTCCTAGCTTTGATATGAGCTTGGCTGGGATTCTGGTGTTGAAGGCAGAGCTGTAGTCAATAAATAATTGTCTGATGTAGGAGTCCTTGTTGCTCCAGGTATGAGTGAAGGGCCAGGGAGATGGCGCCTGGTGTGGACCGGTTGCGGCGGTATGCAAATTGCGGTGGATCTAGACGTCCTGGGAGTATGGAGTTGATGTGCTTCATGACCAACCTCTGGAAGCACTTCATTACGACTGAAGTCAGGGCCACCGGACGGTAGTCATTGAGGCACGTTGCCTGGTTCTTCTTTGGCACTGGTATGATGGTGGTCTTCTTGATGCAGGTGGGGACCTCGGACCGGAGTTGGGAAAGGTTGAAAATGTCTGCAAACACATCTGCCAGCTGGTCTGCCACGACTCTGAGCGCACAACCACAGATCCAGTCCGGACCATCGCCTTCGATGGTTCACGTTCCGGAAGGCAGATCTGACTTCGGAAGCTGTGACTCTGGGTATGGGTGTGTCCGGGGCTGCTGGGGCACTCGACAGCGGATTAATGGTTTCATGCTCGAACCGAGCAGAGAATGCATTGGGGAGGGGGACGCTGCTGCTGGAGATACTGCTCGGCTTCGCTTTGTAGCCCGGTATGTTGTTTAGACCTTGCCACAACTGACGAGAGTCTGCAACACTCGTAACGCTTGTTTTTTGATCATTAAAAGGGTGTTTAGTCTCTGGGTTTTATGCACACAAACACACAATCATTGTTAACCTTCAGTTGAGGTTCTTCACTTTGTTTTTATCTTGAATTAAATTCAAACTGATTATTTCTTTGATATTAAGTGTGCGATCAATTTAATTTTCAATTTCCTGATTTTCACATCCAGTTGCTGTGACACGTTTCAGACAGCGGAGGGAGCTGTTGACTGCATTCGCATTATTCTTGTCTGCACTCCGTGCTGGGAATCTGATTAAAATTACCCTCAACTTCATATCGAGTACCTTGATCCCAGCTGCAGCAGAATAAAGCGGAGTAATGATTACTCGCTGTGAAGTCAGTTGCTGTATTGGCATTCCAGCCTGTGCAGTGTTTCCACCCAAGAGATTTGAAATTAACATTTGAGCGTATTTGCACTGGGTGCAACAATATTCATACTGTGGCAATCTGCACTCAGAACCTCATAAATTATACACAAAAGAGTTCCTCCCCCAACACCCCTGGCAGGCCAGTAGCTGATTCATCCGTTCGTCCTCAGCTGCAGGTTTGAAGGTTCTAGCGCCATATTTCAATACCAGTCCAACACCCTCTTGTCGCTCTCTCCAACCCATCTGCCTTCACCAGACTGTGCAGGAGGCCAGCAACCCAGAGGGAAACAGGTTAGCAGCTTCAAGAAGAAGTCTGTTCCTCGATTGAACCACCTTCCCCCCCGAGCCCGTCACCTGCCAGGCGCCCCATTCGAACCTCTACCCACCGACTCTGGAGTCTTCATCCATCCCCTTACAGTTACCGCTGTGGTATCCCTTTGACCCCCTTCTATGTGTGTTTCATGCAGGCTTGTCGGGGTCCAGCTTCCGTCCTCTCCGTCTTCCCTCTGCCTTCCATTGTTCATCTTCGTCAAACACCTCCTTGCCCCTCTACCTGCCACCGTGAGCCCTTCGCCCTCAGGTTGAACTTTGGACATTTGTTGTGGTGTCTGCATGAGTCCTGCAGCACAATGTGTCGAGAGGGACACTGGTGTGTGGCACCAGGGGGGAAAGAGACCCCTGTACTTCCCAACCCCAGTTACAGTATTGAAGGGGGAGGGTGACACAGGAGGTGAATGGGTCAAGCAGCATGGTGCTGTTCAAGAAGATGAGCTCAGCATGGAGAAGGAGGGCATGAACTGGTCTGTCCAGCAGACTGGTGAACAGCGCATCTGATGTTTTGGCTCCCGTTAGATTCATTGCACCCACCTGGGGGGGCGGGGATGCGAAATACATAAAGCAATCCTGGAAGGAAACTGCATTGATCAAATAAGGGATAAATGCATTTTAGAAATATCTCTCCTCATTCAGATATTGGGGCCATTTCTTTAACCTCACATCTGTCTCGGGTCAAGTGAGCAGGCAGAAAACTGACTTCGACCCTTTCCCAGTGCTGCTCCATAATTGGCCAGAGGTCAAGCCAGGGTGACTCGTTTCTCTGTTACTGACTGCGGCAGGTCTCTATTTCGCAGACGCTCTCAAGGCAACGTCAAAATAAGAAGTTTCACCCCAGCCCATTGTGAGCGTGAAGCAGGCAGGATATAAAGGGGGAAGATCTGATGACCAGTCGCAATTAAAGGGCTGCTGTAAAAGGGAAACATAGATGACAAAACTTCCAGAGATAGGGCAGTCCAATCCTAGGAGGTGTCTTTTAGGAGTCACTACAAAGGTACGGGGATCCTTTTGGAAGGAGGCGAACGTCTTTGAGTCAAGCAGAACACCACGGTAGCCTCGAAAGAAGTTTCAGAAACAGTTCAGCTTTTATTCTTTCACGGGATGTGAGCATCGCTGGCAAGGGCAGCATTTGCTGCTCATCCCTAATTGCCCTTGAACTGAGTGGTTTGCTAGGCCATTGACAGAGGGCAGTTCAGAATCGACCACATTGACCTGGGGTCGCATGTAGACCAGATTGAGTGAGGACAGCAGATTTCCTTCCCGTTAGAATCAGATGGGTCTTTACAACAATCAATGATGATTGTCAATACTGAGTTTGGCTTTATATTCTAGATTTATTACAGTGAAATCCTGATGAGTCAAGTGCCAGGGGATCTGCTCACAAACTGTCCCCACAGCATTCGCTTGGGCACCTGGATTGCTAGCCCAGTGACATTACCATTGCCCCACTATCTCCCTAAATTAATGCGCTCTCTATCCTTAGGTTCTTTGATTGATAGTACAAGGATGCCCTTCAACCCATCGTACCCATGCTATCTGGAAGACATCCACCCTAGACCTGTTTCCCTGCTCTTCCTTCCTCATGTTCATCTTCAAATCTTTACCTAATTTCCACTTGGATATTACGAGGGCTGCAACTTCAATGGCTAAATGCTTTCAGTACCCAAATTAAATTCCGGGTTGGAATTTCTTGTGATCAAGCCCATTATTTTGTAAATTTACCTCCTTTTTCTTATTATTCACTGGCCACAGGGAAACTATCAGTCACTACCGCCACCCGAAAGCCTTTGACGAGATCCTCTCCTCAACATTCTCTGCTGCAATGTACAGGAGCCACGCACGTCGAGCCTCTTGAGCCATCACCCCAGTCAACGTGCATTGTATCTTCACATTGACTGTTTTATCCTTTCTCTGATGGAGCTGTCCTAAACTGCCATAGCCCTCCAGCTGTGGAACTAATCAATGCCGTGCAGTCATTTCATCAGCATTCTTTTGCTTTTTTATTGAACAACGCAAAATATTTTTAAGGATCTGCAATTCTATTTTAAAGTGACTCGCTCAGAGGAGCTCTGCACGGTCCTTACTAATCTGCAAATGTTTAGAACGTACTTGCTTTTTATTTCACCTTGCCCTCCTGGACTTCAGTCTGCAGTGTCTGACAAAAGGGGTAGAGATGTTGTGGTGGTGATTCTCTCCCCCCGCCCCGCCCCGGGAGAGACCGAGGGAATTTACACCTTGAAGTCAGCTCACAGAAGCATGGCATGATAAACTCGCAAGCACCCTGCAGTGAAAGGCTCACATTACAGGCTTCGATATCCGCAATATTGGCAACTGCTGATCACATCATTCTCTGCGGCAAGTGTGTTGAATTTTGCATAGAAGTTTTGTCAAGTAGTGACTGGAACAGCCTTTGAAATCAATTCAGATTCTGCCAAACGCATCCCTTTTTTCTTGAAGAAAACAAAAACAACCCCTTCACAAAAGTTCAGATAACATCTGGTTGTCTTCCAGCATCTTTCCAAATATCCAGATTACTATGGAAAACCCTGCAGTCCTTCCTTTTAATTCATTCACAGCCCATGGGCATCACTGGCTGGAGCAGCATTTATTGCCTTTCCGTTGCTCCCCTGGAGGAGGTGATGGTGAGCTGCCGCCTTGAACTTTGGTGTAGGTACACCTGTGCTGCACTCAGGGAGGGAGGTGTGCTGGATTATGATAGTGTGGGAGTGAAGGAATAGCGATACAGTTCCAAGTCAGGATGGTGTGTGACTCAAAGGGGGACTGGCAGATGGCGGTGTTTGCATGCATCTGTCGTCCCTGTTCTTCTGGATGGTAGAGGTCGCAGGTTTGGAAGGTGCTGTCAAAGGATCCTTGTGAGATGCTGCAGTCGCATGGTGTTCCCATGGTACACCAATGGCAGAGGCAGTGAATGTTTAAGATGGTGGGTGGGGTGCTGATGAAGTGACTGCTTTGTTTTGGATGCTGGAGCCTCACTCATCCAGTACAGTACGCTATCACATTCCTGACTTGTGCCTTGTAAATGGTGGACAGGCTTTAAGTAATCGGGAGGTGAGTTGCTCGCTGTGGAATTCCAACCGCTAATCTGCTCTTGTAGCCACTGCAGAGAACTAGACGGAGAGGAAGGCTCCATGGAAATCCTCCTCCTCAATGCAACTATCCTCTGCCGGATGTGCCGGGTGACTAATCCAACTCTGCCCCCTCCTGAGATGCCCAGCATCACAAATGGCAGGCTTCAACTAATTAAGTTCATTTAATGTGAATTCACAAAACGCTCAGCACGCTGGGCACTGAAAAGGCTCTGGGCCCTGACAACATCCTGGCCGTAATGTTGAAGACTTTAATGTTCCAGAACTAGCTGTGCTCTAGCCAAGCTATTCCAGTATAGTTAGAACAATGTCATCTGTCCAGCAATGTGGAAAATTGCCCAAGTCCTGCTAGCAAGAAACAGGACAAATCCAACCTGGCCAATTATTGTTCCCCGAGACTGGGCACCACGGTAGCATGGTGGTTAGCATCAATGCTTCACAGCTCCAGGGTCCCAGGTTCGATTCCCGGCTGGGTCACTGTCTGTGCGGAGTCTGCACGTCCTCCCCGTGTGTGCGTGGGTTTCCTCCGGGTGCTCCGGTTTCCTCCCACAGTCCAAAGATGTGCAGGTTAGGTGGATTGGCCATGATAAATTGCCCTTAGTGTCCTAAAAAATAATGTTAATGGGGGTTGTTGGCTTACTGGTATAGGGTGGATACGTGGGCTTGAGTACGGTGATCATTGCTCGGCACAACATCGAGGGCCGAAGGGCCTGTTCTGTGCTGTACTGTTCTAATTCTAATTCTAAAAATACTCTCGATCCTGTGCAAAGAGATGGCAGATGCTGTCAAATGACACTTACACAGCAGTGACCTGCCAATGATCCTCAGTTTAGAGTCTGTGAGGGACACTCACTACAGCCTCGGTCTAAACACGAATAAACGAGATGACGTGAGAGTGATTGTTCTTGACATCATATCGGCATTTGACCGTGCATGACGTCAAGAAGCCCAAGGGAAATTAGCCACTGGCAATCAGGGAGAGAACCTTCTGCTAGGTAGAGTCATACCTAGCAGAAAAAAAGATGGCTGTGTTTTTTAAATTCCATCTCAGTCTCAGGACATTGCTGCAGGAGATCCTCAGGGTAGCATCCTAGGCTCAACCATCTTCATCTGCTTCATCAATGACCTTCCCTGCATCATAAGGTCAGAAGTGGGGATGTTCGCTGATGATTCAACAATGTTCAATACCATTCACAACAGACCGGGTGAGAACGGCAAATTTCTTCCCGGAAGGACGTTCCTGAATCAGATGGGTTCCGAGCTGAATTTAAGATTCATGTCAGATTGTTTTGCTACAGAAGAAACAAATGAAATGCGTGAACTTTTGTGTGCTTGCAACTGCAAAGGGAAATATCAGAAATGGAAATGTGACATTTCCTTTGCATTTATCTATACAGTTGAAAACCCCTGCGCCTTACAGAATGGGCCACACCCACTGTAAGTCCATCTAGAAACATGATCTCAGATACAAACTCCAGAGCCTGGCCCCTTCAGCTCTTGAGGTTCATTTCTGTAGTCGCGCTGTCCGCCCTTGTGACCACTTCGATGGAGACTGAGGAATTTGTGGCAGTAAGCGGGGAAAAACATTCAGATTTATTCAGATGTTGGCCTTAGGAGGTCAATATTAATTCAGAGCCTTTGTGATATTGAAGCCAAGGTCAAGAGCATTCCCTCTAGCTGACCTCCCCCACCCCCCCCACCGTCCAAGAGGCTGACACATGACAACATCCGATACTTAAGATACAATTAATAAGCAAACTGGAGGCACCTCAAATTGCTGCTGTCTCTGTAGTTACGGGGATCAGGTACGCTAATAGGCAGAAGCCATGTTATAGTAGGACATTCAAGATGATATTATGCTCAGCTACATTCTGTGAAGAAAGAGGAAAGTGTGAAGAATCTATTTTAAGTTTTAATCTTTCTAATGCCTGGGTCAGAGGACAATAAATCAAATTGCTCGTTTCCGAGGAGGAAAAACTGTAATACGGGAAAATAAAAATACTGGTCCGAACTGGACTTGTAAACTTTAAAATGGAACTCAATGCAAAACAATTACATAAAAAACTTTCCAAAATGTCCAGGCAGCAGGTGCTAGAAGACCAGTGGAACACCCAAAATCTGTCCTTCAGAAACGTAATGAGCTGTGACGTTAAGAGGCAGCAGAAGAAAGCTGTCAGCTCTTACGGATTTGACTATACCTTTGGTTACCTTGGCTGGAGTGGTGAGCTGATAGTCTTAGCAAGGTGCATCTTTATTCCTTTTCGTAACTCTGTATTTTTCTGTTAAATTAAAACGTTTCTTGTCAAAAGCTGTGCCGACAGTCATCTTCTGCACGGACAAACACTCACTCGGAGGCACGTGGAATCTTTCAGGAGCTGCTACAGATGTTCTCTGTCACGTCCTCCAATGCCCTTCTGATGAACGATCATCAACCTGAAAACTCTCTCTCTCTCTCTCTGTCTCTCTCTCGCTCCACAGATGCTGCCAGGCCTGCTGAGCATCTCCAACATCTGTTTTTATTTCAGGTGCGGGATTCTCTCAGCCCATGTCGGGTCAGAGAATCGGCGGGCTGGGCGCGATGCCGCCCCGACGCCGGACCGCCGATTCTCCAGTCACCGGAGAATCGGCGCCATTGGCGCCGGCGCGTTTGGCACGGCGCCGGTCCCGACAATTCGATGCTCGGGATGGGCCGAGTGGCTGCCCAAAAAAGCCCAAGTCCCGCCGGCACCGTTCACATCTGGTCTTACCCGGCGGGACATCGGCGTCCATCCTGTCGGGAGTGGCCTGGTGGGGGGGAGGGGGGGAGTCCTACTCCGGGGCGGGCCTCCACCGTGGCCTGTTCCGCGATCGGGGCCTACCGATTGGCGGGCCGGCATCTCGTGGTGGGGGCCTCTTTTGCTCCGCGCCGTCCCCCGTAGCCCTACGCCATGTTGTGTCGGGGCCAGCGCGGAGAAGGAGGCTACCTCGCCGGTCGCAGTGTGCATGCGTGCATTCGCGCCGGCCGCAGCGCGGATATGCAGACCCGTGGTGTCCATTTGAAGACGGTATCGGCAGCTGGAACGGTGTGAGTCACCCCAGTGCCGTGCTGTACCCCTGTAAGGCAGAGGATTGCTGCACTTAGCGGTCCGATGACGCCGTGGTTAAACTCTCCAGTTTTTACGACGGCGTGAACACTCTGCATTCAGATAGAATTTACATAGAATTTATGGAAGAATCCCGCCCATTTTTCCCACGTCCGCAGTATTTCTGCTTATGTATTAGTCTCGAACGGCGTTATTACGTTTCTCCATTTTGACAGTAGAAGGCTTCTTGGGCCAAGTGCTGGCAAGTGGGCAGGTCAGGGCCTTTCATGCATCGGTGCAAACTCGATGGGCCCAAGAGCTTCTTCGGCACTATAGTATTCTGTGATTCTGTGAAGGTACACTGTAGATTTTCAGGAACTCGAGGTCCACTGATGGAAGTGACTGATGCTGTTGAATTCAGGAGAGTAGCTGTATAAAGACCTAAAAAATAAAACTGCGACCATGAGGGGGGCAGGCTGAGTAAACAGTCCAAATTGGGCCAAATTTGAAACCCCACAAATAGATGTGAGTTGAATTCTAATCACATTAAATTTCAAATTACATTTGACCCAACAACAAATAATGACTTTGACAGGAACAATGCCCTTTGAACGGTAGCATGGTGGTTAGCATCAATGCTTCACAGCTCCAGGGTCCCAGGTTCGATTCCCGGCTGGGTCACTGCCTGTGCGGAGTCTGCACGTCCTCCCCGTGTGTGCGTGGGTTTCCTCCGGGTGCTCCGGTTTCCTCCCACAGTCCAAAGATGTGCGGGTTAGGTGGATTGGCCAGGCTAAATTGCCCTTAGTGTCCTAAAAAAATAAGGTTAATGGGGGTTGTTGGGTTACTGGTATAGGGTGGATACGTGGGTTTGAGTAGGGTGATCATTGCTCGGCACAACATCGAGGGCCGAAGGGCCTGTTCTGTGCTGTACTGTTCTAATTCTAAAACCCATATTGCAGCAATAACGCAATCACCAGTTTTACAGTCATTACTATCAACTTTGAGTGCATCTTCCGATCACAGCGAGATAACTGAACTAAAACAATTTGCCAGGCAATTGTCGTGCAGCTGGTAGCAGTACAGATAGGACAATGAGGACAACAATAGAACTTGCATTTACATAGCACCATTCATGTTCTCAGGACATTCCGAAGCACGTTATAGTCAATTAACTACGTTTGAAATGTAGTTGCTCTTTCTGCAGGTAAATGCAGCAGTAAAGTTACGCACAGCAAGATCCCACAAAGAGCAAAAAAAGATGAATGACCAAGTGAGCTGCTTTTCCGTGATGTGCATAAAGGATAAATATTGGCGATGCCAAAAGGTACAATTCCCCTGCTTTTCTTCAAAATAGTACAGTGGGTTCACTTACATCCACCAGGAGGTGCAGTGGAGCGCCCCTACTGCAGGACTAGAAGCTCCAGGTTCGAGTCCAACTTCAGGACTTGTTGGCATGGAAAGAACATTCAAAGCGGTTCAACGGGCTGATAATCAGCTCAAAAATCTTTCCACCACTTCCACCATTATTCCCCAAAGCGTAAAAAAACAATATATGCCCACCAACATACGCTATTAACAATTTAAATCCGCCCAAGAGGACAGCTGAGGGGTGGTTTAACGTCTCAACTGCACATCCAACAGTGCAGCACTCCCTCAGTGCTATGCTGAAATGTTAGCCTAGATTATGTACCAATGTCTCTGGGGTAGGTACTGAACCCTCAACCCATTGGCTCAGAGATGACAGTATCAAGGATTTAAAAATATATATTTCACAGGATATGGATGACCACTAGCTAGGATTGATCACCCCAAATCGCCCTTAGGAAACTGGGGGTGAGCCGCATTCTTGAATTGTTTTAGACCATGTGGCGTAGATACATCCACAGTGCTGTTAGGGAGTGAGTGCCAGGATTGTGACCAAGTAACAGTGAAGGAACGGTAATATATCGCCAAGTCAGGATGGTGTGTGGAGGGTTGTTTTTAGAATAAACAATTTGCCTTAAATACATTTTGTGTGTGATGCACTTAATTGAAGAAATTATTAGATATTTTATTTTATATTTGTTGCTTTATTGTTATTAACAACCCTGGTTTAAGATACATACAGGCAGTGTGCCTGTTAACGCTGTAATTAAGGGATTGTAAAAATGAGGTAATCATTGAGTTTAATCATTTACTTGTTTACTAATAGATGGCTAATGAAACATTGTTTTGATTTTGGAGAATCTAATTTAACTAATTCCTGATGGATGGCGCTTTGTCCTGGATAAACTGTCATAGGACATCTTAGTGGGTGGAGACTGAAGAATGCCTTATGATGTAATTAAGGGATGGAGCCAGGTCTGTCTGTAGTTTTGCAGTTTGCAATAGCATTTTAGTCCGACAAGACAGGACTTCAACTGACTCCTGGATTGTTCTCTCCAAGGTATTTGCACAGAGAAATTTCAACAAACCTGATTGTTAACTTTATTTATAAGTGGTCTTTGCTTTGGTTTGCTTAATTGAAATATATATATATATATATATATAAACATATATATATATAGTTTCAGCTGTAGAGAGTAAGTTTTTCCTTTTATTCAAGAAGTGGTTATTGATTCTGTGTTAAAATAAAGTTTGTTTTAACAGAAAAGATAATTATTGGTCCGTGTGCATGGATCCGTGCCCATGTCCGAAGCATGGATCGGTTAGAGCAGCAGCGGGAAGCACGGAGGAGCATACAATTCGCTGGAATTCTGATAGATAATAGCTTCAGAGATGTGGTCACACCCAAGGTACAGGAAGGGTGACCGTCAGACGAGGTAGGCAGACAGTGCAGGGGTCCCCTATGACTGATCCCCTGTCTAACAAGTATGCCGTTTTGGATACTGATGAGGGGGAAGGTCAATCAGGGGACAGCAGCAGCCGTGGCCAGAGCAAAGGCACCACAACTACCCTACTGCACACGCGGAGGGTACTAAGCATAGAAAAGCAATGGTGGTAGGCGGTTCAATAGTCAGGGGCACAGATAGGCGCTTCTGTGACCGCAAAAAAGACTCCAGGATGGTAGTTTGTCTCCCTGGTGCCAGGGTCCTGAATGTCTCTGAGCCGGTACAAGGCATCCGAAAACGGGAGGGAAATCAGGCAGAGGTCATTGTCCACATTGGTATGAATGACTCAGGTAGAAAGAATAGCGAGGCCCTGTAGTGGCAATTTAGGGAGCTAGGTAGAAGATTAAAAAGCAGGACCTCGAGGGTAGGAATCTCAGGATTACTCCTTATGCCACGTGCTAGCGAGGCTAGGAACAGGGATCTAGTGCAGCTGAACACATGGCTAAAAAAATGGTGCAGGAGGGAGGGCTTCAGGTTTTTGGATCACTGGGATGTCTTCCAGGGAAGGTGGGGCCTGTACAAGAAGGACGGGTTACACCTGAACTGGAGGGGCACCAATATCCTGGCTGGGAGGTTTGCTAATGTTGGTTTAAACTAATTTGGCAGGGGGGGTGAGAATCAGGACAATAAGCCAGCAAGTGTAGAGCCTGGGGATAAGCATGGTACCAGGATCAGGCTGGCTAAGAGGAAGGGTTGGCTGGGGGAGATCGAACTCAGTGGCACTGGAAGTCTGAGTGTATCTGCTTCATTGCACGGATGGACTAAGACAGATGAACTTAAAGCCTTGATTCACACGCAGAACTTGGATGTGGTTGCTGTTACGGAGACTTGGTTCAAAAAGGGACAGGACTGGCAGCTAAATATTCCAGGATATCGGTGTTTTCGGAGAGACAGGGAGGAAGGTAAAAGGGGTGGGGGAGTTGCAATACTGGTTGGAGAATATATTCCAGCTGTACAGAGGGGGGACACCCTGGAAGAATCAAGTAACGAGGCACTGTGGGTAGAGCTCAGAAACAGGAAGGGGGCAGTCACTATAATGGGGGTGTACTACAGACCTCCCAACAGCCCATGGGAAGTTGAGGAACAGATATGTAAGCAGATTCTGGATAGATGTAGAAATTATAGGGTTGTTGTAGTGGGAGACTTTAACTTTCCTCATATTGATTGAAAATCCCTTAGGGCTTGGGGTCTGGATGGTGAGGAATTTGTTAAGTGTGTCCAGGAATGTTTTTTTGGAACAATATGTGGATAGCCCGACTAGAGAGGGAGCTATGTTGGGCCTAGTACGAGGGAATGAGCCCGGCCAGGTCATCAACGCTGTAGTGGGAGAACATGTGGCGGACAGTGACCACAATTCCGTAAACTTTCGGATACTCATGGAAAAGGACAAGTGTTGTCCTAGGGTTAAGGTGCTAAATTGGGGGAAGGCTAACTACAACCAGATTAGGTAGGATTTGGAGCTGTTCTTTGGGAGAGGCTGTTTGAGGGTTAATCCACATCTGGCATGTGGGAGTCTTTTAAAGAGCAGTTGATGGGCGTACAGGACAGGCATATGCCGGTAAAAAGGAAGGCCAGGAAAGGCAGGATTCGGAAACCATGGATGACTAGGAAAATTGAGAATATTGTCAGAAAGAAAAAAGATGCATATGTGAGGTACAGACAGCTAAAACTAGATAAAGCACTTGAGGAATACAAAGAAAGTTGAAAAGAGCTCAAGCAGGGAGTTAGGAGGACAAAAAGGGGTCACAAAATGTTCCTGGCAGACAGGATTAAGGAGAATACCAAGGCATTTTATACGTATATTAGGAACAAGAGGGTAATGAGAGAAATAGTTGGCCCACTCAAGGACAAAGGAGGGAAATTATGTATAGAATCAGAGGAAGGAGGTGAGGTCCTTAATGAGTATTTTGCATCGGTATTCACAAAGGAGAGGGACATGCTGATTGGTGGTGTCTCAGAAGGATGTGTAAACGCTTTAGAACAGGTCGTTATTATTACGAGGGAGGAAGTGTTAGGTGTGTTACAAAGCATTAAGGTAGAAAAATCCCCAGGGCCAGATGGCATCTATCCCAGATTACTGAGGGAGGCAATAGATGAAATAGCTGGGCCTCTGGCAGAAATCTTTGTGTCCTCGTTGGCCACAGGTGAGATCCCAGAGGATTTGAGGATAGCCAATGTTGTACAGTTATATAAGAAGGGTTGCAAGGATAATTTGGGTAATTATAGGCCAGTGCGCTTGACGTGAGTGATAGTAAAATTGTTGGAAAAGATTCTCAGAGATAGGATCTATGCACATTTGGAAGTGAATGGTCTTATTAGCGACAGGCAGCATGGTTGCATACAACAGAGTTCATGACTCACTAATTTGGTTGAATTGTTTGAGGAGGTGACAAAAATGATTGACAAGGGAAGGGCTGTGGATGTTGTCTACGTGGACTTAGTAAGGCATTTGATAAGGTCCCGCATGGCAGGCTGGTGCAAATGATTACATCACATGGGGTCAGGGATGAACGAGCTGGATGAATCCAGAACTGGCTTGGCCATAGAAGACAGAAGGTAGCAGTGGAAGTGTGTTTTTCTGAATGGAGATCTGTAACTAATGGTGTTCTACAGTGATCAGTTCTGGGACCTCTGCTCTTTGTAATGTATATAAATGACTTGGAAAAAAACATGGCGGGTCTGATTAGCAAGTTTGCGGATCATACTAAGATTGCAGGAGTTGCTGATATTAATGAAGATTGTCAGAGACTACAGCAGGATATAGATCAGCTGCAAAATTGGGCAGAGAAATGGCAGATGGAGATTAACCCAGACAAATGCGAGGTGATGCATTTTGGGAGATCCAATTCAGATGGGAGCTATATAAGTGGCAGAACCATCAGGAGCATAGAGGTACATAGAGATCTGGTGGTGCAGGTCCACAGATCCTTAAAAGTGGCAGCACAGGTGGAAACGGTGGTAAAGAAAGCATATGGCATGCTTGCCTTCATAGGACGAGGTATCGAGTATAAAAGCTCGAAAAGTATGCTACAATTATATAGAACGTTGGTTCGGACAAATTTGGATTACTGTGTCCAGTTCTGGTCACCGCACTACCAGAAGAATGCGGAGGCTTTGGAGAGAGTACAGAAAAGGTTTATCAGGATGTTGCCTGGTATGGAGGGTATTAGCTATGAGGAGAGACTGAATAAACTGGGATTGTTCTCCCTAGAGAGACGGAGGCTGAGGGACGACCTGATAGAAGTTTATGAAATTATTAGGGGTATATATAGGGTGACCAGTTGGAGGCTTTTACCCAGGGTGGAAATGACAATTACAAGGGGGCACAAGTTTGAGGTGAGGGGGGAAAAGGTTCAGTGGAGATATGCAGGGGACGTTTTTTACACTAAGGGTGGTGGTGGCCTGGAATGCACTGCCAAGTGAGGTGGTTGAGCCAGATATGTTAGCGACCTTTAAGACTTATCTGGATAGACACATGAACAGACAGGGTATAGAAGGATACAGGCGGTTGGTCTAGATAGGACACGTGATCGGCACAGGCTTGGAGGGCCAAAGGGCCTGTTTCTGTGCTGTATTGTTCTTTGTTCTCTGTTATCACTGCTGTGGCAAAGTATCCTTTCCTCACAGTTTCACAAATTGCTAATTGCTGGGTTCTCGCCCTGGATCCTAACTGTGATACCTGACAGAACATATGCATGGTGCATTCTACATTCAATAGTCAGCACTAAAACCTCCTGGCTAACCACAAACTATTCCTCCCAGCATCTTCTTGTATGGTGTCCAGGACAGCTGTCCTTAGATTCTATCCACAGATGGGTTAAACTGACTATATCTCTCCCTTTATACTTTGGTATCTTCCGATAATAACACTCGGAAAGGAGGCAAGATTAGGTTTTGGGAATGTTATGGGCCAATGATTAGAGAACACCAAAGTGTATCATGGAGTTCACCTGACCCACAACTTTTAATAGATTGTGGTATGGGGAGCACACGGCCCACTCTACAGGTGTGGTACAGCAGAAATAGAAATAGAAAAGTATTTTTTAAAGCAAAACAATGTTTATTCTATGAACTCAAGTTAACCTTTTTGAAACATACAGCGAACATCTTAGCAAACATAAATTAAAATACAACCCCCAAAGAATACAACACTACGTAAACCTTTAAGCTTTCCTTTTTAACATCCATACGACTTGATAACAAAACCTTTATCAGAAGCACATCAGGTTAAAGTCACTCCTGAAAAAATTTATAATTCTGAATTCAAATGATCAAGAGAAAGTCTTTTGATGGCAGAGAGAACAGCAGTACACCTGCTTGGTCTGGCTTCAGCTCCAACACTGAAAACAAAACTAAAACACACCCTGCAGCCTGCTCAAAAATGAAAGTAAAAAGCTGACAGACAGCCCAGCTCCACCCACACTGACATCACTGCAGTAATAAACATCCATTTCTTAACGGTACTCTCACTACAGATATTTATATACACACCCATTTATAAACACCCATTTCTTAAAGGCACTCTCACATGACAGGAAAAACGGAACTTTTTAAAAAAATTATTTTTTTGCCCATCCTTAAAGTTACAAAGCTCAATGTTCAGAGTGGACAGGTAAAACCCTCAATCCATATCATTGCTTGCTCCAAACCAATTCAAATTCAAATTGAAAGCAATTTATGGTCCCCACAAGAGAGACATACAAGATCCAAGCTGACAAAAAAAGGCATTGTACCTCATCTTGGGATTGACCTGATGCTTGATCTTAGCCAAAAGGCCGAGAAGCAATGAAAAAATGGAACTTAAACACACATGACAAAGGTTAAGTGCTAAAACTATTGCCTGAGGCATATAAAGAATATATTCAGCATCGTTGTGACGACTGTACGTCTGTGAAAAAAAGAACATTTCAACATTTTCTTTTCAATGAGTGATTGGATGGGCTGGTATCAATCTCACATTGCACTGTTTGGCCACACTCAGATCCAATGATAAGATGCTCACTCCTAGCACACAAAGATTTTTCAATGTAAATTGCTGATTATTCAATCCATGGACTTAATCTCAGATGGTCACATCACAAGTCATGGAGCTGCCCGAATATTTTTGAATTTTAAATAAGAAAAAAGACAATTTCAATTTAAAAAAACAAGAGAACATAGTTTATGAACAGAATCGCAATCAATACGGGTCCATTTCCCTCGAAAAGTAGCAGTGAATATGCTTCAAAAAATAACTCATTGACTGTGAAATGGTGTGATAACATGAAAGGTGCCATGTTCAATGCAAATTTTATAAAAATTCTACAAACAAACACATCTGCACTGTCAACATCCCTCTCATGGATATGTACTTCATTCCACGTTAAAATGAAATGAAATGAAAAAAAATGAAAAGGGGGTTGCCCATGTTTAAATACACCATGTTAAATTACTCAGTGGGCGCGGCATGCTGAGCTGTATTGTAGGTGTCAAGATGCAGACGTTGTGTTAAAATGCATTGCCTGTGTTTAGTACTGTTTGTGTTAGAGCATATTAGCTGGGTCACGGCATTCTGTGCATTTTAAGGTATCTTCAGGTGCATTATGTGTCTTCATGTACATGTCAGGAAGTATAAAACCGTGTTCACTTTATCTTCAGAAAGAATTTCAAAAAATATGTGAAAAAACATATATTTTTAATGATTTCTTGCATGAAATAAAGATTTTATTTCTGTTAAAAAATGTCGATTAGAAAAGACAATTAGGAGTTTCTGACATTTCAAACATTACCAATAAGTGAAAGCTAATTTGTGGCAAGTAGGAATAAATTGGCTGCTTCCAAACCTTCATTTCCAATCCTTCATTATGAGCACCGTTACTTCTGCTGGCGCTAGATGGAGCTTTTTAAACTCTTTTGCAATGAGGCTCAGTCATGAAAGTAAGAGGAATGCCCTCAGCACAGCTTGTCATATCTGGCAACATTCGTTTGGCACCAACTGGCACAATGTTGGCAGTGACGTTGACGCAGCCCAGAAGGGCGGCTGGTTTGGGAAATAGAAATAGCAATCTTCTGACATGTTGAAGAGCGAATATCCATTCGGTAATGGAACATGGCAGCTCTCAATTGGCAGGCTGCAAAGGAAACAAATCTCTTACTCCTGGCGTCAATTCAGTACAAAGGCATTATGATCAGTGGACTTAATAACATGGTAAACTCCATGCCAATGTCTGTCACAGAGACCCGTCAAGTCCTGGACACAATTTTGGCAGGAACTTGGATTTCAACTTGATTTTCACAGGTACGGTACAGACACAATAGCTGGTTTATTGGTAGGTTGTTTTGTGACCAAGAAATGTGGAGAATTTTCCAGCTTAAATGGGATTTTAGAGATCCTCGAAGTGTTAGGTCATCTGCCTTCCTCAGTTCTCTGAAAACGGTTGTGTTCGGCAACTCAGCAACATGTCAAATGTATCAGACTGACCCGCAGCAAATTCTCTCCTTTAGTGAATCTTCTGCCCATCACATTCTGGATTAGTAAATAGGCAGCCACACCCCTCCTACTGGTCTCAAAGATTAGGTGGCCTTGATTTATGAAATGACTCTGCGTTAATGCATAAGGGCCTAAACAAGGAAATAACTTCTTGAGAAGGCAAATCCCGAGCACAGATAAACAACATCCATGATGGTACAAGTGGAATGATATCAAGAGGTGTTAGCACAACTATGAGAATCATAAGCTCCTCGTGTTACCCACAGTTTGTGTGCGGTCTGGGAGATTGTACTTGCAGATGTCTAGTACGGCAATGTTATGATAATCTTATCATTCTGTGATAGATTAGAGTTTAGGCACCCAATCTTGTTAAGTTTAGATTGTCGTGTTCTTATTTTGTCAAAGGTTAAAGTAAAAGTTTCTAGTTTGAAAAGTTTTGCCTCTGAGGAGATGAGGTCAGCGACAGTCCTCAGTGTTTAAATGTTGGGTGGATTCACATATGGGCATCGGGAATCAGACTTTGGCACCATTTCTGAGTTCCAATCTGCTGGTATCTATCGTCCGCACCCCGACACACTCAAACAGGAGGCGGCTAATTAAAAACTTGCCTCTGCGTTTGCCATCTAATTGAGGGGGAGGTGGGGGGCAGACAGCACATATCTAGTCAGGGGGCTCACAGCACTGGATGGCTGGCAGGCCCACTAGGTGAGGGCGACATTGCTGCAGCAGAAAGGGGAGCATGTGGGCACCTCAAAATAGAGTTGATCTCAGATGTCTATGAAGAAGATCCACAGTTGTTAGGGCCAATAGCATGTAGAGTACACCCCACCCCCATCCCAGCAACCGCTTTGCCCCCCACCAACTCCCTCCATGGGATTGATTGTGACTGTTGCTGTGGCCTTTCCAATTTTGCAGCTTCATCACTGGGACATTGAGAAGATGCTTTGATGGTTCTCCAGCTGCCTTCCAGTAGCTGTCACACTCTGAGTAAATGGATTTGGGTTTGGATAATGGTCCCTAATTTGCATCTTAATAGGTTTAATTGTCTGCCCCTCTCCTTGCAGTGGATTGTTGATTCCTGTGGTAATCCACAATTAGGAGACTTACCTGGAGGTGGGACCATGTTGGGGGGGAGAGGGGGGAGGGGGGGGGGTGGGTTGTGGTGAATTTCCCTGCCCCCTTGCCCCATCCAACCTCCACAGAGCTGGGAGGTTCCACCTGTTAATCTCTGTAGCTCATTCCACAGAGCCTGTAAGACCTGCTGAATATTTGCAACATTTTCTGACATCAATGACGCAGATACGATTGCCACTTTTCCTGGCACCAGCATTTTCATCACAGATCTAAAAACCAACTCAAAATTCTCTTACTGCCATGGTGCGAATTATGTTCTCAATTTAGCCTCTGGTCTGTTAGTTCAGGTTTTCCAAGGAATATTAATCCAGAGGAATGACCACAACACTATTGGGAAGGCGGTGGCGTAATGATATTGTCACTGGACTAGTAATCCAGAGACCCAGTGTACTCTGGGGTCTCAGTTTCAAATTCTGCCACCGCAGATAGTGAATGATGACCATGAAACCATTGCCGATTGTTGTAAAAACCCATCTGGTTCACTAATGTCCTTTAGGGAAGGAAACAGCCATCCTTACCTTGTCTGGTCCATATGTGACTCCAGATCCACAACAAAGCGATTGAATCTTAACTGCCCTTCAAGGGCAATGAGGCATGGGCAATAAATGCTGGCACAGCCTGCAATGCCCACGTCACATGAACAAATACAAGTGCCCATAAATCAGCATATTTAATATGATGCCTGGATGAATTTGAGCTCCATTGTGACATTCCATCAGAGCTGAGACCTGCCTCTATGGCTTTCTTTATCTGTTTCGTTTTTCATCACAATTATACAAATTACATGAGGTTTTAGTTTGGCCAACTTTTTTGTTCAGTGAGAGCAAGAAGTGAAAAATGAGGAACGTTTATTGTGTCAATAAATGAATGTGCTCTTCGTTTTACCACGTTTCACCACTTTCCCTTATGATCTGTGACCGGGTTCAATTCCGGCCTTGGGTAACTGTCTGTGTGGAGTTTGTACATTCTCCCTGTATCCGCGGGGGTTTCCTCCCACAGTCTAAAGATGTGCAAGTTAGGTGGATTGGCCATGCTAAATTGCACCTTAATGTCCAATGATGTGCAGGTCAGGTTGGTTACGGGGATAGGGCAGTGGAGTGGACTAGGGTTGAGTGCTCTTTCGGCGGGTCGGTGCAGACTCAATAGGCGGAATGGTCTCCTTCCACGCTTCTTTGGGAGATTAGAGGTCTCCTGCATTTTAAGTGCTGCACGTACAGGTTTTTTTGAGGTAGTATAGTACTGGACCCCTCCATACATGTCACTAGTGCAAACCGACCTGAGATAGTAGAGAGCACTGGACATCACTGAGCTCTCTGAACAAATTCTTCACTGTTATCTGCCATATTCTCCTCAGAACTTCGAGGTCCACAGAAGTATCTCTTGTTGTTCAGATCCCCAAATCCAAAATTGCACAGGAGTTAACGTAACTCATTCTAGTTTTTTTTACATAATGGATGTGCATCATATATTTAGCGTGTTTTCTCAATAAATCCCATTGCTGGATGAGGTAAAATTTACTAGAGCCATTAAGATACTGTACATCGGAGACCCAGTTGATGTATATTGAAGTTGATTTATCAATCAATTAGTTTTCAGACACCAATCGGGGCAGCACGGTAGCACGTGGCTAGCACTGTAGCTTCACAGCACCAGGGTCCCAGGTTCGATTCCCCGCTGGGTCACTGTCTGTGTGGAATCTACGCGTTCTCCCCGTGTCTGCGTTGGTTTCCTCCGGGTGCTCCGGTTTCCTCATATCCGGTCAAATCCTACGGTCAAATTAATTTATTTAAAATGGCCAAGTTGCTTCAGATCGCTGCACTTCATTCCCTGAATAATATTCCTACATTTCAGGCGGCTGCGCAACATCTCACGCAAGCTTTACGGGTTGTTCCACAACAGCTGCACTCTCCCGTCGTGTTTCGAAACAGGTACCTCGAGAAGAGGGAACAAGGAGCATGAACAAGGCAACAAGGATTGAGGAGGGTATGGTGCAGGTGGAGAAAGGAGCACGAAACAGATGACTTCAGGCCATTATCATGATGGACCAAATACGCAGAGAGAAGAAAACGTGTGGTGTGGAAGTGAATGATAAACTGCAATGATTGCATTAGAAACTCATTGTATCATCAGAGGCAGTCCTAGGTTTACAGCACCAGCGAGCAAAATATGAATTTAATTCTCCAGTACTCAATTATTGGCGGTCATTAATTGGCAATCATTAAGTTCTAAAAGGTTGCCACCCGAATGGAAACCCCTGTATTACTGGCACAGCGGGAAATTTTCTGTCAGATACAGTTCTCTGTCTAATAACAGGCTTTGTGCTATAAGGCTTGAAAATCACACATCATTGTGTTCAATCAACCAGCTATCATTACTCTCTGTCACCAACTGAAAACAATCACCTTTTCTACTGTCCCATGATTACAGCCCTATTAACAAAGGCTGCCAGCCTTTGAATGCTTGATTGCACCATTTCTTTGAGTTTCTCATGGCAGGTTAATGTGCAGTGAGGATGCTAAAAAGCCACAGTTAAACATGTCATCACTGTTACCCTGTGGCAAATGAAGCTGCCATTGGGAGTGCATTGCAGCAACGATTCTCTGGTGAACCCTGCCAATCACTGACAATGTACATAGCACTGAAAATCTTGCATCATATTCCATCATACCTAGACTGTTATTTGCCTTTGTAGAAAATTGCCAGTCACTTTGAATAAGAAAAAGAGAGGGAAAGAAATGAAATTCCTGATACCAAATTCTCATAGCCTTTTCCTTATCTCTTTGTGACAGCATCCCTTACTTCTTTGAAAGCCTGAAAACCTTTGTTAAAATGTCAGCGTGTCATACTCTTCAATGTGATAAAGTGACTGGGGCTCTTTGCTACAAACTAACCCGATTCAATGGAATTAAAGCTCGTTAGCCTAAAGTATTTCAATGCAATATTTTCCATTAAGTCAATAATTACTAGCCTGGACAATAATGTTGTGAGCCAGTTCGGTTTTCCTCTTTAACATTTAAAATGCATTAAGAACATTCAGCCCCTCGAGCATGTTCCAATATTCAATTAGATCATGGCTGATCTGAACCTGAACTCCATTTACCCACCTTTGCTCTTGAAGCAGTTATCGAATAAAAACTTCTAAGTCTCTACACTGAAAGCTTCGTTTGAGCCCACTCATCAGCCACAGACATTCTGGGGAGAGTTCCACTCCTCTTGATGTGAAGAAGTGCATCCCAACTTCACTGCTAAACTAATATGACATTGTTTCCCCTCATTCTGTGTTCCCCTTTCAACTAATTTTAAACACCTCTATGAGATCACCAAAATGACTTGACCAGGAATCTCTCCTGGTGTGTTGGAAGGATTTTGCAGATTGACAATCAACCTGATTTACCCCATTATGAACGCACCTTCCATCAGGTCCTGGGGTGGGTCTCGAACCGGGAGCTTCCAGCTCAGAGACAGGAGCGGCTATTGATTAAACTACAAGACCCCCAATCACGTCAATAAACTCCCCAGAAAACTCAGCTAGATGAGTCAGACTTGTGTTTCTTTTTGGGCAGAATTCCCTCATTACCAGCATGACCAACGCAACAAGTCGAGCAATTTTAATCACCAATCATGCCGGCACAAATGTTTCTTCAATCTTTTGCATTAGTTTTTTAAAATTGCATTAGAATTTGGCCCCACCCGTAAAACACTGCCAGGGTGAATTAATGCACACTGACGATTACCCCGAGTTACACTTACTTGCAGACATTCAAGAAAGCTAAAAAAATAAACCTAGAACTTTTGGGAACAGGGATGTTTTTGATAGGTTTGGAATTTTAAAAAAAATTGCCAGCGACTGTAATCCCAGTCACATGGACTGCAGCGTTTCAAGAAGGCAGCTCACAACCCTACATAGGTCTAACCATGAAAATAGTTTTGTATATTTTCTAAAAGTCATTTTCAGTATCATCGGATCACTCACAGATGGTGGATTAACACCATGGGTGGGATTTTCCAGCCCTTCCTGCGGCGGGATCTTTCGGTTCCATCCCATGGATGGGGGCAAGCCATATAAAATATCATGGACATGGTGGGGTCAGAAGATCCCACCAGCGGCCAATGGTGAGCCGCCTCCGCTGCTTCAAAACATGGCGCGGGATGGGAGGAGGGAGGGGCACCCGCCCCATGACTTAAAATATGTGCTTTTTTGTGATAAACCCATTTCCAGCTGCATTGCACAAAATCTACTGAGTTACCAATCGTGAATATATCGCGGAATACTTTTTATTAAAAAAAGCAAATTGTTATTTTTGGGACTGCTCTGTCGCCACTCTGGGGGAGTGGATCTGGGCACAGTGCTGTTTCAGAGGGTCAGTGCAGACCAGTACATTTGGCAATATGCAAATAAATTTCGAATGGATTTCACCACAAGCAGAATCTCTACCTCTATGTTTCCATCACAAATTTGCACTGAATCTCTGGCTAGTTTACACTTGTCCAAGCTCGTGGTCATTCGATGCTTGACAATGGATCCCAGTAACTCACACCGTACTGATGTTGAATTTTAAGGGTATGTTAATCATATTGTTAGGATACGCAGGTGCACAGATGAATGTCATTGCTTAAGTATGTATTTGAGCACACTTAAATAGGTGATAGCCGGGACACTGGGGGATGGGAGGGAGGAGAGCTGTGTGACTGAACAAAGTCAATAAGCTCTCCCAGCAAGGAAAAGGGGCGTGATTCTCCAGCCCACCAGCTGCGTGCTACTCAGTCGCGTGCCGTTTGCTGGCGGAGCGATTCTATCTTCCCGCGATTGTCAATGGGAAATCCCATTGTAACCACCCCACGCTGCCACGGGGAAATTGAATTGCAACAAGCGGAGAATTGCGGCCAAGCTCTGTGCCTTGGTTTCTGCTTCATCAACAGGCTTGATTCCCATTAACATTAAACAGACAAGTCTGCAGTTTCAAGGTTTTTCCTTTCCTGCTTTTGAGAGCTACATTTGCAATTCCTACATGGCACTGACTTACAAAAAGCCAAATCATTAGTGGCCTCCTCCAATAGTTTTGCAAGTGCACCATAATGTGGAAAAACAAAACCACGTGTTATTATAGCAGAGATTTTGGAACACTTGTACCTAGTGAACATCTGATTGTTGAATAAAGAGCCCAGCTGTCCATTGACCTCTCTGGCTTTCTCTGTCACATCAAATAGCAACCAGATTTGTGGGATATTGTGGGGGTAACCAGTGAAATGGCACATCTTAATTGCCAAGCAATTCCAAACTAACAAAATCCATTCCATGTATGAAAACTGGCTATTTCTATTCTATTGGGCAGCACGGTAGCACAGTGGCTATCAATGTGGCTTCACAGCGCCGGGGTCCCAGGTTCGATTCCCCACTGGGACACTGTCTGTGCGGAGTCTACGCGTTATCCCCGTGTCTGCGTGGGTTTCCTCTGGGTGCTCCGGTTTCCTCCTACAGTCCAAAGACATGCAGGTTAGGTGGAATGGCGATGCTAAATTGTCCTTAGTGTCCAAAAAGGTTAGGAGGGGTTTTGGGTTACGGGGATAGGCTGGAAATGAGGGCGTAAGTGGGTTGGTGCAGACTCGATGGGCTGAATGGCCTCCTTCTGCACTGTATGTTCTAACGAAAGAGAAGAATAACTAAAATGTTGATTTGTGGTCTATTTCTTTCCTTCTCACCTAAAGACATGTATCATCTTTTCTACTGTGTCAATGCTGGTATCATCACATTATCCCACCAAATATAAACTACATATCCACAATGCAGCCGAGATGGCTGGATGCATGTAAATGTGTATCACTGCATTATGCAGTCTTGAAATTTACAAACTCACAAAGATGTGCCACAAATTTCTTTTGACATTATCTCTCTCAAATCAGTCATTAGTCTTTCACAGAGCGTATGATTCCCATCCGCGGAATTATACAAACATTACAGCACCACAGCAAAAGGCCCGTTGCATTGTTACATTATTTGTTAAGAAATAAGAATGAATTGTTCGGAGGATGTGCATGCCTTGCATGTCTCATTTTACTGCTGTGCTGCATTCATATGCCGAGTTATAGTGTATCAGAGTCTACCAATCAAATGGAGAACTGTAAGAAATGCATTCGCTGAAGCTCCAGCATTTTGAGTCTAATGTGTAATTATTTCTAACTCGTGGGAACAAGAAAACATAAAATGGTGGCAGCGGGTATTTCCAGGTAAAATCCAAATAATTTAAACAAATTTATTGCTGAGTGAAAGATCAACCCAAATTAGTGCCAGAGCGAGAAAAGCAAAACTGAGGGAAACATGCAATAATGAAAGGTTTGTGTAATAGCCCTCTCGAGGACCATGGGGGACTACTGATTGAGCTCCCCATAGGCTTTGTAGAATATGAGTTCCCATGGTGAGCAGACGGAGGCCAGTCCAGCTGGGGCTCGTTAATGGGACCTTTAAGCGTAGCTCGCAGACCCAAGCCAGCATTTCCTGATAGTCCTGGGCTTGGACGTTTGTTTTGTGTGCAGCAGTGGCTTTATTTTCAGTTTAAAATAAACCGCCATTCACTCTGTGATGAACCATCAATCGAACGCGAGACGAGTTGCTGTACAAAAGTTAGGCTTTAATAAGCTAGAAGATAGCCCTGCGGTCGACTACAGTAAATGGACAATCGCCGGGCGTTCTGGGTATTCATACCTCGCTCTGGAGGCGGGGTTAACTCAGCCTCTCGACCAATCGGGGTGCCGTCACATGACTGGTCTCAACCAATCGGTCGAGAGGCACATGACCAACCAGGGCCAATGGTAAGCCAGTGTTCTGCACCAATGGCAGACAGCTATGCAAATCATACCACCACACTCTGTGACTACTGGAATTATTACATTGGCGATGAGGATCAGGCACAAGATTCTGAGCAGCCTTTTCGAAACTTCCCAACACTAGGGAACAAGGGATAAAGCAAAAAGAAAAAACGGAAATACCCTTGTTTGGGAAACTCGCACCTTATGATATGGAGGCCTGGTCCCAGTGTGCCGAATGCATGCACTATTTCTTCTGCGTCAACAGTATATACGGGATGACAGACATAAAAGCAATCCTTTTGACAGTATGCGGAGCTCTGACATTCAGAATTATTAAGAGTTTAACTTAACGTGCTACCCCTGACACTAAGACGTTCAAGGAGCTTGTGGTTTGAGGAAAAAAACCATTACGATACAAAGCTGTCCGTAATCCTCCAGTGAAACCAAAGCAACATGGCTTGGTGGACCCGTTGAGTAGCAGCGACAGAATTCCTGGCAAAATTAAGGAATCTGGCCGAATACTGAGAGCTCCAAGGGATTATGGATTCTCAGGCTGGGTGGGCGAGGACTCTAATACAGCAAAGCCAGCATTATTAACATAGAAACATACATAGAAAATAGAAGCAGGAGGAGGTCATTCGGCCCCTCGAGCCTGCACTGACCCTCTGAAGAGCATTCTAACTTGGCCCACTCACCTGCCCTATCCCATAACCCTGGAACCCCATCTTCCCTTTGGACACTAAGGGATAATTTTAGCATGACCAATGCACAAAACATGCACATCTTTGGACTGTGAGTGGAAACCGGAGCACCTGGAGGAAACGCACGCAGATCCGGGGAGAAATTGCAAACTCCACACAGACTGGCGTGTTTCTCCGTCCCGCTGCACCAAATTTCTGGTGCGGCACGCCATCGGGATTCTCTGTTTCGCCGGCTGGTCAGTGGGGTTTCCCATTGTGGGGCAGCTCCACGCCTACGGGAAACCCCTGGGCTGCCGGCAAAGCGGAGAATCCCGGCAGAGAATTCAGCCCAACCTCTTCAGATGATACATGAAGGCCACATGGGAATGCAGAAGTGTAAGCTCAGCTGTGTACTGGATAAGCAGCAAAAGAATGATACCTATGTGCAATGTATTTTAGAATTACAGAAATACGCAGCAGAGAGAGATGATAGTCTGCCCCGCAAGCAGCTTAGGCTCCTGAGAGACTTTTAAAGGACACCCCAATATAAAAAAAATAAACCTAGGAAAAACAAACACCCCATGGTCAGGGAACCCGTCCTCCCCCACAGACATGAATCTGTTTGCTACCCATGGGCATAGAACCACCCCTCCCACCCACCTCCACAGTTACAGAACCCCTCCCACCATCCCATGGACATGGAACACCTGGCACCTCCCCCACGAACCGTCTCCGTCACTGCATGGGCAGTGCCAGGGGAAAGGCAGCGGGCAGTTCCATGGTACTGCCCGGGCATGACCTTCTCCCCGCTGAGGGCTGTCCCTCACCTGTGAGTCTCCAGCAGGTTCTGTTCGGCAGGGGCGTGACTCATGTCAGCTTTCCCTCTCGCCACTGTAAATGGACGGTCCAGCGTTGGGGCACAATCTGATGCAAACGGCTGACAATGAGATTCAGATTAATGGAAAAGGGGATCCCGGTGCTTAAAGTCAGTATTCCCGTTATGTCATTGGCAGGGGATTGCAGGCAGGATCAATCGAGCGGGGAAATCCTGCTGCCGTAAAAACTATTTTGGGTCTGCCACTGGATTCACTGCCTCCTCCACCGTTCACGCCCCCGCAAGCGGAGGTAACTAAATCCCACCCTCACCCTGTAATACATTCACATGACAATTTCTTTTATTTTGAAAGATCCGATGCACTTTCTGAAAGAAGACGAAGGAATGCTGCAGGAATGAGTGAAGCTTTCATCCGTGAATATCGCAGTCATTTCTACTTCTGCGTCTGAATTTTGTCAAGAAATCCAAATACAGGGCAGCACGGTGGCCTAGTGGTTAGCACAACCGCCTCACGGCGCTGAGGTCCCAGGTTCGATCCCGGCTCTGGGTCACTGTCCGTGTGGAGTTTGCACATTCTCCCCGTGTCTGCGTGGGTTTCGCCCCCACAACCCAAAAATGTGCAGAGTAGGTGGATTGGCCACGCTAAATTGCCCCTTAATTGGAAAAAATAATTGGGTAATCTAAATTAAAAAAAAAAGAAATCCAAATACATCTGAACTATTCCCTCCACAATTGAAAATAGTTGCTCTGTTCTGAAGGATGCTTCAATACAAACACAAAACAGAAAAGAATATTTCAAAGCCAATTTAGTGATGAGAGTAGATCCAGGGGCTGACACACTTTCCAAGAATCTCTAATATTAATTTAAAAAGCCAACACAGGATAATTGAAGCAAATTGCTGCAGATTCTGGAATCTGAAACAAGAACAGAAGACACTGGGAAAACTCAGCAGGTCTGGTACTATCTGTCAGGAGAGAAAACAGAGCGAAAGTTTAGAGTCCTTTTGGTTCTTCATCAGAGCTAAAAGGAGGGAGAATGTGTTAGATTTTAAAGTATAGCTGTAAGAGATTGCAGCAAAAAGTAGCAACCTCAAGAACAAAAGACAGGTGGGCTGGTGTTGGGGGTGGTGGTGGTGGTGGGGGGGGGGGGGGTTATAACGCAACAGGATCACATACCTTGTTACTTAAAATTCAGCATGGCCAATCCCGCCAGAGTGAATTACTCACCTCATGTAGGCGGGACCTGGCAGATGAGTACGCGGAGGTGATCCTCGGGGGGGGGCGCGGGGCGATCCGAATACGCCTGGCCCACGATCGGGGCCCACCGGTCTGCGGGCGGGCTTGTTCCGTGGGGGGACTTCTTCCTTCCGCACCAGGCTCCTGTAGGGCTCCGCCATATTGCCCGGGGGCCGGCGGGGAGAAGAGAACCCCCCCCGCGCGCATGCGCAAAATATGCCGGCCGTTCTGCGCATGCGCGAGATCACGCCAGCCATTCTGCGAATGCACAAACTCGTGCCAGCTCTTCGCCGCCATCCGGCGTCCACCTAGCCCCTGAAAATGTGGAGAATCCCGCACATTCTGGGGCTGTTGATGCCGGAGTGGTTGGCGCCTGTTTTCTCATCGGCGTGGGGACTTAGTCCCCAGAAGGGAGAATCCCACCCATGAAGTCAAGAGACTTATAATGATCACTGATATTGTGCTCATCTGAATTTTTTCAAAGCTATGGCCATGCGATAAACATCAACCATAATCAACCAACTGGTAACAAGAAATTATCTATTTCAGCCCCACACATAAACTGGCTTAGATCGGGCAGCATTTAACAATGGTGCCTCAATCCACAAATACTCGTACTGCACTGGCGAGTTGAACTTATCTGTGCAGGATCTGATGTAAGTGTGTCCTTGGCAAGGCATTCATCGCTGAGGCCAATAAAACCCTGGAAAGTGCCATTAAAATCAGGTGCCAAGAAACACCCACTAAACACACCCAAAACGTGACTCTGTTTCTTTCCCATTATATTGTGCCATTGCTTTCTTAATTACTTGTGTTCCTGCATACTCTACAGCACACAGATCCTTCTGCATCTCAGAGTTTTCCAACTGTGACCATTAAATATAACTTTTAATTTTTCCTGTTGAAATGGACTTTCCCACATTATGCTCCATCTGCCAAGTCTTCAACCATTCATACAGCACAACTATATCCCTTTGGAACGTCTTTGTGCCTTCTTCACATCTTATTATCCTATCTATCTTTGTTTCAACAGTAAATTTAGAAACCATTCTGTTGATCATTCATCCAAGTAATTTCTATAAATTGTTAAATATTGACGCACTGATCCCCGTGGTTTACCACTCATTACAACCTGCAATTGAGAAAAATGATCATTTATGTCTACCCTCTGTTTCCTGTATAGCTATCCAATCTTCTATCCATGTTAATATCTTACCTCCTACACCATGAGCTTTTATTTTTTGCAATAACCTTTGATGTGACACATTATGAAACGCCCTCCGGAAATCTAAATATAGTACATCCACACCATATGTTACTTCTTCAAAGAGCTCCCATAAATTGGTTAAAAATGATCTCCCCTTCATGAAACCATGTTGGCTCTGCCTGATTACCTGCAATAACATCTTCAATAATAGTTTCCAACATTTTCTCTATGACAGATGTTAAACTCACTGGCCTGTAGTTTTCTGCTTTGTGCCTCCCTCCCTTTTTGAACAAAAGAGTTACATTCGCTATTTTCCAATCGAATGGAATTTTTCCAAATCAAGGGAATTTTGGAAAAGTAAAACCAATGCATCAACTATCTCACTAGACACTTGTTTTTAGACCCTAGAATGAAGTCTATCAGGCCCTGGGGCTTGTCAGCCTGCAGCTAAAACTATTTACTCAGTACCACTTCCCTGGTGACTGTACTTTTCCTAAGTTACTTCCTCCCTTCCATTTCCTGATTAACAGTTATCTCTGAGATGTAACTTGTATTCTCTGCAGTGAAGACTGAGGCAAAATACCTGTTCAATTCTTCCGCCATCTCCTCGTTTTCCTTTACTACTTCCCCCAGATTAACTTTCTTTCGGATTGATGCTCACTTTGTTAACACTTTTCCATTTTAAGTATCTGTAGTAACTCTTACGGGGCTGTGTCCTCCCAGCCACGTGTTTCTCGGTTGAGCGCCGTTCGCTGGTGGTGGAATTCTATACTCCCGCCTCTTGTCAATGGGATTTCCCATGGGGGGGGGGGGATTGGTGCTGCTGCTGGGAAAGTGAATCGCAACGGTCGGAGAATTCCGGCCACTATCCTTCTTCATGTTTCTAGCTAGCTTTCGTTCGTACGCAATTTTTTTCTTCATCATCAATCTGTTGGTCATTTTTTTTCCTTTAATTGATATTCTGTCCAATGGTTTGACAGAGCACCTGCTCAAAAGAAGAATCACTTCAGTGTTAATGGACCCTGAAGTGCTATGAAAACAAACAAAGCTACTCCTCCCTTTGAAAGAGCCTGCCACTCATCCTTGCACTTATATACTTTTTTCTTTAGGTTTGATACTATCTTTCATTTTTTTTTGGTTAACACAGGTCCTTCTCTTGGAATGTTTCTTTTTTGTTGAGTTGTATCTATTCTGTGTATTCTGAAATATCCTCTTAAATGTTTGTTACTACATCCAGAATGACCTATCATAGTTCATAGAATTTATAATGCAGAAGGAGGCCATTCGGCCCATCGAGTCTGCACCGGCCCCTGGAAAGAGCACCCCACCCAAGCCCACACCTCCAATTTATCCCCGTAACCCAGTAACCCCACCAACCTTTTTGGACACTAATAGAAATTTAGCATGGCCAATCAGCCTCACCTGCACATCTTTGGACTGTGGGAGGAAACTGGAGCACCCGGAGGAAACCCACGCTGACACGGGGAGAATGTTCAGACTCTGCACAGACAGTGACCCAAGCCGGGACTTGAACCTAGGACCCTGGAGCAATGAAGAAACTGTGCTAACCACTGTGCTACCATGCTGCCCCCATACTTGAACATAGTCGCCAGTTCACTTTAGCTAGCTACGCTTTCAGTTCTTTAGAAATGCTCTTATTTATGTTTGATATACTAGTCTAGGACCCACTCTTTCTCCATCCAACTGAATGTAAAATTCAATTCTATTATGATCATTGCTTTGTAGGGATGCTACAGCAGCACTACGAAGGCCTCCAAGCTTCCTGGTATAGACATCACGGCCGGGATTCTCCCTTCGCAGGACAAAGTTCGCACACCGGCGGGAAAACCGGCGGCAACCACTCCGGCGTCAACAGCCCGCAAAAGTAAGGAATTCTGTGAACTTTCGGGGGCTAGGTAGATGGCGGAGAGGTTGGCCCCGCTCCAGCCGATGGTGAAGAGACAGTGCGAGTTCGCGCATGCGAGGAACGGTCTGCGTGATCTCGCGCATACACGGACAGGATGACGTACTTCCGCGCATGCACAGACTGGCTGGCGTATTTCCGCGCATGTGCGGGGATTCTCTTCTCTGCACCAGCCCCAAATAATATGGCGGAGCCCTACAGGGGCCCGGCGCGGTGGAAAGAAGTCCCCCCATGGGACAAGCCCGCCCGCAGATCGGTGGGCCCTGATCGCGGGCCAGGCCACCGTGGGGGCTTTCCCCGGAGTAGGAGCCCCCTGCGCGCCCCCCCTGAGGACCGCCCCCTCATAGTCACCTCCAGGTCCCGCCGTGCGTGAGGTGTATAATTCACGCCGGCGGGACTGGCCAAAACTGGATGGCCACTCAGCCCAATAGGGCCCGGAAAATCGCCAGGGCGCCGCTGTCAATGGCCCCCGACCGGCGTAACGGGAATCCCGCCGCCACCCGAAAAATGGTCGAGCCAGCGTCGGGACGGGATTCGCGCCTCCCCCGGGGATTCTCTGACCGGCGAGGGGTTGGAGAATCCTGGCCCACGTCTATCCAGAGAATGCAACAGTGGCTGTGGGAATGTCCTCATTGAGGAACCCTTGGACCTAATGTCTGAATTGTGCCAGCTGCTTCTATGGTGGAGAACTAGCCCCAGGACACCCATGTGTTCAGGCTCAAAAGAGGAAGCACTTCAGTGTTAATGGACCGTAAAGTGCTATAAAAATAAAGTTAATGCTCCTTTGAAAGAGCCTGCAGCTATCAATCAAGAGACTCGAAAAAGTTAATAGACCATGAAATGGAATGTAAACAATGCAGTTCAAAGCATTTTGGCATCTCAGTGAGCCCAGAAGCTTGTAAAAGTTAATGGGGCATGAAATTGAAGTGAACAAAGCACTTCAAAGCTTGTCAAGGCAATGGAACATAGAACATAGAACAGTACAGCACAGAACAGGCCCTTCGGCCCTCAATGTTGTGCCGAGCAATGATCACCCTACTCAAACCCACGTATCCACCCTATACCCGTAACCCAACAAACCCCCCCCTTAACCTTACTTTTTTTTTAGGACACTACGGGCAATTTAGCATGGCCAATCCACCTAACCCGCACATCTTTGGACTGTGGGAGGAAACCAGAGCACCCGGAGGAAACCCACGCACACACGGGGAGGACATGCAGACTCCGCACAGACAGTGACCCAGCCGTGAATCGAACCTGGGACCCTGGAGCTGTGAAGCATTTATGCTAACCACCATGCTACCGTGCTGCCCTAATAGAGAGAAGACTAGCCACACGGCCTACGTTCCGGGGAGACCCCTGACCTGATCCCCTCCAGCCCAACTTGAGCCTTCCCAAACTTCACTTCCCTTGAAGGATCCCCCCCTCTGCACCGTGGAAATGGCTGCTTTGCCCACGGGCACCCCGGAGGTAAGTGTGCAGATCGTGCTCACCTCCTTGCTCCCGCTCGGACTCCATGGCACCTGGGCCCCACTTTTAAGGACCTGTAGTGATTTTCACCTGGGTGACTTCCCATTGGAAGGGCAGGAGTATACCAGGAGATCGCTGCATTTGACTTTAGTCTCATGAATGAGATTAAAGTGACTGCAAATGAGCTCTGATCATGTTCTCCCCTTTTCTGGATCGGGCTGGGAGCATCATAAGCTGTTTAACGCCCTGAGTAAATCCCATTCCAGACCTCTCCTGGAATTCTCCTGACTCAGTGGGATTTACGACAGAGGATTTCCCCCTAGTTTCCTGCCCTTCCTAAATGTCAGATACTTTCCAATATTCAGGTTCATATATATGTCAACCTGCAGCCTGGTTTTGTAATGACGATCATATGAAACTTATTTATTTATATTTTTGCTCTCAGTTCATCTGCTTTGTTTGAAATATGACAGGTATCCCGATAAAGTTTTGTCCTTTAATTATTTTCATAACATCAAGCCTTAACTGCTGCTTTACTAATCGATTTGTACTCACGGTCTATTTATCATTTCCCACATTAATATTTTTCTTTCTTGCCTTTTGTCTGCTCGTTAATTTATCCCAAATTTTATCTCCTGTCCCCACTATTTCATGTAAAACCGTTTACTTGCCCAGTTATGCAGAGTTGAGAAGAACAAAATGGATGATGCTTCCATTTTGATTTCTCTGTTATGAGAGCAAATGTCTGTGTTTCGTAAACAAATCTCTCTGGTGAAGTGCTTTCTCTTACAAAACTCTTTGGTGCTTTTAATAGACTTCAAAATGAACTTATGCCAGATCCTAGATAAAGAATATTCAACGTCTAATGGGAACGCAAGTGGAAGATTTCCCAGAGTTGTTTGGGAAATACTGTGCTCATACCCGGGAACAGTCAGAAGCTATCCACTCCAGGAAGGATAGGTTAGCTCACACCATATTGGGCGGGATTCTCCGGCCACACCCGCCCGGCGACCAGAAATTCCCGCCCGAGGTCAATGGATGTTTATGTGGTCCACATCACGCCCCTGGCGATCTTAGGGCGGGTGGGGTGGAAAATCCAGCCCATTATTTTTTTGTTCCCCGAGGAGCAATGAACAAAAGTCAGCAGCCTCAATGATAAGAGTGTGTAATAACCCTTATGAGGCCCATGGGATACACAAATTGATCTCCCCGTTGGACTCGTAGAATACGAGCTTCCCCACTCGTGAGCACCTGTCCAATTAGCTGGGGTTCGTTACCTTGCTTCGTAGAAGGAGACCCAGACTGGGACCGGCATTCTGATAGTCCCGATTGGGACATGTTGTGTTGTACGCCATCTTAGCAGCTGTTTCTTTGACCCGAATAAACTTCCGTTTACTTACCTTCCTGGGCATCCTGGGTCTTCATAAGGTGGTACTGAAAAAAGACTCACCTAACCCGCTCCCCCGAACCAGAATTTCCTTGGCGCCTTGGTAGGTGGAAGAGCTTTTTGCTTCAATTTCAGGTTTCGCCACTGGGTGCTGCCCCTGGTCTTCACTTTCTGTGATCCATCCCCCAACCCTAACCCACTGGAGTATCTCAGTCACTATTCCAAAGCTGGATGATGCAGATACAATTTCAGGGAATGAGCTCAGGCTGTGTCGAGAAGTTGGCCAACCAGCAGTGAAGCCACTTGATCTATGAGAGAGACATTTTCAAGAGAAGCGAGGAATGATCCAGAAAGGAAATGTTCTTGAAACTTGTTAGAATTAATATTATGAAGTTACATAGTAATTAGAACATACAGTGCAGAAGGAGGCCATTCGGCCCATCGAGTCTGTACCGACCCACTTAAGCCCTCACTTTTCACACTATCCCCGTAAACCAATAACCCCTCCTGTCCTTTTTTGGACACTAAGGGCAATTTATCATGGCCAATCCACCTAACCTGCACATCTTTGGACTGTGGGAGAAAACCGGAGTACCCAGAGGAAACCCACGCAGACACGGGGACAACGTGCAGACTCCGCACAGACAGTGACCCAGCGGGGAATCAAACCTGGGACCCTGGCGCTGTGAAGCAAGAGTGCTATCCACTTGTGCTACCGTGCTGCCCGGTAAAAAGAACAAAAGTTATTTTTGTTTCAAACGAAATCAGTTCAAGCCATGAGAGATCTTTGGCATTTTATTAAATACAGAATAAACTCTGTCAGAGTTGATAAATTACAACGTCTATTCATCATCTCTTTGTCGGTTCCATGCGAGGTACCAAATGGGGCAACCCATTGTCATCCATTGCTTAAATATCCAGCAGCCTGTGCCATGTGTTGCTTCCACAATGAAGGCTCCCATATATGTGGGCAAGCTTTTAGCCTGACCTGTCTCGACTCCAACTCCATTGGACGTAAGTACTTCTCTCGGTGTAAACCCAGTATTCAGAGACCAAGGCCTTGATACTGGAATGCAAAGTGTCTGTTTGGTAGAAAGAAATCCAAATTATGCCGGGAAGATGCATGCACGATGTGGCCAAACAAGTTGATTATCAGTGTATGAATCCTTCTAATATGGCTGATAGCAGTCGGTCAGAGCGGGAGAGTTTCCTGGTCAGCCATGCTGCGGAAGACAATGGCAAAACCATCACAATGCTTTGTCAAGCATCCCAATCCAATGGGAGACCATGGTTGCCAAACCTTCTTAGGGCTTGTAACCTGAAGGAACAAGAGGATCAATAAAAGAGGCCAAACCAATCTCAAATTACTCAAAATATTTATGAAAAACATATCAACTGTTCGGTAAAACCTAGCTCTTCAATAAAGCTCAGCTGTCATAATGTTTCCTTGTTTGGCTCTGTGTTAATCAATTAAAATACTAGTCAGTCCAGTTTTGCAAAGGGGCCTGAAACAGGCATTAGTCACCTTGTTTGTATATCTCACACAGCCTCTTTTCAATATGGTGGATAGAACATAGAACATAGAACATAGAACGGTACAGCACAGAACAGGCCCTTCGGCCCTCGATGTTGTGCCGAGCAATGATCACCCTACTCAAGCCCACGTATCCACCCTATACCAGTAACCCAACAACCCCCCCTTAACCTTACTTTTTAGGACACTACGGGCAATTTAGCACGGCCAATCCACCTAACCCGCACATCTTTGGACTGTGGGAGGAAACTGGAGCACCCGGAGGAAACCCACGCACACACGGGGAGGACGTGCAGACTCCACACAGACAGTGACCCAGCCGGGAATCGAACCTGGGACCCTGGAGCTGTGAAGCATTTATGCTAACCACCATGCTACCGTGCTGCCCCTAATGGTACGTTTCTGGTGGCGTCTGAGGCATCTGTTGTTTTACACCTGAGAAATGAACAAATAACCATTGGAATTCTAGGTTTATATATTTTTGGACATGAGTTGATCAATCTCAATAGCTCAATTAAAAACTTGCTTGGTATACGTTTACTGCACAGTTTACAGCAACTACTTGGTGAAAGTTGAAGGGCACATCATAAAATGTTAACAGTACCACATTCTGCCATGCTGTGTATCATTGTAACTTATCTCTCCTGATGAGAAACTCATATGATCAGATCAGTCAGTAGTCACTAGTCGCTCAAGGCGATTTCAGGGAGCATGTTAAAAGGATGATCACATTGCCACAGCTTCCTGCTGACTGGGTTGAGGTTATAATTTCACAATGGTAGAAGAAATAGGTGCAGGAGCAAATTATACAGCCTTCCTGAACATTCTCTGTCACTCAGTAACATCATGGCTGCCCGTCAAAGGGAAATAAGAGTCAACCGCATTGCTGTAGGTCTGGAGTCACCCTATCCTAAAGGACATTAGTGAAGCAGATGGGTTTTTATGACAATTAATGGTTTCATGGTGATCATTAAACTTTTAATTTCAGATTTTTCTTTTTAAATCAAATTTGATTTTCACCGTATGCGGTGGTGGGATTTGAACCCAGATCCCCAGAACCTTACTCTGAGTCTCTGGATTACTAGTCCAGTGACAATACCATTTGGGTGGTACTTGGAACCTTTTTTGGCATCAGGAAGGTAGATACAAATTTGTGTGCAACTTCCCGGTTGTGCCCATGAAGGATACTCCAAACTCTGTGTCCATGCTCTCGCATGACTGAGAAACCTCAACAGATTACTTGTTCAGAATTAAATATGCCTATAAAAGCTCAGGAGGCCTGAGAAGATAAAATCATAGAATCCCGACAGTAGAATCCTGTTATGGGCCAGGGTTTAGAGAACCCCAAAGTGTATCATGGAGTTCACCTGACCCACACCTTTTAATAGATTGTGGTATGGAGAGCACACGGCCCACTCTACAGGTGTGGTACGGCAGAAATGGAAAAGTATTTTTTAAGGCAAAACAATGTTTATTCTATGAACTCAAATTAACCTTTTTAAAACATACAGTGAAGATCCTAGCAATCATCAATTCAAATACAACCCCCAAAGAATACAACACTAAGTAATCCTTGAGCTTTCCTTTTAACATCCATGAGACTTAAAACAAAACCTTTAACAGAAGCACCTCAGGTTTAACTTCACTACCGAGAACAGTTACCACGTTGAAAACAGCAACCGGACAGTCATAAGCTTGCAGAGATTCACACACATCCTGCTGTGATTGCAGCTTCTCCAAAACTAAAATGAAACCAAACCCACCCTGCTGCAAAAAAGCCTAATGCGAAAGTAAAAAGCTGACAGACAGCCCAGCTCCACCCACTCTCTGACATCACTGCAGTAATAAACACCCATTTCTTAAAGGTACTGTCACTGCAGATATTTATATGCACACCCATTTATAAACACCCATTTCTTAAATGTACTCTCACATGACAATCCCGACAGTGCAGAAGAAGGCTATTTGGCCCATCATCCAGTCTGCACAGCCCTTGGAAAGAGAACCCCACTTCAGCCCACATATTCAACCTATCCCTGTAACCCCATCTAAACCTTTTGACACTATGTGGAAATTTAGCACGGCCAATCCACCTAACCTGCAGGTCTTTGGACTGTGGGAGGAAACCGGAGCACCTGGAGGAAACCCACGCAGACATGGGTGGCAAACTCCACACAGAGTCAGCTGAGGCCGGAATTGAACCCGGGTGCCTGGAGTCATGTGGCAACAGTGCTAACCACTGTGCCACCGTAAGTTGAATAACATTTATTTCCTTAACGTAGAGTCCACAATGCGGCTTCCGACTCAAAGGCCCCAGTTGGGATGGCCGGACGTATCGGTCCCAGACCGAGCCGGCTTTTCAATGGTGAATTTACGAGTCCAAACTGGGCAGGCCTCAGCCCACTAGAGAGGAAACTCATATTCTCTGAATCCCACAGGGAGATCGATCAATGTGTCCCCGTGGCTCCCATGAGTGTTATTATAATGCCCATTTTGGCATCCATCTTAAAGCTGCTATAACGTTCAACAGAAGTAATGGATATTATCTATTGATCTTTTATAGTTTAATGCCTTGTTCCACCCTATTTGTAATAATTTCATTACTGTTTCAGCTACAGTTCATTTTAGCAATGCCATGCTGATTAGTTTTGTCAGTCGCTGTCCCTATTATATTTAACATAAACTAAGTGGCAGATTTAACACTCCAATACATTTTGCAACTGTTAAATGACAGAGATAAAGCAATTTACAAAGAACTGATTATTATTGACTATTGAAAATGATTGGGCTAATTTATTAATAAAAAACAACATTAAAACAGGAAGCAAGATGTGTCAACGAAATCAGTATGGTTGAATTTGCATTAACTGTTAATTGCCTTTGAACAGCATTACTCTGCAGTGCGATTAACTATATTTTTCTACAGTGGAAAATGGGCATTAAGCAAAGTAATAATACCTGTGGCCAATGATAATTAATTGCAACAGTAGTTATGCTACCAGTCACTACTGAAAGCAGTCTAATTCCTTGCAATGATTCTTGTTCATACTATTTGAGGTCCTCAGTGGGAGCGCACTGTTGTGGGTTCAAGTCCTGCTCCAGGGACTTAAACACAAAATCTTGGCAGTTAGTACACTCCTGGGCGTGGGGGACACTGCATGGTCTGGGGTGCTGTGTTCTGATGCAATTTTAAACTGCTCAGGTGGAGATCAAGATCTTGAAACAGTATTTGGATGATGAAGAGAGGAGTTCCACCCCCCTCCCCCCCCCCCCCCCCCCCACCCCCACCATGCTGGCCAATATTTATCCCTCAACCAACATTGCAGAGCAGACTCAATGGGCCGAATGGCCTAGTTCTGCTCCTGCATCTTATGATCTCATGGTCTAACATCCCTTAACCAGATCAACTGGTCATAATCTCAGGGAGCTTGCTGTATGCAAATTGGTTGCCAACTGTTCCCTTAAAATGTACTTCATTGATTGAGAGGCATTTTGAGATGTCCTGAAGACATGAATAACTCTTGCTAAATTCCATTTCCTTCTTTTCTATTTGATGACACTGGCATAGATGTTAATTTATTCCATTGTTTGATCTCAGTCATTTATCCTGTTTAAATGTTAGATCCATTACTGGATTGGTTTGGAATACGATCCACATTCACAAAAAGTACACGTGGTCTCCACGGGAAAAGAAATTACCTCGGTAAATATTACTCAGTATAATATTTACTTACAACTATACACGGGCTATGATTACTCTAACAAATCTTGATCATGTTTTTGCTTGAACATGGATTGCATCTGTCTCGCTGCAGGTTTGCATTGTCAGTGACTGATGTACTGTATGCACACAATTAACCAATTTGTGTTTGATACTTTGTTCGACTGGCTGTTGGAAATCCTCCTCAGCCACGTTTACTGTCCGCATGCAATTTTCTGCGTTAGTCATGCAGAAACATGCTAAAGTCTCTAGGGTTTCCAAGATAATGAGATTTTACTGTAAACTCTCGAGGGTTTGTGCGTGTGGGGGTGTCAATGAATAAATTTGTTCCGTACAATGGTTGGTGGAGAGGAGGGTGGAGGGGGAGGGTGTTTGGTGGTGGTGTGGAGTGACTATGTTTTTACTGCATGCAATTATACAAGTACTAATTATACATCTTCCTTGCTCTAAAATATTTGATGCACACTGTTAATTATTTGAAAATGTGAACTGTTCATTTTTAATAAGCATATAACAATTTATAAGACGGGAACAATAAGCAACAATATTATTAACATGTTAGAAAATGATAGCTTTGTCATAGTATTGACTTACTGTGTATTTTGGAACCTCTGTCAGGAAAAGATCATTCTCGTGCCAAACACAATTGAACTTACCTCTCTCTGACAGTCTGCTTGTCTTGGCAGCAGGGAGGCAATAATAAAGTTTATTACAAAGAGCAAGAATTTTAAGGTTTGGGATTTGTATTTTTATTTCAGCATACAGAGATTCATATTATAAAAAGGAGACCAAAACTGCACACAATACTCCCGGTCCGGTCTCACCAAGGCTTGTGTACAGTTGCAACAAGACTTATTTCCTCTTGCACTCAAATCTTCTTGCAATAAAGGTCGACATACCATTTGCCTTCTTAGTTGTATGCTGAACCTTAGAATTCAATTTCGGGCAGCACGGTAGCATGGTGGTTAGCATAAATGCTTCTCAGCTCCAGGGTCCCAGGTTCGATTCCCGGCTGGGTCACTGTCTGTGCGGAGTCTGCACATCCTCCCCATGTGTGCGTGGGTTTCCTCCGGGTGCTCCGGTTTCCTCCCACAGTCCAAAGATGTACGGGTTAGGTGGATTGGCCAGGCTAAATTGCCCTTAGTGTCCTAAAAAATAAGGTTAATGGGGATTGTTGGGTTACTGGTATAGGTATACGTGGGCTTGAGTAGGGTGATCATTGCTCGGCACAACATCGAGGGCCGAAGGGCCTGTTCTGTGCTGTACTGTTCTAATTCTAATTCTAATGACCTATGAACAGACACCGAGGTCCCTTTGGACGTCAACATGTTGCCATCTGACTTCCAAATCATGAACTTCAGTTGGCCTTTATTGATGAGTGGTGACCACAGTTAAGGCAGGCAATGACGTAATGCAACATTTAAGCATATGGAATGCACAAAGTTTCCAACACAGCGATCCTTTGTTCCACCAGCATCAAACCTAGAAATACATTTGTGAAAAAGCTTATCTTAAAGAAATGGAGCGCGATTCTCTGTCGGCCGAGGCCGGAATCGGAAAACGCGATTGGGCAGAGAATCGTGCGTCAGCTGAAAATCGTGGCCGGCGCCAGGCGCCTGACAGAAGGCCATGCTCCAGTGTTTCGACAGCACCGTCAATGTATTCTACTCTGCATGTACATTAAACGCCATTGCATATCATTAATGTGCCCGACCCAGTATTCTCTGGGGCTCTCGTAATGCTCCTCCTCTGTCAGGAGGAATTACCAACGGCGAGTTTCACTGGTGGTTTGAAAAATTGGGGAGCAGGCACCTGAGGGAGACAGAGGAGGGAGGACATGTTCTCAGAGGCACGACCGTGGGCTGCCCATCCTGTTGCTGCCGTGGCTGGCTGGGGTTGTCTGCCAAGGCAAGGGAAGGGGAGTAATGGGGGGACGACCAAGGGTTGGGCCGTGGGTCAGAGAAACACTTCCAGAACTGGGGTGTCCAGGCTTGGACTGCCACTGCCGTAGCCTGCAAGGCAGCTATCTTGCTGCAGACCCCACTGACCGCCCACCGTGGTTAGTGGTTGCACAGAGTGATACCCCCGCACACCACCACCCACTCCACCCCACCAACCCTGGGAGCCTCCCACCGGAGAGGGGAGCCAGAGGATTGTGAATCTGTGGAACTCATTGAATGAAAATGAAATGAAATGAAAATCGTTTATTGTCACAAGTAGGCTTTAAATGAAGTTACTGTGAAATGCCCCTAGTCGCCACATTCCAGCGCCTGTTCAGAGAGGCTGGTACGGGAGAAGGTTGCCGCAGAAGGTTGTGGAGGTCAAGTCACTGAGTGTCTTTAAGACAGAGATAGATAGGTTCTTGATTAATAAGAGGACCAGGGGTTATGGGGAGAAGACAGGAGAATGGGGATGGGAAACATATCAGGCATGATTGAATGGTGGAGCTGACTCGATGGAACAAATGGCCTAATTCTGTTCCTATCTTATGTGGGGAGCAGGGGCTGCAGTGCAGGACGGGGTCACCGTACAGACCATTGGGCCTGTTGGGCAATATGCTAATATGTCTGCCTTTTACCCCCTGCAGACAATGGACTTCGGAATCCAACCAGGAATCATGGCCTTTATCCCAGCAGCCGCAGACCAGGGAAGTGCACTGAGAATGTACAGGGAGGAGCTGTGGCAGCAGAGCCAGCCGGTGAGGGTGGAGAGCTGGCCGGCCAACAGGCTGAGGAGGAGGTGGGAAGGATCATGCCTCATGTGTCAGGCAGCATCTGTCATTTGAGGAACTGCCGGACCAGGCATGCCGACGAAGGCTCTGGATTAGCAGATGGGCTGTATGGCATAACTGCAGGATCATGGCACAACTGGAACCATGAGGGTATGGGGGAGAACACCCACTCCCGGTGGCTGTCAAGGCCATGGGGTCCTTCCAGGCACCGAATGGAGATGTTGGGAATCTCACAGACATCGATGCACAGGTGCGTCCGCGCTGTCATGGAGGCCCTGTATGCCCGCTCAGCACAATATATCAAATTCAATGTGGACCCAGCCCATCATATTGCGCTGGAAGTGGGGTTTGCCATCATCGCCAGGATGCCCCAGGTCCAGGATGGGATGCATGTTGCCCTACATACACTGGCTCATGACAGGCCTGTCCTCAGAAACCGAAAGGGGTTCCACTCGACGAATGTGCAGCTGGCATGTGATCATGAACTGCACATCATGCACGTCTGCATCCTATACCCAGGCAGTGTACACAACTCCTTCATCCTGGCACACTCGACGGCTGCCGACACATTCGAAGTGCACCTCCAGGTGAGGGATTGGCTCCTGGGTGACAGGAGTTATCCGCTGCAGCCGTGCCTGATGACACCACATACGGGTGCGGAGACCCGTTACAACAACGCCCATTCAGCAACAAGAGGCATGATCGTGCGGTGCATCGACATCCTGAAGATGCGGATCAGGTGGCTGGACCGCCCTATAGAGGCCCTCCAGTATAGCACTAAGAGAGTCTCCCACATCGTGTTGGCCTGCTGCGCCCTCCACAACATCGCACAGCAGAGGCACAACGTGCTGGAGGAGGGGGAATGAATGTCAGGCTTCATCTGACGAGGAGGATGGCCAGGATGGGCAGTGCATGGGGCTCTGGCATGCACAGGAGGCTGCGACTGGCTGCCATGCATGGGATGCTCAATCGGGTTCACAAATTAGGGGTCCTGGCCAATGGCGCGAATATCCCATCCCACCCAAACAGCTCTCCCACCCCCCCCAGCTGACCACCCCCTCCCATACCCATCCATCCTACAACCCCCCCCCCCCCCCCCCCCATCCCCTCACCCCCTGAAACCACCTCGATGATTCCTACCTGTGGGTGCAGACCCAAGATTGGCAATAACATTGCGTCTGGTCCATAGGATGGAGGATGATGACGACCCGCTCTGCAATAAGCTCTAGTGCTCCGCATCGTCGGACAACGTCTGACTCCTGTCCACGTTAGCACTTTAGTCTGACCATCTGGTTGATCCCTGCATAGGAGCTGGTCATTCCATCACATGGTCCCACTGAACGCTTGGGCTGGCAGGGGTGGGGATGGCACGCTGTGGTGGGGGGGGGCGGCGGTTGGGTTTAGAGCCAAGGGTGAGGGGGAGGTAGAGGGTCCCAGAGCGATGTGCGGATCCGACCTGCAGGCCCCAGTCTGTGATCACCGTCACCCATCTTCTGCCCCCCCTCTGCAGCCAGCCCAGCCCAGCCCATCCTTCACACCCTTCTGACAGAGCACCGAGGCAGGTTGTAACTTTTCTGCCCAGGTGTTTATTTTGAAAATAACATGAATATCACTATAAAGGTATGTTCCCTTGCCCCTACCCCCTAACGATATCCTATGTGCTGGACCCATGTCATCTTGGGGCAGCACGGTGGTAGCATTGCTGCTTCACAGCGTCAGGGTCCCAGGTTGAATACCCGACTTGGGTCACTGCCTGTGCGGAGTCCGCACGTTCTCCCCGTGTCTGCGTGGGCTTCTTCCGGGTGCTCCGGTTTCCTCCCACAAGTCCTGAAAGACGTGCTGTTAGATAATTTGGACATTCTGAATTGTCCCTCTGTGTACCCAAACAGGCGCCGGAATGTGGCAACTAGGGGCTTTTCACAGTAACTTCATTGCAGCGTTAATGGAAGTCTGCTTGTGACAATAAAGATAATTATTATTATTAACTTACAGGCCCTAAGGCTATGTCTAGGTGGATCCCCAGGTGGTACATCAGGAGTGAAAGCCGCCTGCTGTGATTCCCGCCCTGTGACCTGGGCCCCCTTTGGAGGTCGTACTCTGGAGCAACAGGGCCTGGATGGGCACGGCAGCTGCACGGGTATCCCAAGTGGCATGGTGCCACCCTGTTCTGCTGCTGCCTATCAGATGCACCAGGGACAGGAAGGGGGGAGTCTGAGGTACTGTAGTGTTCTGGCACTACCGCTGTCAAAAGAATTTCCCATGTAATCCTGCCGACACAGCCCGGAAACCTGTGGCAGAGAGACACCCTCAGCTGGATTGGGAGATCGCGCCAGTGTAAGCATCCAAAAGATCTCATCCAAAATGTTGAAGGGGAATTCAACCAAAAAAATGTGTAAGTGCTCTATTCTCCAGAAAAATTTCTAAGTGTGGAAACAAGAGTTAACTGCCGCAAGCTTCCCGCCGCTCAGCCCAGCGAGGCCGGCAATGCTATTCAACGTTAATTAGTCCACTTAATGAGGCCCCACGTGCTTCTCATCGCAAATGAAGGCTTGCCAGCTGATTCGCCGGGACTGCGCTCGCCAGCCCCCTACTAACAAGGTTGAGCAGCGCTTAAACAGCAGCCACACAGCCAGCCCCAATCAGCTCGCGGACATGGCACCGAGAGGACCGGCCCCAAGATTCGGGAATGCACTCCAGCGGAGGACCTTCGATGGGGTGGAGGCCAGGAGGGATGTCCTGTTCTCCCTAGGCTCCCGGAATGTGAGCCACAGGGCAGCCAGTGCCGCCTAGACCGGGGTGGCGGCGGACGTGAGCTCGAGGAGTGTGACCAGGAGGACTGGTCTCCAGTGTCGCAGGAAGGACACGGCCTATACCAGGCAGCACGGGTGAGTTGACGCCAAATTAGGGTTTGGCATCCACTGACACCTTTCAGCCTCAACATAAGCATCCATCCCCCCTAACCCTTCATGCTTCCCCTAATCATCCCTTCCCCCCACGCCCCCCTGCCCCACCCCCACCACTGTGAGCCACGCGTCCGACTAACAACGCCCTCTCGGTGTTTCCGCAGAAGAAGCTCTCCCACAATCATTGAGAGAGGGCCCAGACTGGCGGCGAGCTGCCGGACAGGCGAATCCTCACCACCTTCGAGGAACAAGCCCTGCAGGCAACTGGAGTAGCTGAGGGCAGAGGAGTCACCAACGTGGAGGTTGGTGCACTCCGCAGCGGTTACGAGGCACTGTGGCCCCACTCAGAGGACTGTCACACGTGAGTTGTTAATGCCTTACTGACTGAGCATCCCATTGACCAAATGCCCATTCTCCCGCAGGTTCTCCAGCCGACGCCACCGGCCCATCCCAGGTGACCCCCTCTTCTGCCTCCCACGAGACCGCTTCAGAGGAGAGCTCCGAGGATTCCATGATCAACGCGTCGCAGCTGTCATCCCCACCCTCCATCAGAGCAGAAACACACATATCAGTGGGAAACGTTATTGAACAGGCTTCGGGCGCACAATCTGGTGAGCACCACATAGCTGCTGATAAACATCAGGTGGAGCAGAAACGCCCAGGTGAGACAGCAGTCGGAGGGGTGCTGAGGCTCTGGAACAGGGTTACCTGCAGCTGATTAAAATGGCAGGAAGCGGCAGCGACATTTAGAGGGGGATGTCAGTGACACTCAAACAGGTCCATTGTCGATTGGAAGAGTACCAGAGGATACGGGCACAGGAGATGCCGCCGACAATGCGAGTCACCGAGGCCAACACTGCTCGGCTGGCGACTGCAGTGGAGAGCCTGGTGCATGATGTCGGCACCATGAGTGAAGGTGTCCAATGCGTGGCGCAGTCGGTGACAGCCGTGGCTGAGGATCTTGAAAGAATGTTGACTCGCTGGAGGACGTGACCCAGTACCAGGCTGACCTTGATGAGCACCGGTCTCAGATGGGAATGGCTGAGGCACTGGGAAGCTTGTCCCAGTTGCAGTTCGGCTTTGCCGAGGCACTGCAGAGCATGTGAACCTTGGGGCCCGGGCGGGAGGAGAGGACTCTGGGTGCGAACCCGGACCCCGTCCCATGGCATGGTAACAGTGGCCACCAGCTCCCCCGAGTTCCACCCCTCTGATAAGGCCATATCTCAAAGTCAGCACCTGGGATATGTTGGCATGGCTGTGCATTTACCGTCGGCAAGTGAGCCGGGGTCCTCCAGCCCCACCTCTACAGGACGCTCACCAGGGGCGTTGAAGGCCATGGGACGTGGTAAACAGCAGGCTGCCTCCACTTCAGATGTGTATCATGGGGTACACCTCGATGTAGCGGTAGAGCAAGGAAGGTTAAGCACATTGAGGATCACTGAGGGCACCAGGGGAGGGGCCAGAGAGGTCAGTAGGGGGAGTAGGGGGTGTGGGGGTGAGGGGATGGTGGGTAGAGTGAGGCGGCACCATCGGAAGAGTGGGACATTGATGGACATCTGTGACACATTAAAAACCCTTTACTACCACCAGTATGACGCCTCTGTCATTGTTCTCCGCAATGCTGCCCAACCTACGAACCATTAGCCCATCTCTCCAGGTATTCCCCCTCAGGGCATGCCACGTACCAGTGATGGATGTGAGTGGGCACTCAGCAGACAGGCAAGGGTTAGACTATGGCATAGATTGAGGAGCACTGGCGCTCAGCTCTCTGCTGGTGATCATCATCACCTTGCCCTTGACAGTGACCCCGCTGACGGTTCCGTCACAGTCCCAGCACCCTGGAGCGATGTGCCACCGACCCTGAGAGAGTGCGAAACAGGGGTTGGGGTGGATAAGGTATCGATGATGGGCAAGGCCACATCCTATGTGAATCGGGTGAGTATCAGGGCTTCCCTGGCCCTCGGGGCTTGCCGGACCCTCACTGCTGCCACATGTCCTGCAGCATCCGGCTGATCCTCCAGTTCATCCCTGGGCTCGTCCTCCACCCCTGCTGGTCTGGTCTCCGCTACGGTCTCCGGCTTCCTTACTGGCGTCATTAACCAGGTCCTCAATGTGTGCCACTTATCCTTCAAGAGCCAGCCGCCCATCCTGGGGTGGTCCTCAAAGAGGCTGGTGATGACCGACTGCCCCAGGCTGTAGCTGTCGTGCACACACGTGCATTATCTTCATATGGTGGTCACACACGGGCTGTATGCTCAGGGAGTGGAACGCCTTCCTGTTAATGTAGTGTCACAGATGACCCGGTGAGTGCATAATGTTACATGGACCGGGCACTGGTCCCTTCGCCATTTCACCCACCCACCCTCCAGCCATAAACATGTCCCCCGGAGCTGTGCCCCACCCCTGGTGTTTGGATGTTGGCTGCTATCTGTGTGGTGTTGACTCCCGCAGTGGTCAAGCACTGTGCCCAGGCATCACGTCTGATTGGGATGCTAGGCCACATGCTCCATGGCCCTCCCACCCACGGGAATCCATTTGGGCTGTTTAAAATGCTCACTTAACCACAATTGCCAATTCCCTATTAGCATTACCTTCAGCCACATGCAAAAAGGCCTCGGCAGTCGGTGGGGTTTATGGGTGGTCGGTGAGGCAGACGGGCAGGGTTGCCCCCGGAATGGGTACACATGATCCAGGGATTGACATTCTGGTGCCGTGTGCAGTTGCCCACTCCCCCTCCCCCCTTCGCATGCCGCTGACAGCTGCATGGGGTGCCCACCACAGACGAGGTCTCCCCTCCCTCACCGAGCACTGGGGCGGCAAGAGCAGTGCCCCCGGGCTCTTTGTCTGTGAAAAAGATGGCTACTCACATCCTCGGCTCCCCCCAGAAGCCCTTCCCTGTTTCACATTTGTAAAAAGGGGTACACCGCTTCTCGGCCTTTTGGCTAAGATGAAGCGTAGTATCTGCTCTGCCTTTTGGCTCAGATCTGGTATGTCTCTCTTGTGGGGACCATGAATTGGACTCAATTTGAATTTGAATTGGTTTTTGGAGCAGGCAAGGAGCTGGATTAGGGGTTCTCCACTGTCCACACTCTGAACCCTGGCTTTGTAACTCAGAAAAAGTAATTTGAAAAAAGAGTACTAATCAACACCAGTGTGACCACTTACTAGAGAGGCCAATGAATTACGGGAGGCCGTTGGATAGTTGGATGGAAATAGGGCTTAAGTGGTTAAGCCACTTAGTGGCTAAGGCGAGATCCCGATTTCGTCTACGGCCGCGGGATGAGTCTTCGCAAACTATTTGGCGGCGTTCACGTTTTCAGCCTCTCCCTCCATTCTCCAGCCTCATTACACTCGACTGAGAACATAGCGAGGCAAGAGAATCACGCCTTCAGTGTTATTTTGGGGGAATTTGGCAGGGTGTTTCCCATAGGCTTTTTGGGTGAGATCCACACTGGTATTCAGGCACACTTAGGGCGTGATTTACTGGCCGCATCGCGCCGGAATCGGGATGCAACGTGGCTGCTTAGATCCCAGGAGAGGCCTCTCCAGGGATTCCCGACAGCCAGTACGCCTCACGAGAGATGGCGCAATCTGCACAGTAGTGCATGTGTTATGGGCCAGGGTTTAGAGAACCCCAAAGTGTATCATGGAGTTCATCTGACCCACAACTTTTAATATATTGTGGTATGGGGAGCACACGGCCCACTTGACAGGTGTGGTACGGCAGAAATGGAACAATATTTTTTAAAGCAAAACAATGTTTATTCTATGAACTCAAGTTAACCTTTTTAAAACATGCAGTGAACATCTTAGCAACCATTCATTCAAATACAGCCCCCAAAGAATACAACACTGAAGAATCCTTTAAGCTTTCCTTTTACCCTCCATAAGACTTAAAACATCTTTTACCAGAAGCACATCAGATTAAAGTCACTACTGTTATTAGTTTTAAATCATCAGAATCGATTTATAGTGTTTATATTACAGAGAGAGACTCTAATACACCTTCTGGCTGTGACTGCAGCTATCCCCCTCTGAAAACGAAACTAAAACACACCCTACAGCAAACAGCCTAAAAGGAAAGTAAAAAGCTGGCAGACAGCTTTACTCCACCCACTCTCTGACATCACTGTAGTAATAAAAACCCATTTCATAAAGGTACTCTCACTACAGATATTTATCTAAACACCCATTTATAAACACCCATTTCTCAAAGGTACTCTCACATGACACCTTCCCCCAAGAAAAAAAAAATCATCAGGTTCAAGATGGTTTCATTTTTCACCTTTTCACTATCCTTTAAGAAATGCGCACAGTAAATATACTTTTTCATTTCAAAAAACAACACACGCAAACAGGTAAAATAATATAGTCCATTTTTATTTTAGTTCTTTTTCCTCCAACTGAAATCCGTCTCAATTGACAGTCTCTTTGAACAAGAAGGTCTCCACATGATCCATCCATTTATCTATGCCTCGGCATTTCACTTTAAAGTCATATACTTTAGTTCAATCTGATCAGGGAGTCCCTTGCAATTCTCCAACACAGGAGCATTGGTTATCACAGCCTTCATGCAGTCAAATGCCTGTTGACACTCCGCTATCCACTGGAATTTGTTACGCTTCTTCAGCAAGTCCATCAGTGGAGCAATCAAGCTACTAAACATTTGCACAAACATTCAATCAAATCCACTCATGCCAAGAACTCACATTATTTCCCTTCGTCTTGAGGGTTTCGGAAACTCCGCAATAACTGTTGGTTTCACATCCCATGTGACTGTTCAACCCTGTCCAATTGTATGGCCAAGGAAAGTGACTTGGGCTTTTCCAAATTCACTTTTGGCTCTGTTTATCACCAAACCCGCCTCCTGAAGTCGATCGAATAACTCCATCAGATGTTTTAAATGTTCTGTCTGGCTGAAAATTACTAGATCGTCGATATATACCGCACAATTGAGTAGTCATGAAACAACTTTGTTAGTTAACCTTTGAAATGTGGCTGGGGCGTTTTTCATGCCAAATGGCATAATTTTGAATTGGTATATACCATCTGGAGTCACAGAAGCTGAAATCTCCTTCGCCCTCTCGGATAAAGGTACCTGCCAGTAACCTTTAATTAAATCCAATTTGGAAATAAAAGCTGATTGTCCCACTTTCTCAATGCAATCCTCCAAACGTGGGATAGGATAAGAGTCCTTTCTTGTCACGGCATTAACCTTTGTATAGTCCACACACAACTGTTGGGTACTGTCTGGTTTTGGTACCATCACTATGGTGAGCTCCATTGGCTGCAACCCACTTCAATTATGCCATTTTTAAGCATACTCTCAATCTCTTTGTTAACCTGTGCCAATTTTAAAGGGTTAAGTCTGTATGGATGTTGTTTGACTGGAACAGCATATCCTACATCTACATCATGTACAGCCATTTTAGTACTTCCCAATTTATCTCTACAAACTTGCCCTTGTGATATCAATAACTCTTTCAGGTCAGTCCGTTTTTCCTCTGGAAGGTAACTCAACAATTTCTCCCAATTTTTAAGAACATCCGCATTTTCCAATTTAATTTGAGGTATGTTGAATTTCAAGTCATGTGGATTTGGTTTGTCACTTTGAGTTAGAATCAGTATACCTTCTCCTTTTTCTTTCTTTCCCTTTCAAAGTACCTTTTAAGCATATTCACATGACACCCTCAGTGAGTCTTCCTTCTATCTGGTGTTTTTACCGCATAATTCACCTCACTTAATTGCCTTTCAATCTGATACGGTCCACAAACCTAGCTTTTAAAGGTTCACCTACCACTGGTAACAATACTAAAACTTTATCTCCACTGGCAAAACTATGAACTTTCGATTTCTTGTCTGCGACCCGTTTCATCACATTTTGTGCAATTTTTAAATTCACCTGCTCTATTTACCTGCCAATTCACCTGCTCTATTTACTCATTCCCTAAAATCTGACACGTAATCAAATAATGGAATTTCCGATTTCTCACTCACCAATCTTTCCTTAATCAATATAAGTGGTCCTCTTACATCATGACCAAAAATTAGTTCAAAAGGACTAAATTTGGTTGACTCATTCGGTGCATCCCTAATTGCAAACAGTACGAATGGAATTTCTGTGTCCGAATCCTCTGAATAATCGTGACAATAAGCCCTCAACATTGTCTTTAATGTCTGATGCCACCTTTCTAATGCTTCCTGCGATTCTGGATGGTATGCAGTTGAAATAAATTGTTTTATTCCTAAACTATCCATAACTTCTTTGAATAACCTTGAGGTAAAATTCGACCCTTAATCCGATTGTATTTCTGTGGGTAGTCCATATATAGTAAAGAATTTAAGTAACTTCTCCATAATATTTTTAGCTGTAATATTACGTACTGGAATGGCATCTGGAAACCTAGTAGACATATTAATTATCGTCAAAGGGTATTGATTCACATTTTTTGTTTTCAGAAGCGGTCCTTGCAATCAATTAGGACACTTATAAAGGTTTCTCAAATGCTGGAATGGGTATTCAGGGCACTGGTTTAATCACTGCTTGAGGTTTCCCTATTGCTTGACATGTGTGACATGATTGACAAAATTTGACTACATCTTTATGTAGTCCAGGCCAATAAAAATGTTTTTGTATTTTAGCCTGAGTTTTCCTTATTCGCAAATGACCTCCCACTGTTACATCATGTATAACCTGCAACACCTCCTTTCTATACCCGACCGGCAATGCTACTTGATGAACGTCTGCCCAATTTTCATCTGCCTCCATATGTAATGGTCTCCACTTTCTCATCAAGACATCACTTTTACGGTAATATCATCTGGTTTACACTCTGATTCCTCTTCCGTGCATACTTTCTAACACATCCATTTTATTTCTACATCTTTCAGTTGTAACTCCGCCAATTTTCCTGAACTAAAAATATCCGCCTCATCCTTCACCTGTTCTTGTTCGTTTTCAACCAACTGACCATAAATCATTCCTGATAAGTGTACTTCAACTTCACCTTCACTCTTTGATGTCTCCTCTTGTCGTAACCTGTGACTTTGCGGCCTTGTTACTACACAATCTTGAAAAATCCCAGGATATTCGTCCTTCAACACATCAGTTCTCTGATTTTCCACTGGCCTATCAACCACAGTAGGCATCACTCCCACCTGCGATCCAGCGATATCATTACCCAAGGTAAACTGTATTCCTGGACATGATAGTTTCTCTATTACTCCTACTACCACCACCACTCTTCACTGGACTTTCCAACCTTACCTTATATAATTGAATACTACTCTAACCCTGAATTCCACACATTACCACCTTTTCTGGCAACATTCTTCCTAAACTACATAACTCCTAATCTCTTACCATTAAAGATTGACTAGCTCCCGTTTCTCTTAAAATTGTGACTTCTTTACCTGCTCCTCCTGATACACATGAGTAAACAGTACCCACACAAGTAAATCTTCAAAGAGATCTGGTACCTTCTGATCAATCACGTCTTGATCAGGCTGTACAATCCTTTGCACCTCATAAGAACAACATAAGAACATAAGAACTAGGAGCAGGAGTAGACCACCACTGTGTTATCCTGTTTTACCACATCAGCCTTCCCAGTGCTTTTCTTCAACCACCAACATTGTGACTTTACATGGCCTATTTATTACAGTGAAAACATTTGAAACTTTTCATTTCTTTTCCACCCTCCTGGATTTCTTTTGTAATCTGAGGTACACTCTCCTTATTATCTCCCATCAGATCACCTTTACTTTACCACGCGTATTTCTCATGTCCCCTGTTTCTATCCCTCACAGGCTGAAACTGATATTGGAAACCAAGCTTTAATTTATGAACTCATTCCTAATCATCTGCTATTTCTGCTGCAAATCTCATAGTTTTAACCCTCTGCTCTTCTACATGAATTCTCACTACTTCAGGAATTAAATTTTTAAACTCCTCCAAAAGTATAATTTCTCTGAAAGCTTCATACGTTTTGTCTATTTTCAAAGACATTATCCACATATCAAAATTACTCTGTTTGAGCCTTTCAAACGCCATGTATGTTTGACCAAATTCTTTCCTTAAATTTCAAAACCTTTGTCTGTCGGCTTCAGGCACTATTCATGTGCACCTCAGATGGATTTTTTTCACCTCCTCATACGTCTCAGATACCTCCTCCGGTAGTGATGCAAACACTTTACTAGCCCTATCTACCAGCTTTGTTTAAATCAGTAATACCCAGATGTCCTGTGGCCATTTCATTTGTTTAGCTACCTTCTCAAATGAAATGAAAAAGGCTTCCACCTCCTTCTCGTCAAATCTTGGCAATGCTTGGACATATTTAAATAGATCCCCACGAAGTCTTCAACTATGACGTTCTTTCTCACTATAATAACATAAGAACATAAGAACTAGGAGCAGGAGTAGGCCATCTGGCCCCTCGAGCCTGCTCCGCCATTCAATGAGATCATGGCTGATCTTTTGTGGACTCAGCTCCACTTTCCGGCCCGAACACCATAACCCTAAATCCCTTTATTCTTCAAAAAACTATCTATCTTTACCTTAAAAACATTTAATGAAGGAGCCTCAACTGCTTCACTGGGCAAGGAATTCCATAGATTCACAACACTTTGGGTGAAGAAGTTCCTCCTAAACTCAGTCCTAAATCTACTTCCCCTTATTTTGAGGCTATGTCCCCTAGTTCTGCTTTCACCCGCCAGTGGAAACAACCTGCCCGCATCTATCCTATCTATTCCCTTCATAATTTTAAATGTTTCTATAAGATCCCCCCTCATCCTTCTAAATTCCAATGAGTACAGTCCTAGTCTACTCAACCGCTCCTTGTAATCCAACCCCTTCAGCTCTGGGATTAACCTCATGAATCCCCTATGCACAGTACCAGTACGTCCTTTCTCAAGTAAGGAGACCAAAACTGAACACAATATCTGCATCGCTATCATCCAACTGTACATTTCCCTTTACGCCTGCCAATTTTAACTGACTGTCATGTTTCATGGCCATTTTCTGAAGTTCAAACTCTCTCTCTTTATCTTTATCTTTTTCCTTGATCTGTACCTCCCTTTCTCTTTCTTTTTGTTCTGCTCAGGCTATTCTTTCTGTTTTCCATTCTTATCTCTCTTTTTCCTCTCTCTCTCTTTCTGTTTCTTTTTCCTCTCTCTCTTTCATATTCAAGCTGCTTCATTTCTTTCTCATGTTCCATTTGTTTAATTTGTAACTGAATTTTTGCCATTTAAATAGATTGGAGAGTTGGGCAGAGAAATGGCAGATGGAGTTCAATCCAGGCAAATGCGAGGTGATGCATTTTGGAAGATCTAACTCAAGAGCAGACTATATGGTCAATGGAAGAGTCCTGGAGAAAATTGATGTACAAAGAGATCTGGGAGTTCAGGTCCATTGTATTCTGAAGGTGGCAACGCAGGTCGATAGAGTGGTCAAGAAGGCATACAGCATGCTTGCCTTCATCGGACGGGGTATTGAGTACAAGAGTCGGCAGGTCATGTTACAGTTGTATCGGACTTTGGTTAGGCCACATTTGGAATACTGTGTGCAGTTCTGGTCGCCACATTACCAGAAGGATGTGGATGCTTTAGAGAGGGTGCAGAGGAGGTTCACCAGGATGTTGCCTGGTATGGAGGGTGCTAGCTATGAAGAAAGGTTGAGTAGATTTGGATTTTTTTCATTGGAAAGACGGAGGTTGAGGGGAGACCTGATTGAGGTCTACAAAATTATGACAGGTACGGACAGGGTGGATAGCAATAAGCTTTTTCTAAGAGTGGGGGTGTCAATTACAAGGGGTCACGATTTCAAGGTGAGAGGGGGAATGTTTCAGGGAGATGAGTGTGGAAAGTTTTTTACGCAGATGGTGGTGTGTGCCTGGAATGCTTTGCCAATGGACGTGATAGAGGTGGTCATGATAGCATTTTTAAGATGCATCTAGACCAGGGGTGGGCAAACTATGGCCCGCGGGCCGCATGCGGCCCGCCAAAGGTCTTTATGCGGCCCACCAAGATCAAGTCATTAAAAAAAAATAAGGTTAATGGGGGGGCTGTTGGGTTACTGGTATAGGGTGGATAAGTTGACTTGAGTAGGGTGATCATAAATGTGTTTCATGTGAAGTTTCTACTTTAAAATATTAATTAATAAAAATTAATTGCTTTTTTTTCTTTAAACTGAGTTACTTTGTTTTTCAAATAAATGTGTTTCATGTAAAGTTTCTACTTTAAAATATTAATTAATAAAAATTAATTGCTTTTTTTTTCTTTAAAAACCTTTTATTTTGGCTATTTTAAATATTAATAATTTTACTTAATATACTATGCGGCCCTTTAAAATTGTGAATTTCTGAATGTGGCCCTTGCACGGAAAAGTTTGCCCACCCCTGATCTAGACAGATATATGAACAGGCGGGGAACAGAGGGAAGTAGATCCTTGGAAAATAGGCAACAGGTTTAGATAAAGGATCGGGATCAGCACAGGCTGGGAGGGCCGAAGGGCCTGTTCCTGTGCTGTAATTTTCTTTGTTCTTTGTTCTTTGTATTTCCAATGAGTCAAACTGTATCTTAGGCAACTTTAAACACTTAGCCACCACCATAGTGACCTCATCTTTTCACATTTTGTCAGGTAACGTTAACTGCAATGCTTTTTGCCAAATCTAACAGTCTGCTTTTAGTCACTATCAGTAAGTTACTGCGTGTGACCGTCTCCACCCCCAAAAACTTCGGAGCCTCTAAAAGACCCATTGTCCACAACACACTCCCTACTCAAACTGAAATACTACACCTGAAAAGCAACCAAAATATGCTCACCCCTCACTGTCTTTAAGTTCACTAAGCCAATCCGATAGATAGACTTTTATACCGGACGAGCCCCCAATTTGTTATGGGCCAGGGTTTAGAGAACCCCAAAGTGTATCATGGATTTCACCTGACCCACAACTTTTAATAGATTGCACTATGGAGACCACACAGCCTACTCTACAGGTGTGGTCCAGCAGAAATGGAAACATATTTTTTAAAGCAAAACAATGTTTATTCTGGGAACTCAAGTTAACTTTTTAAAACATACAGTGAACAACTTAGCAACCGCTAATTCAAATACAACACCCAAAGAATACAACACTACATAATCCTTTAAGCTTTCCTTTTAACATCCATAAGACTTAAAAGACCTTTTACTAGAAGCATATCAGGTTAAAGTCACTACTGTTATTGGTTTTAAATCACTAGGATCGATTTACAGTCTTTAGGTTACAGAGAGAGACTCTAATACACCTTCTGGCTGTGACTACAGCTATCCAGCTCTGAAAACGAAACTAAACCACACCCTACAGCAAAACGCCTAAAATGAAAGTAAAAAGCTGACAGCCAGCCTAGCTCCACCCACTTTCTGACATCGCTGCAATAATAAACACCCATTTCTCAAAGGTACTCTCACTACAGATATTTATATACATACCCAGTTATAAACACCCATTTCTTAAAGGTACACTCACATGACACATGATTAAGTTTGTTTGAAAACCCCACTTAGCCGCGCTGATGACAGATCTCTACCTTCACTGAGGAACTCTGCTTGTCCTGATCTCATCAGTGCAGGATATATGGCTGTGCGGCCTCAGCGGGGCATTCCCCACCAGGGCAGAATAAAGCCCAGTGCCATTCGATAGCCAGGTCACCCTGGCGAGACTGGCTCCTCAGTTATTGAGCTGCCATTTTGAAAGAGTACCCTGAAGTCTAAGTAAGCTTGAGGGTCCTCTAATGGCTCATTTAAATATGCTGATCTGGATGTTGCCCAGCATGGGGTGAGATTGAGATCACGATGTCTGGCCAGATTGAAACAGTCAAGTCAGGCGTGACGAGGTCGGTAAATCCCAACCATTAACTCTGTTTCTCTCTCCACAAATGCTGTCAGATATGCTAAGTTTTCTCAGGTTTATTTTACTTTTATTACAAGGAAATACTTCTCATTACCTTATAAAATAATCAAATCAGAGAGAGGTGAAACATCACCCTTCAACATGTGGAATAACTCCTTTGAACCGTATCGTGCACTTCAAGATGAAAGCTCGATCAATTAAGGTGTAGGAAAATGTTATGACATCTCTTCTCAAAAACAACTCATCCTTTTTTAAAAACAAATTCAAATGGAACTTTTATACCGTGAACTGCATTAAGAGGGATTTCGATGAAATGGTAGCAAGTGTCAGTCCTCATAAATGTTTCCATTCCCGAATTGAATCTTCACTCAAAACTACCCTCAGAGATCTAAATATATTTGCATTTTGCAGGAAATGCACGCTGATCAAAGAGCAACAGGTTAGATAAGAAGCATCAGTTAATTGTTAACATGGGATCATGGTGAGGTGGAGTGTGTTGAAAGGAAAGCTATTGAGAACGTATCAAAAAAAACATTTTTCACTTTAATCAATTCCCTTCAAATGGCTTAAGCCCTCTTCACGTTTCCCTTGCTTTGTTGAACTTCTGCGAACATACAGGTGCCCATCAGATCAAAGCCCAGTTCGATCAAACACAACACGTTACAATGCTGACGCATAAAAACTGCTTCATGAGAGAAGATCTTAAAAAAAAAGATTAAAAAGCGGCCTTTAAAATAAGCTGTTCACGTATACGAATGCTGCTGGAGCTTTGCATATTCTGTTGATGTCTGCATTCATTAATTTCCTTTGTGTAATTAATTACTTCACTTCGAGCATAGAGGTTTCAGGAACACGGTGACCTTGCACGGGTAAGAGACCAGTGCCTAAAGGTTGACCATGTTCATTGGAAATCCCTCAAACTGTTATTTTAGCAGAGCGTTTAGCACATTTATTTTAACCACTTTAATGCCCCCGCAATGGAATAGACAGATTTCCAATTCACACACTGGTAATACAGAGTGAGGCTTCAAGGTCAATGTTTTAGGTTTCTTGCACAGTAAACGTACAATGAACCTTTATGAGGCGAATATTCGGAATCAACAAACAATGGCATGCAAAAATGGGACTTGAAGGAAGTAGGGCTGGAGCCTAATGAATATTTTTTTTCAGATTTGGTGACTATTTAATTCACTAACATTCAAACTCTGGTTGCAGACTTAAAAGCCACTAGGAAAATTCTCATCAACTTATGACTGTCTGATACTGTGGCTCATTAACAATAAGCTTCCAAACAGCATTAGGAGTAATGTGTTTGAGCTCTAGGTGGCACAGTTTAAAACGAGAAGGAATGCTGCAGTTATGACTCAGAGTTTGACAAAGCGCCACGGAAGAGGTGTAGTACTAAAAGGAATGGACAAAAGGCGCGACTGAGCGAATAAGCGTGAAAAGAATAAGGGACATAGAGTCCTGACTGGGCTGAGAAACTCAGTGATTTGGGTTTATTTCCACTGAGGATAAGCAGAGCGAAGAGGGGAATTAATCGAGAATTATGAAAGATTTTGAGTGTCAGTCAGGTCAGGTCAGGTGTTCACCACAGGCAGTTCTCACCATTGCCTGTGACTGGTTAAAGTGCTGAGCAGAGCATCAGTAACCCAGACACCACCAAAATGCCAATGGTTTCGAGCGAATGATCCTCAGGAGGAAAGGGAGTGGGATCCTTGACAGGGGAAACGCCATCACTAGTTGGCAGCTGAGATAACCATTGAATTAGCAATGGCACTCGCAAACTACACTCTATGATGGAACCACAGTTCAGAATGAGTCAATAAAAGTACAACCATGAACAGTCCAAAGCACAACATCAGGGTTCAAGTCCCTGCCTTAATTAAAGAGGTAGTTTGGACAGTTGATGCCAGGATCTCCAATGATAGTTAACCAATAATGATGATGATTGACGGGATAAACAGGCAAAGGCTATTCCTTCTGGTCAAGGGATCAATAATGAAGGGTCAGCAAATTCAAAACATCATGAAGGTGATGGCTAGAGGGATTAGGAAAAATCGATTCACACAGACAAGCTTCAGCATTCAAAATGCTTTGTCACGGGAAAGAGATAGGAACAGACCATTTAATCTTTTAAAGGAATTGTACATTAAGAGTCGGAACACACAAGGTTAAAGAGGCAAAGCTGGGAAATAGGATTTGTCTTGGATTATTTGTGCATTTATGAAGAAAGGCGTGAAACATTGAAGCTTTTTCACAAGATCAGAGAAGACAATTGGGGAAGGGGTACAGGAATCCAATAGAGGTTGTTAAAACTATGAAAAGGAATAGAGGGGGCAAACAGCAAAAGATAATTTCCAATGATTGGTGAATCAATAACAGGGAGGGACAGGCTCTAAACTATTACTGAAGGAGGGCAGCACGGTAGCGCAGTGAGTTAGCCCTGCAACCTCAGTGCTGAGATCCCAGGTTCGATCCCGACTCTGGGTCACTGTCCGTGTGGAGTTTGCACATTCTCCCCGTGTTTGTGTGGGTTTCGCCCACACAACCCAAAGATGTACAGGGTAGGTGGATTGGCCATGCTAAATTGCCCCTTAATTGGAAAAAAAATGAATTGGGCACTCTAAATTAAAAAAAAAAGAAATGAAACTATTACTGAAGGGCATATAATGAAAAATTATCATTTTGCATGGAATTCCAGGAATGAAACTTGCTTTACCAGAAGTGGCCATTTAAGCAGATGTATAACACAACTGGGTCAGTATTTGGGGAGGGTGAATATGAAAGGATACAGAGAAGAGAAATGGATTAGATAGCTCCAGTTGAAGATGAAGGGCTTTCACAGGCACGGTGGATTGAACAGGCTCCTCTTCTGCCCTAATTTTGTATAATCAGTAAATTCTAAGAGTTCAAAGAAACTCAGCAAAGTGGAATTCCTGCTTTGAATGGGCAATGTTTAAATATTGACCGAACAATAGAAATTCTCGCATCTGTTTGTGTATGAAGAGAATTGAAATAAAATTGCAGACAGTGTCCTTAAATAATCTTTTATTTGGTCTAAATCAATCTTGCAGAGCAAGAACATGGGCTCAACCATTAAGAGTGAACTGAATCTTGGGCTTTATGGCCCCTACTGCCCGGCAAGATGGTGAAGTCCCACCGAACTGAATGATTTGACTGATTTACTGCATCTGCTGTGGGGGAGTCACTCTGCCTCACGACTGTAAAACCCTGGCCTTGGAATGAATTCAGCACCCAGCCGTTCATTTTGATCGACACTTGAATTGTCTTTTTTGACAATGCTGATGTGGAAATTTTATGCTGATTATTATTCTTTGCCAGCATTTTATGGTAAACATATTGCCTCTTCCTGTAACCATGGGCGAATTCAGAAGCGTGTCGATGGTGGGGGAGGGAAACCCTGAAATGAAGACAATTGCAACAAACCGTGTTTTTTTTTTATTACCAGGATGTGGGTGCCACAGGAATTTATTGTCCCTCGCTTGTTGCCTTTGTGGTGGCAGTGAGCCAGGTTTTTGAACTGCTGCAGTCCAGGATTTGAAGGTACGCCCACAGTGCAGAAAGGGAGAGAGTTAGAATTTTAACCCAGCGATGAGAAAGAAATGGTGATATTACCCTAAGTCAGGATGACGCATGACTCATGTGCCCTTGTCCTCGGTGGTAGAAGTCATGGGTTTGGAAAGCGCTGTTCAAGAAACCTTGACGAGTTGCTGCGATGTATCTCAGAAGGTACACACTGCTGCCACCATTTGCTGCTGGTGGATGGGTGTCAATCATGTGAGCTACTTGATTCTGGTTGGTATCATGCATCTTGAGTGCTCCAGTAGCCACCATAGTTATGCAATAAAACGCCATTGACTTGAAAATCCGTTTCTCTCTCCACAGATGTTGCCAGACCAGCTGAGTCGTTCCAGAATTTTCCATTTTATTATTAATTATGTTAAAGTCCAACAGGTTTGTTTTGAATCACTAGCTTTCGGAGCGCAGCTACTTCATCAGGTGACTAACCCGGTGTTGTAAGACTTCTTACTGTGCCCACCCCAGTCCAACGACAGCATCTCCACATCATTATTAATTATGTGGCTGTTTTAGTGAATTTCCTTATCAATGTCCCCCAGGACATTTCTAGTAGGGATTTAACAAAGCTAATGTTATTGACTGTCAATGGGAGATAGTTTCTATTTGGAAATGGTCACTGGCTCGCACTTGTGTGGTGCAAATGTAACTTGTCAGTTAACAGACCTGAGGCTCAGTGTTGTCCAATTCTTGTTTTGTGTGTGAATGGGCTGCATAATTATTTGAAGAGTTGAGAATGGAAACGAATACTAAATCATCAGCGAACATCCCCCCTTCTGACCTGATGATGGTGTAAGAAAAACAAAGGTAGTTTTAAGGAATTTATGTTTCTACTGGTAAACATTAAAAATATCATATAGCTTTAGGTGTGTTTAGTTTAATGTTTCTGTGCCTGGAAGGGTAAAATCTTTAGTTCATTTCATGTCTGGAAAAAAGTGTTTGTCTGTGTGGGGTCTGGTTAAGTTCCACCTGTGTTTCTGTTGTACTTGGAGAGGGTTATGGCATGAAGGGTAACTAAAATGCATAAGCATGTGTCTGTTGCTTAGTAACTGGAGGTCCTGACAAGGTAAAAGGTTTTTAAATTTTTGTTTAGGTAATTTGAGAGCAGTTGGAGACAGGATCCTGAGGAGAAAACATCTCTCAACTCAGCCAGAAGAAAGATGGGACAGGCTGGGAACTGCAAAGAGACAGGCTTCCTAAAGTACAAGTTATAGTCCAGATAAACAGGGAATTGGGAAAAAAAGAGCATCAAAGAATTCTGGAGATAAGTGAACAGAGACAAAGGTATCGTTCAGAAAAATTCAAGGAAGAGGAAACAAAATGTTGTGAGTTAAAGGGGCAATCACAGTAACTAGATTTAATGTATGACAGCAGACTGCATAACCAAATGAAATGTTTCATGTCATTTTAATAATCTGGGAATTACGTTAAGGCAATTGTGAGCAGCTTGCACAGCAGTCAAACCAAAAAAATCGTTAAGGCGTTGGTGTGAAATCCTGGACTGGATTCACTGCTGAACGTGGAGCAGAAGCTTTGTCTGTCAAGTGTCATTTGGAAAACCTGGACTGGAGTTTGGAATTTAAACCACTAAGGGAAAGCATTATCATGAGAGAATATTTTAATGCATTTTTTTCGGAGTAAAATTTGGAAACTCTCATGAGATAGTCATTTTGGGGCTTTCTGAGGAGAAAACCACAGACACTAACTTGGGTTCAGAATGGAGAGTGTGTTTAACCAGTCATCTTGTGTGCTTAAAAGGATCTTTTTGTGTTAATGAGACCATTCAAGTTTAAGGTGTACTTTGAAATCCATGTTCATCTTGAAATCTTAGTGCATTTGTTAAGATAAGGAAGGAGTAAAGGAATATTGCATTATAATCCAACTTTTCGTGTTAAACAAATGTTTCCTTCTTGTTGTTAAAAACTAATTAATGGCCCTGTGACTAAGGGAGCGATTCTCTGGAAAGAATTCTCTGGGAACCACTGCGAGCCTTTCGGGCACTTGTCCCGATAAGGCCGGCAATGCAATTCAAAGTTAATTGGTCCACTTAAGAAGGCCTCACAGGCTTCACGCCGTAAATGAAGGCTCACCAGCCAGTTCACCAGGACCACACTCACAAGATCCCCCCACTCTGCGAACAGAGCTGAGCAGCACTTAAACTGCACTTGCACAGCGAACCCACTCAGCTCACAACCATGGTGCCAAAGCGAAATGCCCCAAGGTTTGGAGACGCAGACCTAGGGAGGCTGCAAGATGCAGTCGAGGCCAGGAGGGATCTCCTGTTCCCCAGAACATCCTGGAGGGTGAGGCACAGGGCAGCCGGTGCCGCCTGGGACAAAGTGGCAGCGGCCGTCAGCTCGGGAAGAATGACCAGGCGGACTGACCTCCAGTTCTACACAAAGGTCAATGGCCGACAATGGAAAGCACGGGTGACTTGACCCTGCCCCCAGAAGTGACCAGTTCCCCAACCCTCCATTTGCCCACCTACCTCACTCTTCTCCCTCTTCCCTTCACCCCAGCCCTTCCTTTCACCCCAACCCCCCGCACCAATGTGAACCGTACACATGACTAAAAGTCGAGGGCAGCACGGTAGCATAGTGGTTAGCACAGTTGCTTCACAGCTCCAGGGTCCCAGGTTTGATTCCCGGCTTGGGCCATTGTCTGCACGTTCTCCCCGTCTGTGCGTGGGTTTCCTCCGGGTGCTCCGGTTTCCTCCCACTGTCCAAAGATGTGCAGGTTAGGTGGATTTGCCATGCTAAATTGTCCTTAGTGTCCAAAATTTCCCTGGGGATAGTGTGGAGGTGTGGGCTTGGGTAGGGTGCTCTTTCCAATAGCCGGTGCAGACTCAATGGGCCAAATGGCCTCCTTCTGCACTGTAAATTCTATGATAATTCTATGAATGTCCTCTCTGTGTCTCCACAATAGAAGCTCTCCCACAATCGTCGTGAGAGGTGCCAGACATAAGAATCCTCATGACCTTCATCACCAGTGTGAAGGTTGACCCACGCCGCAGAGGTGAGGATCCACCGGGCCCCTCCCGCATTGACTGCCACACGAGTTGCTATTGCCATACAAACTGATCCATCCTTCGCACTGACATGTCCATTCTCCCGCAGGACAGGTCCTCCAGCCGATGATGCTGGCCCATCCCCTGCCTCCCATGAGACCGCCTCGAAGGAGAGCTCCAATGATGTCACAGCCGATACATCACAGCTGTCGTCCCCACCCTCTGCCAGCGCAGAGACACGCACCTCAGTGGGCAAAGTCAGTGGTCAGGCTTCTGGGGCGCAATCCTGTGAGCGCCACACAGTCGCTGATGCACATCAGGTGGCGGCAGGAACTCCCAGGCAATCAGCAGTCAGAGGTCTGCTGGATCCCAGGACCCAACTGGATCCCAGCCAGCTGCTGACCCTCTGGAACAAGTTTACCCAGAGCTGATGGAGGCTACGGGCACAGGAGATGTCGCCGGAAATGCATGGCACTGAGGCCAATACTCCCAACATGGCGACCGCAGTTGAGAACTTGGTGCACGACATCGGCAGCAGGAGTGAAGGTGTCTAAGGCATGGCGTAGACAGTGATGACCATGATTGAGGACCTCGGTAGACTGTCCGACTCAATGGGGGAATGTGACTCAGTACCATATTGACCTTGATGAGGCACTGAGGGACATCCTAGTCTCAGATGGGAATAGCTAAAGTGCTGCCGAGCTTGTCCCAATCACAGGTGGGCATTGCTGAGTCACTGCAGACCATGTCCCAGTCACCAAGGAGCATAACCGAGAGTGTTGACACCATGGTGCAGACATTGGGGAGTCGCCAGGCTGGCAGAACCGGATGATACCTGGCCAGCCGGGGCTCTACCAACCTGCCCTGCCATCCCGAGGTGAATCCCAGGGTCCTATGGGCACCGACCGGGAGCAGGGGGCACTGGATGGCAACCTGGACCCATCCAGTGGACTGGTGATAGTGGCCACCAGCTCCCTCGAGTTCCCCCCCTCTGACAAAGCCACGTCTCACAGCAAGAACCCGGAACAGGAGGGCACGATTTTGCATGTGCCACCGACATGCACAGGATGCCCGGCAGGGGATTTGCAGGCTAACGGATGAGGTAAGCAGCTGGCTGCCACCATCTCCGATGTGCATCCTGGTGATACACCGAAACATAGTGGTAGAACAAGGAAGGCCACACACATTGAGGATCACTAAGGGCACTGGAATGTCAGGGTAGGGGGTAGTGAGCATTAAGGGGAGGGAGTGGGTGCTATGGGGCATTGGGGGACTTTGGAGGGGTGGGGATAGTGGGGAGGCACCATTGGGAGAGTGGGGCAGGGGAAGATTAAGGGTAAGAGGAACATTAAATACCTTCACCACAACCAGCAATGCAGGTTGACCACCAATCCCATGCCCCATCCCCCAGACATACTCCCGTGCTCCCCACGAGGTATCCTGCCCACACACACCTGGCTGTGGACATGTGCCTGGGGTTTGGGCCTATCCCCTGGATGATCGAAGGTTGGCTGCTGCCTCTGTGGTGCTGCCTCCCGCATTGTTCAAGCACAGTGTTCATGCATCAAGGTGTGATTGGGATATTAGGCAATGAGCCCCACATGCTACATGGCACGCCCACCCACGGGGATCCACTTGGGATGTGTGAAATGCGCACTTAACCACGATTTCTAATTCCCTATCCGTAATAGCCTTCAACCACAAGGCCAGAGGCCGCCACGGTCAGTGGCAGTGGTCGGTGCGACAGACAGGTAGGGGCTACAATTGTCCCCATGACAGGGAACACACCGCTCCAGGGGTTGGCATGGCAGACTCACGCATGTCTCACCTCCACTTACCCCCCAGAGGAGCCCCTCCCAGCCCCTCAAGTCGGTGCACCCCCCATTGACCCCCCAAGCCCCCCTCCCGTCCGAGGACAGAGGCAGCATGCACAGTGCCACCAGGCTCATTTCCTGTGAGCGAAGATGACTGCTCACCTCCTCAGCTCCCCGCAGCAGCCCATCCGCCAGGTTCACATTTTTAAAAAGGAGTACCAATCGGTGCCAGCGTGACCACTTACTGGGGAGGCCGCTGGAACATGGGAGGCCGTTCAATATGGGGCGGCTCCCGTTAATTGTATGAAAATAGGTCTTAAGTGGTGATATCAAATCAAACTCAAAATCAAAATTTTAAAAAAATCAAATTTTAAAAAATCAAATAAAAATCACATGATTGGATCCTGATTTCGCCTATGAGAGCAAATGGTTGGGCGCCCCCTGCGGTTCTCCCATCTCATTGTGCTCTCACTCAATTACAACGAGGCCGGAGAATTGCGCCTTCTGTTTCTCAATGTTTTATATAATAAAAGTAGGAGTTACGGTCTTTTGAGCCATTGTTCCATTCAGGGATCATAACACAATAGGGAAGGTCAATGACGAAGCTGCTGAAGATGGTTAGGCCTAGGACACTAACCTGAAGAACTGCTGCACTGATGTCTGGGGCTGAGATGATTGACCCCCAACAACCACAGCCATTTTCCATTCTGCTAAGTATGACTCCAACCGCTGAAGAGATTTTCCACAGAATCCTATTGAGTGTAATGTTAATTTGATTCTTTGGCACCACACCCAGTCAAATGCTGCCTTGATGTCAAGACAGTAACGTCACCTCATGAGTTCAGCTCTTTCATCCATGTTTGGACCAAGGCTGCAATGAAACTTGGAGCTGAATGATCTTCGTGGAACCCAAACTGAGCCTTAATGAGCAAACCATGGCAACGCTGCGGATTCAGACTGCGGAAAATCACTGCCGCCATTTTAATTGGTTCCTGTCAAATCGGGCAGGATTAAAATGAACTCTTTAAATCCTTAACATGCTATTGATTTCTGATTTACATTTCATCGATACACTTAATACCCAAATGAATGTCAATAAAATGGACAAGGACTGAATTAAAAATAAATATGGCTGGATTCTCCATTACTGTTGATGCCATGTCATAATATATACCAATATATCATGGTGCAGGCACACACTGATGGACACACACAGGGACAAATCAAGATGTACAAACACCGCAGCCAATCATCAGTTAGAATACACACACTATAAAGGCAGAGGACACCACGGTTCCCGCTCATTCTGGGTGCTGCCTCTGAGTGTAACAGGAACTTATTCAGCCCAGCACGGACTCACAACACGTGCTGAGAGAATCAACTGGTTCGGACAAGGCTGAGGTCTCTAGTTCACAGTCATCGTGTGTTAGTTAGTTAGAAGTAGTTAATAAAATTGAGTTAAACCTTCATCTGTGTTGGAAGTGTCTGTTCATCTCTCAAGCCTACACAAGCCAACACATTAGCCAGTGCAGGATTCCATGACAACAGAACTGATGCCATATCTGGACTGATTCAGCGACCATGGAGGGGTTAGCACCAGCATCACGTGGAACACAATCAATTCCGATGAAAAATGGTGCGGGTTTAGCCGGGTCCATGATTGACACTCAGGAGGCTGACAAGCTGCATATACATGTTACAATCCCCACACATGCTCATCACAGCGAACAAGATGGCATTGGCTGCACTGGAGCACGCCCATCCCGCTGTTGGGTCGGCTGGAGCCAGAAGGTACCTAGAGGGGGTGGGGGGTGATCATAAACCCATATGATCCGTGGCCTTAGGTTCAGTGGGCAGTCAGCGGCGTGTTCAGCTGCATGGCAGCTTTGCAGGCTGCCCACCTCCTGGCCACCCATGCTACTCCCCCCCCCCTCACACCCCCCTCTCTCTCTCCCCCCCCCCCCCCCCCCCCCGCCCAGCTCTGGCAGATGCCCCCCCCCCCCCCCGGCCAACGGCAGGACTGTCAGCAACTATGGCGATGTTGGATGCTTCCTGTACCGCCGCTCTTTTCCTCAGCAGGCACATAACCTGTTTTACGATTTTTAAAAGCATAAGTGAACCTTGCAATCCAGAATTCGTCGCAGTGGAGGCAAGGAATCGTGGAGGCTCTGGAGAATACCTGCTTGGACCTGCTAATGATATGCCAATGGGGTTTACTGGGCGTGCGTTCTGGAATGCATTAATACCACTATCGAGGCGGCAGAGAATTGCGGTTTGGCGTGAAACCGGCGGCCACCATGAATTCGGCTTCAAAACCGATTCTCCGCCCAAACGCGTTTCCCGATTCTGGCGTCAGCCGACGGAGAATTCCGCCCATCGTCTTTTCTCTAGAATACCGTCGCCATATTACAATGTATTCCTCACAGTCCTGCATAATTTACAATGCAAAGCAAGCATTGTAAATTTGAAAAATAAATGTTGAAATGAATTGGATAAAAAGCATGCAGGATTAGCTGGCCAAACCTCGGAACAAAGTCTCAGTGGAAATATGAAGCAGTCCGCGCTTATTAGAAATATTAGACAAAATGGAATAAAAACAACACACGATGATCTTATTACCACTTATTGTTCAGCTGAACATTTTGAATGCCCAATAATTATACCAGTACAAAGTGTTGCGGAATGACTGTCAGCAGGAAAACTGACAAGGGTGAATACGAACATATAATTTTTTTACAAATTGTAAAGAGTGCACCTTGATGACCTTGCACTGACAAGTAATTGGGAGTTAAATATAAATGTATGCAGATGGTATATTGGCAGGAGTCACATGTGCCGAAATGTGCTTTATTTTGAATGTCAGTTCCACTTAACAAGGCAATACATCTTCCCGCATTGGCTCGACAAATCCAAACTTTGTCCCAAAAGAAAATGGGTCAAAGAGTTATTTATTACAATCAAAATAAGGAATTTCGCTGTATTCTGCATCTAACTTTACATGAGTGAGCTTGCTGAGGCTGATGCTTGATGTAAAACTCAGAAAAAATTGACAAAGCATAGATACAACATTTGTACAATGTAATCTATCCCGTCATATATCACTGTCAAAGGTCTATTTTTCTTTCGTCTTAAGTAGATCTGTGATATGAATGTTGTTGAAATGTACAGTAAACTAAATACCTTACAAGGGACAATATTAGTATGATAAAGGACTGTTACAATTATAAAGCACTCAACACTGTATTGTAGTGGTTTGTGTTTACTGTATCAACACTTAATATTGAGACTCATCCATCTAATCCTTGTGTGCGTTGTTAACCATTGTAGCTCAAAGGATGTCAAAGTGATCATTCAGAGAAATGGACCAATCTCAGATCATTCTCATGGACGTGAGCTGAATTTACCTGAGGTTCAGTGTGGGTATGAAGCCGATTCAACCCTGTACTGACACTAAATTTGGACAATTTCAATTGCATGTAAATACATCTGAAGTGAAGCTGACCAGGATTCTATCAGAACATCTGAATCCTCCCGCTCAACTCTAAAGGCAGCAGTGAGGAACAATAGCATAATGGTTGGATTCGTAATCCCGAAGACTATGGGCTAATGTTCTGGAATCATGACGTCAGATCCGATCATGGCAACTGGGGGATTTAAATTCAGTTAACGAATGAATCTGGAATCAACGAATTGTTTGTAATGATGACCACAAACCTATTTGGCTCCTAATGCCCTTTAGGTAAGGAAATCTGTTGTTCTTGCACAGTCTAGTTTATCTGGTGTTTAACTTCCCTCTGAGGGGCAGCACGGTGGCACAGTGAGTAGCACTGTTACTTCACAGCTCCAGGGTCCCAGGTTCAATTCCCGGCTTGGGCCACTATCTGTGTGGAGTCTGCACGTTCTCCCTATGTCTGCGTGGGTTTGCTCCGGTTTCCTCCCACAAGGCAGCACGGTAGCATTGTGGATAGCACAATCGCTTCACAGCTCCAGGGTCCCAGGTTCGATTCCGGCTTGGGTCACTGTCTGTGCGGAGTCTGCACATCCTCCCCGTGTGTGCGTGGGTTTCCTCCGGGTGCTCCGGTTTCCTCCCACAGTCCAAAGATGTGCGGGTTAGGTGGATTGACCATGATAAATTGCCCTTAGTGTCCAAAATTGCCCTTAGTGTTGGGTGGGGTTACTGAGTTATGGGGATAGGGTGGTGTTGACCTTGGGTAGGGGGTAGGGTGCTCTTTCCAAGAGCCGGTGCAGACTCCATGGGCCGAATGGCCTCCTTCTGCACTGTAAATTCTATCTATAAAAAAAAGTCCCGAAAGACGTGCTGTTAGGTAATTTGGACATTCTGAATTCTCCCTCCGTGTACCTGAACAGGCGCCGGAATGTGAAGACTGGGAGCTTTTCACAGTAACTCATTGCAGTGTTAATGCAAGCCTACGTGTGACAATAAAGATAAAGGTTATTAAAAAGTAGTGAAAGGCAACTAGTGAGAGACAACAAATGATGGCCTTGTCAGTGATACCCACATCCCGCATCCTGTAAATTAATTTGTAAAAGTGTCCCCCTTCATCAGGACATCTGACCTCGTCTTCAGTCAGTCTGGCTCCACTCTGCCCCATGGGATTCTCGAACTTATGCTGCACTGACGTGATAACTGTAGGGAAGGAAGGTAGGGTGAAGACAATCCACACAGATTCTCCATTTACAGTCCAATTACGTCCTTAGTGAAGAAAATATGCAGCCTCTGAGTCATGTCTGCAGAGCTAGAAACAGATAATAACCTTCACTTAGTACATCATCTCAAGGCGCACAGAGGCATAATCAGACAAAGTGGATGGCAAACAACATAAGCAGAGCAGATATTAGGTGGTCTAAGAAACATGTTTTGAAGTGTGGGAGTTGGAGAGGCAGAGAGTGGAAAGAACGACGTGGAAGCCATAGGCCCCAATAGCAGTTTCCTCTGCCATACTGCGAGCAACATCATGCTGGCAATGGGATTCTGACTGAGCCCGCCTTGCCAACAACTTAGGTTTTAAAAGAACGGGTGCCACGACACAGCAGAAATCAAAAATTGAACCACCTCCCAAAACCACCATCCCCATCCCCGAACACTCCCCCTCCCACCATGAAACCCTCCACTCCCCTCCAGGGGGTAGTGCCAGGGCATGATCCTCTCTCCCCGGAGCCAAGCACTAATTTGGCAGGTTCTGCTCACCAGGTGCACACTGCAAGGTACCTGTTGTGATTCATGTCGGGGCGCCCTCAGCATTGAGAGCACATAACTGCTTTTGATGTGGTCCAAAAGCTGTCAATCACAGCTAGATGTTTAGAAAGTTTGTGGTTCATTTCACAGCTGGGTATTTGTGATCCGTTCGATGACCTGGAAGAAGATACTGAAGGCACTGTTGCTAAGTGTACAGATGATACAAAGATCTGTAGAGGGACAGGTAGTATTGAGGAAGCAAGGGGGCTGCAGAAGGACTTGGACAAGCTAGGAGAGTGGGCAATGATGTGGCGAATGAAATACAATGTGGAAAAGTGTGAGGTTATGCACTTTGGAAGGAGCAATTTAGGCATAGTGGGCAGGATTCTCCAAGTCCTGGGCCGGGCCGGAGAATCCCCGGGATCGGGCCAGGCCGCCTCGACGCCACAACGAGATTTTCCGCAGAGCAGAGAATCGCCACCATTGGCGCTGGCGTGGTTGGCGTGGTGTCAATCACAGGCCGCTTTACGCGGTCCCCCCTGCAATTCTCCGGCCCGGATGGGCCGAGTGGCCGTAAGAAAAAAAACTAATCCCGCCAGCGCCATTCTAACCTGTTCTGAGCCGGCGGGACCTCAGCGTTGAAGGGTTGGAGGGTGGCGTTGGCCTGTGGTGGAGGGGGGGGGGGGGGTCCAACCCCGGGAGAGAGGCCTCTGATGTGGCCCACGATTATGGCCGACCAATCAGCAGGCCGGCTCTCTGGCTGGGGGTTTCCTTTCCTACGCACCGGCCCCTGTAGTCCTGCACCATGTTGCATCGGGGCCGGTGCGTTGAAGGAGGCCACGGCGCATGCGCACGTTGGCGCCGGCACCACTGCACATGTGCTGATCCCGCGGCGAACAGTTCGCGCCAGGATCGGCAGCTGGAGCAGCACGGACCGCTCCAGTGCCATGCTGGCCCCCTATAGGGGCCAGAATTAGTCCTGGTAGCAGCCCGTTCATGCCGTCGTAAAATGCGATTGTTTAAAACAGAGATGAGGGGGAATTTCTTCAGCCAGAAGATGGTGAATCTGTGGAACTCTTTGCAGCAGATGGCCGTGGAGGTCAATTGACTGTCTTTAAGACAGAGATAGATAGGTTCTTGATTAATAAGGGGATCAGGGGTTATGGGGAGAACGCAGGAGAATAGGGATGAGAAAATATCAGCCGTGATTGAATGGCGGAGCAGACTCGATGGGCCGAGTGGCCTAATTCTGCTCCTATGTCTTATGGTCTTATGGTCTAAGCGTGGAGGGAAATGAAATTAACCAATCCACAGCTGACTGTGTGAAAACTGCCAATCACAGCCTAATCAAACCAATTTCATATTAATGTGAATGAAATCCTTGCAGATCAAAGATCTGAGGGGGTTTAAACACAACTGATGTGACTTTCACTTACTTGGAATGTGCCTGCAAAGACGATTCTCATTGCAGGGGAGGGTTGGGTGCTGGTGCATGCTACAGACAAGGTCGCCACCCCTGGAAAGAGTTCAGGGGCAGTCGCAAGGGTTGTCTGCTGCTGAACCAGTCTATCTCAGTGCTGTGGGACTTCACACCAGTTACAATGAAAACAATAAGGCCCTGTCGCCCTCATCACTCTCACCCCTTCAAGCTCACACCCTCCCATGCCTCATCCATTCCAGCTTTTCCATGGCCCATCATAACCTGCATTACGACTTATGACCCTCACCCATCCCACCCCCATGGCCTCTCAAACCCTCCATGCCTAATTATGTCCCCCCACCCACTCCCCATGGTCCCTCATAGCCCCATGCCAAGCTAGAAGCCAATAAAAACATCAATCATCCAGACCTTTTCAATTGTCAATCATTGAAACAGCAAACATTTGAAATCTCTTTATTTTGTATCAGCAATTGTGTAATTAACAGATGAAATTGGAAAACTAGAGCTGACATTCAATCAATTAGCATCTTACCTTTGGTTCAGGTGTTTTAGTAATCTAATGGATGCATGGTATCTTAGCCAAGAATACATATGAGGCTTGGTCGAGAGTCCAGAGACCCATTCAACTGTTGAAACAGCTGAACCCCAGAGAAACCATTGCTTTATTGACAGCTCTGGCTTTAAGATCTCTTCTGCCAATTGAACAATATTTATTTATTCAAGATAAAGAGTCCTCAAATGCGTGCAGTTTCTGCTATTTATACTTCGGTGGATTTAGATGATCAAGACTTCTACTGACCTCTAGTAAAATGAGGTTTATTTTAAGAAAATGGAAAGTTACGAATGAATGACTGTATTTTTAAAGTTTTTTGTACATGTCCTATTGTCACTTTAAGTAAAGTCACCATACTTCCAGATGACCATAGGCTGCTTTCCACTTCGAGGGGGAGAGCTGATTGGTGGTGATTTAACCTGAGGTTCACTACGCCTCAGGCAAGGGGCAAGGTTGAAAGGTTGAATAACCTCAGCTGGCTCGGTTGGCTCGACAGCTGGTTCATGATGCAGAGCGAGGCCAGGAGAGCTAGTTCAATTCCCCTACCTGCTGAAGTTATTTACAAGGGCATACCTTCTCAACCTCGTTTGGCATGGGGCCTGTGGTTGAAAGCTCTTTAACTTACCTTTCAAATGGTTCCCGCATCCAGACGACGGGTCATGATACTTTTGAGCAGCCGTGAATCACGAGCTCCTTAAAAGTTGGCCCACATCAAGAGAATTGCAGAGGACTGGGACATGTCTTTCCTCAAAATCGAGCCAGCCAGGTCAGGCGCAGGATCTGAACCAGCCCACACTCTTAAACAGCAACTCTGGGTATGGGTTGTGATTCCCTGATTCAGGTCCTGGCACAGGAAATTATAAGCTGGTTAGCCTGACTTCAGCCGTTGGCCAGATTTTAGATTCCATTATTAAGGGTGAGATTGAGCAGGTAACCAACATTCCGCTGTCGAGTGCCCCAGCAGCCCATAATTCACCCATACCCACCATCACAGTTTCCGAAGTCAGATCGGCCTTCCTGAAAGTGAACCCACGGAAGGCGACGGGCCCGGACGGGATCCCTGGTCGTGCACTCAGAGCCTGCGCATACCAGCTGGCAGAGGTATTCACAGACATCTTTAACCTATCCCTACTCCACTCCAAGGTCCCCACCTGCTTCAAGAAGACCACCATCATACCGGTACCAAAGAAGAACCAGGCAACATGCCTCAATGACTACCACCCTGTGGCCCTGACGTCAGTTGTAATGAAGTGCTTCAAGGGGCTGATCATCAAGCGCATCACCTCCATACTCCCGGAACGCCTTGACCCACTTCAATTCGCATACCGTCGCAACCGGTCCACATCAGAAGCCATTTCCCTGGCCCTACACTCATCCCTAGAGCATCTCAAAAACAAGGACTCCTACATCAGACTCCTATTTATTGACTACAGCTACGCCTTCAACACCATAATCCCAGCCAAGCTCATATCAAAGCTCCAAAACCTAGGACTTGGCTCTCCACTCTGCAACTGGATCCTTGACTTTCTGACCAACAGACCACAATCAGTAAGAATGAAATGAAATGAAATGAAAATCGCTTATTGTCACGAGTAGGCTTCAATGGTTACTGTGAAAAGCCCCTAGTCGCCACATTCTGGCGCCTGTTCGGGGAGGCTGTTACGGGAATCGAACCGTGCTGCTGGCCTGCCTTGGTCTGCTTCCAAAGCCAGCGATTTAGCCCAGTGTGCTAAACAGCAAACACCAACACCTGCTTTCTTTGGCACGCAGTCGTCCACACATTTGCTGATGAAGTCTGTGACGGTGGTGGCATACTCATTTAAGTTAGTCACTGAGTTCTTAAATATGGACCAGTTCACTGTCTCTAAGCAGTCACGTAAGAGCTCTTCTGTCTCTTCGGACCAGCACTGCACAACCTATTGGGGGGATATGGGGGTTTGCTCATTTGTACCCTCCCCTATCCGCCCCATGCAGAAAGACTAAAGGACAGAGAGACAAATGGACCAGGATGAGGGACAATGCATATTCATGGCACATCACCAGCAATAAATGCAATCAATTATAAATGTTATTGCCACTGAACAGCCAGAACACAAACATCACCTTTTTAAATTCAATTTCAAACAGCAGAATTTCATTCTTTGACAGAGTTGGGTCCAACACTAGACTTTCCTGCACCCGAGGCACTGTATTATTTTTATTCAGCAGCACGAGATACCATTTCTGCGCCATCAAATAAATATTAATGAAGTCCTTGCTCTCACCTCCTGGCATGTTTTAACATGGACATGCCAAGTTATCGCAAAGGTACTAAAGTAGAAATTAGTTCACTTTTGAAAGCTCTTCAAAAAGTGTGATGGATTTTTTGCAAGGCGAGAGCAGGAAAAGGGGTAAAGAGATGCACGAATCTTTAGTTTTGTAAGAGTTTGTGTCAGTCAATAGGCAAACGACTTCGGCTGAAGAAGGAGCGTTTTGTTCAGAACCCCACTAAGTTAAGTGGAACAAAACCAAGCACAAAGATTCCAGATTGATACAGTTACCCGCCTGTGCCAGGTCAGATGAATTGTGGCCGGATATCATGTGTACAAGTTGCCCCGGTTTCTTGGCCACGTTTGGGCAAAGCAAAACCCGGCAGTCACACCGCTGCACATGATATGAGCTGGATCCGGATTGTTCGTAATTTACCCCCCATCTCCCCCACCCTCACTCTGTCTCCCCCCCCCCCCCCCCCCCCCTCCCCAATGTCAAATAATCCATTGAAAACTCAGGACTGAGCCTGGAGACAAGGTGCAGCTGCTGGCATGTGAGCACCATCCATGGTTCAGCAGTAAGTGGGTAAGGGCAGACGGGGGAGCAGGGAATGGAAATCAGTCATTGTGTGTTGCATATCCTTTATATTTTACGTGCTCATATCAATGTGAATCATTAAACAGTCACAAACCTTGCAATCGATCCTGAAGCATAAGGATACTTCTTAATGTGGTCCGATTTTATGTGGACAATGTAGGGCATTATTTATTCTTTAAGAAAAACCTGAATCAGTAAGAGTGGGGGTGTACATGTAATAATTCCAGGAGGTGTGGAGAGAAAGGCTAAATTGGTTTATTTTAAACTGGAAATAAAGCTACAGCGGCACACAAAACAAAGATCCCAGCCCAGGACTATCAGGAAATGCTGGTCCGGGTCTGGGAGCTACTTCTAAAGGTCCCGCTAACGAGCCCCAACTGGCCGGACTCCGCTTGCTCACGATGGGAACTCAGATTTTACAAAGCCCATGGGGAGGTCAATCAGCAATCCCCTGTGGTCCTCATGAGCTCCCCTCAAGTCCAAATCATCCCCCTCATCCCCAGGAAATGAGGCCAATTTTGTTGCCTGGCAGAAGGCCTCAAGTCGGTAGCAGGAGGAGCCGAATCAGGGAGTATGAAGCAAACTAGGGATTGTCTCTTCCTTATTGAGCACCAAAGGCCAAAGATGAAGGTTCGTCTTCAGTGCTGACCTCCGGCAGAGGATCAATATCAGTCTCCGAATCTTCATTGTCGGGGGGGAGAAACTCACGGGTTCCCCATAGGCTGAGTCCCCTTGACACAGGTAGTCGCAATGGGTATCAAGGAAGTCGTCGCTGCTCAAATCGTCTCCGCTGGAGTGGGTTCCCGGCTTCTCAGGCAGTCCAGCTGATTTTTCCAAGCTCTTCCCTTGGACTTTAAATCTGTAAGAAACCGGATCAGACTTTTCCAGTCAAACTCCTGAGATCCATTAGGAATCATCTCACAACTTCTGCACAGAGGCGCATCTCCTGTTCTGAAGGTCCTTTCGGGACTTCTGGTGATGTAGTTCCTTTTTGGGATCTTCTGCTTTGACTCTACCTTGCCTCTCAAGTTGGAAACAGCTGAGCCTGGTGCGCAGTCATCGTCCCATTAACAATTCCACTGGTGTGAATCCCGTTCCTCGTGGACGGCGAACCAAAGAGGAACCAGACTAATTTTGTATCCAGGGAACCAGCAGGCAGTTTCTTCATTATGGTTTTGAATGTTTGAACTACCTGTTTGGCCAGGCCATTGGACGATGGATGTTACAGCACCATTCAGATATGTTTAATGTCGTTTGACTTCATGAATGCCTGAAATTCTCCACTGGTAAAGGGGGTGTCATTATCAGATAAAAAGACCTCTGGTATGCAGTGGGTACAGAAACTTTGAGCGCTATCTTCCTAAAAGTCCCCGAGCGAGTGCCTTTTGCAGCCTTTTTTACCGGCACTCGCAGTACTGAGAAACACTTCGGTATTCAACGCGACACGCTTTGAATAAATGGCCCAAACGGCGAACGGGCAGCCGAGACCGAGGCCCACTAAAAAATCCCCAACCTCCCCACCAGCCCAAACGCTATATGGGAGGGCAGGATTCCCCTAGCAACATCTGACGAGATTGTATATCCCAGCTTTCAGCGGCCACGCTGTGCCTCAGCGAGTTGCTTTTCCGACGCAGCGTGGCTGGAGGATCGCTCCCTTTGCTGCTTTTTCTACTGTTGCATGAGAAGTTGTGAAGGACCTGCAATGTACTTCTAACTATTTTGAGTGGGTGGCGACAATAATGAGGAACATTGATCCCCAGAATGTTGTCAGCGAAGTTCACGTGTACCCGTATCCATGGTATTCCTGGCCATTCCCTTGGGCGCAAAGAGGATGAATGGGCTTTTCTGGTTCTCCTGGCAAAAGGAGCACTGCTTCACCAGATTCTCGGTGTCTGTATTGAGCCCGGGCCACTAGACACAGCTCCTTGCAAGCATTTTCATCTTGGGTACCCCAGGGTGCTCATTGTGTAATTCCTGTCAGAATTGGGGCCAACTTGTGCAGGGACGATTACTTGGACTCCCCACAGATGATGCCATCGTCTACAATCAGCTCTTGTCATTTAGTGAGAAAGGGCGTCATCCTTGTCATCCTTAGGAAGGCCTTAGATCCGCCACTGAGCATCACATGGCACCATTTTGCCAGTGTGGGGTCCTTCTGGGTCCATGCTTGAATCGGCTGCATAGATGCTGGCATGGTGTCCAAGACATTCAACGTCATGGTGACTTCCACCAATGTTGGCAAATGGGCCAAGCTTAAGGGCAATTGGAGGCAAATCAGGGCATCCAGATAATGTGTGTGTGGTGATATACATCACTGTAAACACACAAGGGGTTAATATAAATACACATAGACTAGCTAGACACTAGAGGGAGCACCAGACACATGATACACAGACATTCAACCAATAGACCAGTAAGATAGGACATGACCAATGGGCATTCACGACACACACAGAGGTGACACTACCACAGGGGGGCATTACACCAACCCATATATAAGGACACAGCACACATGATGTTCCTCTTTCCAGTGGCGACACTCAGTGAGTACACAGGGTTGATTTGAAACACATCACACCCACCACATGGATTGTAGCAGACTGGTCCGTCAGTCTGAGTAGCTATAACAGGAGAGTCGAATCCAAGTAGGAGAATTGTTAACAGTTTAGTAAATGTGTTAAACCTATCTCCAAGTCTGAACCTTCCTTTGTCAGAGTGCACATCAAGGAAGCAGCTTATGCTACGTCAAGAGCATAACAAAACAGTGTGTTCCTGGGCAGTGCTCAGGAGAGTATTCGTAGACTGCGAACAATGGCCCAACGTTGGATCCGGACTGAGGCGATGGGGAGAATTTGTGACATTATTGATCCCACACTCCAGCCAGTCGCGTAGCATCTTAGTCAGAGATGAGTCAAACTGGCAGTATTTTGCCAGCTCCCTTAATCTAACCTGGAATTCTGTCACAGATTCCCCAGATGTTCTCCCAGCCCTGTTGAATCGGTAACGCTGGAGAATTACTGACAGCTTTGGGTCATAATGGTTCTTTACTAGATCCACAAGCCAGTTTTCCACATTTGCATCATAAGGCTCGAACAAGGGCATTTTTGGGTTTTTCGTTTTGCTTTATTTCTTACCGGAATTATTTTCTGGGGGTTTTGAAAAGGCTGCTCAGAATCCTGTGCTTGATCCTCATCAGAATGTAATAATTCAGGGAGACATGGAGTGAAAGGCCGAACTGGTTTATATTAAACTGAAAATAAAGTCGCTACTGCAGCACACAAAGCAAACGTTCCAACCCAAGACTATCGGAAATGTCCAGTCGAGGTCTGGGAGATACATTTAAAGGTCCCGCTAACGAGACTAAGTTGGGCGGGCCTCTGCCCGCTCGCCATGGGAACTAGTATTCTACGAAGGCCACGGGGCAATTAATCAGCAATGCCTCCTGGTCCTCATGAGGTTTAGCACAGTACAGATAAGATTATGATAGTTCAAGAACTTGGGGCGAGATGCAATGTCCCCCGGCCGGGTCGGAGAATCGCCGGGGGCAACATGAATCCTGCCCCGCAGCCCCGATGCCGGCTGCTGAATTCTCCGGCGCCGCGGTTTTGGCGGGAGTGGGAATTGCGCCGCACTGGTCGGCAGCCGCTGGCAGTGCCCCCCCCCCCCCCCCCCCCGCAATTCTCCAGCCCGCGATGAGCCAAGCAGCCACCCGTTTTAGGCCGGTCCCGCCGGCGTAAATCAAACGAGGTCCGTACCGGTGAGACCTGGCTCTACGAGCGGCCTGCAGAGTCCTCAGGATGGGGGGGGGGGGGGATCTGGCCCTGGGTGGTGCCCCCACGGTGACCTGGCCTGCGATCGGGGCCCAGCGATCCGCGGGCGGGCCTGTGCCATGGGGGCACTCTTTCCATCCGCGCCGGCTGCTGTCAACCTCCGCCATGGCCAGCACTGAGAAGAACCCCCCCTGCACATGCGCTGGGATGACGCCAGCACAGCTGGCGCTCCTGCGCATGCGTCAACTCATGCCGGCCGGTGGTGGCCCTTTAGCGCCGGCTGGCATGCTAAGCTCTTCCCCGCCGGCTGGCACAGCGACAACCCTGCTGGCGCCGGCCTAGCCCCTGAAGGTGCGGAGGATTCCGCACCTTCCGGGCGGTCCGATGCCGGAGTGCTTTACGCCACTCCTTGGCGTCGGTACGGTCCGCCCCACCGGGTAGGGGAGAATCCCTCCCAACGGCTCTATAAATAAAATTTATGTTGCAATCCTTCATCATTGCTGGATCCAGACTCTGGAACTCCAGAGTGTACCTCTGGAGTACACTTACCAGGTGTACCTTTACCATGCATTCTGCTGTTGCTCAAAACGTCAGCCCACCAGCACCTTCTTAAGGACAACTAGTGTTGGGCAACAAATGCTGGCCTTAACCTGTCATGCCCACATACTGAGAATGCACATTGAATAAAAATAATGCCCCCTTTGCTGATTAGGATGCACAATAAGCTTCCCATGATACTAATTGAGAAGTAGAGAGAAACTCCCATTATCTTGGCCAACACATTTCTTGAAACAAATGCCATGAAAAACGGACAAACTGTCTCGCCTCTCATTGCTGGTCCTTGACTCTGCTCAAACTGGCTGCATACTTTCAACACCATGCACTTTGAACATTTCATTACATGTGAAGATATGAAGAACTTTGGAACGCTAATGAGAGACACAATAAGGTGCTCTATAACTGAACATTTCTTTTATCTATCACCGAGATATTTACTAAACAGAAGTTCGCTTTAATCCTGGACGTGGACACACATTTGAGATGGAACATTAGATTTTAATAAGTTGGGCGGCATTTCAGAATTTAAAAGTTTGCACAAATAAAAAACAGCTGAAATTAAATTCTAAAAGATGTCCTTCTTCTGTTTAGCCGGTAACATGAAATAGCTAACCAACCAAACGAAAAGAATAATATTTTGAATTTACATTTGAATTTAACATCCCCATAGCGAATGTAAACATCTCTTGCCTTTAGTTTTGATGCTAATATTCCCTGACTGGCTTTGACACTAATTGTCATTCACTAAAAATGCATTACATTCTGAAGAGAAATGTATAAATTTAAGTTTTGACATTTTTCATATGTCTAAATCATGAAAAATAAAGTTACAGGCGTTTTGTTTAAAACAATGCATTCGCCCCACATCTACAGCTGTTCCAGTGTATGAGCAGTTTTTTTTCTGTTCGTAACAAAAAAAAATCCCTTGAGCTAAAAAATTATAATTGATTTTGAAAAACCACAAGGATATGAGCAGATCATCATAATTGGATCAACATGCTCCAAAGGCTTCGGGCTACTTTAACTTTATTTCACAGCTGTCAGATTTCTTTTTTGGCTTCTTCATTATTGAACACAAATGGTTTGATTACAATATGTGGAACATTTGGCCATTTCAGCCTGAGACAGGCTGTCTGCCATAGGGAAAGATTTGATAAGTGCTGTCAAATACACCACGATCGTTTGCACGTAGGTCTCACGAAATCCAACCCAACAGGCCAAAAAAAAAGAAGTGGATTGCTGATCACGACACAATGCTCAGATTTTTGAAGAAAAGACATTTGGAAACCATTTGGAAAAAGTTTGCCACACTTTCAGAAGCCTGTCAAAAAGAAAAACACACGCACGTATTGCATTCTTGATCAGTGGTTGCACTCCCATCTTGGCGTCAGAAGTTACGGGTTCAAGTTGCACTTCAGAGGCTTGAACACACAATCCGTGCCGAGAGAGGGATGCGCTGCCTTTCAGTTGAAACATCAAATCGAGACCCCATGTGCTCTTTCGATGGGCGTAAAGGATTCTGCGGCGCAGTTTCAAAGAAGAGCAGGAAGGTTTTGCCATATATCCTCGTAAATATTTACCCATAATCAACAGATAAAGCAGTCGAGCTGGTTATTATCATGTTGCCGTTTGTAGGAGTTTACTGTGTGCAAATTGGCTGCAGTATTCTCCACATTATAACAGTAATTACACTTCAAGATGCACTTTGTCAGCTATAAAGAACAGTAGGATTCCGTGAGTTTGTGAACAATGCCATATAAATCCAAAACGTTTCCTTTTTAAAACACTGACATAAAAGAAGCCAGGACAGGAGTGATTGGGGAAGGGTGGTGGGGGGTGGAGAGGATGGTGTTGCTGGTGGAAAGAGATAGAATGCGTAGTACTTAGACTGTCACCAGAACACAGGGTTATGTTAAAATCATAAAACAATCCCACTGGTACACTGCTTCTCATTTTAACTTGTAACTATTGACAGAACTGGGACTCTTTCGAGACCACTGATGTATTCGTAGTTTGCCATTACTTACATTTAGATACTTCCCCCCCCCCCCCCCCCCACCCACCCCCCACCCCAGGTGGGTTCCTCTGCACCATGAGACTACAGCTTTTATATTAATGAGTTTCTGTTATAAGATTAGGGGTATGAATGGAAAATATCGCACAGCAAATTGGTAGGATTTCCCACAGGTTATTAAGTTGAAGGAAGAGTGTTAAAGACAGAGGTAATGCAGCATTGTCTGCTTTCGATAGTTCAAAGTGATTACATGTGTAAAATATCACCCAACATTTCAAATTAAGCAATTTTAACTTAGGAGGAGTAGAGTTCAAACGTGTTAACAAGTGATAGCTCAAAGTGTTTCTGTTCACCGTCAGACACAACAGTTCCTGTTTCAGGTGACATTGGGCAGCATTTTCCAAAAAAATAATAAAGTGTCAGATTCTGACTGAAAACTGGAGTGTTTTGTTCCTGAAACGCGTGCACGTTTTCTGGCCAGACCTTCTGACACTCTGTCAAAAGTAACTGGGGTCGCAGTTTACACCGTCACTCTGGTGAGGCGGGGCCTGTTGGAGCCAGCAAATCAGGCTACACAGAGATCAAGGCACCATCTTTAAAGGGCTCCCCTATCTGCGAGATAAATGCACCCCTTTGTTATATTACTGAATTGTAATATAAATATTACTCTTTTGCCTTGCCGCGTTGTATTGAATTCTGTTGATAAACAGTTAAGTCTTTCAGAGGGTGACAAATTGTTTATTGAGTAATGAAATAATACACTTGTGACTTCTTTTACTTTAATACTTTGACTAGTAAAACAAATAAGTAAGTTTAGATTAAACTAGCAATTATGATAACACACTACACTCTGATCTGCTCACGTCTTCACTCCAGCTGTTCTCTACACTAACTAAAGAAAGAGCAGGAAACTCCTTATATAGCTCCTGTTACTGTTGCCGTCTAGTGATCATCTGTCTGTACTTACTTTACATTAACTTAAAATGTATCAACACATACAGAGATCACAACACCCTTCACATCCCCCCCTCACCTCCACCCATGAAGGATCCCCCCACAAGCTTCGAGGCGACCCCCAACCACTATGGCAATATTGTGCCCTCTCCCCCGTTCCCCCACTCCCAGCATTCACTGGCACACAGTCCTCTCCTCCACACCACACATAAAGGAAAGGCCCTCTCAGTGCTCCCTCTCTGTGCCCCCGGAAGTGCTCCCTGGTCATATCCCAGGAGTCAATGCCAGGGGGCACTTTCAGTCTGCCGGGTGCACTGCCCGACCTTGGCCCTCAACCCCTGCACTTCCAGGCATCTCCGTACCCTGGCATGGTCATTACAATTGGTTTTCATTTTCAAAAAAATTCTCGTTGGTGTGATGTTATGTCGCCAAGGAGGGAGCATCACATGAGGCTGGAAGGTACTGCCTCAATCCATCAAATTATATCAAAATTAATGTACATTTATGGAAAATAGCTTCCTGCCCTTTGTGAGCTTGAAGCTGATCACATCACCGGCGGGGGACGGGGAAGATCACAAGCCAAGATTTTGCCAGTGCAAATCCCATTGTGGCTTTCACACGAGATTGAGGGGCTATAATGGGATTTGCGTCCGCGCCGATCGGACCTGAAAAATCACGCCAATTATTTCTGGTTTAGCCTCTCTTTGATACTTCTATTTCTTTCTGGTTTCTGTGGGGACAGAAACACTAAATAAGTGCTGTTCTTGTCCAAATATTTAATACTCTTGGATCAAATTCCTCTCTGAGTAATTCAACAGAGGGTCAAAATGGCACAGTGAAGAATGTGGCACATTGTAAGTTCAGGCAATAACACCAATCAAAATTTCCATCTTGTGGGTGCATGGAGAATTTGGATGTGGCAATTTTCCTTTGCAAGCCTGAGTAGTGAGTTCACATCACCTTCGCAGGGAAAGGAAGATGTTATGTTGCATCGTGCAGAAAAATCACTAAAAGTTAAATGACCCTTTGACATTTCCCAGTGCAAATTGATTCATGAATAAATGCAATAAGTACTACCTTGCCAATCCAGCAGTGAAGTAGGCCCTTAAAACAAGCCAAAATCATTCTTTTTTGTTATATTTTGTTCATATCAAATAATGGGTATATTGAATATGCAATTTGTTCTTGTTTAATGGCACATGAGAATGTATTTCTCTCTTTGCTTAAAAACACATAAAAATGGTTCAGGAAACTGAAGCCTTACCCACGAGAGCCATTATGGGCGGTGCGGTAGCATAGTTGGTAGCACTGTTGCTTCACAGCGCCAGGGTCCCAGGTTCGATTCCCGCTTGGGTCACTGTCTGTGCAGTGTCTGCACATTCTCCCTGTGTCTGCGTGGGTTTCCTCCGGGTGCTCTGGTTTCCTCCCACAAGTCCCAAAACATGCGCTGTTAGGTGAATTGGAAATTCTAAATTCTCACTTTGTGTACCTGAACAGGTACTGTGGTAACCAGAGGATTTTCACAGTAACGTCATTGCAGTATTCGTGTAAGCCTACTTGTGACAATAAAGGTTATTATATTAATATTATAAGACCTGGCTTTGTACAGTACAGCAGAATAAGTATATTTTTAATTGTAGTATAAGGATCGGGCACATATGAGGTTAACTTGGGACTGAGTGCAGTACCGCCTACACAATGATATAAGAGAATACATGACCTCGGTGTCACTGTAGCATTGGACAGAGCCGTGTGCACAAGCAGGAATGGAGCCAGCTCCTAGCTTGAACCCTTTGCTGTATATATTGTTCCAAAACTCTGGGTAGTGTGGAGTCAATTCCAGCCGCACTTGACCCCGAGTCACAACACAAGTGAATTAACCAACAATTCTTAGAAAAATACTTTGGTGAATGAAAACACAATTAATTTTTATTAACAACAAGAATTGTAATGAAATCCGCAGCAAATACAACTGGTTAACTATTATCTAATTTATAATTCCCCGCATTAGCTTTCCCCCCATCCTCTACATACACACATAAGACAGACAAATACAGAGGGGAAGAAAGGGGTAAAAAAATCATAAGCAAGAGGACACGAGTCTTTTTTTCTGATGGTGATTTTCAGCACCTTACTCATCTTCAAACTTGATTTCAGTCCAAGGCTTTACTGTAGACTCATTCAGGCCTCTGTAGTTTCAGAAATACAGCACTCACAGCCTTTCTGGAGAAAGAGGGAGGGCCCTGGCGTTTGTTTGCAGCCTGGAATGGTTTTCCTGTAGATTCATTCATTCAGGTTCCCTGCAGCTTCAGGGACGCAGAAGTCACAGCCTTTCTGGAGAAGGAGAGGAGGCAGGTCCTTGTCTTTTTGTGCCTAGGACAGAGAGGGAGGTCATCTGCTCCCACAAACTGTCAATGGGATTTCCTATTGAGGCCACCCTGGATGTGGGGAGGGGGTCAATGGGGGAATGGAGGATCTCGGGGTGGGAACCACCGCTGTTTGTCAGTCTAACACCCTCTCCCAATTCCTTGCAGATACTAAAAGATGCTTTATGGAAGGTATGTTGGACCCACTGAATTTGGTCTAGTGGTGCTGCTGGCAGGCACCAGGGATAGCGGTGGCAGCAGCATTGAAAGAGACTTGAGGTGGCTGCCCATGTGCCGGACCTCATCCCACACACTGAGGACCTGGCCACCCATCAGGGAGATGTACAAGCGTTGTGGGTTTTTCGAGCTAATGACAGACAGCGCATGGCGCAGGAGGCTCTGCCTCACTAAGGAGATGGTGTGGCAACTGTGCTATGTCCTTGTGGACTTGGCACCAGGTGGAGGAGGAAGACACCCGCTCTCCGTGGCCTTGAAACTTTATGTCACGGAATCATAAGGAAAAGTAAGAAGCAATGAAAACCATGGAAAACCTCAGAGGTAGTACATTCGAGAGAAGGCTTGAAATGTTTGAATGAATAACATTTTGAAGAACGCTCAATAAAAATGGATCTTCATTTAAAACTTGGTCAACACCAATGCTTTCATCACAGAAAATGATTTATCGTCAAGGACTAAGAATGTTCTTAAAGAATTTGCATTTTTGAAAAGACACTGTCCCCTAAAGGATTAATACAAGATTGTTGCTGTTCCCAGAAAAGACACCGAGTGGGATTCTCCATCCCGCCAGCACTGTTTTCCGGCGCGGCGCATCCCCACCAGCAGCAGAATTCTCCGTTCCTGCAACCAGCCAAGGGTTTTCTCATTGTTAGCCACCTCACACCATCCGGAAACCTACGGGCATGGGTGCGTTGCCAGTGAGCAGAGGATCCCACCGAAGGAGAATCCCGCAGACCACTTTACAAGAAAAGGTAATTAAGCAGTTTTAAAGAAGCTAGAAACCTCTTGACCTTGGGGGACTGTTTACAGTAATAATCATTTTTATTAGTGTCACAAAGTAGGCTTACATTAACACTGCAATGAAGTTACTGTGAAAATTCCCAAGTCGTCACATTGCGGTGCCTGTTTGGGTACACAGAGGGAGAATTCAGAATGTCCAATTCACCTAACAGCACGTCTTTCAGGACTTGTGGGAGGAAACCGGAGCCCCCGGAGGTAACCCACTCAGACACGGGAGAATTTGCAGACTCCGCAGAGACAGTGACCCAAGCTGGGAATCCGGTCCCTGGCACTGTGAAGCAACAGTGATTACCACTGTGCTACCGTTCCAAGGAGTCACGTGGTGGTTTAGGTCTTTGATAAACAAACATGTATTGAAAAATCTGTTTAGAAAGTTGATACAATGGGCTGGATTCTCCAAATACGGGGCTATGTCCTCATGCCAGCATCAAAACACTGGCATTTCACTCTGGACTTTCTTTAAGAAAGTCCATGTGATTCTCCTACCTGTATGGGGCTTGCAGGGCCCCGGAGTGCAACTCACAGCTCTGTCTACAGATACGGGGCCCTGTATTTCCAGTCAGGAGTCCACACATATGCACGGCAGCAGCCTCGTGTGACATGGTGGACTCGCACCGTGGACCGTGATGGCAGAAGTAGGGCCCCCGAGATCACGTGCACCCACAGATCGGCCAGTTACCCTCGGTGAATCGCGGGTGGGGCGTCCTCTCTCAATGGCCCCCTTCCCGCACCGAGTAGACAGCAATTCTCCAGGGAACAGAGAATAACTTCAGCGGTGCCGGCTACGATTCTCGCATGAACCTAAATTTTCCGTCACCACGCCGAACCTGATTTCGGCGCAGACTCAGAGAATCCAGCCCAATGTTTTTTTGGGAAGAAAAACAAAAAGGATCAATTGCTGGGATAAAGAAGCCAACTGTTCCTGAAGTTTCTGACCTAGTGCAAAAAGTGAATGGAAGTTGTTCCGAAGCTGCTCTACATCCTGAAATGAGTTTACCTTGAAGTCTGTCTGAAAAGCAGAGCAAGAATCATTGGCTATTCTCCATACCAATGTTGCGAAAGTAACTACAATCCAAAAGGCCGTTTCAAGTGTGTCTGTGTTAATAAGCTTTGCCTTTTACTTGACACGACTGGTTTTATAATGAACTAATAATTTTGCTATTTATTGAAGAAACCTGGGCATTGAATGGTCATTATGAGATTAATAGAGAAATACTTGGTTGTGTGGATAGCTGAAGATATAATTTAAATATATTTTGTGACCTGTGACGTAGTGGCACTGGAGACAGACAATGCACTCCTCCCATCTCGGTCGTAACAGAAACTTTAGCCATCTCCAGCAAGCATCATGAAAAATTCCAGAAACGTGATGAAGAAATTGCTGATGAATAAGAACATTTGCTTGAAAGCAGAAGTTACAACCAAAGCTGATGAAATTCTTGAACTTCAGTCCAACCTGAACAACGGGAAGGCTGCGATGCGCATACGAAAGAGTAAATCCTGACTTTAAAAGTGGAGAAGCGGAATTCCACGGAACAGATTGATGATCTAATCAATTCAGTAAAAGACTCCAAGGAGCAGTCAGTGACCATGGGCGAAATTCACCGAAGTCCATCGTGACGCCCTTGACCGGCGGGCAAAACGGCGCTGGTGACTCAGGCGTCGGGGCACGCTTATCAGCCCGAAATCTCCCATCCCGAAAGGGCCAGCAGCGGAGTGACGCTGTATGCGTCAGTTTCACCCGCTGCGGAAGTGGCGCGTCAGTTGACGTCGGGCGACATCATCAACGCCGCCCAGCGTTGGGGGGGGGGTGGGTTGGTTGGGGGGTGGGTTGGTTGGGGGGGGGCTTGGTTGGGGGGGTGGGTTGGTGGGGTTAGTTGTGGGGGGGGTTGGTTGTGGGGGGTTGGTTGTGGGGGGGGTTGGTTGGGGGGGGGGGTTGGTTGGGGGGGTAGGTAGGGGGCTAGGTAGGGGGGGTGGGGGGGTGGGGGGGTAGGGGTGGCAGTGTCCGCAACCAACACGGCTGGAATAGATGTGAATGCCTTGTTTATTTTTTTAAATGGCGAGTATATTGTGCTGCGTGCCTATCTGAGAGAGAGAAAAAAATTTGCTGCACTCTTGGTGATCCTCATTATTTATTACTCCAAATGTTTGAACTTAGTTATGCCATCTTGCAGAACCTTGAGTTCCCCCCCCCACCCCAACCACCCCTACCCCCCACCCCAACCACCCCTACCCCTACCCCGACCACCCACCCCTACCCCTACCCCGACCCGCGATGTAAGTGATTTCACTCTCTCTCTTCACAAACCCTCCCCCTCAACCCACTGGCACTCGAGGTAAGTGATTTATCTCTCTCTCTCTTCCCAACACCCCCCACCCACCAACAACCCCCCACCCCCCAACCCCCCCCTACCCCTACCCCCAACCCCCCTCCCCCCCTACCCCCCTACCCCTACCCCTCCTACCCCCCTACCCCTACCCCTCCTACCCCCCTACCCCCCTACCCCTACCCCTAGGCACGCGATGTAAGTGATTTCACTCTCTCTTCACCATCCCTCCCCTCCCCCCGGGGCACTCGATGTAGGTAACTGAACGGCGTCAACCATAATCAATGGTTGACGCCGTTATAAACCAACTTTGATTTTTGCGGCGGGACTTCGGGCCGGAGAATAATTAAGCCTAAAAAAACAATGGCATCCCGCCGGCGCCAGCCGTTCTCTGAGACGGGCGGCGGGATTTGAAGAACGTTGTTTTATGGCGGGTGGGAGAATTTTGAACATGGCGGGAGCAGGAATATCGGCGCCCCCGGGAGATTCTCCGACCCTGCGTGGGGTTGGAGGATTTCGCCCCTGGGAAGAGAGATTCTGAAAAGAACTGAATGCGGCATTCCAAGGTTCTCATTAGTTCTTATTTTTCCTTATCAAGCGCATCTTTCATATGTGAAAGTTGAGTCTCTACACTGATCAGTTTCCCCTTGGCAGATTACAATTCCTCTGTCATTAAATTTATGCGGGAGTTGCGCAGATAATGCTGCAACTGAAACAACATAACTTACCAGAGTTGTTGCTTAGTTGAATGCACAGATTCATAAGCTCAAAATACAGCTGCAAAAGTAATCAAAAATTTTGCTGAAATAGTGAAACAAGAGAGAATGAAGGTTCCATTATTGCCAAATGAACTTCCATATGCATTGCAACAAGCCACACCACAATAGGAGAGGGAGAAACCCTATGGGGATGAACAGACTTGGGAAAAACAGATAGATTAACCACCATCTATTACAACAGCCAATTCAACAAAGAGCAGTTCAATACCAAGGAACGGAAAAAGAGGATGAAAAGATTCCTTGATGCCAGAACAACCTTTCAATCAGCAGAATTTACCTGCTACAACAGAGCCTACCATTCCTCTGACAGCAATGCGAATGAGATATGGAGCCGTTATAAACATAGCAAATAGAAGCAGGAGGAGACCATTTAGCCCTTTGAGCCTGCTCCACTATTCATTATGATCATGGCTGATTATCAAGTTCAATAGCCTCATCCTGCCTTCCTCCATATCCCTTGATCCCTTTAACCCCAAGTGCTATATCTAATTCACCTGAATTTATGAGTTCAGAGACTTGAGGGGGAGATGAGGTAGTAATAACTGTGGAACTACATGGGATAAACTATAATCAGTTTAAAAACATTATTTAGACTTCGGGGAGGTGTAGTAAAAGGACCTGGCACATGAAGTGTTAACATGGGACTGAATACTGTACCAACCAGACAAGAATGTAAGATAACACATGATCTGCATCTGGGGTCAGTCTAGTGTTGGCAGAGCCACGTTCCCAAGCCAGCATGAAGACAGTTCCTAGCTTGAACCCTTGACCATATATATGTACAATAGTTCTTGTGTTTAATAAATACATATGATTAACCTACTTAAGATGACGAAAACAATTAAGATCTACGAACTGTATCCAACACCCTTCAGCAATTATGTGTTAATGTTGCTCCTGGGCTATTGGCCACAGAAACTGTATTTCTGCTTGTTAGATTATCCAATCATTCATTGTCCTTTCTGCCTATCTTGAACTTCTCTCTCTCCATCAACATCTCTTACGCATTTTCTCTTTTAGTCTCTGTACCTGTCTGGTTTACTCCTTTCTCTCCTCTGCACGTCACTCCTTTTTCCATAGAATCCCTACAGTGCAGAAGGAGGCCATTCGGCCCATTGAGTCTGCACTCTACCCAGGCCGATTGCCCCGCCTTGTCCCCGTAACCTAACGCATTAATCATGACCAATCTACCTACACATCTTTGACACTAAGGGATAATTTTAGCATGGCCAATACACTCAACCTGCACAACTTTGGACTGTGGGAGGAAACCGCAGCACCCGGAGGAAACCCATGCAGCCACAGGAAGAATTAACAAACTCCACACAGTCACGTAAGGATATAATCGAATCCTCTTCCTGTTGGGTCTGTCAGCAAAGCTTGCTATTTTCAGAATGTGATGTTGCTTTGTGTTTGTGACTCCAGCTTCAGGTCCCATACAGTTAGCAGAAAGTGGCAAATCTATGGCGCATTCCAGGAGTTGTACTTTATCACAGAATGATCATGGAATATTCTGGGAGATGTAGGCTAAGCTGTCTTATACATCTGGAACGGACACAGTACAAGATCTGGGAATGGAGCAGCACTCGGGCCTTAGGCCTCAAAGAAGAAGCAAACATTGCAAGGGATGTTTTTTTCCCCGAAGAACTTTGCAGTCAGATACTAATGAAGAAATTTCTGTTCTTCAGAAGCTAATTTTTACGGTTATATACTGGGGAAGATGAGAAAGGAAAATGGGCAACGATAAAAAATTTTGAGAAATGAGGGGCAAGATTCTCCATAGCCCGACGCCGATATCGTAATTGCCGATTGGGTGGACAATCGACTCTGATGCCCAAGTCGGGGCCAGCGCCGGTTTGATGCTGGACAGCCATGCTCTGCCCCCGCAGAAATTGTGTCATCGCGTTGCGCGCCGCACTCCATTGCAAGGGCGTTACTGCATCATCGGCCAGCCCTCCCACGACGCTCCGCCCCTGATGGGCTGAGTTCGCGATGGCGAGGGGCATGTGTGGTCCCAGCAGTAGCAGCTCTACGTGGCGCCTGCGGACTGTGTCTAACATCGTCACACTCGGCCCGGATCCGGGTGAGGGGTTGGTGAGGGGTTCTCGCCGGTTCATTTCACGTAAAACCCCCGCAGATTCTTTTTTTGAGCCGGCACTTAGCCGCAGAAAGGGAGAATCCAGCCCGAGATGGTTATCAATTTTTCATTGATCTATGTTTTAGTGAAAGGAAAACTACAGACCATGGGGTGTCACTCGACAGTTAATGTTTTTTTTAATTCACTGAGCAATTTCAAACAAACATTAATTGCAATGGCCTGCATTTATATAGTGCCTAAAGCAAAACAGGAGTGCAATCAGACAAAATCTGGATGTCATGCATTGAAATTGCCATTAGATTTAAAACCTTTATAGATTTTAGTCATTTAAAGGACTCTGATCCCTTCATCGCCTTTCTATCACTAGATGTTGGCCGGGATTCTCCGACCCGGCCCAGGTCGGAGAATCCCTGGGCTGACGTGAGAATTGCGCCCCGACGCCGGCTTCCCCATTCTCCGGCACTGATTCTCAGGCACTGGCGGGATCGTCACCATGCCGGTCGGGGCCTGTTGACCTGCGGCCCCCCGGCGATTCTCTGGACCCCGATGGGCCGAGTGGCCGATGAGTTTGGCCGAGTCCCACGGGAGTGGGTTACTCAGGTCCCACAAGGCGGGACCTGGAAGGTGAGTCTGCGGGGGCCTTCCTGGAGGGGAGGGAGGGGTCGTGGGGATCCGACCCCAGGGGCTGCCCCCACAGTAGCCTGGCCCGCGATCGGGGCCTACCGATTGGCGGGCGGGCTTGTTCCGTGGGGGCCTATTTTACTCCACGCCAGGCCCCTGTAGGACTCCGCCATATTGCCTGTGGGCCGGCTTGGAGAAAGGAACCCCTGCACATGCGCGGAAATATGCTGGCCGCAGTGCGCATGCGTGGAAATATGCCGGCCGTTCCGCACATGCGCGGAAATACGCCTGCCATTCTGCATATGTGCGAACTCACGTGGCCCGTTCCGCGCCAAATGGAGCTTAGGGGACCACTCCGGCGCCAATCTAGCCCCCTAGGGAGGGTGGAATTCCTCACTTTCGAAGACCATTGACGCCGGAATGGTTGGCACCGCTTCTCACGCCGGCGTGGGGACATAGCCCCATTATTAGAGAATCCCGCCCATTGGATTTGTTGGGGAATCTAAATTGGTAGTCACAGCGCTACCACATGAGAAATTTATAAAATAACCATAAATAATTATAGTCCAATTAGGAGTTATACAGGAAATTCAATAAAGCTGAAATAACACCTTAAACACAACAGTTGCATACATTTCTTCAAATAGGGACATTTAAACAAAACTGGGTAAATATTAGTTGAATTAAAAATGATTTCTAAATATTTTATGTTGTTTGATGATCTTTATTTGCATAAAATGTAGCAACTCAACAAAGTGCAAAAGAATCCAGCTTCTAACCAGTCAGCCCTCTCAATATTCTGCTGTCCTCCATTATCTAGCCACTTCTACACCACATTATTTTACTTGAATGGCCTGGACAGTCCCCATCACTTTTAATATGCTTGATATTAAATAATTAAATCTAAACTGTGAACACACTTTTCCTCTTCTAAACTCGAGGCCTTGTACTCTGTTTCTGGGGTGTGTGGCAATCTGGAATATATTATTGAGTTTTAATTTGCCTGATTTATCAAGCATATTTCAACAGTCTCTCCCTTGTGCCTTCTGCTCCCCATATTGTTCAGTCCCGGGTTTTCAACCTCTCCACAGAGCTCAGGTGTTTTCAGCTCAGCTTCAATTGCTTGCACAATCTTGCACTGACTCCAATGTCTGCGATATCCTTGCCGTGATTTTGTAACAATATTGCACACAGTAATCCAGCTGTGATCATATCCGTGCATTGCAAAGGCCAGCGTTGAGCTTTGCACTTTATCCCTCTATCTGTACAACCCAAGATCCAGTGGTTTTCCTTACTGTTTCTGTTTACGACATTGTCGGTTAAACTGAACCATCCTTCAGCACTCCAGAATCCTGGGCGCAATTCTCCCAAAGGGAGACAAACAGCCGTTGCCGGAGTGAAACCCGGAGTGTTTCACTCCGGCGTCGGAGGCTGCTCCTCGCCCCCTATTCTCCCCCTCAGGGGCCTAGGAGCGGCGGCGCATCAATTCCGCGTGCCAGGCCTTGACGTTTGCGTCAAAGCGGCGCATCGGGAATGATGCGGCCGGTGGCGCCGAAGTGACGTCAGCTGCGCATGCGCAGGTTGGCCAGTGCCAACCCGCGCATGCATGGTTGCCGTCTTCCCCTCCGCTGCCCCGTAAGACATGCCAGCTTGATATTGCGTGGCGGCGGAGGGAAAAGAGTGCGTCTTGTAGAGACGCCGGCCCGATGATCGGTGGGCACCGATCACGGGCCAGACATCTGATGAGCACGCCCGTGGTGCTCGATCCTCCCTCCGCCCCCCACAGGCCCCACACTCACCGGTCACGCGCTGTTCACGCCGGCAGTGACCAGGTGTGGTTGGCGCCGGCGTGAACCGGTCGGGTTCGGCAGGCCGCTCGGCCCATCCGGGCCGGAGAATCGGCGGTCGCTGTGAGAAACGGTGAGCACCGATTCTCCGAGCGGCCTGTTGCAAATCGCGACACGCCATTTTGGGGGGGCTGGGAGAATCACAGGGGGTGCCAGAGCGGCGTGGCGTGATTCGCCCGGCCCTCCTGCGATTCTCCCACCTGGCGTAGGGTGCGGAGAATCGCGCCCCCCTATATTTCCATTGTTTAATCTCTTCCTGAATCTCATTTTCTTGTGATTATCAACATCGAATGCCACCTGCCTCCTATCAACCCACCTTCCAATTGGTCAATGGTTCAATTGTTCTTTGTTTGATCATGCTACTACTAATGCTCACTGTGTTTGATTGGTTAAGCCTGAGTCTGACCCACCTCTCAGCCACCCCCCCCCTCCCCCACCAAGACCTGACCTGACACACCCTCTCCAACGATGCCCCACCTGACCTTGACCCCCCCCCCCCCCCCCCCCACCCCACCCCTCTGCCAAATCCTACCCTCTTACTTTACACATTTATCTTCTCCCTGGACTGTCAAGGATATTCAAACTCGGCTGGACTTTTAAGTTCCCTGCTTTGCGGAAATTAGTGCTCCAAAAAAAGCAGAGTGGGTTCCTTTCATCTGAAAGAACTGCCCTCAATCCATTGCCTCCACAGAATCCCTATTGTGCAGAAATAGGCCATTCAGGCCATCGGGTCTGCACCGATCCACTGCAAGAGCACGCTACTTTTGACGACTCCGCCGCCATATCCACATAACCATGTAACCTATACATCTCTGGACACTCAGGGACAATTTTAGGATGGCCAATCCACCTAACCAGCACATCTTGGACTGCATTGCTGGTTTAACTGTTGGCTCCCCCTTCATGTTCAGCACTAATGCAGAGGTTTTCACCTTTAGAGAGGTCGGCATGCAGTCGCGATGAGAGAACACACACTGGGGGGGGGGGGGGGGGGGGGGGGGGGGGGGACCCACTTAACCTGCATGTGGCAGGAGGAGTAGGTGCTACAAATACTTGGTGGACAGTATGTGGACAGGTTTGCTGGCTTTAGCGACCATCCAACAAGGTAAGCCCATATTCCAACTCCTGCTTGCTGGCAGCTAACACTTAAAGAGTGTTTGACTTATGAATAGAGGTGGTGATAGCTGATCCATTGGCAGAGTCCACAGGTTCAGCACTAGGAGGGTTGATTTAGCCAGGGAGGAGATTAACCCCAGATTCACTGGGTGGGGAGGTTGGTGAGAGAGTGCAATTTGGTGTTGCTGCTCATAAGAGGGATGAGTGTCACGGTGGGCTCCATGAAGGATGCCAAGAAAGGCAAAGGGAATCAAGCCTGGGACTACGGCAAGGGACAGGAGCCTCTCCGGTCCCCCCAGCTGCATTTTTCGTAAAGGTGTGGCGTTCACTGCTGTTACTATTCTTTCTTCATGCAGCTTGCCAGTGGGATTTCACATTAAAGCTACCCCACACCGCTAGGAAACCCATGGGTGGGTAAAGAGAATCCCAATGGCGGGAGAAATTTGGCCACTGTATTTTGAAGTTGAACTAAGCTCATAATCGACCTTCACATGTTGACCATATTTTATCGGGATTCGTAAGATGGTCATCAGACAGACGTGGGGCGGGATTATCCGTCGGCCGTATCAAAATCGGGAAAGGCGATTGAGGGGAGAATCAGTTTTAATACTGAAAGCGTGGCGGGCGCCGGGTTCACGCCTAATTGCAATTCTCCAGTGTCTCAACAGCGGCATCAATGTGTTTCCGTTAGCACGTACAGTAAATGGTATTTGCATACCATTAGCGGGCTTGACCTGGTATTCTCTGGGACCTCCGCAATTCTCCACCTCCAGCGGGAGGAATTCCTGACGGCATGGTTAACTTGTTCTTTGAAAAAACGTAAAACAGGTCCTTGTGCTGCTGAGGGGGAGAGAGGGGGTACCGAGAGTGTCCACCATCGCCATAGTGTGCTGACAGTTGTGCCGCTGCCTGGGGGGGGGGGGGCTTCTGCCTTGGCCGGGGGGGGGGGGCGGGGGGTGGCCACGAGGTGAACTATGGAGCAGGGGTGGAGGGGCATGGAACACCATTGCCGCAGTCTGCAAGGCAGCCATGCAGCTGCGCACACCGCTGACTGCCCACTGTTGTATGGGTATCCCCCCAGGTGCCCTCTGGCCCCAGTCGACCCATCAACAGGATTGGAGCACTCCAGCGCAACCAGTGCCATCTTGTTCGCTGGGATGGTGTGTGTGGGGAGTGAGGTGTGTACATGCCTCCTGAGTGTCAATCACAGGCCAGAGTCAGACACCGTTGTTCTTTGGAATCGGTCATGTTCCACGTGCTGCCTATGCTAGCCCCTCAATGGCTGCTGAAACGGCCCGGGTGCGGCATCAGTTTGGTTCTTGTAGAAGTGCACGAATCCTGCCTGGGCATCAACACAGTCTCAGGAATGGAAAATCCCACCCCTGATGTGTTCAGTCTGCAGAAAATGTCATTATGTATGGCAATTTTAATTTTCTTTTAAAATATTTTTATTCTCCTGTTTCACATTTTTAATAGTTTTTTTTAATCTAGTTTGGAAATATTAAGGTCCAGAAAATATATCTGTCTGCTGCAAAGTGTAAACGAAACAGTTAAAAAAAAAGCAGACTCTGCCATTTAATTTTTGCCCCTGCTTAACTTCACAGCAGATAAACATTTTCTGCTCTCCCAAATTCAAAAATTCTTACCGAGGCCCTGATACCTTGCTGGCTGGAGCAAGGTGCAATGCTGGTAGCATAGTGGTTAGCACAGTTGCTTCACAGCTCTAGGGTCCCAGGTTCAATTCCCAGCTGGGTCACTGTCTGTCCAGAGTTTGCACATTCTCCCCGTGTCTGCGTGGGTTTCCTCCGGGTGCTCCGGTTTCCTCCCAGAGACCAAAGATATGCAGGTTAGGTGGGCCCTGCTAAATTACCCTTAGTGTCCAAAAAATGTTAAGTGGGGGCTACTGAGTTACGGGGATAGGGTAGATACGTTGCCTTCAGTAGGGTGCTCTTTGTAAGGGCTGGTGCAGACTCAATGGGCCGAATGGCCTCTTTCTGCATTGTAAATTCTATGATTCTATAATGAGTGGAATCCTAAAAAGGCTGCAAAATTCTTGCACACTGTGAGTCTTGATAGTTGCTTCAGTTCCACAACAACTCTTTTCTGCTGCTGGATGTGAACGATCGAAGTGTATACTCTTCTCTATCAAATCTTCAAAAGCTGCCCTTCCACCCAACCAGCTTGTTATATTCTTCTTTTCTTTCACGTAAAAATATCCATCATACATGAGGATTGGTGAAACGACAATATGGGTTCTTTATTTGAATTTAAAACTATGTCGAGATAGATTTACTAGGGAGCTGAATATAATACATATGGGGTGCGATCCAATGGCCATGCTGTCCCCAAAAAGTAGCTCACCCCGTTGCAGCGTGGCCATTGAAATCTGGGAGACCCCGCTCCCGGGATCCACCCAGCTCGCGATGCCTCGAAAGACTCAATGCAATGGCGCGAAACATTGGGCGAGATCACTTTTTAACAAATCTGCATATTAGAGCCAGAAATAGGCATAAGGTGCAGCATTTTCATCTCCGAGGCTTATAATGGGAGTTGAGACATTTCCTTGCTCTGCATGCCCAGCAGGGGAGTAAGTGCCAGCAAAGCAGGATGTTCATTTATGCGGGGGTTTGGGTGCTAAGAGGAGTGGGACTACCATCGCCGGAAAGAGGTCAGAGGCGGTCTCAGTGGCTGCCAGGTGCCAAAACGGACAGTTTAAATACCCACAGTGCCCTGGGACTTTGTCCCAGTTAACATAAACAATGCCCTCACCCCAACACACCCCAGGCCTCATTCATGCCACCTCATACCGCTTACCCATATCCCATGGCCCCTCATACCCACCATGCCAATCTGTGCCCCTTCCGTTATCCCTCCCAACAACCCTAATTCTTCCATGCCAAGATATGTTACCACCCATTCCCCATGGCTGCTCATAACTTCCATTCCCAGCTATGCCTCCCCACCTCCCTCCTTAGGCCCCTCATAGCCTCCATGCCATTCAATAATCCTACCCATCACCCATGGCCACTCATACCCTGTATGCCAAACTATGGCAGGCCCATTTACCCACTACACAATAAGTATAGAACCAATGAGCCCTGTAGTGACAATAGGGTGTGTTTAAAAAGTTTTCAAATGTAATTCAATCATAACTCTTCACTTTCCTGAAACAAACATTTTTACTTTTACCCAATAAAAATGTCAATCATCTGCATTCTTTAACTTATCAATAACAGAACTGTGAGCACATGAAACCACTTTATTTTGTGTATGTAAATATTGTGAAATTGACAGAACAGACCAGAGTACCAGAGCAGTTATTCAAGCAATGTTTCCCCGAGGTGCATCTGCTTCAACACTCTAATGGCGATCTGAGCTCTCAGCCAGGCCTCGTAATGCATTCTATACGGTCACTATAGAGTGTATACTGGGTGAATGGGCATTGGAGCGCCATAGTTTCCCATGTCGGGTATGAAGGACCAGAGGAGCTGGATGAGGACATAGCCTTCCATGATGGATTGCATGGGAGCATGGGTAAGGCTTTTGAAACTGAACTTATTTTACCTCTGAGGTGCAGTGAACTATGGGTTCTTGAAAGGTTAGCCTAACTCCATGAAAATTGCAGAAGACTAAGAGATGCCTGTACCCTCAATGGAGCTGGCCAGGTTGGGAATACAGAGCTCGTGATCCGTAGCATCTGGCCCACACTGGTAAAAATCAGAAACCTCAGGAATGAGATCGGGATACCCAGAATCTGGTCCTGGCTGCCAACGTCACACCCCCCGCAGAGTCTTTCATAAAAATCCAGCCCCAGGTAACTCCATTTGAAAGTTGCACATATATATCAAATCATAGTCCACAAACATCTTTCGCAATGATGTAAATCTAATAATTATTTATCATTCAGAGATAACATGATTTTATTTCTCAGGCATGGTATCCAGGGACAGACGAGAAACATCAGGATTGATTCTCTGCCGCATTGGGAATTCCGCGATCTGTGGAGTTAGGGGATCTCTGGTGGGGCTCTCTTTAATTAGAGCATCTCTGGAGGGGTCAGGTCACTCCCATACTGTGGGAGGGGCAGGGCGTGGGGTGACTCAGAAAATCTGGGGGAGGCTGAATTACATACTGGGGTGGGGATGAATTGAGTTGCAAAGAGATGGGGGGGAGGGGGGTCCAGCCACCGGACCTCGTTATTGGGCCACCTGCTCAGAATGGCGGTCCGCTACTGGGATTCAATCCCTCGTCATTCTCGCCATGCAGAAATTTGCTTGGCTAAAGATTGGGAATCGCTCCCTAAATCAGGTGCGATTCAGCTTCGGCGGGACAACATGGGGCGGGATTCTCCATTCCCGACGCTGATTTCATAATCACCGGTTGGCAGGAGCATCCCTTTTTACGATGAAATTGTGGACGGTTTTCGGATGCTCTGCCCCCTTCAAAGCGATAATCGGTGAGCACACCGCACGTCATTGGGACGGCCTCAGGACCTCACCTGAAGGCCCTCCCGGTACTCCGCCCCCGATGGGCGGAGTTCCCGACCGCGTGGTTGACTCATGATCTCAGTGGTCGGGACCCGGCGTGGTGACTGCGGACTGTGTCCAACGCAGCCAATAGTCAGGCGGGAGCTGTGCTGCTGGCTGGGGGGGGGGGGGGGGGGGGGCTTCAATGAGGTCTGGGGGGGGACAGGTGGGGGGTGGTCCGGGGGTGGCACGGTGGTGTCCAGGGGGGCACTATCTGACTGGTCAGGTCTACGCACGGCCAGCGCCATGTTGTACGGCATGACTGCTGCAGGCCGCCACTGTGCGCATGGGCGGCCACGGACCCGGCAATACTCCAGGCATTTATATCGAGAAGGCCATGTGTTTTATGTGGCGCGGCTGCTCGCCCCTCACTGGTCGGAGGATCGGTGCTGGGGCCTTGCGTATTTTTCCCACCGAAAATGCCAAGGATGCTCTGGACATAGCCCCAAAATCGGAGAATCCAGCCCATAGACTTTGATCCCGGCGGGATTCTCCATTCCGGCTGCAGTGACTGGAGACTTGGCTGAGCGCCAAATTCTCCATTCTCACTGGCAGCGGCAGCGAGGCAGACTCACAACAGGGAATCCCGCCAACAGTCTCCCAAATGGAGAATCCCGGCCACAATCTTTTATTCCTGTTGCATTTACCGTGGTTCATCGAAACTGAACTTCACAGTTCAATGCAGCCATTTCGCTAACATAAAACATGCCTTCTCCACTATTTATTAAATCCCTAGAGTGCAGAAGGAGGCCATTCAGCCCATCAACTCCACCTAACCTGCACATCATTGGACTGTGGGTGTAAACCGAACACCCAGAGGAAACTGATGCATACACGGGGAGGAAGTGCAAACTCCACACAGACAGTGAGCCAAGGCCAGAATTGAGCCTGGAGCTGTGAGGCAACAATGCTAACCACTGTGCCACCATGCCACCAAAGTCAGATTTTTCTTCTGTTAAAAAGGAGGAATTAGCATTTTGAAAGCTGTATTTACGGAGGTTGAAGTCCATGAAAGACAAATGGCAAGAAAAGTTTCAAAGAGGAATGCAAAGAAACGGACATTCAGTTATCTCCAAAGTGGCCATAAATGAATAAACCCGTACGATAATTATACATGCACACTTACAGAAGGCTGAAGCCACTTTAGCTCGTCTCATATTACCTCAGAGTGTAGCAGGGTAAGAACATTTCCATTTAACTTCATTGATCAGGCAATCTGACGGGGAGAAAAAGAGTTATGAGCTACAACAGAAATATTCTCCAGCTCCTTCAAAACATTACAGTTGTCAAAGAACCATCCCCCTTCAGAAATGTGAACAAATGAGGCATTCATTTATGCAGCATTTGATTGAAGAGATAAAATTAGATTTCATTATTCTGTGCCCATTCCCTCTTTAATGTTTCGCTGTATACCTGTTGCCCTTTTTAGTTCTGCTTCTACAATTAATGGCTGTAACCAATTTGTGCGTGTGTACTTTTTTCTTGCGGCTTTGATCTGCCAACTTTAAACACTGATGTCGAATGCATCAGTGGCAACTTCCTGCAGGTGTTCACCACCCGCACGCCTGGGGCTTCAACCAACGTGCAGGCCGATAAGCATCACACAGGGGAAGGAATAGGAATACAGGACATTCTGAAACTGGGGGCAGCAGCGGGGAGAGTGCGATATTTCTTTTTCTTTGTGAACTTTGAAAACTGGGCACTGGGGTTATAAAAAGATTTGCTCAATTCGATTTTCCCCTAATAAAGATCATTTGAAATGAGAGCCAGGTAAGCCATTCAGCCCATTGAGTCTGCTCCGCCATTCAATAAAATCATGACTGATCTAATTGTGGCCTTGTCTCCACTTTCCAGCCTGTCGCAGGCAACCCTTAACTCCCTTGTTAGTCAAAAATCTGTCTCACTCAATCTTGAATGTATTCACTGACCCAGTTTCCACTGCTCTGGGGAAGCAAATTGAACATCTTCCCACCAGCCTCAAAACTGACGCCTGGCAGGAAGAAGCTCTTAAGTGACCAAAACATCCAGTTGGGTCAGTGGGACGGGACTGGAAGGGTGGCAGGAAGGCCACCGGGGAATTTTAAGGGGCCCACTTAAACACACAAGATCACCATGACTAATTAGAAAGCCCCTACTAAAAAAGCCACAGACAAAACTCCACGGGTGAAATTCCCCGTCCAGCGAAACGCGATTGGGCAGAGAATTGCCCGTGAGCCAAAAATTGAGGCCGTCACCAGGCATCTAACAGAATGCAATGCTCCGGTTCCTCAACAGTAGTGTCAATGCGTGGCATATCATCAACGCTCCTGACCTAGTATTTACCGGGTCTCCCACGATGCTTCACCTCTGTGAATTTCACTTGTGGTTTTAAAAATCGGAAAATAGGGGCCATGGCTGCTGAGGGAGATAGAGGAGGTAAGACATGTTCCCAGGGGTGTCACCCTGGCTGGGCTGACTGGGGGGGGTGGAGAGAGAAGCATAAGCCAGGGCCGGGCGGGAGGGTGTAGCATATTGTGACAAGGGGTGACCAGGGGATCGGCCGTGGCATTGGGGTGAGAAGCCCTGGGATCGGGGCAGTGTCCAGACAGGGACTGCTATTGCCCTGGCCTGCAGGGTAGCCATCTTATGTGCTCCCCACTGACCACCCACCTTGACCCGTGGTTGTGCAGATTGACACCGGCCTTATGGTTGCACCCACTGCCCCAATCAGTCAGTTCACCCCACCAATCCTTCACCCCCCTCCCCCCTCCCCCCCTCCCACCCCCCCCCCCCCCCTGCCCTGTACAACCTTTTCCTCCCCTCCAACAGAATTTGATGAAATACCCACAAAAACTACAGACGCAAGTATTGTAAACAAAAAGGCTGTACCTCAACAAAGAAAACACAGAGGCAGTCTTTACTGTAAGGGGTTAATTTCAAACATATCAATATTGAATTGAAAAGGATACTATTAAAGGACATTGGGATATTAATTAAGAAGCTGAGAAGGCCATTGTGACAAACAACCATCACAGCATTCGCATTGGTCAATGTTTACAGGCATTACAGCTTTTGAGCCAGAGATAGAACATAGAACATAGAAATGTACAGCACAGTACAGGCCCTTCAGCCCACGATGTTGTGCTGAACTAGTCTGAAACTAAGATCAAATCAACCTACTCCCAATCATTCTAGTGCACTCCATATGCCTATCCAATAACCCCTTGAAAGTTCCTAAAGTGTCCGACTCCACTACCATAGCTGGTAGTGTGTTCCACATCCCAACCACTCTCTGAGTAAAGAACCTACCTCTGACATCCCTCCTATATTTTCCACCATGAACCTTCCAGTTATGCCCCCTTGTAACAGCTACATCCATCTGAGGATAAAGTCACTGAACATCCCTTCTCATCATCTTATACACCTCAATTAAGTCACCTCTCATCCTCCTTCGCTCCAATGAGAAAAGCCCTTGTTCCCTCAACCTTTCCTCATAAGACCTACCCTCCAATCTAAGCAGCATTCTGGTAAATATCCTTTGCACCCTTTCCAATGCTTCCACATCCTTCCTATAATGAGGTGACCAGAACTGCATACAATACTCCAAATATGGTCTAACAGTTGCACAGTTGCAGCATAACCTCACAGCTCTTAAACTCAATCCCTCTGTTAATAAATGCTAACACACTATAGATAACACACTTTAATGGACTCCATTGTTTTTGGTTATGGAAATAATATTAATGCTGAACAAGTCTGTTTGAATAAAAGGATTGAAAGGTATCGAGCACAGACCATCCATCAGGATGGCTTCAAGCAATATGTTCAGGATATTATTTTTTTTAAATTTAGAGTACCAAATTCATTTATTTTTTCCAACTAAGGGGCAATTTATCGTGGCCAATCCACCTATCCTGCACATCTTTTGGGTGATTGGGGCGAAACCCATGCAAACACGGGAAGAATGTGCAAACTCCACACGGACAGTGACCCAGAGCCGAGATCGAACTTGGGATCTCAGTGCCGTGAGGCAGAAATACTAACCATTGCTCCACGGTGCTGCCCTATGTTCATGATATTCTGATAGGACTTTATATGCAGGACAAGATCGAAGGTTCTGGTACTGCAGTCAAGAAGAAGCAATGTGGGGAATGATCAACCTGGCTCGTGATCCTACAATTCACACCGGAAGAACGAACCTCTTGAAGATATTAAGTTGTCAGCCAAAACCAAATGGTATTGGGGCAACCTACCCCTGCCACTAAATATTTGGGTTTTTGCCCCGACAACATGCAGACATCAGGGTGAACTGGCTCTACCACTCCTCCCACCATCCTCACTGGCGTTAGTCCCACCCTACAAGTGAGCGACACCTGCTGTAGGGGTGCCAAAGGCCATGTCATCTTCTGGCTCCCACTTCACCCCTTGGTAGTGTCATCATGGCACTGCTCCATGGCAGCTTGATAGTTCTAACCTGACAGTGCCAGCCTGACACTGCCAGGTTGGCTCTGCCAGGGTACTGGGGCAGTGCCAGGGAACGATCCAGCCATGTCCGTGACAGGGCTACAAATACCCCTGACACCCTGATATGGCCATCACATCTATCCAGAGAATTATACAGTGACTGCGAGAAGGTCCTCATTGACGAACTCTTGGACTCTAAATTGTGCCAGGGGCTTCTTTGGTGGAAAACTACCTCCAGTACAGGCATGCTGTTCAGACATAAGACACTGAAAAAGACCCACTATGAATAAAATGCAGTCAGAAAGAGCACCTGCGCTTTCCAAGAAAGATCTCAGAGATAATGGACCATGAAGTGTTATAAAAACAAATAAAACCAGACCCTCCTTTGAAAGAGCCTTCAGCTGTCAATCAAGATGCTTGTAAAAGTCAATGGGTTGTGAAATGGAAAGTAAATAATGCAGTTAAAAGCTTCTCGGCAAGTAAGCAAACCCAGAGGCTTGAAAACGTTAATGGAGTATGAAATGGAATGTAAGCAAAGAACCATAAAGCTTTTCAAGGCAATAGATAGAAGAATTGCACATTCAAACTGACAGGTCTTTGAAATAGACATGCTGGCAGAGAAGTCAAAGCTTTTCAGAGCAACAGAGTTAAGACTAGCCACATGGCCGCCATCCTGGGGGAGCCACCTGACCAGATCTCCTCTAGCCTAGCACGAGCCCTGCAAACCCCACCTCCCTCGATGGACTCGCCCCCTCTGCACCATGGCAGAGGCTACGTTTTCCATGGGCACCCCAGACATAAGTGTGCAAATGGTACTCAGCTCCTTACTCACCCTTACATTCTAAGACACCTGGTTCCCGCTTTTAAGGACCTGCAGTGACTTGCGACCGGGTGACTTCCTGCTGGGGGGGTCAAATGCGCGGGAGCATTCAGTGCGGCTGCTGCATTCAACTTTAATACCATTAATGAGATTAAAATGAATGTAAACGAGCTCTGATCAGATTCTCGCCCTTTCTGGTTGGGAGCCTGACCAACGCCACCTAGTGTGGGCCAGGAGCATTGGAAACTGTTCAATGCCTGCTGCAAATCCCATTTCCAGCTTCTCCTGACATTCTCTAGACATAGCAACATTTGTATCGGGCACTACACAGCTGGAAAATCGCCCCCTTTGTATTCTCCTCACAACTTGCTTTTCCATCTACATTTGTGTCATCAGCAAATTTGGCGACAATTGGAATCGGTCCCTTCACCCAAGTCATTGCTACAAATTGTAAATAGCTGAGGCCCCAGCACTGATTCCTGTGTCACCCCATCAGTAATAGTTTGTTAACCTGTTAATGACTCATTTAACCTACCTCTTTGGGGTGGATTCTCTACTGCCCGTGGACAGTAACGTGGCTCCCAATGCTCCCACAGGAGCAGACCCTCCATATCAGTGACCCCCATATCAGTGACCTCCCATATCAGACACCCCCATATCAGACACCCTTACTGGAAGCTAAAGAGCAGTCCATGCAGAAACAGTGAAAATTCACAGATTTTACACTTACAAAGAACAAAGAAACATACTGCACAGGAATAGGCCCTTTAGCCCTTCAACCCTGCGCCGATCATGCTGCCCGAGAAACCTAAAACCTTCTACACTTCCGGGGTGCGATTCCTTCTATGCCCATCCCATTCATGTATTTGTCAAGACGTCCCTTAAACATCACTATCGTACCTGCTTCCACCATCTCCTTCGGCAGCGAGCTCCAGATACCCACTAGAAGCAAAAAACCCCCGTCACAAATCACCTCTAAACTTTGCCCCTCCCACCTTAACTGATGTCCCCTAGTAATTAACTCTTCCACCCTGGGAAAAAGCTTTGGATTATCCACTCTGTCCATGCCCCATATAATTTTGTAGACTTCTATCAGGTTGCCACTCAAACTCCGTCATTCCAGTGAGAACAAACCAATTTTAGCCAACCTCTCCTCATAGTTAATGCGCTCCATACCAGGCACATCCTGGTAAACCTCTACTGCAACCTCTCCAAAGCTTCCACATCCTTCTGGTAGTGTAGCCATCAGAACTGAACACTATATTCCAAGTGTAGCCTAACTAAGTTCTATACAGCTGCAGCATAGCTTGCCAATTTTTATACTCAATGCACCAGCTGATGAAGGGAGCATGTCGTATACCTCCTTGATTACCTTCTCCACCTGCATTGGCCACTTTCAGTGACCTGTGGACCTGTAAAACCAGATCTCTCTGACTATCCCTTACACCTGCTGCCTCAGACAGAAGTGTAGAAAGCAGCAACCATTACTTCATAGAAAGCCAAAACGCACTGCAAGGCTTTAAACACCCCCAGAACCTTTGATCGGTGAGGTATCTATTCCCTTTCAAAGTAAAATAGCTGTTAATAGGCTGTGACTGACAGGGTAATAGATTCCAGAGAGCCAGATATCTGGATTGCCTATTTTCATCTCCCTTCACGTTTGAATGCATCTAAAATAATCTGATTTGAAGCTAACCATAATGTTTATAAACACCTTGGAGGTAAGTGCTCTGATGGGGGATCTTTGATGATAGGTCTCTGATATAGCGGGGTCTCTGATGTGGGGAGATCTCTGATTGGATATGAGGTCTCCGATATGGGGATATCCGGGGTGTCTGATGGGGATGTATGATGGGGGGGGGGGGTCTGATGGGTGTTCTGGTGGGGGGTCAGTAGTGAAGGTCGGGTCATCCAAATGCACACATGTTGTTTGAGGGTGGGGTGACTCAGCCATTCCAATGGTGGGGAGTGAAGGTTACCCCCTACTTGTCAGCGGGAGGAGGGCAGAATTTAAATCGTCTGGGGAGGGGGACCAGCCACCAGACCTCGGTGTCGTGTTGCCCACTCAAAATGGCGGCTCAACAGCGGGATTCGGAGCGGAACCTCGGAAGCTAACGGCAAAATCGGATTCAGCAAAGGGGCGGAGACTCCCTGATGACACCAATATCGGGGGCTGCACTGCTTTCACGATGCTCCTCCCCCTGAAAAGCACCGTGCTCTAGGAGTATGCCGCATGCTGTACCCACGGCCTCAGGCCATTGCCTGACGCTCGCCCTGCGATGCTCCATACCCGACCAGCCGAGTTCCTGACGGCGTGGGACACGTATGGTCTCACCCGTCGTGAACTCAGCATGGCAGCTGCGGACTCAGTTCAGCACCGCCACAGTCGGGGGAGGGCTGATCTGAGGGCGGTGGGGGGGGCTTCATTCAAAGAACAAAGAACAAAGAAAAGTACAGCACAGAAACAGGCCCTTCGGCCCTCCAAGCCCGCGCCGACCATGCTGCCCATCTAAACTAAAATCTTCTACACTTCCTGGGTCCGTATCTCTCTATTCCCATCCTATTCATGTATTTGTCAAGATGCCCCTTAAATGTCACTATCGTCCCTGCTTCCACCACCTCCTCCGGCAGCGCGTTCCAGGCACCCACTACCCTCTGTGTAAAAAACTTGCCTCGTACATCTCCTCTAAACCTTGCCCCTCGCACCTTAAACCTATGCTCCCTAGTAATTCACCCCTCTACCCTGGGGAAAAGCCTCTGACTATCCATGGGCTGGGGGCACTCTGGGGGGGTGGTCCGGGGCTCGGGAGCAGCTGAAGGGGAGGACTATTGTTACGGTCCAGGTCAGCGAGCTGCATCCACCATGAAGCACGGTGCAGCCGCTGCAGTCCGTCTCCATGCACATGCGCGGCCACGGACCCGGCAATGCTCCAGGCCATATCGGCAACTAGAGCTGGGAGCGCTACGCTGCCTGGCTGCTAGCCCCCACCCCCCCCCCCCGGAGCAGGGAATTGGTGGTCGTCATGCGCCAGCCGTGGGGGCTTAGCCTCCCAAACGGAGAATCCATCTCTCTGTTTCCTGTTAGCAAATTCTCTATCTGTACTAATTTAATAAGGACACGGAGAATCCACACTGAGTAAAATGAAGAAACATAGTTTAATTTCCAACACGATACGTACACTGCCCAGTTGATCCATATTGGATTCTTGTTCTGGTTGTTGCCTTACTGATTGACCTTTTATCCAGAGATTGATAGAGCTCGTACTCCCAATGTCCATATGGAAGATAACCATTCGTGTGATGAGAAAGAGATTGTCATCTGCATTATCATCTTAATTAACAAAGACGATTTGATGAAGTTAAAAATAAAACCGAATATCCAAAACACGGTTTGCGTCCTGAGCGACTCCAATGGGAAAATTTTACGACTCTAGGTGCTTGTAACCTACACTTGGAAGTTAAGAAGAAGAACTATTTAAACAAGTTCATGATAGTTCAATCACCAAGAACATCATTATTGGGCGCGGATGCCTGCGAGCAGTTACAACTGGTGAAGCGTGTCGACAGAGTGGTGTTAGAGTACTGCAACAACCACACACATTGGACAAATAATAAATAGATTTCCATAAGTATTCCAGGGAATTAGAATGTTTCCAATCCAGTACAAAATCCAGCTCAAGGATGATGCACGTCTAGTAATTCACCCGCCCAGAAGAGTGCCTGCGTCACTGACCGAACGCCTCAAGACCGAGCTTGACAAGATGCAGAGGTTAGGCGTCATAGAGAAAGAGGAAGAGCCAACTGACTGGGTTAACACGATGGTCTGTGTGAAGAAGCCGAACGGAGGCTTGTGCATTTGCTTAGATCCCAAGGATCTCAATGGAAACATGAAACAGGAACACTACCAGATTCCAAAAAGAAAGGAGATTACCTGTGAGATGAAAAATGCCACAGCTTTTAGCAAACTGGTAGGTGAGATTGGACAAGGACAACACATAGTTGTGCACGTTTAATACACTGTTCGGGCGATACTGTTTTTTAAGGATGTCGTTTGGCATCATCTCTGCATTGGAGATTTCCCACAGTGCGGTGGAACAGACCATGGAATACTCTCCTGGAGTTCGGGTTTATGTCGTCATCTGGGCATCTGGGCAGAGCACAATGAAAGACTATGACAAGTCATGAATAGGTTTGAGCAGTACGAGCTCAAGCTCAACGAAGACAAGTGTCAGCTCGGAATCAAAGAGATCACCTTTTTAGGAGCCAAGTTATCAGCACAAGAAGTACAGCCAGATCCTGAGAAGCTAAAAGCCATTGTCAACATGCCTCGTCCGCATGACAAGAAAGCGGTACTACGTATGCTTGGAATGGTGAATTTTGCGGGAAAATTCATCCCCACCTTAGCCTCAAAACAGTGCACTTCATTCAGGAATTTAATAAGGAAGGCTGTTCCTTTTGAATGGACAGTCAGTCATGAGACAGAGTGGTCTAACCTGAAAAATGCATTGACCACTACACCAGTTTTAGCGTTCTTTGACTCAGCAAAGAACACAAAGATATTGACTGATGACAGCTAGAATGGTCTAGGAGCAGTTTTGCTACAGGTAAATGCTGACAGGACATGGCAACCAGTAGCATATGCATCCAGGACAATGACAGAAACTGAGAAATGGTATGCCCAAATCGAGAAAGACTTGTGACATTATACATGTGAAGTTAATGTTATATTAAGCTGAGCCACTAGAGGGAGCTAAGGGACAGTACTATAAATAGCACTGGTTCTTGGGCTCGGGGAGACCAGGGGCTGGATTCTCTGCCGTCAGGATGCTCTGTTTTGTCAGCAGCCCGGATGTTTCCCGATGGCGTGGGGCTGCCCCACAAAGGGAAATCCCAATGACCAGCCGATGAAACAGAGCATCCTGCCAGCATGCTGAACCAGAAATCTGGCACGGCGGTACGGAGAATCCAGCCCTAGATTTGGAGTTCACAAAGATAACATTCATAGTATATTGCAGAGTTGTTAAGATATAATTGTTATAATTAGTAGATAGAGATAGTGGCCGGGATTCTCCGCTACTCGGCGGGGCGGGGGGTCCCGGCGTGTCGGAGTGGCGTGAACCACTCCGGCGTCGGGCCTCCCCAAAGGTGTGGAATTCTCCGCACCTTTAGGGGCCAAGCCCTCACACTGAGGGTCTAGGCCCGCGCCAGAGTGGTTTCCACTCCGCCGGCTGGTGTGAACGGCCTTTGGCGCCACACCAGCCAGGGTCGAAAGGACTTCGCCAGCCGGCGTAAGTCCGCGCATGCGCCGGAGCGTCAGCGGCTGCTGACGTCATACCGGCGCATGCGCAAGGGAGGCGGTTTCTTCCTCCTCCGCCATGGTGAAGGCCATGGCGGAGGCGGAAGAAAAAGAGTGCCCCCACGGCACAGGCCCGCCCACCAATCGGTGGGCCCCAATCGCGGGCCAGGCCACCGTGGGGGAACCCCCCATAGTCAGATCGCCCAGTGGCCCCCCCCCCCACGACCCCGGAGCCCGCCCGTGCCGCCAATCCTGCCGGTCAGGTAGGTGTTTTGATTCCCGCCGGTGGGAGAGGCTGGTCAGTGGCGGGACTTCAGCCCATCGTGGGCCGGAGAATAGCCACAAGGTGCCCACCGACCGGCGCGGCACAATTCCCGCCCCTGCCGAATCTCGGGGGGCGGAGAATTCTGGACGGGGATTGACGCCGGCCCCGGGCGATTCTCCGACCCCCAGGGGGGTCGTAGAATCCCGCCCAGTGTTAGTGGGTGTAGTTTAATTTGTATGTATGTTTGCTATTTAGAATAAGTGTCAAACTCAAATTTAGTAGTGTTAATAAAATTAGTTTAGTTCTTCCAAAGAGCTTTGTGTAACTTTGTGACCACTACGCCTTCCATCCTGAAAACCCCTCACAAAGGTCACCACAGGACCTGTGGTGGGAATGGAGAAATTCCACAATTATGTTTATGGTCTGTTGTGGCTCACGGTGGAGACCGATCATAGACCACGAGTGTCCATTATTCAAAAGAACCAGCATGAGATATCACCTTAAATCTAGAGGCTAGCCATGAAGTTACAGAGGTACGACTTTGAGCTAGTGTATTTGCCGGGCAAATACATAGTGGTTGCAGATGCCCTTTCCAGAGCAACCGAAATAAGGAGCAGCAGACATCTCTGAAATATTACAGGGACATGTCGATCTGGTGATGGAAACCCTGCCTGTGTCCGACAACAATTCCAAATTCATAAAGGCTGAGACAGAGAAGGATGAAACCTTGAAGAAGGTAGTCCAGAATATGAGACAGGGATGGCCTACAGACTCATGCTCAAAGTTCTGAAATTTAAGGCATAAACTGAGCTACATCAATGGCTGTGTGCTCAGGAAAAACAAAATAGTTATTCCACAATCACTACTGCACATGATCCTTGTGCAAATTCAAGAAGGGTACTTGGGGATTGAGAGGCGAGCCAGAGAATCGGTTTATTGGCCAGGGAATCAATCCAGACATTCAACTAACAGTGGAACACTGTGAAACATGCTGAAGATATCAGAATCATCAACGCAAGCAACCCATGACTGAAAGTGAGTTAGTCAATAAACCATGGATGAAGGTCGGGATTGATCTATTTTTACTTGGCTGGCATTGAATACATATTGCTAATTGATTTCTATTCCAACTACCCAGATGTAATGAAACTACCAAATTCCAACAGTGCCAGCGTGATCTGATGTGCAAAAGAAGTTTTTGTACATCATGTTTACTGCAAATTGTCATGAGTGACAACAGTCCCTGCTTTGGCAGTTGGGAGTGGCAGGATTTCAGTAGGAGATATGATTTCAAGCATGTCACCTCCAGTCCGCACCATCTTCAATCCAACGGGCAAGCAGTAAAAGGGGTCTTTGCTCAAGAAGGCCATTGCTTCACACATTGGCCCGTATCTAGCCCTGTTGGCGTACCGTACCCACCACTGAGTAGTGGATTAGCTCCAGCTCAATTGCTAATGGTTAGGAAGCTGCAGACAACACTTCCCACCATTCCTGAAGAAATCCATAATGAGCCCATTATGCAAAAGCCATTGCTCAAAAGCAGAAACAAACACACTACTACAACCGCCCCAGCAGAATGTTGGACTGTTTGTGACCAGATGATCGTCAGAGTTGAGACACCACAAGGATGGTAAATTAACCAGACTTCCTTGTCTTCACCTGAAGCACTGCGACAGTTCACCAGGGTTCAAAGACAAACTGATAGACTTAATTTATGAACATCACCTGCCTGATTATTTGAATTTATACAGAGTTATATCAACACATTTAGTAAAAATGTAAATACTTTGAAGCTAAAAGTGCATCTAAAAAGAAAAGAAAATCCAAAAAAAGGGAGATGTGATGATGAGTAGATTGTCATCTGTATGTAAATAATAATATGTGTATAACTGTTATAGTTCCAGCATCCGACCACCAGGCAGTGTGAGTATGCAAACACGGACCCGGCCACACATGTTTTCCAGGAGAAGGTGTAAGTAAGGAGTTTGTCGCAGTCATATATTAGACTAGCTCTGTAGTATCTTTGTGTAAGTTAGTGTCAGACCATTATTTTCAACTGTATTAATCTTAGACATTTTAGTAATTCGTTCATGTACTGTTAGTAATAAATTACTTTGTTTTAAGTCTAATGTTCTTTGTTCACACCACAATATCAAGATTCAACCTTAGCCCAATCAAAGAACATTACAATTCCCATCCTGTATGTCCCGTGTGGGCCATTACAGCTAATATATCACCCCTCAAAGCATGAGTTCATATTTTATGCTGTAACTTTTAATGTGACACTGTAATGAATTCCTTTCTGAAATCCAAATATACCTTAACTACTTGTTCCTCTTCATTCACCTTATTTGTTACATCCCCGAAGAACCCTAATATATTTGTCAAACACTATTTCCCTTTCACAAGACCACATTGACTCTTCCTGATGTTTATCCTTATGTTTTACTAAATGTCCGACTATTACCTCGTTAATAATTGATCCCAGCATTTTCCCAGTGACAGATGTTAGACTAACTGATCCACCTTCCTGTCTCCCTCTTTTCCTGAACAGCAGTTGTTACATTTGTAGTTTTCCAATTTGCTGGGACCTTTCTAGAATCTAGGAAATTTTGGAAGATTACAACGGATGCACTATTTCTGTAGCCGCTTCTTCGGAATTCCTGAGGACAATTCTTCCCCAACTTTTTCCTGGTGTTATCCTGTGCTAATGTCTCCGACTTTGTGTGGTCCCAGGGCTGTTGGTTTGGTGAGGGAGCAGGGATATAATTTTAGCTGCTGGATGAGTGGGAGTTAGCTGCTGAATTGGGCGGGCGGGGAGGGGTTGGCTTCAGTGGCTGAGCAGGCAGTGGGAGTGGGTAGTTCCTGAGTGGGGAGGGGGTGTTTTAGCACCTGAATGGACGGGGGCTCAGGGGGAGGGGGAGTGGGGGACTGGATGGAGGGGGATGATGGGTTTGTGCTTTCACTGCTGAGTTGGTTGGTGATGTTTTGGATATTTTATCTTCTCGTGGGGCACAATGTGGGGTAGGGAGGGGTCTGAGCCAGAGGGATGTATGTTTCAGCTCCTGAGCTGGGAGCAGGGCTAGGGTGGGGATTGAGGGGGGAAGTGAAAGAAAGCCAAGCAATAGGCTTCTCAGTACTGTCAGCATTCACTCCTCATGTCAAGTGCGAATAGAACTGGCTGGGTCACTGTCTGTGCGGAGTCTGCACGTCCTCCCCATGTGTGCGTGGGTTTCCTCCGGGTGCTCCGGTTTCCTCCCACAGTCCAAAGATGTGCGGATTAGGTGGATTGGCCATGCTAAATTGCCCGTAGTGTCCTAAAAAAAAAGTAAGGTTAAGGGTGAGTTGTTGGGTTACGGGTATAGGGTGGATACGTGAGTTTGAGTGGGGTGATCATTGCTCGGCACAACATCGAGGGCCGAAGGGCCTGTTCTGTGCTGTACTGTTCTATGTTCTTAACACTAATATTTTGCATTCCAGAGAGTCAGCAGATAAACCTCAGTTCACACAACCATGATGATGGCTGAATACTCGATTTACTGAATTAAAATCTTGATTTTAAAAGAAAGAAATTGAATACAAACTGGAATCCTGCACGTTAAAGTTTTATAATGTTATCTGAAAACTGGAACAGAAAACGGTGAAAGACCGAGCACTCACAATCCTCAATCTAAGTTTCCCGAAGAAACTTCCTTGATAATGCTGTTTCACTCTGATCTGTTTACTTGCCCTGGGCTACCGACCTTCATTTTTTCCATCTGGAAAATAAATGATGCAAGAAAGGTCAAACACGAGGTGAACAACTTGCTCTCCCAAAAGTGCGTTTTTAAACAAGGGATCTAACTTCAGCGCCTGGAAAAAGTACATAAGGAAATTATAAAATGGGGCTGCTCTTTACAGAAGGGACAAGAGCAGCAAGTCAAGCACTTCAAACATTGTACTTCTGCGCAACGTACATGAAAAATCCAAATACGACAAAGTGATGCAGCTTCAGAACAAAGCAAACCAACAACCTAGCGCAGTGGTTAGCACTGTTGCCTCACAGCGCCAGGGACCCGAGTTCGATTCCCACCTTGCGTGACTATCTATTTGGAGTGCGCACATTCTCCCCGTGTCTGCGTGGGTTTCCTCCGTGGGCTACGGTTTCCTCCCACAGTCCAAAGATGTGTCGGTTAGGTGGATTGGACATGTTAAATTGCCCCTTGGGGTGAGGTTACAGGGCGGGGGATTAGGCCTAGGTAGGGTGGTCTTTCAAGGGATTGGTGCAGACTCGATGGGCCGAATGGCCTCTTTCTGTACTGTAGGATTCCATATTCTATATATAACCTGCAGTCAAATTGAGATCTAAACTTTTAACAGATGATTTTTGGAATGAAGTGGCAGATTAACCCACCCCTTTGCTCTCAGTAATGTACCATTCTGAATATCATCTGCTTTTTACGAACTATCCACATGTTTACAGGAATATACATTCAGACAAGTAACTCACCCAAACTGAGAGGGGAAACCAGGTAAAGTTCCATTGTATTGTCAGGCATAAGGCAGAGCATGTGCATACCTTATAATCACCCCACATGGTCATTGATCCAATTTATTGTTCATTATGGATAGTAATAAGTTCATTCTGATAACAACTGTTAAGTAAGTTTGATTGACATCAAAGTGCTGCAATTGATAAGCTCCCATGCGAAGTGAGATCATTGGTTTTATTCCAGGGAAAATCTATTCGTGTTGGAACCTGGGCCAAACTCCTGGCGTGGGATTATCTGTTGGCGGGATGCTCCGCTTCGCCGGCAGCGCACTCACGCCCGCGAGTTTCCCGGCAGCGTTGGGGTGGTCATAATGGGAAATCCCATTGGCCGGCTGCCGGGATGGAGGATTCTATTGCCGGCGGGGGAACGCTGCGCTGGGTCTGGCGGGACGGAGAATCCTGCCCCTGATCTCAAAAACACTAAAATTTAACAAAACGTCACTTCAATAAAATGACGTGCGGGATTCTCTGTCGGCTGACGCCGGAATCTGGAAACACAATTGGGCGGAGTTTTGTTTCCGACACCGAAATTGTGGTGGGTGCCGGTTTCACACCAAGTCTTAATTCTCCGCTGCCTTGACAGCAGCATCAATCCATTCCACTCTGCTTGGTATATCATTAGCGAGCCTGACCCGGTATTCTCTAGGGCCTCCGCAATGTTCCGCCTCTGCTGGGGCAGATTTTCGATGGCGAGGTTCGCGTGCTCACTATGAGGGAGAGAGAGGGGGTACGGAAAGTGTCCAACACCGCCATAGTTTGCTGACCAGAGGGCTTCTGTCAGGCCTGGGGGCAGTAGCAGGGAGTGGCCAGGAGGTGGCTGTAGGGTCGGGGTGGATGTGCATATAGCATCATTGCTGCAGCCTTCAAGGCAGCCATGCAGCTGCGCACACCGCTTACTGCCCACTGTAAATATGGGGCCATAGGTCATATGGGTTTCCTCCCAGGATCTCTCAGGTGCCCTCTGGCCCCAGCCGAGCCATCAGTGGGATGGATGTACTCCAGCGCAACCAAGCCATCTTGTTAGCTGAGATGGGTGTGTGTGTGGAGATTGCAATGTGTATATGCGGCTGCAGCCTGTCAGCCTCCTGAGTGTCAATCGCGGACCCAACGAGTTCCGCACCATTTCTCATTGGATTGATTGTGTTCCATGTGGCGCCGGCGCTAGCCCCTTAATGGTTGCTGAATCAGTCCAGATGGGGCGGCAATTTTGCTGTCATGGAAGCCCACAAATCCTGTGCCGGTGCCAACAATTAGTGTCAGGGACAGAGAATCCTGCCAGATATCTTTGAGGTTCCCTATTCAGTTTTTGATTTGAATCCACTCTATTACAGACTCTTTGGGCGAAATTCTCTGAGCCCCAGCAGGGTCGGAGAATCGCCTGGGGCCGTCCAAAATCCCGCCCCCGCCGTGGCAGAGATTTTCCGCCACCCGGGAAGTGGCTGTGGCAGGAATCTCGCCACTCCGATCGAAGAGGCCCCTGCGGTGATTCTCCGGCCCGGATGGGCCGAAGTCCCGCCGCTGGGAGGCCTCTCCCACCGCCGAGGTTTGAACCACCTCTGGTGACGGCAGGATCAGCGGCGCGAGCGGGCCCCCGGAGTCCTAGGGGGGGCGGGGGGCGATTGGACCCCGGGGGGTGCCCCCACGGTGGCCTGGCCCGCGATCGGCGCCCCCCGCTCAGACTCCGGGCCAGTGTCCTGGGTGCACTCTTTCTCCTTCCGCGGCCGCCACGGCCTTCGCCATGGCGGAAGCGGAGGAGAGACCCACATCACGCATGCGCCGGCAGTGACGTCAGCGGCCAGCTGCTGCTGACGTCACTGCTGGCGCATGCGCCGACCGGCAAAAGCCTTTTGGCCAGCCCCGCTGCCGGGGGCGCCGGTTTTTTGCGCCAGTCTTCTGGTGCCAACCGCTCCGGCGCAGGGCTGGCCCCCAAAGGTGGGGAGAATTCCCCACCTTTGGGGAGGCCCGACCCCGGAGTGGTTGGTGCCACTCCCCTACGCCGGGACCCCCCGTCACGCCGGGTAGGGGAGCATCCCGCCCTCTTTAGTGTTGTCTGGTTTGAGCATAAAAACTCAGCGTTACCTCAGCTCTCTGTTACGCTCAAGTGTGAGAGGGGGCTCCAAAGTTCATCTCCCCCCTTTTGATCCCTCCCACCTTCATTTGAAGATAAATTGTAAGAGCTGAACACCCCTCTCCCTCCTTTAGACAGTACATGTAGATGGGGTTTGTAATTACACTCGAACTGCCCTCCAAAATTTAATTATTCAAAATCTAGGATTACGGGTATTGGCTTGAATTCTCCAGCCATTGGGATTCTCTTTTCCTGCTGGCAACGTACCCCCACCCATGGATTTCCTGGCAGCATTGGTGAGGGGGGCTTCAATGGGAAATCCCATTGACAGGCGGTGGGAGGAGAGAATCCCGCTGTCAGCGAATGGTGTGCCACCAAGAAACACCCAGCAGGGAACCGGAGAATGCAGTGCATAGACTTTGACCGTCGGCAGATGCATGGAAATGCCACTGTTTGCAAGTTCCCTGACAAGCCACAGTCCTTCCTCAGTTGGAACTATATCGCCGTTCCTTCGTTGTCATTGGAATATCCTGGACATCCCATTCTTACAGCATGGTGGATGTACCTACTCCACATGGACTGCAGTGGTTAAAGAAGGGAGCTCACCACCACCTTCTCAATTAGGGATGGGCAACAAATGCTTTCCCAGCCAATGACACTCAAATCTCCTAAAAGAATCAACAAAACCAAGTAATTAATCTGCTTTACGTCTCTCCCACTGGAGTCCAAAAGAAATAAAATCTAGGAGAGCTGTACAACTGCCAAAATGTTACAAACAGAAAACAAGCATCAAGAATAGACCATTCAGCCCCTCGAGCCTGCTCCACCAATTAATATCATGGATAATAAGGTTACTCGCCAAGAATATATCAACCATTGCCTTAAAATATTCAAGGATTCTGCTTCCACCACCTTCTCAGGAAAGAGTTTAAAGATTCATGACTCTCTGAGGGAATTCATTTTGCCTCTTTCTCATTTTACATGGGCAACCCATTATTTTTCGACAGTGACTCCTAGCTCTGGATTCTCCCACAAGAGGAAAATACATGGGGGACAGGATTCTCCGGCCCGCCAGCCACGTTTTCCTGGCCGGCGCGCTCTCACCAGCAGCGGGATTCTCCGTTCCCACCACGTGCCAATGGGATTTCTATTGTGGCCACCCCACACCACTGGGAAACCTTGGCTTGGGTGCGCTGCTGCCGTAATGGAGAATCTAGCCGGTGGAGGATCCCGCTACCTCTCCGTATCCAACCTGCCAAGACCCCTCAGAATCTTGCATTTGAATCAAGTCGCCTCTTACTGTTCCAAACTCCAGCGGATACAATCCTGACCTGTCCAACATTTTCTCGGAGGACAACCTCCCCATTCCAGGTGTTAGTCTGATAAACATTCTCTGATGTAGCACGGTAGCATGGTGGTTAGCATAAATGCTTCACAGCTCCAGGGTCCCAGGTTCGATTCCCGGCTGGGTCACTGTCTGTGTGGAGTCTGCACGTCATCCCCGTGTGTGCATGGGTTTCCTCCGGGTGCTCCGGTTTCCTCCCACAGTCCAAAGATGTGCGGGTTAGGTGGATTGGCCATGCTAAATTGCCCGTAGTGTCCTAATAGTAAGGTTAAGGGGGGGAGTTGTTGGGTTACGGGTATAGGGTGGATACGTGGGTTTGAGTAGGGTGATCATTGCTCGGCACAACATCGATGGCCGAAGGGCCTGTTCTGTGCTGTACTGTTCTATGTTCTATGAACTGCTTCCAATGCATTTGCATCCTTCCTTTAATAAGGTGACCAATACTGTGCACCATACCCCAAATGTGGTCTTACGAATGCTCTGTATAGCATAACCTCCCTTAGCTTGCATTCAATTTTCCTCGTAATAAGTGATAACATTCTATTACAGGGGTGGGCAAACTACGGCCCGCGGGCTGCATGCGGCCCGCCAAAGTCATTAAAAAAAAAATTAAAATTTTTTTTTTTTATTTTTAATTATTTTTTTAAGGTTAATGGGGGGGCTGTTGGGTTACTTACTAGTATAGGGTGGATACGTTGACTTGAGTAGGGTGATCATTGCTCGGCACAACGTTGAGGGCCGAAGGGCCTGTTCTGTGCTGTACTGTTCTATGTTCTATATGAGGCGCCCAGAATCATAACCGGGTGAAGTAATTATTTTACTTAATATACTATGCGGCCCTTTAAAATTGTGAATTTCTGAATGTGGCCCTTGCACGGAAAAGTTTGCCCACCCCTGTTCTATTAGATTTCCTAATTACTCGCTGTACCTGCATACTAGCCTTTTGTGGTTCATGCACTAGGACACCCAGATCCCTCTAAATTCAGAACTCTGCAATCTCTCACCATCATGCCCCTTTTCATTCTTCCTGCCACAAAGAGTAATTTCACATTTTTCCAAATTATACACAATTTGCCAAATCTTTGTCCACTTACTTAACCTATCTTTATCTTTTGTAATCTTCACAACTTACATTGCTATCTTTATGTCATCAGCAAATCCGGCAACCATCCCATCCAATCCTTCATCCAAGCCATTTATATGTCAGTCAGGCGGCACAGAGGCACACTGGCTAGCACTGCTGCCTTACAGTGTCAGTCACCTGGGTTTGATTCTAACCTTGGGTGACGGTGTGGAGTTTTCACATTCTCCACGTGCCTGCCTAGGTTTCCCCCGGGTGCTCCGGTTTCCTGTCACAGTCCAAAGATGTGCAGGTTAGGTGAATTGCTCATCCTAAATTGCCTTTTAGTGTCCAAGGTTAGATGGGGTTATGTGGATAGGGCAGGGGCTGGGCCTAGGTAGGATTCACTTTCAGAGTGGGCTTGATGGTCTGAAGGGCCTCATTCTAGACTGTAAGGATTCTGTGATTTTATGATATAAATTGTAAACAGTTGAGGTCCCAACAATGATCCCTGTGGCACACCACTCGTTACATTTTGCCGACCTGAAAAAGACCCATTTATGCCCACTCTCTGCTTCTTGTCTGCCAGCCAATCACCTATCCTTCTGAAAATCTAGGTACAGTACATCCACCGTTTCCCCTTTATCCAAAGCATTTTTTAAATTCCTCAAAGATCTCCAATAAGTTGGTTAAACATCGTTTCCTTTTCATAAAACCGTCTTAACTCTGCCTGATTACCCTGCTATAACATCTTTAATAATAGCTTCCAACATTTCCCTATGACAGATGTTAGGCTAACTGGCCTGTAGTTTCCTGCTTTCTATCTCCCTCCCTTTTTTCAAGAATGGATTTGCACTTGCTCTCCTCCAAACTAATGGGACTTTCCCCTAATCTACTGAGTTTTGGAAAATTAACATAAATGCATGAACTAGCCACTTATTTTAAGACACTAGGATGAAGTCCATGAGGACCATGGCACTTGTCAGCCTGCAGCTCCAACAGTTTGCTCAGTATAATTTCTCTGGTCATTGTAATTTTGCTGAGTTTCTCCTGCCCTTCCATTTCCTGGTTTATAGCTGCTTCTGAGACGTTACTTGTATTCTCTACGTGAAGACTGATGCAAAATACCTGTTCAATTAATTTACGATGTTCTTGGGCAGGATTCTCGGACCCCCCCGCCAGGTCAGAGAATCGCTGGGGGGCGTGAATCCCGCCCTGCCGCTCCGGCGCCGGCTGCCGAATTCTCCAGCGCCAGTTTTTTGGTGTGGGCGGGGATCACGTTGCGTAGGTCGGGGGCCGTTGGCAGTGGCCCTCCCAGCGATTCTCCGGGCCCCGATGGGCTGAGCGGCCACCTGTTTACGGTCGGTCCCGCTGGCGTGAAATACACAAAGTCCATACTGGCGGGACCTGGCTCTGAGGGCAGCCTGCAGAGTCCTCGGGTGGGCCCGGGAGGTTCGGCCCCCGAGGAGGGCCCCCACGGTTGCCTGGCCCGCGGTTGGGGCCCACCGATCTGCGGGCGGGCCTGTGCCATGGGGGCACTCTTTCCCTCCGCACCGGCCTCTGTAAAGCTCCGCCATGGCTGGCGGGGAGAAGAAGCCACCTGCGCATGCGCAGGGATCACGTCAGCGGTTCTGCGCATGCTGGTGCTCCCGTGCATGTGCCAAATCGCACCGGCCGGAGGAGGTCCTTCGGCGCCTGTTGGCGCGGCGCCAACCACTCCAGTGCCGGCCTAGCCCCCAGAAGGGCGGAGGATTCCCCAACTTCCAGGCGGCCTGACGCCGGAGTGGTTCACACCACTCTTTAGCGCCAGTACGGCCCGCCCGCCATTTGGGGGAGAATCCCGGCCCTTGCTTTCCACTCTTAATTCTCCAGACTCATTTTCTGTACCAGGTTCACTTTGTAAACTCTGTTCTTTTTTAAATACATATCAAAACTCTGAACATCTGTTTTTCCATTTCTGGCTAGCTTTATCTCATATTCTAATTTTTCCCTCCAAATTCATTTTTTCGTCATCCTTTACTGGTCCTTATATTCTATTCAATTTTTTGACATTCCACCGGTCTTTGCACAAGTTTATGTTTTTTCTTTAAGTTTGATGCTATCTTTAACCTTTCTAGTTAATCATGGGTGGTATTTCCATCCCTGGGACTTTTTCTTACTCATTGGGATGTATCTATTCTGAAATATCCCCATAAATGTTTGCCACTGAATATCTATTGACCTATTCCTCAACCTAATTTTCAAATTCGCATTAGCCAGCTCTGCTTTTAACCCTTATAATTGCTTTTATTTAAATCTTAAAAACATAGTCGCAGATATTCTAGTCTCTCAATAGTCTGGTTCCCATCCGTGATCACCTACAGCCATGTCTCCGTAGTGGCTATTAAGTCGGATTTACTCTCAGTTCATCTTTTTTGTTTCGAATACTTTGTACGTTCAGATATTGAGCCCTTAGTTTTATCTTGTTATTATTTATCTAACATCTTGTCTCATCTGTTGATTTGCTGTTAGATTTGTACTCTATACATTCCTGTCACGATCCATTTTTCATTTCCTGTAACAATAATTTTCACTTTTGCCTTGTCTTCATTCTTTGATTCACTACATCTTCCCAAATTTGATCCCTTGCCCCCAACACTTAGTTGAACCCCTCTCTACTTCTTTAGTGAAGCGACTCACAAGAACACAGGTCTCAGCATGGTTCGGGTGTAGACCCATCCCAATAGTACAGATGCCACATTCCCCAGAACTGGTGCTAGTGCCTCACAAACTGGATAGGTAAAAATGACCCCATTGGCTCATTAGAAGTATACCTCTAGCCCATAGGAAATTGAGTCCCCTATCGTTCCCAGGCAAACTAACCACCCATGCACCCAAATTTACACACATGACACATATGCTGCAAATTTTAGCCTCTTGCACTTCCCTCATTTTCTTTATTCCATCATGACTCATACCTTCAGTTGAAGGTGTCATAATATACACCAGTATAGCATGGTGTGGACACACAGTGATGAACACACACAGGGACCAATCAACATGTGCAAACACCGCAGCCAATCACCAGTTAGAATACACACACTATAAAGGCAGAGGGCACCACGGTTCCTGCTCATTCTGGGTGCTGCCTCTGAGTGTAACAGGAACTTATTCAGCCCAGCACAGACTCACAACACGTGCTGAGAGAATCAACTTGTTCGGACAAGGCTTAGGTCTCTAGTTCAAGTTAGCATTATTTAGACCCACAGTCATCGTGTGTTAGTTAGTTAGAAGTAGTTAATAAAATTGAGTTGAACCTTCATCTGTGTTGGAAGTGACTGTTCATCTCTCAAGCCTACACAAGCCAACACATCAGAAGGTATGTAGGCTTACAGGCCGAAACTTTGTAATTCCCTTGGAAAACCTTTCTACTTCTCTCTTTCAAGTCTCTTGTCCAAACATAAGGCTTTGGTCACCAGTCTTAATATCTCTCCCTTTGCTATCTCATTTGATCAAATCTGATTATATTCTGTCAGGATCCCGGATGCGAACCAAACTATTTGCAATTTTCCAAGGTGAGGAAGGGTAATTGCACCACAAGAAAGATAACACTGACCAATAGTACCTTTTATTTTCAAACAAACTTTAATTTAAACGCAGAATTAACCGCATTAACACCAAAGAAATAGCTTTTCAATTAACCGTTTAATAGTTCTTAAATCAAAGAAAGAACTCTAACTTACTTCCTAAATCTGTCACGAAATATTGCAACGAAGCAAACTAATATAGTTCAAATGCCACTTGTAAATAAAATGAATAACCAGGTTGTACATGCTTTTCTCTCTGCAGAGTCCTTGGAGAGAATCTTTCAGGGACAAACTAAAGAAACATCTTGTCAGACTAAAATTCTGAAGCTCCAGACAGGCCTGGCTCCTTCCCTTAATTACATCATCTGTACCCAAAGCATAAGTCATTTTCTGTCTCCTCCCACAAGATGTCCCATGACCTTAGCCAAAACCAAACACAATAGGCGGGATTCTGCAATAATGGGGCTATGTCCTCACGTCGGTGGAAAAACCGGCGCCAACCACTCCGGCGTCAACAGCCCCCGAAAGTGAGGAATTGTCACCTTTCTCAGGGGTTAGGTTGATGCCGGAGTGGTTCCCCCAGATCCAGCCGGTGCCGAAAGGGCCAGCGTGAGTTTGCACATGCGCGGAACGGTCAGCGTGATTACCACACATTTATGACATGTTAATCACAGCTTCAACAGACATCTTGGGCAGGATTCGCCGACCCTCCGCACCGGAATCGCACATGGCGCGGTAGCGGAGAATAGCTGTTCACGCTGAAAATACGTGAACCCACCAGTCGCGCGCGTGTTGGCGCAGCGGCACTGGTCGGGGGCCGTTGGAACTGGCCTCTGCGGCAATTCTACACGGTCGATAGGCCAAATTCCCGCCGGCGTGGTTTACATCTGGTACCGCCCAGTGGGAGCTGGGACCCACGGCCGCAGTGGGGGGAATCTGACTCCGGCGGAGTGGCCTCAGCAGTGGCCAGGCCTGCGATCGGGGGCCACCAATTGGCGGGCCATCGCGATCTGGGGGGGGAACCAACCTTACTCCGCGCGGGCCCGCTGTGTGGCTCCACCATGTTGGCGGCACCCGCGGACACAGGGGAAAGTTACCCTGCTCTCTGGTTGAATAATGCCATGGGATTTTTTACAACTATCTAAGATGGAAAATGGAGCTACTGTTTAGCATCTCACCCAAAAGACAGCACCTCTGACAGTGAAGCATTCCCCCAGTACTAAACGTTTTTTTGTACTGAAGTTTGTAACTTCACAAGCCCATTTTTAATTGGAATTTCCGGATACTGATGGGGAGAACTTGCCGTTCCATCAGCAAACGCTGTCGTCATCTTTCACACAAGAACTTATATCAACAAACGTGTTCCAAAAATGCTTCAATCTTTCACAGCTAGTTCCAAAAACCAATTAATGTGCTTTTTATTGACTGTTGGGGGAATGTTTGTCAGGACACCAGGAGAACATCTGCTCTTTAGTTGCATCAGAGAAATAGCTAAACAGGAACTCTGAACTTTGGTTCATTACCTCATTCAAAGGACTACAACTTGGAAACATCTTTAGTACCTCACTGCAGTTTGTGTTCACCCTGGATGGAGGTTTTAAGCACGCCGGTGAAGAGCTGCTGATTCTGACAAGTGGGCCCCTATGATGCCAAATAATTAATGCCAACTCCATGGGTTACAGCTTTGTGCAGCTAACAAACATTATTTTTCTTTGTTTTTGGATGTGACAAGGCAGCACTTGTTTCCCATCCCAAGTCATACTCAAGGCATTCAGATTCAATCAAACTGAACCAAATGGGCTAACATAACAGTCCAACAGATTTCATGGTCTTTGTGCTGCCAGTGACCAGATTGATGAACTCAGTTTCACAACTTTCTGCAATAGGATTTGACCTCTTTGGGGCTGCAAGCCTCGGATTGTAACCACTGAGCGACTAGGCACATAAAGGTCTCTCATCAATTCACCCAAACTCGATAAAACTGCAGGATCCCATGGGGTGAAGAAAGTAAATCTAGAAGAACACAATGATTCATATCAGGGAAAACTGCAAACATTCGTGTGGAGCCACAATGACTTTGAAAATTCAACCCTGCGGTACTTGTTCCAACCCACACAAAGCTGAACCCATTACTGTTAACAGCATATGCTTTGCATGTTGAGATATGCAATATATTTTGCACACACCATTTCAAAACCCAGCACTTAATGCTGCTCACATCCAACCCTAAAATAACACATTCATTCGTATTCATCATTAGAAATTGGCCTTCTAATTTTGAATGAAGAAATTAGCTCCTCCAATTCACTTGTCTTACAAGGCAAAGAAATTGTCTTATATACAATGGTGAAATGAAAGACTAGGCTAAAGTGCTTGCAAGTAATTAATCAATATAATGAGAAAATGTGCTTTATAATATGAGGAATTCATATTTTATTCTGATAGATTAATTAATCTTTACTGCATATTTTCTCACTTGTGTTAATAGCAATGCAAAGAATTCCATTTGCTTTAAAATTGCTACCACTGTTTGGATGTCTTCCATTATCTGTTGGACAGATCTGGAAATTAGATGTGAATAAAGTAATGATGAGAGTTATTGTAATACAAATTACTCTTAAGTGCTTTCTGATTGCACTTATCGCAACTGAGAAATACCCTTTCAGCTTAAAGGTATGGCAATAATAGATAGTCAGTGACGAACCTTCTCCAGGCCCTCCTGACAAACAAAACTATGATTTAATGCTGCAATGCTTATATTGAAAGACTATCAGAAGCATTTCAATTCTGGCATTATTCTGAGTACCAACAAGAAGAAAAAAACTGTGTAGTTCATAATTATGGTAAAAGATTTTGTTGGTTTTGCGAGAGGTTGAGCCATTAGTGTGATTTTCCAATGGTACTGAGGAGTATGCACAAAACTCCCAAACAGGAAGGGAAAGGCATCTCCTGGGATCTCTGTTCTCACATTTCAGTTTCAATGTAAATAAGTTGTGATGAGAGTAAAGTCAGTCCCTTCAATCGCCGGATCAACCTTTATGGTGCCAGGAGTCAAACGAAGAATGTGCGGTCAAATTTCAGAAACCACTTTCGGCCATCAGAAACTTCTGATTGTTAGAACCGTTTCTTTCAGGATCGGGACACTACTGGCAAGACTGGTATTTATTGTCCAGCCCTAGATGTCCTTGAGAAGGTGGTGGTTGAGCCGACTTTTTGAGCCATTGCAGTCAGTATGGTGATTGTAATGACCTCCAATTAGCATTATTGGTTGGCCAATTGCAGTATGAGCTCCCTCAATGATAGCTCATTGAGGGGGCCCATGTAAGCACCTGTGTAGGCTTTGTGAGCAGTCTTTAAGTTGACTGGAATGTTAGCAGCACTGTTTGGAGCTGCTCTTGTATCTACTTATTGGCAATAAATATTGGTGTGGTGACGGGACTCCTGCCTCCTGTGGATTATTACAGTGGCGACGAGGTAAACAAAGAACTTTGCGGAGACCAGCTGCCGCACTCGGAGGGTAAGCCTTGCTATTTCAAAAATGCTGTTTTTTGGGAGGTTAGATGCATTCGACCCGACAATTGAGGACTGGCCCCAGTATGTGGAGAGAATGTGTTACTTCTTCCGGGCCAATGATATAATTACGGACGAAAGGAGACGGGTTATCCTGCTGTCGGCTTCTGGACCCTCAGCTTTCGCCATTATGCGTAGTCTAACTTATCCCGATGCGCCGGACACAAATTCTTTCCAAGAATTAACGGAATTGGTGAAAGAGCACTACGACCCAAAACCACCCCTCAATTTACGTAGGTACAGATTCTACACAGTGAACCGGGAAGACAGGGAGTCAGTCACAAATTTCTTGACCCGTCTGAGAAGGCTGGCGGAAAAATGTGAGTTCAGCCCAACGCTAAATGAAATGCTTCGGGACCGGTTAGTGTGTGGCATAAACGGCCTCACAATACAGAAGCGCCTGTTGGCGGAAACACAGCTAGACTGCAGGCAGGCGTTACAGCTCGCACTGGCCCTAGAAAAGGCAGCAAGTGGGGCGCAGGAACTACAGGGCACGCCAATGGAGGTAGATACCTGTGGGAGGGACTACCACAACGGGTCCAGCTACCAGACAGCCGCTCTCAGGAAAAGCCTGAGGAATAGAGGGCCAAAGGAAAACCCCAGAACTGCCCCCAAGTCTGCTAGGACTAACTGGAGACAGAGGGAAGTACCGACTGAGGCTCCCCCAACAGAGAAGGACCGTTTTTGGCACCAGACAGAGTGGGGTAACAGTGACAGAAACCCTAGAAGGAGGTGGCAAAAGAGGAATAGTAGGTGGGGACGCAGGGACGTATACAACCTAGACGCCCCATCCTCCTCCGAAGGGGAACAATTATATAATATTGCGATGAAGAAAGCAGAACCTATTAAGATTACCCCACTGGTGAACGGTCGGCCGACAATAATGGAAATAGACACGGGGACGGCCGTAATGGGAGTGGCAGCATTTTTAAAAATCAAAGAATGACTCCAGCCACTAACCCTAACAAAAACATCGACGAAACTTAAAACTTACATGGGGGAACCCCTGGAAGTTCTAGGCACGACTCATGTACCCGTGGAATATGAGAAACAATTGCTCAGATTACCGTTGACGATAGTAGAGGGCTCCGGACCGAGCTTAATTGGACGGAACTGGCTGAAAGACCTAAAATTAGATTGGATGAACATTTTCCACAGTGGAAGCGGGCAGTTGAGTGGAGTACTCCAAAAATACCCGGAGGTCTTCCAGGAAAGTTTGGGGGAAATCATAGGCGCCAAAGCAACTTTGCACGTGGACCCAGAAGCCCTTCCAACATTTTGTAAGGCCAGGGTGGTACCTTTCGCATTAAGGAAGAAAGTAGAGGTCGAAATAGAAAGGTTACGGCGCGACGGCATTATCAGACTGTGGTGATCCTCGCCTGTGTGTGTACAAGTACCACCAGGGGGCAGCGCGAGGACAAATAGGAGGAACGCCGGAGCTCCGCCTTCGGCCAGTTGGAGCTAGAGGGTGGAAGAGACAAGAGGTGGAACTCAACTGTGGAGATGCAAGTCTTTTGGGCCTAGTTGCAGACAAGTAAAGCAGTATATTTTCAAGTACCACTGTAGTTTATTGTGGGGCACAATAAAGCATCAGTTAACCTAGAGACGACTTCGAGCATTCTTTTAAGAAGTCAAACATGGTACAGGAGTGGCTTCTCTGAACAAAAGGAACCAGCAAACAGAAAAAAAAAAGCAACAACAACAGGCAGGCCACCAGACTCTGCAGCCTCTCAACTACAGACGACCTTCTGCAATGATGGAACACAAGCTACTTACATGCCAATGCGCACTACAGGTAATCTACATTCCAACTGGAAAATGTTTAAACAACAGTTTGAGATGCATTTGTTAGCTCTGGACTTACATACAATCGCTGATGACAGAAAAATTGCACATTTGGTCACAATAGGTGGCCAGCAGGTGTTAAATACATATAACTCTTTCACATATGCTGATGCTGCAGACAAAACTAAGTATGACGTGGTAATTGCGAAATTTGATGAACACTGGAAGTCTCAATCCAGTGAGATCCTTGAAAGGTACACCCTGCGTAGCAGACTCCAAAACCACGGGGAGACTATCTCCCACTTTGTGACAGACCTACGCTTGCTGGCACAAGGCTGCAACTTTGGTGATTTGGCAAACTCACTCATTAGAGATCAGCTAATCTTTGGTCTTGCTGATACAAATCTGAGAGATTCTCTGTTACTACAAAGCGATTTAACACTCAAAACTACCATAGATAAATGTTTGTTACATGAGCAGAAAAAGCAGCAGGTACACGAGTTATTTGAAAAGCATTCATTGAAAGACACTCACCACGAAGCAGATATAAAGATGGTGGCTTCCCCTCACAGGTCGTCTCTTCCGTTCTCCAGGCCGTCTCTTCCGTTCTCCGGCCCGTCTGCGCATGCGCACCGTCCTGAAAGACGCGATCCCGGAAGTGATCGGCATGCGCATGCGCACTACTCGCAATACCGGCCCTGGAATGAAAACTGCACTGCGCATGCGCGAACGCAACATGCGCATGACGTCATGACGTGTTATTGTTGCGGCTCCTCCCACTTAAAAGGGCAATGTCCAGCTCAAGGAAAAAAGTGCAGAAAGTGTTTAAAAATGAATCACTTCGCCTCCCAATGTCAGTCTACAGCAAAATTTCACTCCTCAATGCCACGGCACGGGAACATGAAGGTCCGCACAGTTGATGTCATGAACACTCAGGCACCCGATGACAATTATTCCGACCATGAGGAATTCAACTCCTGGGAGCACAAGTACAGCATTGGAATTATTAATGCCACAGCGGAACCACAGGACCTGACGACAAAACCTCGTCACGTGCATGCCATCAATTCGGCAAGCGAATGGACTGCCATGGTGCACGTAAATAACTTCCCCATCACCTTCAAACTGGACACGGGAGCCTCAGCAAACTTGCTGACGAGCAAAGATCTCGCATCCGTCCCAGGGACGCACGAGGTGTTACCTGCAGCATGTAAGCTCACTGACTACAACGGCAACCAGATCGTCTCAAAGGGATCATGCCACCTACGAGTTGCCAACCAAACAGTCATGACAGAACTCCGCTTTGAAATTGTAGAGGACAAAAAGTCCTCACTGCTCGGTGCTCAAGCCTGCAAGGATTTGCGGCTGATTCAGCGGATTTTCATGAACACGGCTGCAGCATCACGAATTGCCGAGGACATACAACTGCTACTCAGCGACTACCCTGACGTCTTCTCGGGCATCGGCACACTGCCCTATACGTACAAGATCCTGCTCAAACAGAATGCCATACCGGTCATTCATGCCCCACGGAGGGTGCCGGCTCCATTGCGGGACAAGTTAAAAGCCGAACTTCAGCGTCTCCAAACTCGAGGTGTCATCTCAAGCGTCACACAGCCGACTGACTGGGTCAGCTCGCTGGTGTGCGTCAAGAAGCCGTCGGGTGCACTCCGGATCTGTCTAGATCCCAAGGACCTCAATAAGAACATTCGCAGGGAACACTACCCTATTCCCAAGCGCGAGGAGATCACGAGCGAAATGGCACAAGCTCGAATCTTCACCAAACTGGATGCATCACAGGGGTTCTGGCAAATGCAGCTCGATGAGTCCAGCCGCCTGCTGTGCACCTTCAACACGCCGTTTGGAAGGTACTGCTATAATCGGATGCCCTTCGGCATCATATCGGCATCCGAAATATTTCACAGGGTTATGGAGCAGATGGTAGAAGGCATCGAAGGCGTCCGTGTCTATGTGGATGACATCATAATATGGTCCACGACAGAGGAAGACCATATTGCGAGGGTGAAGCAAGTCTTCCAGCGGATCCACCAGTATGGACTGAAGCTCAACCAAGCCAAGTGCACTTTCGCACAGTCCTCTCTGACCTTCCTGGGCGACACTATATCCGAGCATGGGGTGACGCCGGACGCTGAGAAGATCGCTGCGATTCAGGGCATGCAGCGACCACAGGACAAGAAAGCAGTTTTAAGGTTCCTCGGATTCGTCAACTTCCTTGGTAAATTCATATCGAACTTGGCAGCACGGACAACGGCGTTGAGGAACGTGACAAGGAAGGACACGGAGTTTGCCTGGACCCAAGCTCACCAAGATGAATGGGATGATCTGAGACACCAGTTGATGGCAGCTCCAACGCTCGCATTTTTTGACCCGGCAAAACCTACCAAGATCTCCACTGACGCCAGTCAATATGGAATTGGTGCTGTGCTCCTACAACAGAACGACCAGTCGGACTGGGTCCCAGTGGCTTACGCCTCACGGGCAATGACTGTCACAGAGTGCAGGTATGCACAGATAGAAAAGGAGTGCCTAGGGCTAATCACAGGGGTGACCAAATTCCACCACTATGTGTACGGTCTCCCCACTTTTCTCGTGGAAACGGATCATAGGCCGCTGGTCAATATCATCGACAAGGACCTAAATGATATGACACCGCGCCTACAACGCATGATGATGAAGTTGCGAAGGTACGACTTCACGCTGGTCTACACCCCTGGCAAGGACCTTGTGATAGCTGACACACTATCACGAGCCATGGACGCTGACAACCTGCCACCGGCTTCCATCAATGATGTGGAAGCTCATGCACAGTGGTGCAAGGAGACGCTCCCGGCAACGGACGAAAGGCTACAGCAAATTCGTCAGGCAACACAGGAGGATGCTACCCTCCTCCAAGTCTTACACAACCTGCAACATGGCTGGCCAAAGGGGCGGTGCCCACAGTTCCAAAATGTTAGGACTGAACTATCCGTGGTCGATGGCATCATACTACGAAACGACAGGATCGTCATTCCTACGGCTCTCCGGGCGGACATCCTTCACAGGATTCATGAGGGGCACCTTGGTGCCGAAAAGTGCAAAAGGAGAGCGCGACAATCTGTTTACTGGCCAGGGATTAACGAGGACATTACAAACATGGTGCTCACTTGTGACACGTGCCAAAGACATCGACCGGCGCAATGCAAGGAGCCACTGCAGCAGCATGAGATGGCCACGTTACCATGGGACAAAGTGGGCATTGACTTGTTCCACTCCATGGGCCGCAACTATGTTCTGATCATTGACTATTACTCCAACTTTCCGGAAGTCCTGCAACTCCCGGATCTCACAGCCGCAGCCGTCATCAAGGCCTGCAGAGAAACTTTCTCCAGGCATGGCATCCCACGGACGGTCATGTCCGACAATGGTCCTTGCTTTGCCAGCTGGGAGTGGACGGACTTCGCCAAGCACTACAATTTCCAGCATATAACGTCGAGTCCACACTTTCCGCAATCAAATGGCAGGGTGGAGAAAGGTGTCCACATAGTTAAACAACTCATCAGCAAGGCTGAGGACTCGAAATCCGACGTACACTTGGCCCTCTTGTCGTACCGATCGTCACCTTTGAGCTCGGGACTATCACCAGCTCAGATGCTTTTCAACAGGGACGTACGGACAACATTACCAGCGCTACAATTCACCAATCCTGATCACTCGCCTGTCCTGGATAAAATGCGTCACCAACGTCAAGTGCAAAAGCAGCACTATGACCAGCAGGCCAAGGTACTGCAGCCGTTGGCCAGCAACGACACGGTGAGGTTGCGAAACCCGGCTGGAGGATGGTCCAAAATGGCCGTGGTCCTTCGCCAAACATCGCCGCGGTCCTACATCGTTCGGTTGGACGCTGGGACAATGGTTCGACGAAATCGGAGAGACCTTCTTAAAGTCACACCTCGACCACGGGTCTTTCCGACTCTTGATCGGCAGGACACGCTGGACCTACAGGACGCTGTCATGCATCATCCTGACACTCCAGCAGCAGATGTCCACATGGACACAGACGACCCTGGATCTCCATGCCCACTCAGGAGGTCCACTCGGATCAGACGTGCACCTGACCGTCTGAACCTGTAAACATGGACTGACACATGCATGGCCCTGCCCTGTTGCATATATATGTATATAAACCTAACTGTTACATTTGTGTTTTGTTACAGCTCTGCAGCTAAGAAAAAAAAAAAAGAGTGAAAAAGGGGGATGTGGTGATCCTCGCCTGTGTGTGTACAAGTACCACCAGGGGGCAGCGCGAGGACAAATAGGAGGAACGCCGGAGCTCCGCCTTCGGCCAGTTGGAGCTAGAGGGTGGAAGAGACAAGAGGTGGAACTCAACTGTGGAGATGCAAGTCTTTTGGGCCTAGTTGCAGACAAGTAAAGCAGTATATTTTCAAGTACCACTGTAGTTTATTGTGGGGCACAATAAAGCATCAGTTAACCTAGAGACGACTTCGAGCATTCTTTTAAGAAGTCAAACACAGACCAGTACAGTTCTCGGAATGGGCAGCGCCGGTGGTACCAATTTTGAAGCCAGACGACTCGATACGTCTCTGTGGAGATTTCAAACAGATGGTAAACAAATACGCACTGCTGGACAAATACCCGATCCCGAAAATAGACAAACTATATGCCAAATTGGCAGGTGGGCTTTTGTTCACGAAACTGGACATGAGCCACACCTACCTGCAGTTAAAACTGGACAAGGACTCCCAGAAGTTTACTACGATCAACACACTGAAGGGCCTTTTTCGTTATACTAGGCTACCTTTCGGAGTGTCATCAGCCTGCGCTATATTCCAGCGTACGATGGAAAATATTCTGCAGGGACTACCGCAGGTGGCGATTTATTTGGACGATGTCTTAATCACGGGTAGGACAAACAGGGAACACTTAAGGAACCTGGAGGAATTGCTGAGGCGTTTCGCAAAGGCAGGCGTACGGCTTAAAAGAGAAAAATGTGTTTTTCTGGCCCCACAAGTGATGTACCTGGGATATAGAGTAGACGACTCAGGCTTACACCCATTAGAAGACAGAGTAAGGGCAATAAAAGAAGCCCCAGCTCCCACCTCGGTCCAGGAGTTACGATCATTTCTAGGGTTGGTAACCTATTATGGCAAATTTATTGAAAATAGGGCGTCCATCCTAGAACCCCTCCACCACCAGCTACTAAAATAGGGGCAAGAATGGAAATGGTCCACCCGCCAAAACTGAGCATTTCGGGACATTAAGGAACAGCTGTCATCCGAAAATGTCCTAGAGCATTATGACCCAAGGAAGGAGTTGGTGGTCACTTGTGATGCATCCCCCTACGGGGTAGGAGCCGTCTTAGCCCATAGAGGAAGGAATGGGGAAGAACGGCCAATAGCCTATGCTTCAAGGACCTTGCCGATGGCTGAGAAGGAAGGACTGCCGGTGATATTTGCAATAAAAAAATTTCACCACTATCTGTACAGGCGGAAATTCACCATAGTGACGGACCATATGCCGTTATTAGGGTTATTAAAAGAAGACAAGTCAATACCCCCGATCGCATCAGCTAGAATCCAACGCTGGGCGTTGCTACTGGCGGCGTATAGATACCATATATAAACTCTAAAAACACATGGGGGGATGATTTTGACCCCACATTTGGTGTCAGCGAGAATGGCAACATGGGTGGCAAATACAGTGATAATCTGGAAACATCGGGCGGGATTCTCTGTTGCCCGACAGTGATATTGTAATCGGCGATTGGCAGAGAAACCTTTCCGATGCTCAATTCAGGGGCATCGCCGGTTTGACACCAGTTTTCTGTTCTCCACCCCCTCCAAAATGGTGTCATTGCGCGCCGCAAGCTGTTGGAACAGCGTTGGTGTGTCATTGGAAGGCCCTTCCCCGATGGGCCTTCCCCAATGGTTCGCGTTCCCGAGCGCGCGGGCGACATGTGGTCTCAGAGGTCAGGAACCCGCGTGGCGGCTGCGATCTGTGTCCAGCGCCATCACAGTCAGCCGGGAGCTGTGCTGCTAGCCGGACGGGCTTTCGCGAGGGCTGGGGAGACTGGTGGGGTGGCCAAAAGGTGGGTAGGGGGCGGCATTTGGCAGGTCGGGGCCGTGCACAGCCGGCGCCATGTTTTACGGCAGGACTGCTGCAGGTCGTAGCTGTGTGCATGCACGACCATGAACCCACCCATTCTCCAGCCATTTTTGTCAAGTTTCACCTGACATAGCTACTAGCCCCTCACCGGTCCCAGGATAGGTGGGGGTTCGGTGCCGATTTTGGCGTCGTAAAACTCCAAGATTCCCATGCTAGCCTCAAAATTGTAGAATCCAGCCCATGATTCTCGCTGGTGAGATCACGTTTTTCGATTTTCCAGGCCCCTCATGGATGGCGTGACGCGCAGCCCTCCACAGAAGGTCTGGAACCTCATTTAAATATATTATAAATCACAAACGAGCCCTCCCATCGGAACATCAAATCTGAAACCTAAATATATGACCTCATCAGCCTAAAATTTGGCTTTAGCCAAAAACTAGCTTCTTTAATTCTCTTGAGAACTTCATCCAAATTTGCTTTGTGTTCCTCTGGTGTTTCTCCTGTCACTGGGACATCGTTCAGACACACGACAACCTTCGGAAATCCCTGCAAACGGCTCTCCTTTGTACAAGAATTATAGAGCAGGCAGATGAAATATAGAATGGCAATCTTGTATATTGGAACAAGCCTTTATAGGTATTTATGATAACAAACTTTCTTGACTCATGTTCCAGCTCAAGCTGTTGTACACATGGCTTAAATCCAATTTGGTGTACTTGCCAACTGGGCTCATAAATCTTCTATCCTGGGTATCTAATATTTATCTACTTTAGCTGCCCTGTTCACTTATAATCACCGCAGATTCAGACTGTGCAGTTTGGCTTCAACACTGGCACAATGGGTGCTGCCCATTCTGAAAACTGTATTAGAGTAATTATCCCCAGGTTCTCTAGATGCTTTATCTCCATCTCTACTTCTAAGTCGAGCATCAGGGACCTGTCTGGCATGGAAATATTTTGGAGTTGCTTCTGGGTCTGCACAGATCTTTGTTTTCACTCCTTTGATGAATCCTAGTGTCACTGGAAGACCTCATGGTGTTTCCATACAAGTTCCTGGAAAACCTGTGATGCTGAATATTTCACATCAATTTAACTTGATTTTCTTCAGCCAAGCCATGAGGCTGGGTCCTTGTCCCTTCACGATAATTAAAGGCTTCTGGGCTGACTGATTTTCGTATGATGCTGGCATGGATGCTGTCCCCAATATTTTCAGTGCCTCCTCAGAATGGTGGTTAAGGTTGTCGATACACTGGTGAGATTCAGAGGTTGCAGCTCTCTGCAGATACCTAATGTTTGCTCACCCACTGCTGTGGCAGCCGCCCCTGTAACGACTTCCAGATGGCCATGAAGACAAGGACAATCTCAATGGAGGGGTATTTAATTCAATCTCACCGCTAAGCTCATATACATCTAATTTTACTTCAGGCTTCCTCAAGCTTGTTCACTGGAGTTGCTGACGTTTTTTGGGGGAACTTGGACCGCCTGACTTCTGCATCGAGATTGTATATGGCCTTTTTTATTACTGAAACAGATAAATTCCTTACACTTGCATCTGTATTGGGAATGCTCTCCCCAGGATAGTAACAAGCCTCTAACCCTTGTGAATGCTGGTCATTTTTCTTCTTCTCTAGTACCACTGCTCTCTCGCTTTGTAATTCAAAAACATTTTGTTCAGTGTTTTCAGTCGCATGAGCCAATTCAATTGTCCAAGGATGTCTTGGTTTCTGTCAGCAACTTCTTCTGAATATTTATGCTGATGGTCCCACAGATCAAGTGGTCACTGTCGCTGAGGGAAGTACCAAATTCACAATGTTCTTACATTTGTCGAGGTCTGGCTAGAAAGGTGGATACCATTTCTCCAGGACCTGTATGAAATTTATAACTCTGCAGAATAATAAATGCCATGGATTGTGATGGTCCCTCACTAGTTGCACCAATTGACCAAAGGACTTGGAGTCCAGAGCCTCCAGAGATGTTAAGCTTTGCAAGAGGTTATATGCTTGTGGACCACAAACTGTAAATAATATTACTTTCTTAGTATCTTCTGCCGTGGTTTCATTGGCAGTGAAAATGTATTAGAACATAGATCATAGGACATAGAGTGCAGAAGGAGGCCATTCGGCCCATCGAGTCTGCACCGACCCACTTAAGCCCCCACTTCCACCCTATCCCCATAACCCAATAACCCCTCCTAACCTTTTTGGTCACTCAGGGCAATTTATCATGGCCAATTCACCTAACCTGCACGTCTTTGGACTGTGGGAGGAAACCGGAGCACCTGGAGGAAACCCTTGCAGACGTGGGGAGAACGTGCAGACTCTGCACAGACAGTGACCCAGTGGGGAATCGAACCTGGGACCCTGGCGCTGTGGTCACACTGCTATCCGCTTGTGCTACCGTGCTGCCCAAGGGAAGCACAGTAGCATAGTGGTTTGCACTGTTGCTTCACAGCACCAGGGACCTGGGTCCGATTCCCAGCTCGGGTCACTGTCTGTGTGGAGTCTGTGCGTTCTCAGTGTCTGCGTGGGTTTCCTATGGGTGCTCCGGTTTCTTCCCACAAATTCTGAAAGACGTGCTTGTTAGGTGAATTGGACGTTCTAAATTCTCCTTCGGTGTACCCGAACAGGCGTCAGAATGAGGTGACTAGGGGACAGCAACCTCATTGCAGTGTTAATGTAAGTCTACTTGTGACACTAATGAAGATTAGTATTAAAGCCTTTCAACATATTGGCCCCAAGTTACTTCAACCTCAAGATCAAACAAAACAATTTTCCAAAAGTGTCATAGCTATTCACTGTTGACAATTTTTACCTTTTCAGGCCTCTGAGAGACCACTCTTCCTCCACTTCCAATTTTCAACAAATTTCCTTCAACCAGATTGATTTGTTCTCATCGCCAATGTTAAATTGCAAGACACATGATGAGGCACTGTTAATTCACAACAATGGCTTATTTAACTCAAGAACTTTATATACAGTACTGCTACTACTACTACTACACAGATCTTGTTACCTCGACTATCAAGGTAACTCTGACCAAACCCCAACAGCCAAGCCACACCTAAGCACCAGATAAGGTAAGCTTTGCGTGCTTGGTCCCCATAGGCTCCAGGGCGGTCACATGGCCTGCGAAGGATTGCATCTTTAATGGGCCACACTACCATAGAGCTCATGCCCTCAGCCTTGGAGGTGATGAATTGAACCATGGAGTTGTCATCCCCTGCCATGCAGTGCACATCCTACGCACATCCTACACCAAGGTCTCCACTGCAGACACCACCTTCGCAGTGTTGGCCTCATTGCGTCAGATTGACGACAGCATATCCTCAAACAGAAAGCGATGGTGATGGGACTCCTTCAGTCAGCCTTGCAGTCCAAGGAGGGATGCTATCATCCATTCTTGATGCTCGCAACTCTGCCTTTGCAGCTCCAGCAGCTTTTGGATTGCCGGACCCAGTGGCACATCATCAGTCTGTGGCTCAGAAGAGTCCTGGGCTCCAGCATCCTTCCGAGTGCTGGATCCCTGGGTCATCCCTGCCTTTGCCTACTTTGTATCATCAGGTGTGAGATGTTAACCAGTGAGTGACCCAGAAAGAAGCCTGCCTACTACTTAATCCCACCAAGGCATGAGAAGCTGCACCGGTGGAGGGTGAGGGAGGCAGATGTGACACCTCTCCAAGATGTCTGCTTCGGAACTGCTCATGTCGTGGTATCTACTGGCTGTGAAGATTGTCCGAGCTGGTCTGCTAATTGACACGCAATGGAAAGGAGATGGTATTAGTGCTGGACAGGGGAATGCTGATAGGATAAAGGTCACTCACATGAAGTTTGCATCATGGTAGGATGTGTTGAGGGGTCTCACTTTTGTCTTTGGCCCTCTGCATAGGAGCAGTCCAGCTCTCTGCCCGCTAGCTCAAAGGAGGTTAGGGTCTTAAGCTCCGGCATCATTCTGGCTGTGTGTGCCCACCCACGCCTGTTGTGCTTGGGTTCGTCCTGCAATGAGACTGGTGGGGGGGGGGGGTGTAGGCGGGAGTCATACCACCTGAGATAGGGATGAAGCATGGCATGCATGGTAGGGGAACAGAAGTTGACATTTAAGAGGTATCAGAGCTACTGAAGGGCCAGGGTGGGGAGGGGGGGAGCAAGGGGGTGATGAGTGGTTGCACATGACAAGTGCTGTAACCCCACGAGGTGGGTGAGAGTGAGATCACCGTGGAGGTGTGAGGGCCATGTTATGGGGCGGTGAGGGAAACATGATGAGGCAGACTTACCTTGGCCGCACGAAGGAGGTCATTCATCTTCTTACGACAATGCAGCTTTGCCCTCTTTTGGAGTGAGGTAGCAGTGCCAATCGCGGCCACAGCCTCCCAGGCAAGGTTGGCCACTTTGCTGGATGGACATCTGCTCGATTGTGGGCAGAGGGTTTCCCGCCTATACTCAACCTCGTTAAGAAGTTTGCTGAGGGCTCCCTCTGTGCTGCAGTCTTGTGGCCGCCAGCCCCCTCCAACGGCCCCCAACTCAATTTGGAACAGATGCTGGGGAGGTGTTTAAAAGGAGCGCCCCACTAATTACAGAGATTAACGTTTCCCAGGGCGAGTGAATCAGTGGCAAACCGCCACACGAGTGCCGTCAATCAGGGAGAGTAAAATTATTTTGTTAAAGAGGCTGAATATACGGTGCCGGGTGGGGGGTGGGGGGGGGGGGGGGGGGGGGGGGGGGGGAGATCTCCCCCAGTTTTCTCACTGGAACCAATCCTTTGAAACAGTTTGCCGAGATTCATATTGCACTGGATTATCTGCCGACGTGCCTGCTGAACCCATAACCTTCTGCCGCAGCAGCAAGTGGGGTAAAATCACTGAATGAAGCTAAGGAAAAGCTCATGCTGCCTAATCTCTTGGGCAGGAGATCCTGGAAAAAAAACACTGACATGAAAAAATTCCTCTCTCACAAATGCACAAATAAACTTTACTTCCAGATATGCTGATGTTAGAATAACACAGCGTCCTCACAAGAGGTGAGGTTTTTGGCAGGGCAGAACATTTTTCTGTCCCATCACTCATTCCATTTTGGACAAATTGAATGCACACAGCCTGATCTCAGTTTTGCCCGTGTTTTTGATCACTTATAATACTGAAACGATTATGATATTTGTCAAAGGCGCAAACATCTTAGACTTGCCTTAAAGGTTACAGGGTGATGTGCTGCGAGTAAAAGGAAGAGGTCCAATGAGCTCGACCTCCATCAAATCTTCTGACTCCCAAACTCCTGTTACAATCCAATGCTCCCAGCCCAAGCAACTTAAAAATGATTTTACTTGTGAAACTTTTATGAGCCTAATATTAAAGAAGGGAAGCTGTCAAGAGATCAGCTTATATAGTGCTGGGGGGCATTATAAAACATTCTGGCGTGAGCTCTTGGGGTTTTTTTTCTGACAAAGATACTTTGATCTTTTCATAATAGCACCCTACATATTACCTTGCACGCAGCTATCTCATTATCTTCAAGAAAAGGTAAAGATGTGCTAATATCAACACATTACTTTCTTTATCGAATTTATATGTTAAATTCCGAACTAAAGCTCCGAGTGGATGATTGCATCATACTCCGGTGATTAATTCAGTCTGAGAAAGCAAGAAAAGAGCTAATACGATGGCCTCCTATACTGCTGTAAATCTTTCTGTGCTCCCATGTTTCTACAATGAGCGGATTCAGAATCCACATCAACGTGAATCACTGATTCGGGGAATCATCTACAATTTCCTGAGCTTGTTTTTGACACTTTCGTTTTTGGGGGTTATTTTCTCGAATGGCCAATGCAGTTTGCAACATAGGATCTGGGATTCCCCGATCCCAGTGCACCCCGCTCCCAGCGAGGACGGAGAATTTAGCACTCAGCGGAATCCCCCATGCACTGCAACGGGACCGGAGAATCCTGCCGGCGTGAATGGATGGAAAACCCTGCCCAGGAACAGGAGTAGACCATTCAGTCTTCTTGTGCATCTGGTGTTACATGGGCCAGACAGGTTAAGGATGATTGAGTTCTTTCCCTAAAGCACATTTAGTGAATAGATTTTTACAACAACCGATGGAATTTTCATAAAATCAAAAAATGCTGGATAAACTCAACAGGTCTGGCAGCATCTCTGGAGAGAAACAGAGTTAACCATGACACTATCATGGTCAATATTACTGAGGCGTGCTTTAAGTTCCAGATTTTTATCAATTAAATTGAAATTCCACCAGCAGCCATGGTGGTATTTAAACCTATGCCTAAAGAGCGTTTGGATTATTAGTCCAGTTACATTACCACTCCGCTATCATTGCTCCATAACTCCCACAATAGCCTTACTGAAGATCAAAAATCTATCAATCTCAATTAAACCATAGGACCATAAGATGTTGGAGCAGAAGTAGGCCATTCAAACAGAACATGGCTTGGAGTTTAAAAACAGCAGAAAATGTCAGTTTGCCCAGGAGCAGGACCTGACTCGCTGACATCTGTGTTCAACTCAACCACGTTAAACTGGTATTGCACGACCCCTTTGCATGAATCCAGTTGCCAATTAATATATGATAATTGTTTATTTAGAATAATATTCAACTGACTTTTAAGCTGAATACCAGGCCTCCTGAAACGCATGGGTGACAGGAAGGTGAAAATACGCGAGCAATCAGGGAGGCTGATTAAAACTCAAGGAGGGTGGCGGCCTTCTGTCTCGTAAGATGATAGTCTTCACCATGGTGGTCAACTCTATGTCAAACATCACGTGGTGTGGTCTCTGTCGCACTTGCGGCAGGAGTACACAGTAAGTGTAGGATTCGCTGGTCTCTATTTCCTCTTGCCCCTCATCAACCTCATGGAAATATAGCAATAAATTCACAACACTTATAATCTTACCGAACAATCAGACAGGGTTCACTTTGTAAACTTTTGAGATTTTTACTGGATCAGATCGGGATGGGTGTAGACATCTTAGTTGGCCAGAGCTCAAACCAGCACTGTCACTAACAACACCTTGCTGTTGAGAAACCTGTAGTTAGACAGCAGAGAGTGGACCAGAAAACAGGGATACATTAGTTGGATACAATATACATCACAGAGGGTGTTAAAACAGAGGCTGCATTTCCGTGACATATTGGAATAGTAGTGATTTTAGGTGGTCACATCAACTGGTGATACTCTCTAGAATTTGTCAGCTGGACCTTGGTGGCTCCATATTACCAGTGGCTGTCAAAGAAACCACCATCCTCAATGGGCACGATGAAGTGATCTCAAGTTAATTTCGGTGTGTTTCTCAGCGACTGCAGTGTCGAGAAACACATTCTAAATAAAGTGTCATCCAATGGCACTTTGCCGTTTTGATTTTGCCTCGAAAAGATTCTCCCTGCTCAGGCTGCTCTGAGAGGGATCTCCTGCTACCTAGCTGAAGCTCGCCAGCAGGAAAGGCTCCATTTTGGAAGGCTGCCCCAATCTTCCCGTGCCTTTGTAGCCCTCCCTCACTCTTTTGATCTCCCACCAGCTCCACAACTTTGGGGAGGCTTCTGGGGACTCTGGGAACTCTTAGTAAATTCACAAGTGACACAAGAATTGGTGGATTTGCCGGTAATGACGAGGGTTGGCAGAGGATACTGCAGGATATAAACTGGCTGGAGTCTTGGGTGGAGAAATGGCAGATGGACAAGTGTGAGGTAATGCACTTTGGAAGGTCCAATGCATGTAGGAATTACACAGTAATTGGTAGAACTCTTGCAAATACTGACAGGCAGAGATATCTGTGCGTGCATATCAACCGATCTCTGAAAGTGGCAAGGTGCAAAGCGAAAGGTGCATAAGGTGGTCAAGAAGGCATACGGCATGCTGGCCTTCATTGGTCGGGACATTGAATATAAAAATTGGCAAGTCATGTTGCAGCTGCACAGGACTTTAGTTAGGCCTCATTTGAAACATTGCGTACATTTTTGGTCGCCACACTACCAGAAGGATGTGGATGCTTTGGAGAAGGTACAGAAGCAGTTCACTGGGATGTTGCCTGATATGGAGGGCATTCGCTATGAGGAGAGGTTAGATGAACTCGATCTGTTCTCACTGGAATGACAGAGGTTGAGAGGTGACCTGATAGAGATCTACAAGATTATGACTGATGGAAATGAGGCGATGACAGGTGAGGACCTTGAGACGATTGTTATCACTCAGGAGGTAGTGATGGGCAAGCTAATGGGGCTAAAGGGAGACAAGTCTCCTGGCCCTGATGGAATGCATCCCAGGGTACTAAAGGAGATGGCTAGGGAAATTGCAATTGCACTCGTGATAATTTACCAAAATTCTGGGGCTCTGCGGTGGTCCTGGCGGTTTGGAAATTAGCAAACGTGACACCACTGTTTAAAAAAGGAGGTAGGCAGAAAGAGGGTAATTATAGGCCAGTTAGCTTAACTTTGGTAGTAGGGAAGATGCTGGGATCTATCATCAAGGAAGAAATAGCGATACATCTGGATGGAAATTATCCCATTGTACAGACGCAGCATGGGTTCATAAAGGGCAGGTCGTGGCTAACTAATTTAGTTAAGAATTTTTTGAGGACATTACCTGTGTGGTAGACAATGGGGAGCCAATGGATGTGGGTGTCATAATATATACCAGTATATCATGGTGCAGACACACACTGATGGACACACACAGGGACCAATCAACATGTGCAAACACCGCAGCCAATCACCAGTTAGAATACACACACTATAAAGGCAGAGGGCACCACGGTTCCCGCTCATTCTGGGTGCTGCCTCTGAGTGTAACAAGAACTCATCCAGCCCAGCACAGACTTACAACACGTGCTGAGAGAATCAACTGGTTCGGAAAAGGCTTAGGTCTCTAGTTTAAGTTAGCATCATTTAGACCCACAGTCATTGTGTGTTAGTTAGTTAGAAGTAGTTAATAAAATTGAGTTGAACCTTCATCAGTGTTGGAAGTGTCTGTTCATCTCTCAAGTCTACACTAGCCAACACTTCAGTGGGATATGTGGATTTCCAGAAAGCTTTTGACAAGGTGCCACACAAAAGGTTGCTGCATTACATAAAGATGCATGGCATTAAGGGTAAAGTAGTAGCATGGATAATTAATAGAAAGCAAAGAATGGGGATTAATGGGTGTTTCTCTGGTTGGCAATCAGTGTCCCTGAGGAATTAGTGTTAGGCCCACAGTTGTTCACAATTTTCATAGATGATTTGGAGTTGGGGACCAAGTACCAGGGGCGGCATTCTCCCCTACCCGGAAGGACGGGGTGCCCCGGCGTAGGGGAGTGGCGCCAACCACTCCGACGTCGGGCCTCCACAAAGGTGCGGAATTCTCCACACTTTTGGGAGCTAGGCCCGCTCCGGAGTGGTTGGCACCACGACGACTGGCGCCAAAACCGGCACCAGCGGCCTTTCAGGCCTGCCGCGTGGCGCTGGGGCTGGCCGAAAGGCCTTCGCTGGTTCGCAAATGCGCCGGTGGTGACGTCAGCGTCAGCTGCTGCTGACGTCACCACCGGTGTATGCGTGCTGGGGGATTCTCTTCCGCTTCCGCCATGGCGGAGGCCGTGGCGGCGGCGGAGGAGAAAGAGTGCCCCCACGGCACTGGCCCGCCCACGGATCGGGGGGCCCCGATCGCGGGCCTGGCCACTGTGGGGGCACCCCCGGGGTCCGATCGCCCCGCGCCCCCCCCAGGACCCCGGGGGCCTGCTCGTGCCGCCGATCCCGCCGCCACCAGAGGTGGTTCAAACCTCAGCGGAGGGAGAGGCCTCCCAGCGGCAGGACTTCGGCCCATCGCGGGCCGGAGTATCGCCCGCAGGCGCCTCGCCGATCGGAGCGGACGTCACGACTTGGGCCGCCGAAAATACCGCCCCCGCCAATTCCCAGGTGGCGGAGAATCTCTGCCACGGCGGGGGCGGGATTTTCGGCGGCCCCAGGTGATTCTCCGACCCTGCTGTGGGTCAGAGAATTTCGCCCAATGTGTCCAAATTTGCAGACGACTCTAAGATGAGTGGTGAAGCAAAAAGTGCAGAGGATACTGGAAGTCTGCAGAGGGTTTTGGATAGTTTAAGTGAATGGGCGACGGTCTGGCAGATGGAGTACAATGTTGACAAATGAGAGGTTATCCATTTTAGTAGGAATAATAACAAAAGGGATTATTATTTAAATGATTAAATATTTTAAAATGCTGCTGTGCAAAGGGACATGGGTGTCCTAGTGCATGAGTCGCAAAAAGTTGGTTTACAGGTGCAACAGGTGATTAATAAGGCAAATGGAGTTTTGTCCTTCATTGCTAGAGGGATGGAGTTTAAGACTAGGGAGGTTATGCTGCAACTGTATAAGGTGTTAGTGAGGCCAAACCTGGAGTATTGTGTTCAGTTTTGGTCTCCTTATCTGAGAAAGGACGTACTGGCGCTGGAAGGGGTGTAGATTCACTAGTTAATCCCAGAGTTGAGGGGGTTGAATTACGAGGAGAGGTTGAGTAAACTGGGACTGTACTCATTGGAATTTAGAAGGATGCGGGGGGAATCTTATAGAAAGATATAAAATATGAAGTGAATGATAGGATAGATGCGGGGAGGTTGTTTCCACTGGCGGGTGAAAGCAGAACTCGGGGGCGTAGCCTCAAAATAAGGGGAAGTAGATTTAGGACTGAGCTCAGGAGGAACTTCTTCACCCAAAGGGTTCTGAATCTATGGAATTCCCTGCCCAGTGAGGCAATTGAGGCTCCTTCATTAAATGTTTTCAAGGTAAAGATGGATAGTTTTTTGAAGAATAAAGGAATAAAGGGTTATGGTGTTCAGGCGGGAAAGTGGAGCTGAGTCCACTAAAGGTCAGCCATGATCTCATTGAATGGCGGAACAGGCTCAAAAGGCCAGATGGCCTACTCCTGCCCCTAGTTTAGATGTTCTTATGTTCTTATTATGAGTGGCATGGACCGAGTGGATAGTCAGATGCTCTTTCCTAGGGTAGAGGTTCAGTCGATCCGGTGCTTTGACGATTCGCTGGGAGTGACGTAACGGTGGCGGCGATATCGGTACTGGCGGTGCTGGTGTCACCGACATCGGTGCTGGCGGTGCTGGTGTCACCGACATCGGTGCTGGCGGTGCTGGTCTGCTGTCAGGTGACTCCGGGAGCATGCCAAAATCTTCTTTGTCCTCTTGTGTGGGCAGGGGAAGGAGGGATGGGCTTGGTGGGGTTAATGTTAAGAGCGCCGGGGGAGGGGAGGGTGGCGCATGGGTGAGGAAATGTGTTTGGCTGGAACATGACAGTGCCAGTTCCCTGAGGGAGACATTATTTTGGCAGCCGTCGGGGAACTCCACGTAGGCATACTGGGGGTTGGCGTGGAGCAAGTGTACCCTGTCCACCAAGGGGTCCGCCTTGTGGAGTCGGACGTGCCTACGGAGCAGGACCGGTCCTGGAGCTGCGAGCCAAGTCGGGAGCGACACCCCGGATGTGGACTTCCTGGGGAAGGTAAAATGACGTTCATTGGGAGTGTTATCTGTAGCGGTGCACAGTAGCGACCAGATGGAGTGTAGCGCATCAGGGAGGACCTCCTGCCAGCGGGGGGCTGCGAGGTTCCTGGACCGTAGGGCCAGCTGGACGGCCCTCCAAACCGTCCCGTTCTCCCTCTCTACCTGCCCGTTTCTCCGGGGGTTGTAGCTTGTCATTCTGCTGGAGGCGATACCCCTGCTGAGCAGGAACTGACGCAGCTCATCACTCATGAATGAGGATCCCCTGTCACTGTGGATGCATGCGGGGAAACCGAACAGAGCGAAGATTGTGTTGAGGGCCTTGATGACGGTGGCAGACGTCATATCGGGGCATGGGATGGCGAAGGGGAATCTGGAGTACTCATCGACCACACTGACAATGTACGTGTTGCAGTCGGTGGAGGGGAGGGGCCCTTTGAAATCCACGCTGAGGCGTTCAAAGAGGCAGGTGGCCTTCACCAGGTGTGCACGGTCCGGCTGATAGAAGTGCGGCTTGCACTCCACACAGACCTGGCAATCTCTGGTGACTGTCCATACTTCCTCGACGGAGTAGGGCAGGTTGTGAGCCTTGATGAGGTGGTACAATCGAGTGACCCCCGGGTCACAAAGGCTGTCGTGCAGGGTCTGGAGTTGGTCTACTTGTGCGCTGGGACATGTACCTTGGGAGAAGGCGTCTGGGGGCTCGTTGAGCTTGCTGGGGCGATACAAAATCTCGTAATTATAGGTGGAGAGCTCGATTCTCCACCGCACGATTTTATCATTTTTAATCTTGCCCCGCTGCGTGTTGTTGAACATGAAGGCTACCCCGGGGCAGCACGGTGGCACAGTGGCTAGCATTGCTGCCCACGGCGCTGAGGACCTGGGTTCGAATCCCGGCCCTGGGTCACTGTCCGTGTGGAGTTTGCACATTCTCCCCGTGTCTGCATGGGTTTCACCCCCACAATCCAAAAGATGTGCAGGATAGGTGGATTGGCCATGCTAAATTGCCCCTTAATTGGAAAAAATAATTGGCTACTCTAAAAAAAAAATTTTAATTGAAGGCTACCGACCATTGGTCAGTGAGGAGAGTGAATCTCCTGCAGGCCAGGTAATGCCTCCAATGCCGCACAGCTTCAACGATGGCCTGGGCCTCTTTCAACGGATGAGTGCCGAATTTCAGAGGCATGAAGGGTGCAGGAAAAGAATGCCACGGGTCTGCCTGCCTGATTTAGAGTGGCGGCAAGGGCGACATCTGAAGCGTTGTTTTCTACTTGGAAGGGAAGTGTCTTGTCTACTATGTGCATCCTGGCCTTGGCTATGTCTGCTCTGATGCGGGCAAAGGCCTGTTGTGCCTCGGCTGCGAGGGGAAATTGAGTGGACTGTATGAGTGGGCGGGCCTTGTCTGCATAGTTTGGGACCCACTGGGCGTAATACGAAAAGAACCCCAGGCAGCGTTTGAGGGCCTTGGGGCAGTGGGGGAGGGGAAGCTCCATGAGGGGGCACATGCGGTCGGGATCGGGCCCCAGAATTCCATTTTGGACTACATAGCCGAGGATGGCTAATCGTATCGTGCTGAACACACGCCTCTTTATTATACGTAATGTTGAGAAGAGTGGCGGTGCGGAGGAATTTAGCGAGGTTGGTATCGTGGTCCTGCTGATCATGGCCGCAGTTGGTGACATTATCTAAGTACGGAAATGTGGAGCGCAAACCGTACCTGTTGACCATTCGGTCCACCTCCCTTTGGAAGACAGAGACCCCGAAGGGAACCCTAAGAAAGTGATAGAGCCGACTGTCCGCCTCGAAGGCAGTGTATGGACGGTCCGATTTATGGATGGGGAGCTGGTGGTAGGCGTATTTCAGGTCAGTTGTTGAGACGACCCGGTACTGCGTAATCAGATTGACCATATCAGATATGCATGGGAGGGGCTACGCTTCGAGCTGCTTGTACCGATTGATGGTCTGGCTGTAGTCCACGACCATTCTGTGCTTCTCTCCAGTTTTAACTACTACCACTTGGGCTCTCCAGGGGCTGTTGCTGGCCTCGATGATACGCTGCCGAAGCAGCCGCTGGACCTCGGACCTGATGAAGGCCTTGTCCTGGGCACTGTACCGTCTGCACCTGGTGGCAATGGGTTTGCAATCCGAAGTTAGATTGGCAAAGAGGGAGGGGGTCAACCTTTAGGGTCACGAGGCCGCAAATGGTGAGTGGAGGAAGGGGCCCGCCGAATTTGAGGGTGAGGCTCTGGAGATTGCACTGGAAAGCCAGGCCCAACAATAGTTCAGCGCAGAGATTAGGAAGGACGTAGAGACGGAAACCGCTGAATTCTACGCACTGGACTGTGAGAGAGACCGTGCAGAACCCTCGGATCGGGACAGAGTGGGATCCGGAGGCCAGGGAGATCCTTTGATTGACGGGGTGGACCGCGAGGGAGCAGCCCCTTACCGTGTCCGGGTGTATGAAGCTTTCGGTCCTCCCGGAGTCCAGCAGGCAAGAGGTCACATGGCTGTTGATTTTCACCGTTGTTGAAGCGGTGGCCAGGTTGTGTTGACGAGACTGGTCCAGCGTCATCGAGGCGAGCTGCGGGTGATTGTCAGAGGTTTCAGACGGAGAGCGCGGCGGCCCAGGTCGTGGGATGTCGTTGGCGTTCCTGCCCCATGGGGAAGGCACGGTGGCGGCGTCCGGAGGTCCTGTGGGGAACAAAATGGCGGCTCCCATGGGGCGCACATTGCGGGGCAGGACAAGATGGCGGCGCCCATGGGCCACACGTTAGTGGTGCTGGACAAGATGGCGGCGTCCACTGGCCGCACATGGCCCCAGGAGAAGAAGATGGCTGCGCCCATTGTGTGTTTGGCAGGGATGAGGGGTCAATAGCGGCAACTGCGTGGGCCTGGCACACTGCGCCGAAGTGGCCCTTTTTGTTACAGGACTTGCAAGTGAAGGTGCGGGCCAGGCAGCGTTGATGGGGATGCTTCTGTTGGCAGCAGAAGTAGCAGCAGGAACCCCCCGGAGTGCGCGGATCGGCATGCAGCGCAGGCACATTGGCTAGGCAGGGCCCCAGCTGGGGGGGGTCGTTTGTGGGGTCCAGGAGGGATAGGAGGGGTGGGCCACGCGGCGAGAGGGGTAGGCCTGAACATTATGGGAGGTGACCGTCATGAAGAGCGCTAATGTTTTTGTCTCCACTAGGTCGAGCGTGGTCCCTTCCAGCAGTCGTTGTCGGATGAGGTCCGACCCAATCCCAGTTACGAACGCATCGTGCATGAAGAGATTAGAATGTTTGATGGCCGTATCGGCCTGACAGTCACAGTCCCGGACGAGTGGGATTAGGGCCCACCAGAAATCTTCAATGGACTCACCAGGGAGTTGAGAGCGAGTGGCGAGTAAGTGCCTGGCGAAGAGCATGTTTGCTTTCTGCGCGTAGTTCTCTTTGAGGAGTGCCATAGCTTCCGCGTAATTCGGGGCGTCCTGGATCAATGGGAACACGCTTGAGCTCAACCTGGAATACAGGACCTGTATCTTGTGAGCCTCCATTGGTGTGGTTTAAGCTAGCCAGTGATTAAATTCCTTTCTGGCGTCGAGCGAGTGCGGATCTAGCTGCAGGCGATCTGGTTTGATTCTAATATCCATCTTGTTTAAAATCTGACTGCAATAAATTGATGCACGATCAAATGCACAAAGACTCAGATTGGGTACAACTGTGGCTCACCACAGTCACCCACCGCAGGAATCGTCATAGGTGGGACGGACAACATAATGACATAACGGACCATTTAAAGATTCGTTGACCTCGGGCGGGAATTTCCGGTTTCCTGAGCTGGACCGGAAGAATCTGTTCACTGTTGGGCAACATCTTCAGGGATGTGGAATCTGTATATGAGCACTCTGCCAAAGACTGCTCTGCCTGCTCTGCTCTGCCTCTGTGCAGGGGCAACACCAGGCTTTAGGACATGACAGCCGTGTGAAGGGATAATGTGGTGGCTGGATTAAAATAGCGCAGACAGGCACATTAAAGTTCCTTTTGGCTTTCCCATGTGATATCCACCACTCCCACACACCACCCCATCCCCTCAAACCTGTCAACACCAGCCCCTGTGCGACTCCATTAAGTTGATATCCAGGTCTTCATTTCTATAATTTGCAGTTTTCCTTTCTGCCCTCTACATGATTTTGGGAAAGTCAACTAATGGAATCAGATTCCCATCAATAATTACAGGCATGTATTATCCAAATTTATGTCGATGCAATCCTCCAAAATGACACATCCAATTGGCTGAACAGAATTTGTCCCACAGGAGCCTTGTGAGATCAGTGACTTTGAACTTTCGAGGACACCTGTCAACTGATTAGACCATACTCGGTGTTCCGGCCTGGACTCAATAGGATCCACTTGGACTTTCGGGCAGTCGAGCAGTGAAGCACAATGGCCACTCACCTGTTCTGCTGGACAAGAGGTGACCAACACTTTGAGACCTTGGCCTCTTTTGAGGTTGGCGGGTGAGTTGTGGATATCAAACAACATTGTGGCACGGCTCGCTGCTCCTGATAGACATCCGTGAACCTGCCAAAGGCTCTCGGGTATGCCCGCATATCTGAGGGAGGAGAGGCAGGCAATGCCGAGTTGAGCCAGCAATGGCGTGCAGAATCTTCTGGGGCCAAGAGGAGTATGATTGTTACTGAGATGGCAGATCTAAAACCAAGATGAAATATCCTACATCACAGGAGGGACTACACTTCACTGACTTGGAAAAAGCATTGAGACATCTCGAGGCTGTACTAGGTGATTAATAAATGCAAGTATTTCTTTCCTTCTTTATGCTCAAGCAAACAACATTACCAAGGGAAAAGAATGGGCACACAAATATGGTGCACGGATTAAAAAGATGTCTGCAGTATAGTTGTAAGTACAGAGTTTTCTTACTAAGATTTGCTAACTGATTTTGTGAGGGGGCATGGTTTGTATTTTGTATTGGAAAAGCAAATGAATGTAAGGGAGGCAGAGGACTTGGGGAATATATAGGGAGGGCTGTTAATACAGTGGGCGGGATCGAATACCAAAATGGCCTCATCCATTTCTATTATTACAGTTGGCATATTGACAAATGAAGAGGAGCTCTCCTATAGGAGAGCAGCACAATTTCTTGAACTGCCAGGAAAAGGGTTTTCTTCCCATGTCCAAACTCACGACCTCCTGGAGTAACAAAGGGTGTCTGTTTATGTAATTTTTGTTGTGTGTTTTTATAAATTTAGAGTACCCAATTCATTTTTTCCAATTAAGGGGCAATTTATTGTGGATGATCCATCTACCTTGCACATCTTTTGGGTTGTGGGGGCGAACCCAAACAGTGACCCAGAGCCGGGATTGAACCCGGGACCTTGGCGCCATGAGGCAGCAGTGCTAACCACTGTGCCATCATGCTGCCCTCTGTTAATGTATAATAAAGTGAGGTTCTTTCTCGCAAAACTTTCAGATATTGACAAAATGGCCATCTTGATAGAACGATCACTGATCAGTTTCGCCTCCTGTCATCCGCCTGGTAATAGAAGAGTCAAGAGATGCCCTGGCAGACAGCTACTGACAGGCTGGAAGGAAACTTCATTGCTTCAGCTAATCTCCATTGTTAACACAAGTACCTATCTGATCAGCACATCGATCAGAACATTTTGACGGTTTTGCGGGGGAGGTGTATTCCTAACCTGCCACTGGAAACATAGATAGGGACCAGTAGCACACACAGAGAAATGGCTGAAAATGACTATTTACACCATGTTGCTGAATACTTTACCAATATCTCACTTGAGACTGTGGAAACCTCTGTAGGTTTTCATGCTCGTTGCTTTTCACTGTCAATTGCAGATCATTAAGTTTTTGTGGAAGGCCATTCATGCATTTGTTTCTTTTTACCTTTCTGAGTCTGGGCTAAGGCTTTGGGAAATAGCACAAAGCCTAGCTCAATCATCATAGCTACCGCCTTGAAGAGCTCAGGTAGGTGCCATGGCCTATTAGCAGCTAGTGATCAGCATGGAGAGACCACTTCTGTGACTGTTTTGATGCTGAGTTGTGACGGGGTGATGGAGGCCTAGTGAGGCCACAGGCTCTCTGGGATGTGTACTGATGCAGGTCATCGGCACCTCAATCATGGATGGCATCAACCAGATGAGGTTGCCTGTCGTCCACATGTGGCACCTCAATGAACTGTGCTATGATGGCTTGACCAGCCTTGAATAATGCCAGAATGCACCTTGGTATTGTGAAGAACATGTCAGAACTGATGCTGCTCCTTTGAATTCGCACAGCCCTCCATGGACCAATGCTACCGCTGTTAATGCATCATCAACAATGCAAAGTGCTTATGAGGGCCTACAATCTTTTGAGCTGCTAACATATGCGAATCTGAAGGGTACAATCCCGTCAAAAGTTGTCTTTCTGGGACGAAGTGCTCATGCCGGAGATTAGAGGTGGGGAAGCGTGACCTGATTTCCGCCCATGGCAGCCGTTTGTGGGGTATCATCAGGCACCTCAAGGGTGTGTCAGATGCTGCCATCATGGAACTCAACCTGTCAACCAGAATTCCAATCGTTTATGAGCTGGATGCAAACTTGAAACTCACCTGCCCCATCAAATTCCTGGGAGACAAAGTAACCATAAAGACAGCCCTGGAGGCTATTGCTTTGGAACGGAAATGTAAGAAGTGAGGCAGACAGAAAATGTACAGCAAACCTTTGGATTATTAAAAAGTGCCTGAAACCACTATATGTCAAGACTACACTGTACTCACTGTTGAGCCATGTTTTTTAAAAATGTGATTACACACATTTACTTATCAAGAAGAAAGGTTAAACATGACATTAAAAAAATTCTTCTTCTTTCTCCTCCTCAAGTTGTCATGTCATCCATTGAAGGCTGTGGCCAAAGTTGGACATCGCAGACAAGTGAAGAAAATTCTTACCATGACTAAATGCACTGCCATTCACACAGAAGATATTCATTTTGTCATGGGCTGTGCAAAAATTCAAAGTAATATCTTGCTTTCAAATGGACAAAAGATACAAAAATTAAACGTGTGAGGCTGGATCCTCTGATTCTGGGGCTACGTCCCCACGCTGGCGTGGGAACGGTAGCGTTTCACGGCATAGAAAATGGTGCAAAATGGCCACTGAGTCCCCGTTTTGCTGGGGGCACCCGGCTCTAGATGCCGATATGCCCCAGAGAATTGCCGGGTCCCTGGCCACGTATGCGCACGGCGGTGGCCTGCAGCGACCGCGCCGTGCAACATGGTGCCGGCTGCTCGTGGACCCAGCCCGTGAAATATTCTCCCCCCCCCTTCGGCCGACTTGCTTCCTCTAGTGCCGACTCTAGATGCTTCATTAACCCTTGCAGTTCTTACAGTTATGATCATTCCACAAAACCCTGAAGCCAGGCGCTCCAATGTGACTGAATACCACAGATATGAGGCCAAGGCTGAGCCCCCCTCCCCTGAAACTTCCCACTGCACCAGCACTGAGGCCCACATGGCAGCCAGTCCTGCCATTGCTCTGCTCATCTCTTGGTTTCTCTCTCTCTCTCTTGCCTCTTTCTCTGTCTGGGCCATGGATGCAACCCTGATCATGAACCCAGCAGCAATGCCTCCTTACAAATTGACTCTAGCTTTACAGCTTTCATCCTGCTCCATATCTGATCCTTCCTCTGCATTCTCCTCGACCAAACTAATGGCCTGTGCCATTAAGCCAATATTGATCTACTGTTGTTTGATAGCCATACCAGGTGTGGCAGGACCTTTGGTCTCATATCACCCTCTGGAATTCTCTCAGTAAACATCTCTGCATTTAAAAAAAAAATCCCTTCATCTTCAAAAGTTATTTTCTAAAACTGTGGCTTCAACCATGATTTGAATTGCTCCCTTGACTCATACTTGGATGTTAATTTCCCCCTTTGTGAATTACCTTGGAACACTAATCGTGCTGTGTCTGTGTGAGTGCCATTGTACGTAGAAAGATCCCACAGAGCCGCACTGACAAAAGTCGTCCACTGAGGACCCATTAACACCTAATCAGAATTTAATTCATTCTGGGGTATCCACGGCACTCACTGATGTTCAAGGATATTCAATTTGCCCATTATTCAATGCGAGAATCCCATAATGTTGACTGGATACTTTCTGTGGGATTTCATATTGTATTTTATTTCTCGTGACCAGTGGTGTGATGGAAGATTGATCTAATGCGTGATCCCAATTGTATAACATATACGTGTCAAAGTATGGACTGCATTATTTCCCTGTTATATAAATACTTGGGTGAGACATCTATCAGTCACAAGCTACACTACTTACACAATGAAAGTGATGAAATGTGTCAACAGTTTCATTGCATGAAAGCGATCCTTTGCCCAATATTTACTTTTAAAACTGAAGATTTAGTGCTGGTGTTTCCTCAATGCTGACACCATGATATCTAACAAGGTCCCATTATGCGGTCAAACATATGTTGTTGCTATGGAGCTTTGCTAAGATTCATTGCATCTCACCAGTCAGAGAGCCGTATAATTTTTTTTTTCTCTTTCACTTACTGAGCTGTGCTGCAAGCAATTTTGCAGGGTGTAATTTATTTCCATGACGTCCGTTTAATAAATAGCATCCTAGCTGTGAAATATAGCAACAAATAATGACCTATTGGCTATTGGTGTAGTGAGACCCCAACAATTCCACTTTACAAATAAGCCAGGAACACAAGGTGAGCAATGAGCAAGTAACTCACAATTGGGAGGAAATATTACATCCTGTGTACTGAAGGCACAGACAAGGTCAGAGCAAACAGACAATTATAACGCAAACGGTTCAAGCAGCGCCATCACGCTCGGGCTGATTAAGAACGATACAGCCCATCATCTTGTCAAGTCCTGTTCACACAAAGCAAACCTTATATAAGCAAAATACTTGTCATAGAGAAAAATAAATACATTTACCATCTGCTATGTCAGTCCCACAAAGCACTGTCATCAGTGGCAGGTGATTATTAAAGATAAATGGAGCTGTAGCAATTACTTTTACACATTTATATAGCATTTTCACTCTCAACCATTTTTATGATGGGTCAAATAAAATCTAAACAATAATTGCTTTAACAGTGAATACTGAGCTATCATTTGCATGGATTTAAAGCATACTTAAGTCAACTATCAGGTTGTGTTGCATTAGGGCTTGATTTAATCAGTGGGCCCGTTTTTTGGCAGGTGTGTTTTGAACTGCTTCAAAATTGAGGGCTGGCGTAGCTTTCTTTACTCTAGGCCTCATTTAAATGTTGCAAGCTGTCTTTCCACCTATTGCAGGCGGGAAATTGTTGTGAAGCGACAAAATATTGAAATTAAATCCTGCACCCTCCCCCCACCCCAGCCCAAGAGCAGTCGTGGCAGCCAAAATAACCAGTTTATCTTTAAATTAGGCTTGCCACATTCCTCTCCTGCTGACCTTCTGCCTCCACCATTTTGTCATATGCAGTATATTTTCATTTCCTTTACTTTTGGTATTCTGGTGAGCTGTCCTGATGAGTCCAAGATGAAAAGTTTTGACAACATGTCTCCTTATCCAGCAATCGTCAAGTTCTATACTGCCAAACAACTACATACAGAATTGCATGATAAGTTATGATATTCCCTGATGCTGCCCATGCAAGATTTGAGAGATTTGTTGGAGGGCGATGAGTAATTCAACAAAACCATGTAGACCTAATTCAACCCTCATTTTAACAAAGCCTGTGCTGACCATGCTGCCCTTCTAACATAGAACATAGAACAGTACAGCACAGAACAGGCCTTAATGGTGTGCCGAGCATTGTCCGAAATCAAGATCAAGCTATCCCACTCCCTGTCATTCTGGTGTGCTCTATGTGCCTATCCAATAACCGCTTGAAAGTGCCCGGCTCCTCTATCACAGCAGGCAGTCCATTCCACACCCTAACCAGTCTCTGAGTAAAGAACCTACCTCAGACATCGCTCCTATATCTCCCACCCTGAATCTTATAGTTATGCCCCCTTGTAACAGCTACATCCACCCGAGGAAATAGTCTCTGAACGTCCACTCTATCTATTCCCCTCATCATCTTATAAACCTCTATTAAGTCGTCTCTCATCCTCCTCCGCTCCAAAGAGAAAAGCCTTAGCTCCCTCAACCTTTCCTCATAAGACCTATCCTGCAAACCAGGCAGCATCCTGGTAAATCTCCTTTGCACCCTTTCCAATGCTTCTATCCTTCCTATAATACAGCGACCAGAACTGCACACGATACTCCAAATGTGGTCTCACCAGGGTCATGTATAGTTGCAGCATAACCCCACGGCTCTTAAACTCAAGACCCCTGTTAATAAACGTTAACACTCTATAAGCCTTTTTCACGGCTCTATCCACTTGAGTGGCAACCTTTCGAGATCTGTGGACATGAACCCCAAGATCACTCTGTTCCTCCACATTCCTCAGAACCCTGCCGTTGACCCTGTAATCCACATTCAAATTTTTTTAACCAAAATGAATCACCTCGCACTTATCAGGGTTAAACTCCATCTGCCATTTTTCGGCCCAGCTCTGCATCCTATCAATGTCTCTTTGCAGCCTACAACAGCCCTCCACCTCATCCACTACTCCACCAATCTTGGTGTCATCAGCAAATTTACTGAGCCACCCTTCAGCCCCCTCCTCCAAGTCATTGATAAAAATCACAAATAGCAGAGGACCCAGCACTGATCCCTGTGGTATGCCGCTGGTAACTGGTCTCCAGTCTGAAAATTTTCCATCCACCACCACCCTCTGTCTTCTTTGTGATAGCCAGTTACTTATCCAATTGGCCAAATTTCCCTCTATCCCACACCTCCTTACTTTCTTCATGAGCCAACCATGGGGAACCTTATCAAACGCCTTACTAAAATCCATGTATACGACATCAACTGCTCTACCTTCATCTACATACTTAGTTAACTCCTCAAAGAATTCAATCAAATTTGTGAGGCAAAACTTAACCTTCACGAATCCGTGTTGACTATCCCCGATTAAGCTGCATCTTTCCAAATGGTCATAAATCCTATCCTTCAGGACCTTTTCCATTAACTTACCGACCACCGAAGTAACACTAACTGTCCTATAATTACCAGGGTTCACATAAGAGTAAAAAGCCAAAACCCTTTTACACTTCGGGGGGTCATATCTCTCTATTCCCATCCTACTCATGGTGGGTGGCATGGTAGCACAGTGGTTAGCAGTGTAGCTTCACAGCACCAGAAACCTGGGTTCAATTCCTGACTTAGGTCACTGTCTGTGGAGTCTGCACGTTCTCCCCCTGATGCTCCGGTTTCCTCCCACAAGTCCCAAAAGACGCGCTGTTAGGTAATTTGGACATTCTGAATTCTCCCTCTGTGTACCCAAACAGGTAACAGAATGTGGCGACAAGGGGCTTTTCGCAGTAACTTCATTGCAGTGTTAATGTAAGCCTCCTAGTGACAATAAAGATTATTATTACTAGTCAAGATGCCCCATAAATGTCACTATCGTAACTGCTTCCACCACCTCCTCCGGCAGCAAGTTCCAAGCTCCCACGACCCTCTGTATAAAAAACGTCCCTCGCGCATCTCTAAGCTTTGCTCCTCACACCGTAACCCTATGTCCCTTAGTAATTGACCCACCCTGGGAAAAAGCTTCTGACTATCCACTCTGTTCATACCCCTCATAATTTTGTAGACTTCTATCAGGTCGCCCCCTAAACTGCCGTCATTACAGTGAGAACAAATTGAGTTTATCCAGCTTTTCCATATAGCTAAGAAACACGCATTTTAAAAACATGCATTTTGTACTTACTCATACATCACTTCTATTTTATTTTGTTATTGTATCAAAACTCTAGGCAGTTAAAAAAAGACTCTCCAGGCAATTTGAAAAAGACCGAAGTTGAGTTTGTTGGAGTTTCTCTATGGCACAGACTAAGGAGAGAGGAGGTACAATTTAGACATTACAGTGCTTCTACTGGCAAATGTCATTATAGCATGGCAAAGTGGTTACCATTATAAATATGGACACAGATTTATATTGTGCACAGTCACAAGGTATCAATATTTCAATAAGACGTCAGAGGGGCTGGTTTAGCTCACTGAGCTAAATCGCTGGCTTTTAAAGCAGACCAAGCAGGCCAGCAGCACGGTTCGATTCCCGTACCAGCCTCCCCGGACAGGTGCCGGAATGTGGTGACTAGGGGCTTTTCCCAGTAACTTCATTGAAGCCTACTCGTGACAATAAGCGATTTTCATTTCATTTCATTTCATCCTAATAGTCGCGGTAAACATGTCAAATAAAATAACCTTTTTAAATTTGCAGTAATTTTGGAGCAACTAAACTATAAACACTATGATTGCTGTTTTGTTGTGTCAAATATGGATGATTCCATGATTTTACATTCAAGAGGAAAACCAATGCCAAAGGACACAAGAGCTGCAGATGGTTCCAAAATATTGCATGCCTCCTTTTTTTCTAACTCGCAGCTCCTACAAATGAGACTAGAAGCTTCGAAAAGCAGAATTGCCCCCTGCTATTCTTAATGCAGCCACCAATAGACTCAACTTTCCAATAAGCAACATAATATAATCCAACCTTAATCTGTGAAGAACAGGTGATAAGATTTAGATAAATCCATTTGCTTTTCAAAGTACACAATCCACCTCCCAGAACATAATTTTCGGTGGGGAAAAAGGATGAACAAGAAACGACATTCGTATAGAGCTTCAAGACAGAAAAACATTCCAAGGCACTGCACATGAACATTAACTGACAAAATATGACACCAACCCATGACCATAAATGTAGGGGTCTCAAAAGAGAAGTTTGGAAGGGAATTCTGAGAAGGGAATTCTTAAGTCTGAGTTAGCTGAAGGCATGGTCACCAGCAATGGGGGTGAATGTAGTTAGTGGGGGGACGATCAACAAGATATCAAAGTAGCAGGATGGCAGAACTCTCTCGGTGTTGTAGCGCAATCAAGATTACAGAGATGGTGAGAAGTGAAGTTTTGGAGGGATTTGAGCACGAGAATAAAAATGAGGCACTGGTGGACTAGAAGCCAAAGCAAGCCAGCAAACACAAAGTAAGATGAGTGAAGAGGATTTGATCCGAGGTAGGATATGAAGGATTGACTTTTGGATGAGCTCTGATTTCTGGAGGGTCAGATAATTGGAAGGTCAGCGAAGAAAATGTTGGAGTAGTCATTCCCAGAAATAATGAAAGCGTGGATGAAAGATGGGGATCAATGAAGACTGTGGCTGCTCAATATAACATGAGTCATCAGCTCAGTACCAGAAAGCACAGAAGATCACACATATCTGTCTTAGTGGAGTGATTCTAACTTTGGCAGGGTGTTCTCTAACTTGCCTTCAAATGAATTCTCAACAATGTTTCACAGCCTCTTGTGAATTTTATATAAAGATTCCACCCCAAAAAAAACTATCCCAATTAACATTTTGAACAGCGAATATTTCATGATTCAATTCGTACAACAAGGCACGTATAATTATTGGAATATGTGCTAAGGATATTATCATAGTTGCCTTCAAACAAGTTCACAGTAAAGGAAACACCATACAATTATTGCACTCAATTGGGTAAATGGGGGTGGGTGGGGGTTGCTGTTAGCGTTTCTGTCGCTGCTTAGTGAAGGCCTGAATAGCTTCACAGACATTTGTCACAGTTTGGATTTCCAACCATATTATTTTGTCCTGGTTCTTTTTGAACATCACTAGTGTTAACCAACCCACGATTATAATTGCACTCACTGTAAGGGAACCAGGGACTTTGGAGTTTAATTTCATTTTTCTGTCATTTTGATTATATCTATGTTACATCAGCAGCTCCTGATTCTTTGAGGTATTCTGCAATTGTCAGCTGGTTTCCTTCATACAGTTGTTGCGAGCAATGTGAATATCTATCCCACGATGTTTGCCCTCCTGAAAAGTTTTAATTTTGACCAAGTTGTTACAGAAGGAAAATGCGCAAGATAGCAAATGGAACAATACTGGTGGGCCCCCTATGGGCAAACCAATAGCTGATCAGAGGTTTAAGCTGTTTCAAGAGGGAGACACCGTGCTGGGCTTTGGGCAAAAGGCACCAAAAGAATTTTGACTGAAGCTTGTGAGAGATGTGTCGTTAGATGTACGAGGTAAGAAATATTTCTTGGCTCAGATTTCCCAGGAACAAATAAAGCATCCTTTGTATGACAAAGCATTTTGCATGCATGACAATGAATGTTCGTCACCAAGCAGATCTTCATTATCAGAATTTCATTGGGTATGTTTACCCGCCGAGGGGTGTGGCTCTGCGGTGGTGAATGGTGAGGGTAAGGGCTGTAACGCTTCATCTCTTCTGAGATTTCTCTAAGTTGGTTTTGAGGGTGGCGCACTGCTGGCAGATGGGCCAGGATCTCTTTGAATGATGTTGCTGCGAGGCAAGGGTCATGGGGTGGAATTCTTCAACCCCGCGCCGGGTTGGAGAATCGCCGGGTTGGAGAATCGCCGGGGTCTGCGCTAATCGCGCCATTGGGGCAGGCATGGTCTGCACAGTGCCGGTTGGGGGCCACAAAAAGAACTGGAGTCCCGCCGACGCCGTTCTAACATCCCCCCCCCCACCCCTCAACCCGCTCCGGAAATCCGTGTCCAAGATCTGCCATCGGCGGGATCGGAAGATCATGCTGGCAGAAATGGCCGAAAAGTTCCAGACTCTTTCTCTAAGGAGAACAACTACAGCTTCTCCAAATCATCCATCTAGATTTAACATCGAATGATTCTTGTAAATCTTTCCTGCATGCTCTCTAAAGCTTTCACACACTGCCTGTGCTCAGAATTGGACACAACGGGGTGAATATTATGGTCCCACCATGTGGGGGGGGGGGGGGGGGGGGGGGAGGGGCTGTAAAATGTGATGAGCCATTTAAATGTCCATTGACTTCAGAAGGAGTGGAAAATCCCGCTGATGGAAAATTCCATCCAGCCTTCCAATTGATACCATATCGACTGTGTTCGGGTACCCTGAGGGAGGATTCAGAATCTCTGAATCACCTAACAGCACATAATTCTGGACTTGTGGGTGGAAACTGGAGCACCCGGAGGAAACCCACGCAGACACGGGGAGAATGTGCAGACAATGCACAGACAGCGACCCAAGCTGGCAATCGAACCCAGGTCCCTGGTGCTGTGAAGCAAGCAGTGCTAACCACTGTGCTACCGAGCACCTGCTGGCTCAGGCAGGGCAGACAGCACCTGTCAATTTCTGGAAAGAGAAAACCAGTCAGCTGGGTTTAAATACCCTCAGACCTTTGATGGGCAAGCTGGGCTTGATTAACAGCTCCTGGACCACTTCAAAGTGTTTTCCAACCATCTCCCTTCACAGTTGAGTGATTTTGAAGTGGTCAGCTGTGAAACCAGCTTCTCCTACCTCTGTTTTAAATGATCCTGGATCTGTCAATCAAAGCTTGATGTTTATAAACACTGTAGTTAGTTTCACAGCTGACCAGTTCAAAGTTACTCAACCATGAAGGGAGATGAATAGAACAATGCTGACAGCTGAGTTTGTGTAGAAGTGAGGTCCCGCGGTTGCCCCTCCTCCACAACCTAAGTAAGCCCATAGCCGCAGTGTAATTCAGCTCCCCCTGGGATTTTCTGGGTCCCCCCACTCCTACCCAGTACAAGGGTAACCCAACCACCGACTGCTTCCCCACTGGAGACCCCTAAATAAAGGGACCTCCACACAGACTCCCTAAATAAAGAGACCCACCAGAGATCTACCAAATAAAGAGACTCCTTCTCCAACCCCATAAATGAATACACCCCCCACAGGGACCTCAAAATTTTGAGCGGTAGCCGGTTAGCGGGATTCCTTTGGAAATTCCCTCGCAACCTTCGCCTCCAGAACACAAATTAAGTGCAATTCAGCTCCGGTGGGAGAATATAGGGCTGGATTCTCCATTTATGAGGCTAAGTGTTGACGCCAACGGAGGGTGAGTGACGGTTTACGGCAAAAAAATTGCCGCAACACCTGCACCGATTCAGCTTCTTTAAATGGGCCAGCACCGTTGCCACGTGGAATGCAATCAAATCCATCAAAAATGGTGCCGGATTTGCCGGGTCCGTGATTGGCGCACATGAGGCACATACATCGCAGCCGCACTTAAACGGTCCTTCACACACCGTCCCAGCCAACAAGTTGGCTGGAAGGAGAGCAGCCCCATGGTTCAGGGGCACTGAGCTGGAGGCCCTCATCGACGCCATGGAGGAGAGAAGGATGACCCTATACCCCGGCCCGGGAGGAAGGCACCATCATTCGCCATGCCTGGGCACAGGTGGGAGAAGCGGTCAGCACCGTAGGCAACATCGCCCGGACTGGCATGCACTGCCGCAAGAAATGTCACAACCTTCTCAGGGTGAGTTGGCTGCTTCATGACCCTGGCACTAACCCCGCCCCCCACACCCACCCATAACCCGGCCCCTTCCTCCCAAGGGACGGCCGAACGCCACACCTTGCCCCACATGCCGGCACCCATGGCAGCCACCATGGCAGGTTGCCCTGACCACCGCAGCCACCATCCATCCAACCCCGTCGTAACGTCTAACGGTGTAGTTGCATGTGTCCCCCACCCACCCAGGAGAAGGCCGTGCACAACCACCACAGGCGGGAAAAGGTCGGGGGGGACCAGCAGAACTGTGGCCCCTCACCATGCCCAAGCATGGCCAGGGACCCAGAGGAAAGAAGGGATGTCGCCGGGGTGGTGCAGTCACGGGCGAGCAAGTGGGACCCCGCTGAGTAGAGGTTGCCCATGACAGGTGTGTGTGGACACCCCCCCCCCCAACACACACCACTTGCCCCACACACCCCCTCACCTCCCCCTCGCCCCCTCAACACCCACATACCCCTCACCTCCCACCATCCACCCCACACCTACCTCACCCCGTCACTCACCTCAGCCCCGCACTACCATCCCCCACGCCAAACCCCCCCTCCCCCAGCCACCCGCCCCCCCCCCCCCCCCCGCCAGCCCGCTGTCTAATCATACATGTTGTCTTGTGACTTTCAGAACCTGCCGGAGATGGGGCCAGTCCATTCGGAGTGTCCCGCCCCCAGCCAGTGCCAGAGCCGGTGCCCCCCAGACAGCTGAGCACTGATGGGGAGTGCAGACGAACACTAGGCTTCCGACCTAGACTCAGGACACCCCGAGCTTGGATAGGAGGATAACACTGACTTTTCTACACTGTCTCCTACACCCTCCACCATCCCAGAAACTATCATCTCCGTTAGTCAACAGGCTCCTGGGACACTATCTGGTGTGCACCACACATCGCATCCGGTACAGCAGGTGGAGGTAGTAGCAGCCAAGGGGCCGGACGGTCGGAGGGCAGGCCGGCCCCAGGATCCAGCTGCCATCAAGATGGGTCCGGGGCTTCTGGAACATCCAGTCCCAGCCACAGTGCAGATGCAGTTAGAGATCCAGGGACCACAAGAGGGGAGTAACCCCCTGCAAATGCAGATGGAGGAGTCCATCCGCGTGCTGGAGCAGGGTGTGTTGCCGGCCATGCGTGCCAGTCCGACATTGCATGGGTTGGATCTGTGGTGCAGGCATTGCGGGGCGGCGGTTTCGGCTATGAATCAATGTGTCCAAGGCCTGGGGCATTCTTTGCAGCCGGTGCCGTGGTCCAGGACAGGGCTGCCCTCTTACAGCCAGCCATGTTCCAGAGCCACCTGGACATTGCAGCGATGCTCGTCAGCATGGCCCAGTCACAGTAGGCCATGGCTGCAATCATCGGCGGCATTGCCCAGGCGCTGGCCGGCATTGCGCAGACACTGAGGTGGCCCAGCCCCACGGCGGGGTGCCTCAGTCACTGGCTGATGTGGCACAGACCCACAGGGTGGTGGCACATTCGCAGCGTGATGTGGCGCAATCCCAGATGGAGATTGTCAACTCCATGGCCACGGGCGTGCAGACCCTGGTCAAGACCAGAGAAAGCCTCCAAGCCTGGCAACGGCAGTGCAATGGAGTAGCCTGGGAGCTATTGGGGTGAGATCCTGGACGGGTCCCCACTCGATGGCTGGAAAGATCCAGTAATGGGGAGAAGGCAGGAAAATAGGGATGAGAAAATATCAGCCATGATTAAATGGAGGAGCAGACTCAATGGGCCGAGTGGCCTAATTCTGCTCCTATGTCTTATGGTCTTATGGATCCCATCGCGTAGACGTTCAGGGAGCTATCACCTTAACGGCCACCGGTCTGATATCTTAATAATTCCCAATATTTGCTGATGATCAAGAGTAGACTGATGGACAGTGATTGGCTGGGAAGGGTTTGTCCTGATTTTCATGGACTGTTTGAAAGGTGTTGATTGAAGGATAAATATTGACCAGGATACTGGAAATAACAGGGCAGTAAAGTTGCAAAGTGGTTAGCACTGCTGCCTCACATGTGTGGAGTTTGCACTATTCCCTGTTTCTGCATGGGTTGCCTCTGGGTAATCCGGTTTCCTCACATAGTCAAAAGATATGCAGGTTAGTTAGATTTTTCATGACAAATTGCCCCTTCGGGTTGGGTTGCAGGAATTGGGCGGGGAATTGGGCCGAGCTAGGGTGCTCTTTTGGGGAGTCGATGGGCTGAATAGCTTCTTTCTGCACTGCAGGAATTCTATTTAAAAAAAACACTCCACTACTTCTTCAGAAGAGCGCCATGGGATCCTTTAGACCCATTGTCAAAGAGCAGACAGGGTCTCTGTTTAATGTCCTTTAAAGAAGGCACCTCTAACTGCGTTGCACGATCAGTAGTGAACTAGAGTTTGAACCCAGATCCTTACATAACAAATGTATGCCTACCAATATAGGTGCCTTTAATTGCCAGTCACATTATTTCAATTATGTATTCCCTGAATTCATAGCACAACCTGGTTGCCAGGAAACAAATGTGTGAAATGGCCTCATGGTCATGGACTTCCAAAAAAAGATTATATTTATGAAGCCATTTAATGATCAATGGCGAATGCCCTTTCAAATTGACACAAACCCACAGCCAAAGCAAACTCCTCTAGGAAAAGCTAATGATTAATTGTCATGGCTTCTTTCATAGGATGTTCCAATGTTGTGGCATTTTTGAGTGCAGTGACCATGAGGACCACACATGACGCGATCTCTGCTGCTCTTTGATTTTCTAAATCTGTTGCGTTCGCACTAGGTAAGGTGTGTACCGATCAGCTTTGAGATTTCTCAGTTGCACTGTCGCTGTAAGGTCCTCAGCATCAGATTCTCGTCACTATGGAAATGAGGGTTCAAGTGAACAGAGATGAGTGAAGTACCTGGCATCTGGGAAGCCAATTCTCTTTGATTTCTGTTTGGTTATAAATCACACACACTACAAGCCTCGCATAAAGGCTGTGTGCTGTCTGGAATTACTCCCTTTCAAGCAATCTATGTTGGCAAACAAACAGGCCGAGCGACAGTGGCTCGGATATATCATCCTCTTCATAATTATGTTCTTTTCTTCACTATTCGCCATCGTAAAGAGCACCAAAGGTTTCTGTGGGAAAACTGAACCTTGCATCAGATTAGTAACTGATTGCAAGGATCACAGTTCTACCGCTATCCCTCATTTGAACACGTTTAAATCTCATCATTGCAGAGACAGTTAAGTTGTTCTGTGCTGAGTCTGTAATTGTGCTATGTGACACTCCTAACATTGCAACATAATAGTGTTAATGGAATGGCTGCATCAACAATACTCTGGTGTAAACAAGCAAAACCATCCTTTTTTTTTACCCTCTTTTAGTGGCCAATGCCAAGAGCGTTTTTTTAAAAATTATATATTCTGCATATCAACCTTTATTTTTTTTAAACAGCTTTGTGGGTTACGGTTCAACGATATTTGCATAGTTTTACTCATGTTAAAAAAGATAACCTCGGTGCTAGACAAAGTGGGTCGAGAGGTAACAGATTTCTAAACAAAGCACGCAGCCTTATAGTGTTCAGCTGTGGAATAAGTGCACTTCCACACAACAAATGGTGATTACTTTCACTCCCACGCAACATTATTATTTTGCCTTGTGCTGGCCAGAAATGTTTACCCGTTATTATTTAAGAGATATCTTAATATTAACCACAAGTAAACCTTGCAAAATTCACCAAAATTACACGGAGGCTTTTAGAGGGTTAAACAATGACCAGGACAGGTTGTATAAAATGGACTAATTTTTTTCTTTATTACTCTGTGGGATGTGGACATCACCGGCAAGGCCAGAATTTGTTGCCCCTCCCTAATTGCCCTTGAACTGAGTGGCTTGCTTGGCCATTTCAGCGGGCAGTTAAGAGTCACATGGAGGCCAGATCAGGTACGGATGGCAGGTTTTCTTCCCCGAAGTACACTAATGAACCAGGTGGGTTTTTCGCTATAATTGATGATAGGTTCATGGTCACCATCATTGAAACTAGGGCCGGTACCCTCTGCGCCTTATTATATGGCCAAGGTTTAGAGAACACCAAAGCATATCATGGAGTTCACCTGACCCAAATTTTGATTACATTTTGGCTATGGGGAGCACAAGGGCCCACTTTACAGGTGTGACGCAATAGAGATCTAAAAATATTTTAAAAACAAAACAATGTTTATTCTATGAATCCAGTTCACATTTTTATAAACCCACAGTAAACATCTTACCAACTACCAACACTGATAACCCTCCAAAAATATACAGTACTCTATAGATAACCCTTAATAACTTTCCGAACAACACCCATAAGCCAAAACACTTTTTAACAAAGACAGTAGGTTTGAATTCTCTTTCGAGGACAATTATCACTTTTAAATTATCAAGTGATCAAAACACCTTGTTTACCAGACAGAGAGATAGACCAATATACATCTGTTTGGTTTGAATGCAGCTCTCCAACTTAAAGCGAAACTAAAAACACAGAGCCAAAATAGTTTCCGGCTCAAAACGAAAGTAAAATAGCAGAATCACATGCCAGCACCACCCACACAATGACATCACTGCAGCCATTTGATAAAATACACTTTTCCTGAAGGGACTCTCACATGACACCCTGTTTTTGGTGGGCAGGAACTCTGGGCAGGTTGGAGAATCCATCGGGATTCCCGAAAAAGGTTTTATCCAGCAGGATATCTCGTTCTGATTTTCCCGCCCATTGCCAATGGCGTCTTTAGTTCCCATCATGAAAGGGTTTTTAATGATGATAATGATAATCATTATTGTCACAAGTAGCTTACATTAACACTGCAATTAAGTTACTGTGAAAATCCCCTGGTCACCGCACTCCGGCACCTGTTAGGATACACAAAGGGAGAATTCACAATGTCCAAATTACCAAACAAAAGTCTTTGGGACTTGTGGGAGGAAACCGGAGCACCCGGAGGAAACCCACGCAGACACAGGGAGAACATGCAGACTCCGCACAGACAGTGACTCAAGCCGGGAATTGAGCCTGGCACCAAGGTGCTGTACAGCAACAGTGCTACCCACTGTACTACCGTGCCACCCATCACCATACATTAATATATCATTCAAGGGATTCCCCACTGTACTATCCTCCCACATTAGGAAGTATCCCCCCTCCTACCAATGTCACGTTAGAAGAGTGGCAACAGGGTCCTGACAAGCAGGGACCTAGCGGAGAGCGCCACCAGGGACTCACAGGTAAGTACAGCCCGCAGCAAGGGAGATGGTTAAGCCTGGGCAGTACCCTAGTAGAACCACTTGGCACAGCCCCGTGACTGAGGCTTCTGGCTCATTGGGTTGAGTCGGATCCCACCCCAGCAGCATCAAATTGTGGGACCCAGCTCCAACACATTTTCAAAAATTAATCGTCAAAAGATATTGCAGAAAATCTCGGGATGCCCTTGGGGTTGTCCGAAGGCTTGATGTGGTAGGTGAGGGAATAATGATACAAATGGTAGCATTCAGCTGGGTGAATTAGGCTCTATCAGGCCCCGCTCTGCCAGAGTGGTGGTGAAAACCATGGTAGTATTCAGCTGGGTGAATTAGGCTCTATCAGGCCCCGCTCTGCCAGAGTGATGGTGAAAACCATGCCCTCAACACTTCTTCTGCTTGGAGTGCACTACAATCTGGAGAGAAAACATGGCTGTGTCGGTTTCCTCGCCTCAGCCAGCACTGTGCACAAAGAGGAAGATTAGAGTGTATTACCTGCCGCAGGAAGGTTACCTGCCAATGAAATATCTTTGATTCACAATAACTACTGTTATGGAGGTAAATGCTGCACCCAATTAGTAAACAACAGGGATGCAGAAACAGCAATAGGATAATCGCTTCTATTGATGCTGAACAGAGACATTAATTTTGAAAGAAATTTAATGTAGTTCAATTAATCAAAAATCTTCAGAGAGATGTAATCAAAAAATGGACAGTGAAAAATGAAGGAAATGTTAAGGGGGTAACCTAAAATTTGGTCAAAGTGATGGTTTCAAGGAGGTCTTAACGAAGCAGAGTCTTTCTTCCTTACTTCAAAAGAATACGTCGTACGACGTGAGATGACTTTTGTTTGGTCAATACATATCAATATTGACTGAAAAGCACCTCAGCATTTATTGGGAATCACCTGGAGGATCTCAATATTTGTAGAGTTTAAACCGTAAAAACATTTGGCAGCCCCTGTCATACGTTATACAGAGAACCTGAGAAACATCGCAAATTACGACTACTGTATCTTTGACGCTGGAATTTTCCAGCCCCTCACGTTGGCGGGAACTTCCCGACCCGTTGAGGTCATTGGGCTTCTGAACGACTTGCCACATTTTCTTGTCTCGCCCCCTTTGTGACAAGCAGCAAGAGAATCATTCTGTTTGTGACTGACTGTGTCGCAGCTCAACTGATTTGCAATGTAAACAAATTGGTGCTTGCCTAGTTTGTCTGCACCTTGTTACAGACCCACATCTTGTATCTCCTCTCTATGTATCCTGTTCCTTATTTTATAATAACTGCAGTAACCAAGCAAATCAAGATTGGAATGGGTACAGTGCATGTCTCGACGTAGTAAGTGATGATCCTTTAAAACAGAGATGAGGAGGAATTTCTTCAGCCAGAGGGTGGTGAATCTGTGGAGCTCTTTGCCACAGAAGGCTGTGGAGGCCAAATCACTGAGTGCCTTTAAGACAGAGATAGATAGGTTCTTGATTCATAAGGGGATCAGGGTTTATGGGGAGAAGACGGGAGAATGGCGATGAGATAAATGTCAGCCATGATTGAATGGCGGGGCAGACCAGATGGACTGAGTGGCCTAACTCTACTCCTATGTCTTCTGGTCTTCTGGTCTAAGTAAGTAGTTGTAACAAAACCTGTGGCTGGAAAAGCTCTTCATCTGCGGGAAATACTAGTCGGAGGATCGAAACTGCAGGTCCCACCCTTAAACCCTCAGCCTCTGCCATGTTAGTGGGGGATGGGGTAATGGGGTCTGGTTATAAATCACACAGCTGCTCATAAATCAGCAGCAGACCCCACTCATGATTTTTTAGATGTAGATGTCTGAAACCCTCTGAACCTTTTGGATTTGTTTGGATAACCTTGAGTACTCCTTTGGAGAGGTAAGGTACATCTTTGGATGATTTGCTTTTTGCATGGGATATATGCTTCACTGGTTAGGCCAAAATTTATTGCCCATTAGTAATTGCCCTCGAGAAGGTGGAGTGAGCTGCCTTCTTAAATCACTGCAGTCCCTGTGGTATAGGTACACTCACAGGGAGTTCCAGGATTTTAACACTGCAACAACAAAGGAATGGTGATCTCTTTCCAAGTCAGGTTGGTGATTGTTTTGGAGGGGAACTATAAGTGGTGGTGTCTGCTGTCCTTGTCCATCTAGATGGGAAATAGCCATAGGTTTCGATGTGACCTAAGGAGCTGTGGTGAGTTACTGCAGTGCATCTTGTAGATGATACACACGGCAACTACTGTGCATTGGTGGTGGAAGGAGTGAATATTTGTGGAATAGATGTCAATCAAGTGGGTTGCTTTGTCATGGATGCTGTTGGGCTTCTTGAGTGATGTTGCATTCACCCTGGCAAGGGAAGGATATTCCATCACACTCCTGACTTGTACAGTGTTGATTGTGGATAGGCTTTGAAAAGTCAGGCGGTCAGTTATTTCCTGCAGGGGCCCCTTGCCTCTGCCCTACTCTTGAATCAACAATATTAAAATAGCTAGTCCAGTTCAGGTTCTGGTCAATGATAACCCCCTGGATGTTGATGGTGAGCGATTCAGCAATGGTAACGCCGTTGAATGCCACAGGGCTAAATTCTCTCTTGTTGGAGACGGTCAATGCCTGGCACTTGAGTGGCACAAATGCTACTTGCCACTTGTAAGCACAAGCCTGGATAGTGTCTGGGTCTTTCTGCATTGGGACATGGACTATTTCAGTATCTGATGAGTCGCAAATGATTCTGAACATTATGTAGTCATCTGCAAATATCCCCCTTCCGACCATATTGGAAGGAGGGCCATTGATGAAGCAGATGAAGATGATTGGGTCTAGGACACTATTCTAAGAAACTCCTGCAGTGGTGTTCCGGGACTGAAATGACTGACCTCCAACAACCACAACCACCTTCCTTTACGTCAGGTATGAATCCAACCAGCGAAGAGTTTCCCAACCCCACTTCCCCCCCCAATTCCCATTGCCTCCAGTTTTGCTGGAGTTCCTTGAAGCCATACTCCACCAAGTGCAGCCTTGATGTTGTGCAATAACTCTTACCTCAACTAAGTTCAGCACTTTTGTCCATATTTGAACCAAGGCTATAACGAGGGCAGAAACTGAGTGACCCTGAGAGAACACAAATTGGGCATCCGTGAGCAGGTTATTGCTGAGCCAGTGCTGTTTGATAGCACTGTTGCTGCCCTCCGATGCCACTTTGCTGATGATCCAGAGTAGATTGATGGGGCAGTAATTGTCTGGGTTAGATTTGTCCTGCTTTTGTGTATAGGTCATACCTGAGCAATTTTCCAAATTGCCAGGTAGCTGCCAATGTTTTAGCTGTATTGGAACAGCTTGGCTAGGTGCACAGCAAGCTCTGAAGCACAAGTCTTGGTAAGGTTGGTAAGGCACCTTTTGGGAGAAGTAAGGAACTCTTTGATGTAGGCTGGATGTCCCTGGGATTGTTAAAATTATACACGAGTGTGTAAAAAGTGCATAATTAATTAGAACTGTCAATCTGTCAAACAACAATGAAAGCTGTCACATAACTGTCAATCTATCAAAGAACTGTCAAGCTGTCAAAGAACTGTCAAGCTGTCAAAGAACTGTTAAGCTGTCAAAGAAATTTCAAAGCTTAAAAAGAACTGTCAAAATTCATTGGAACTATCAAAGCCTATTAGAACTGCCAAAACTGTCAAGGGATTTAACGCTGTTGGGCTTTGAATTGGGGTTTTTACAATAATCAGTGCATGCTATTCCAATCAGCCTGTGGTTGAGGGTTGAGCATGAGGGTTATCATGGTTCTAGACTAGAAATGTGTGTTTTCTTAAACAATTAGAGGTTATTTTTAAAATAGCAATGCTATCAATAGATACAACTATATCATGTTGTTATGGCGCCTGAGATTTTCTCATGATAGATACAAATTGAGTTGGCAGAAGGAAGGTAAGGGAAAGGGTGATGGGCATGGGCTGCTTTGAGCTGTCACTAAGTTGGCATAGGAATTTTAAAGAGTAGAGGAACATAGGGTGTCATAGGTATTGAAGCCATGGAGGGTGTGTAGAAAGACATAGAGTGACTTTGGGGTGGTTAGGGACATGAGATTATATAGGTTAGTATGGATGAGGCATAGGGAGTGCTCACGGGGTGGTGAAGATTGGTAGGTTGTTGTATTTTTCTCAAATAATTTTTTGAATTAGCTCCAACAAAATGCCAAAGGACAGATCTTCCGTTCAGGCCACCTCCAAAGCACTTGGATCACGGGCAGTGCGCCAACTCCTACTGCAGGCTGCACCATCACTGCCCCATCTTCAAACTGCTGGAACAAAATCCGATCTCCACTGCCCTTTTCCTATCCAGGCCCAATCCCTCGCTCTAACCCTGTGATAACACTTAACCTGCACATTTTGGACTGTGGGAGGAAACTGGAGCATCCGGAGGAAAACACAGAGTGAGAAAGTGCAAACTCCCCACAGACAATCACTCAAGGCCGGAATTGAACCCTGGGCCTCGGTGGTCTGAGGTAACAATGCTAACCACTGTGCCAACGTGCCGCCTCCAAACATTTCTATTCTATGACCACTTGGAATTGTTGAGCACACTTAACAGGCACTGTTATATTAGGGTGCAAAATGTATCATGCAACATGCACCCTATAATGATAATCCTCATTCTTATATAATGTATATGTGTCCCAGACAACATTATTATTTTTCTTGCTCTGGCCAAAAATGTTTGGGTGTTATTATTTGAGAGTTATCTTAATATTAACTACAAGTAGACCTTGTAAAATTCACCAAAATTACATGGAGGCTTTTAAAGGGATAAATAATGACTCGGGCATTTTGTATAAAATGGTCTCTTTTATTTATTATTCTATGGGATGTGGGCATCATTGGCAAGGCCATAATTTGTTGCCCCTCCCTAATTGCCCTTGAACTGAGTGGCTTGCTTGGCCATTTTAGAGGGCAGTTAAGAGTTACATGTAAGTTGTGGTTTGATAGCAAGTCCTTACTGTCATGGGAATGTCACTTTCAGAAATGTTTGTCTTCTCATGTGGCTGCAGTGATGTGGGTGGGTGCAGCTGGGCTCTGGCTCTGCTTTCTACTTTTGTTTTGAGCTGGAAGCTGTTTTTGGCTCTAGGTTTTAGTTTCATTTTCAGTTGGAGAGCTGCATTCAAACCAAGGAGGTCTATTTTGGGTCTTTCTCTCTCCATGCTAATGAATGCCTCCAGATCACGTGATTTAAAAGTAATTTGACTTATAGATGTTGTTAGGAAAGTTACTAAGGGTTACCTATAGAGTACTGTATCTTTGGGGAAGGTATCAGTGTTGGTAGTTGATCAGATGTTTACTGTGTGCTTATAAAATGTTAACTGGATTCGTTGAATAAACATTGTTTTTATTTTTTAAATACTTTAGGTTTCTGTTGCATCATACCTGTAAAGTGGGCCCTTGTGCTCCCATAGCCAAAATCTATTAAAAGTTGTGGGTCAGGTGAACTCCATGATATACTTTGGTGTTCTCTAAACCCTTCCCATAACATTACAGTTGAATGGTCCAACAGTTTTCCGTTCATTAAGGTTACCATGCGGTAAGTTCGGTAGTTGGTGTTCTGTAACTGATAAGACTAGGCTTTGATCGTTTCTGAATGCTTGCAGCTGTTCACTTAAATGGGATAGCGGTGATTTACTAGGAAGGTCGAGATGAATACTCCAGGGAAACGCCCTGAGATTGCATTTTAAGAACTCCCGATGTCATGCGTTTTCCCAGATCCAAGCTCTCAGAGGGAATATTTAACTTTGTGTTCTCAGATTGGGTTGCTTGGCAGAGGTTTAGGTACCTACCCTTGGATCTCAGATGACCACCAACACATCTTGTCACCTTGAGTCCTTGGGAAGATGAAAGATTCTTGCATTGTATGGTACTATCGACTGATCGTCAAACCGTGCGGGGAAAATGGTGCAGACTTCCACAGCGGGCAAATCCTTTGGTTGCCAGATCATCGACTTGGAACAAAATAATCCATTCTGAAGCCGGGGCCAAGCAACAACCTTCAATTGCTTTAATGTGCAGATGGGATGCCAGTCCAAGAGAACAGCTCCTTGCTCAAGACATTGACCTTTTCATACAAATCAACCTTTGCCCAACAACAGTGAGGAATATGCCACAAAAGCAAAATACTGTTGATGTTGGGAATCTGAAATAAAAATAGAAAAGGCCATGATATGCTGAACTTTGTTTATGATGAAAGGTCATTGATCTGAAATGTTAACCCTTTTCTCTCGCTTAGAGAAGCTGATAGAACTGCTGTGTATTTCTTACATTTTCTGATTTTTTTTCTGCAAGTAATACGTGCTGGAGGGTTTTGTGGTACAGTGGCTAGTGTTCCTATCCATGGGCCAGGAGCTCGAGGTACAAGTCCCACTTCAGGGAGTATATTTCTAATGTGGCCAAGCAGGTTCAATGTCAGCCTGTAAATCCTTTCAATACACCCGCTCGCAGGTTGCTATCACCAAAGTGGACAACCTTCTCCTGTGTATCTATGCAAAAGAGGCTTTGCGTGCATCATGTGTAACATCTAAAAATGTGAACCTGGTGGTGCACGATCCTGGGAGGAGGAAGCTGAATATTAATTATGAAAGTAGACAAAAACAGCACCAACGTAAGAGAAAACTCGTTATCGAAGAGAAGCTAACGAGGCTCTTCTATGAAAAACTGTTCATGTCAAAAAGCAAGATTGAGAGAGACCTCTCCGGTCTTCAATGCGCGTAAAATTCCACATCTTGTGACTGCTGAAGCCAATCTGGCACGACTGTTTGAAAACCAGCTGTCCCTACCAGTAAAATAGCATACTAGTAACAACAGGTTACAACAGGTGGGAAACAACAGGAGAGTTTCCAGGTCGGCCATACTGCATTTTTTGCCAAACATAATCATGGACTTAAGCAATGGAAGTCCAAAAAAGCAAAACACCGCGGATGCTTGCAATCTGAAATAAATCTGTTCTGTAAAAGGGTTAACCAGGCTTGAAAAGTTAACTCTGTTTCTGTTTCAACAGACTTTATCCAGCATTTTCTGTTTTATTTCAATAAAAGTCCATGGTCGCCAACACACTCTTAGAATAGAGCTGAAGAAACTTTCCCCTTGGTAGAGGGATCAATGACCAGGAGGCATAAGAGGTTCAGAGGGGATGTGAGGAAAAACTTTCACCCAGAGGGTGGTGGGAGTCTCGATTGCTACCTGAAAGGATGGTGGAGGCAGAGACCCTCTTCACAATGCCTTTGCGATGTCAAGGCTATGGGCCAAGTGCTGGAAAATGGGATTAAAATAGTTAGGTGGTTGTTTTTGACTGGCGCAGATGTGATGGGCCAAAAGGCCTTTTCTCTGCTGTAGACCTCTGTGACTCTACAATTCTACGGCATATTACTGTAGGAAGAGGAAATAATCTATCCTGTTGTTAAATAACATTGAGGAACAGAGCCTCTTGCTAAAGTGCAGTTAGGAAACAGGGCCCTTGACTATTACATCCTGCCTAACTCTGGTACCCTTAGGTAACTTATGCCTCCCCCATCGTGGCTATAGCTGCGATCAGCTTACTTTGCATAAATCAGGGATTAAATTTCGGACTTGCTGCTCAGTGACTGTCTTCAGGAGGCTTTCTTCCTGTAAGATGCTGACTGTTTACTGAGGTATAGTTCTCACAACCTTACCACTCTCCCACAAGGTACAACACTTTTTGGCATGAGTCACGCTTAGCTTTGCTCTTCAACACACACACAGGCCAATGACAACATCCATCCATTTTGGGGAACTAAAGACAATCAGACCATAAGTAGTAGGAACAGAAATAGGCCATTCGGCCCATCAAGTCTTCTCCACCATTCAATGAGATCATGGCTGATCTGGTATGATAACTCCACTTCCCCGCCGTATCCCCAGAACCCTGATCCCCTTACTGATTAATAAAGGACCACGAGCAATCTCTTAGACTGGAACTATATTCCAAACCTTACCTCATTCATTATAGCCAAGCATTGTGGTGCCCGCTGAGTAAGTACTCTTGAGAGGCGAGTCTCTCATATACGAATGAAATCGGATTAACTTCTTGCACAATTCTGTGGTCAGAAGTTACAAGAAGTGGGGGAGAAAAGCCAATTCTAATTCAGGCGGGATGATCTGCTGAGAGAAAGAGGGTGGGGGGGGGGGGCACTTTAAAGTCAGACCAATGTCAACCAAGCCCAAGCAAAATACTGCAGCTGCTGGAAATCTGAAATAAAAATATAAATTTGTTGGTAAAATCCAGTAGGTCTGGCAGCATCTGGGGGAAGAATAACAGTTAATGTTTTGAGTGCAATATGGCGCTTCATCAGAACACAGTTTCAATGCTGTGACTGTGACAAATGTTGGAATTGCAGATGTATTGTATTATAGATATTTGGCACATTAAGGAGTAGAAGCCTGGGGTAGTGTGTGTGACTGCTGCAGTCATGTTTTAAAAGACATCCTAGTTTGAAAGACAACAAAGCTTTTGGGAACCATGTGTGCAATTAAAGCATCGTTAAAAACGTGGTTTTGATTGAGGGGATCCCCTGTGGAGTTAATTAGATTTCAGCTTGGTGAGATATCATTGCTGGGCAGAGCTAAGGCATCAGGCATTTTGCAGGGTAAGCAGGTCAGTGCAGTTCTAGATGAAGCTGTGACCACAGGTTAAGCAGTTTGCTCATGCAGTTCAGGTAAAGATATGTCTGCAGAGAGAAGAGCCACATGGTTGGAAAGATGAACAAACCAGTTGAAGCAGCTCCTGAAGAAATACAGCCAGGTCTTCTGCATTGGTCTGACAGGAGTCAGATATTTTCTTTAGGGCAGTGCACATAGATTTCCCTTTCTCAAAGAACATCTCTGTGAAGCAAGTATTTCTGACTGCCAATGGTATTTAATTATGAATTGAGAGCTGAATTTTGTCTTTCTTGTTATTTGAATGGGAATAAAGATTGCAGGTAAGGGTATTTTGTTTTAGAACAGTACAGCACAGAACAGGCCCTCCGGCCCTCGATGTTGTGCCGAGCAATGATCACCCCACTCAAACCCACGTATCCACCCTATACCCGTAACCCAACAATCCCCCCTTAACCTTACATTTTAGGACACTACGGGCAATTTAGCATGGCCAATCCACCTAACCCGCACATCTTTGGACTGTGGGAGGAAACCGGAGCACCCGGAGGAAACCCACGCACACACGGGGAGGACGTGCAGACTCCACACAGACAGTGACCCAGCCGGGAATCGAACCTGGGACCCTGGAGCTGTGAAGCATTTATGCTAACCACCATGCTACCATGCTGCCCACAATTGTATTGTATTCACTGTATCAAGTAGTTTTGTTTAAGGGGTAATTGTAAGTTATTTTCTGGTGTGATGTTAAAAATGTTTCAATACTGCATTGGTAATAACGTTTGTTTTAATATACCATATCCCTTTTCTTTGTGAAATCACTCCTGGAACGAGATATCCTTTCCTCATTGTCTTACAAAATTCAAATAAAATATTGGGGTCTGGTCTGGTATCCTAACACGGCTGACTGAAACTAATCAATGACTTTTTACCTTTCTTCAAATGCAGAGAGAATTTTCTGGCACGTTATCAGCGTGACTAGCACTTGCTGTCTCACAGTGCATGTTCATTCCAGCTTTTGGTGACTGTCGTTTGCATGTTCTCCCAGTGCCTGCGTGGGTTTCCTACGGATGCCCTAATTTCTTCTCACAGTCCAAAGGTGTGCAGATTAGGTGGATTGGCCATGCTAAATTGTCCCTTAGTGTCCAGGGATGTGCAGATTAGGTTCAGAAGCTAGGGTGGGTAGGCGGGGAAGTGGACCCAGGTGGAGTACTTTTTCAGAAGGTTGGTGCAGCTCGATGGGCCGAATCATAGATTCTATGATTCTAAATTAATGGAATGATTGCCATGTGACGTCACCTCATTAAAACATCTGTAAACACCTCATGATTCAGTTAGCTTTCATTATCGCATATGATGCTAATGCTTTCTGCCCACCAATATCCTCACGATCTGTGTTGAGTCACGTTCATTTTTCCACTGTTTTTTCTCTTCTCTAACCTCATTATCATTTCTCCACATTAAATGTGGCTCATCGGAGAAGCGATGCCATTTGTGGTGTTCTTTATGATTCTTGTTTTCAGGATGGATGCTGTAGTGTTCACACAGACCACAGAAGCTAAGTTCATTAACAAAGCTAACATTTATTTACACTACTTATTAAAGCTCAACCACTTACTCCTATAGTAAACAATAATCTAGTAAGCTACAGTCTACACTCAACTAACATTAGTCTCTACACTATCTAGAACTGTGATCTCTCTCACTGCTCCTATGCTCTCCTCTCCAGTCTTCTCCCAGAAGTCTGTGAGTCAGTGCTCTATATAGTTCTGCATCTAGCTGTATCGTGGTTAATTATGATATGACATGAACCTTTTGTATTCTGAACATTCCCATAATGTCACACTATTTTACTGGACTCGCAATCGAGAGACCCAGTGCAAAACTTTGGGGACCAGGGTTCGAATCCCACCACGGCAGATGCTGAGATTTGAATCCAATAAAATTTGGAATTAAGGATGACCATGAAACGAGTATCGTTAAAAAAAAACATCTGAAGGAGCGGCACCATGGCATAGTGGTTAGCACATCTGAATCACAGTGCCGAGGACCCGGATTTGATCCCGGCCCTAGGTCACTGTCCGTGTGGAGTTTGCGCATTCTCCCCGTGTTGGCATGGGCCTCACCCCCACAACCTAAAGATGTACAGTATTACAAAGTATTACAAAGTCTTACAACACCAGATTAAAGTCCAACATGTTCGTTTCAAACACTAGATTTCGTAGCGCTGCTCCTTCCTCAGGTGAATGAAGAGGTATGTTCCAGAAACATATATATAGACAAACCTGGGGTTACCCCTATCTTTGGATCTGTAAAGATTTAATTACCTGCAAATGCTCCCATTCTAAGCATTGTTAGGCATCTTTGAATTTGTCTATATATATGTTTCTGGAATATACCTCTTCATTCACCTGAGGAAGGAGCAGTGCTCCAAAAGCCAGTGTTTGAAACAAACATGTTGGACTTTAACATGGTGTTGTAAGACATCTTACTGCGCTCACCCCAGTCCAACGCCGGCATCTCCACATCAAACCTAAAGATGTGCAGGGTAGGTGCATTGGCCATGCTAAATTGCCCCTTAATTTGAAAAATTAAAAAAAATAAAGACACCATCTGGTTCCTATCATGTCCTTTAGGGAAGGAAATCGACCATCTTTACCTGGTCTGGCCTGCACTTGACTCCAGAATCACAGGAATGAGGTTGAGTCCGAAATGGTATTCAGCTGAAGGGCAAATAAGGATGGGCAATAGATACTGGCCCAGCCAGAGATGCTAACATTCAATTATTTTTAAAAGACGTGAAACCTATATGCTGATCTGTTCTATCAGCGTTTTTCATGACATGAAATGTTATCTAACCAAAGGCGTTTATAGTCGCTTCTGAAATCTTGATGTATTAATTTAGGGTTAACCATTTTCCATTGGTTTAAATGCATTAGGAATCTATCAACGTACACACTAACCTAGACTAACTACGTTTGGTGCATTCATTTTCAGTTGTTTGTGACTGGAGAAGAACCAGTACTTCTCATACCAGCTCCTGAGAGAGTCGAGAAGGCAGCAAAATGGATGTGCTTATACACTGTTTGCATATCAATATGACTTTGTCATGTATTGTTAGGTACCAGTGTGCATCGTGCTGTACACAAAACTCAGAAAATAAATCAGAGGCATAAAGTGGAAGCTTTACACTGCAGACGGTTCGAGTGCTGTGACATTACTTTTAATACTTCATACCTTGCGTTAAGGAAATGAAATATCAAATATGGGAAATGTGCCAACATTTCCTGGCAGGCATCACAATGTTCTAACCCAGGTCATTTTTGCCAGCTGTCATCCCATTTACACTGGCATACTAAGATTGTCAAACATGTCGGCTTAAATGCCGATGAGAAGGAGGGAGGCAGTGACAGGGCATCTTCATTTTGTTTATTTTGCTTACACCAAGGCAACGTTCAGCAACAGATAATTCTGGGCACTTTAACAATTCTGCGCTGTTCCGAAGAACGGCCCGATATGTGATCTGTACCTTGTGAGAGATGAGGGTTAAAAATACAATTAGTGCATGGAAGACAGCATAGGTTACAGCTGTATGATATGAAGAACTGGCTTGCTTTAACTCATGAGGTAATCATTAGTTGTTAGGCTCAACAAGTTGAGCACACTGGTCAATACCACTTGTTGGAGATATTCTTATTTTTCAGTATTGTTGTACAGTGCGAAGGCCGCCTTCCGTGGATTGCCACCTAGCACTGGTGGAGATGCTTGAATGTTCCATTGATCCCAAGAGCGATACCTTCAGGAGTCTTAAACTCATATGAGAGTTGACCATGAAGGTAAAGTTGAAGGGGAGGAACCAGACAAAGCACAATCTAAAACAGCGGTGCATCAGATGGAAGATACTTGTATGATATCAAAGACTGCAAAGGTGAATGAAGGCTGCAGCAGGGGGGAAATTCCCAGTCGTCAAGGTTCTCTTCCCACTGGAACTGGACCTACCCTCTGTCAAGCACCATTTGTCTGCTGATGTGCAAAGGCATACCCACATTAAAAGATGTCCTGTATGGTGGCACCACAGTGGTTAATACTGTTTCTTCACAACGCCAGGGTCCCAGGTTCGATTCCCGGCTTGGGTCACTGCCTGTGCGGAGTCTGCACGTTCTCCCTGTGTGTTTCCTCCGGGTGCTCCTGTTTCCTTCCGCAAGTCCTGAAAGACGTGCTTGTTAGGTGAATTGGACATTCTAAATTCTCCCTCTGTGGACCCGAACAGGTGCCGGAATTTGGCGACAGGGGGCTGTTCACAGTAACTTAATTGCAGTGTTAATGTAAACCTACTTGTGATAATAAAGATTATATAAGGTATTTACCTATAGGAAACAAAGAAACCTCACATTATAAAGCCTGTGACGATTGCCGATAGATCATGGGGACAGGACTGGGAGACCTGGAAGTCCCTAGCTTCGGAACTGTACCTCGGCGGTGGAGTCTGTTCAGCCATTTTGCTCTTCGAATAGGAACAGAAGAGCATTTTGGCAGCTTTCTTCATGACTGAGAAGCCCTCTTCAGGATCCACTCTGGCCACCCCGCATGGGGAAAGGACTAGAAAAGGTGCCCCAACAATAGTCTGTTCCATCTCCAACCTGGTTGGAAAACCGCATTCAGCAGGCTCATTTACCTGAATCAGAGAATCAAAGTTAACTCAATTTTGGAACCTGGAACGTACAAACCCTCATGAATAATGAGCAAAGCAATTGACTAAAACAGAGGACTGCCCCTGAACTTGTTGCCTGTGAACCCAGGCACCAGCATTGATGTCACTGCCCAGCAAGACACCCGAAGAGCAGGCAAAGGGCAGCTGAGGAAATAAGGCAGTGTTTACACCTTTTTCTGGAGAGGAAAACCGAAGGTTCAGCCCAGGATGCATGAATAGGATACTCCATCAAGAACAAACTTATCATCCAACTGCCGGAGTTCCCCGTTGGCATCAATGAACGACTCATGACTCTCCGTCTACAACTTACCAAGAACCGGCAGGCAACATCGTGAGTGCCTACGCCCCAACCCTTGATACCAATGATGAGTCCAAAGGAGGATTCAACTCCACCTTGGACACCATACTCTCCACTATTCCTAAGTAAGTAAGATCTGATCATCCTCCTTTGGAGCTTCAACTCCAGGTTGGAAAGGACACCCAACTTTTGAAAGGAATTATTTGAAAGGAGGGAGTTGGGAATTACAGCTCAATAGTGTTCTCCTGCTCACCAAATGCGCAGAACACCAACTTGCCATCACTAACAAAAAGTCAAGTTCAGAATTTTGTGTAAACATCCACAATTAAAGCACTGGCACATGATTGACTTAATCATTGTCCCATTCTGAGATCAAAAGAATGTCCTCATCACCAAATCAGATGACTTCTGGACAGACTACCGGCTCATCTGCTCCTCTATGTCCATTAAGCTCCACCAGAAGCAGCAGAAGATGAGGAAACAGCTCTAAAAAGGTCAACGTTCAGCGGCTTCAAGAGCCAAGCATGCGGGTGAACCTCGAATAATGTCTTCGCCAAAACCTCCAAAGTGTCCTCTTCTAATGGAGTGGAGGAAAATGGGAAAGAGCTGAAGACAGGCATCATCTCAAGCTGTGAAGAAACCATCGAATACAAGATCAGGAAACAGCAAGACTGGTTCGATGAGAATGATTACACAATCCAAGACCTCATCGACAAGAAGAGCAAAGCTTCCTGTGCCTGAAAAAACAACATCACCAGCAAGGCAAAGAGGAGAACTAATGGAAGTACAAAGAAGAATCAGGGAAATTAAGAACAAATGATGGACTGAGAAAGCTAAGAAGCTGAAACACTTTTCTGACTAGGACGACACCCGGGGCTTCTTCAATGCCATCGAGGCAAAATAAGGACCCAACATTCTCGGCCTCAAACCGGTGCGTAGTAAGGTCAGAACCCTTTTGAGAGACAGAGAAAACATCAGCCCTCAATAGAGAGAACACTTTAAAGAACTCCTAAACTGTAACACAATCATAGATGAGGGTGTTTGAGGAAATCCCCCAACTCCCCATAAAAGATGATTTTGGAACCCCGCAAAGCATGGTTAAATTCACAGCTGCCATTAAACATGTGATGATTGGAAGAGAAGCGTGAGTGGATGAGATTACAACAGAGATTTTCCAACATTGGAGGAGAAGATATCACCCATCATCTCCATCAGTTGTTCCTGAAAATCTGGGACAGAGAAAGAATCCCTGCCAACCTCAGGGATACCGTCACCACCTTCTTCAAAAAAGGAGACAAAGTGCACTGTGGGACAAACTGACGAATTTCCATACTCTCCAAGGTTGAGATCATGGCCCAAATCCTCGTTAGCCATTCTCTTGGTCCCTGAAGTAATCCTTCCTGAAAGCCAATGCGGCTTCTGACCAAACAGTGGAACCACAGACGTTACTTTCACTGCTCCTCTCATCTAAGACTGACATTGATGAGGAGATCCAACATCATATCCAATCCATGAGCACCTCCTTTGGATCCCCAAGGATGAGATCTTTGATAGTTGCAACATCCATGCTGACACCAGGTTTCTTATGTACAAGGTTGTCATGTTCCAAACTCTTGTGTGCAGAAATGTGAACGATGTACAGAATCCACCTCAAGGCCCTGCAGAGGTACCATCAACGCCATCTGAGATGGATTCACTAAATCAGTTGAGGTAACAGGAGTACTAACATTAGCGTTCTTGAAGGAGTCAAGAGCACTAGTATCGAGGCCAGTATCATGCAAAACTAACTCCACTGGGCCAGCCATGTGCTTAGGATGCCAGTCCCAACTACCAAAGCAAATCTTCTTCAGCCATCTCAAGGAAGTATGCCGAACAAGAGGAGGACAAAGGAAGTGCTTCAAAGACATCCTGAAGGCTTACCTCAAGAAATGCCAGATGATGTCAATGCCTGGGAAACCCTTGCTCAGAAGAGATCTACAGAGAGGAACCTCCTGATTGGAGGACACAATTCTTCGAGAACACCCAATGGCAAGAGGAGGCCTAGAAAAGGAGCCTGTGAAAGGAATAGCAGCGATGTGAAGTCAAAGGACCAATCCCACCTCCTGGATACACCTTTCAAGTGTCTGATCTTGGATTGGGCTAAGCAGCCACACAAGGACCCACAGAACCCATGATCTGGGACATGGAAGTTCTTAGGTGGACAATCATACTTAACGGGTGATCACCAAAGAAGAAGACAGTGCTGAGGCCTGCGCTCACTGTTAACAGTAAAATGTTTGAATAAATGTGAATGTGCTGAGACACGGAGCAACCGTTTACCCACTGCATCTGCCACAATTGTAATAGTTAAGTGAATGGAACAAGTTGTTTCACAGATGCTGCTGTATCGAGACTGTCCTTCTATACTCTTCCAACCACAAGGACTTGTTCATCAGACGACAAGCCAGTCGCAAGACCCTTCAAAAGCCACAACTCCCTAAAATCAGTCATGGACTGAGAACAAGACTCATCCGTTAGAGGAAAGTGTTTACTGCTGCAACACTCTTATCTCATTTTAACAATGCTGGCACAGTGACTGCGCTGCTGAACAAAATTGTTTTACAATGAGTAGGTTACTGACTTTCTTATAAACCAAAGATATGCAGCGGGATTTCTGCAGTGACTAAGTCCCCATGCTGGCGGGAGAACCGGCGCCAACCACTCTGGCATCAACAGCCCCCGAAAGTGCGGAATTCTCCGCACACTCGGGGGCTCGGTGGACGCCAGAGGTCTTGGCGCCGCTCCAGTTTGCGCACGTGCAAAGGACCGGTGTGATCTCGCGCATGCTCGGAATGGCTGGCGTAGTTCCGCGCATGCGCAAACCGGCCAGCGTATTTTGGCACATGCGGAGCCCTACAGGGGCTGGTGCGGAAGGAAGAAGTACCCCCACGGAACAGGCCCACACACAGATCTATGGACCCTGATCGTGGGCTAGGACACCGCGGGGCCCCCCCCAGGGTCGGATCCCCCCCGCGCTCCCAAGGACCGCCCCAGCCGACTTATCTGCCATGTCCCGCCCGTACTTGAGTTGAGTGATTCAAGCCGGCGGGACTGGCCAAAACTGGACAGCTGCTTGGCCCATCAGGGCACAGAGAATTGTCGGGGGGGCTACTGCCAACAGCCCCCGACGGGTGTGGCGTGAATCCGAAAAACGGCGCCAGAGAACACGGCAGCCGGCGTCGGGGCGGGATTCGCGCCACACCCGGGGATTCTCCGACCCGGCGGGGGGTTGGAGAATCCTGCCCATGGCATTAATGTGTGTGTCAGAAGCCACCTCCCAGTTGATGAAAATTCCATCCACTTCTGCATTGAACCAACACATAAAATACCTCCAACATTCCTTAAATTATAAATACAGGTATCGAGGATTCAGCATTTGTACATTTGAGTTAACAGGATAACAGAGAATAGAGAAAAAGCCTTCAGGATCTCACAGCGACTTATAGTGTATGGTCACATTTCACAAGTATATTCTATTGGCTGGTGTGTCTGTGTTGAAGCTTAAACATAAGTCTATATCACATGGAAAACTGCTAAACTGTCTCCTAACTGGAGCAGAGTGAGGTTCAATCCTTCAGGGAGTGTTACATGAGTTTATCCCAGTATTGAGTTTGCAATTCACTCCAGATTCAGGCTGCACTCACACTCTAACTGTAGCGTCAACCTGGGGCCAATCCATAGTCACAGCATATTAAAGACAGGAAATGCAGGGTAAATTCAGCAAGTCTGGCAGCATCTGTGGAGAGAAACAAAGTGAATAAAGAAAAACAGCTTCTTCCCCACTGTTACCAGACTCCTGGATGACCCTCTTATGGACTGAACTGATCTCTTCACACATCTTCTCGACTAAGTAGTTCTACACTCCGGATGCCCCCCCCCCCCCCCCCCCCCCCCCCCTTGCCTTTGCCTATGTATTTGCATTGTGTATTTATGCATGTCCGATGTTTTTTTCATGTATGGAACAATCTGTCTGGACTGTACGTAGGACAATATTTTTCACTCTACCTCGGTCCACGTGACAATAAATCAAATTCAAATTCAAATAATGGGCAGAATCTCACCAGAATTTGGCAAAAAGTCTGGCTTAGACTTAAAATTGATGTGTAGTTCTCCAGTTGCACTGGCCAGTTTTCTTGCCAGGTCTTGAGCCTCATTCTAAAAAAAAGTGTGGGCGACTTTACGATGTCACTGCAATGGGAGGCGGGATGCTGATAGAGGTGGCACCCGGCTGCGCAGAGATCAGGGGCGCCATCTTTAAAATATGCTCCGATCAGAACTGATGCTGTACGGCCTCTTAGCCCCCACCATGGAGGTATCAGAGCCCAAATTCCGTGCCTGAAAGTTCCCCCTCAGAGCCTGCTCTCCACACCCCCACCATATATTATTGGAAACCATCCCCCCCACCAACCCCCCCATCCCCTCCCCGCCTTGGGGGCCTGTGTCAGGGGGAGGTGACAGGGCACTGCAAGGGCATGTCCAGCTACCCTCAGAGGCTATACTTATCTTTGCACCTCCAGAGGGATCCCTCCGACTGCTTATTTTTGACCAAACCTGTTGTAAACCTCGCCTTTGAGATGTCACATCTGCGAGGTATGAATATTTAGTGAAGGGGGCGTCATGTGGTGGAGACCCATTAACAATTTTAAAATTGATTAAAATTCAGTTAAGTGAGGTTCCCGTCTTCTGTGGATGTGAACCTTGTGACAGCGCAAGGGATGGGGAAAATGGGGAAACGCAATCTCTCTGGAGAGAATCGCCATTCTCTCGGACAGTGGCCATGCGCTGAAAATCGCCCCCCCCCGATGCTTTGGACCTACAGAACTGTAGAACGGGGTTCCGTCCGGAGAAGGATCATTTACGTCCGAAACGTTAACGCCATTTCTCTCTCCACTGAAGCTGCCTGGCTGGCTGAATTTATCCAGCATTTGCTGTTTCGGTTTCAGATTTTCAGCATCCTCAGTGTTTTGCTTTTATTGTTATAGTCACTGTGTGATTGCCAATATTTCTTAAGCATATTATGCACAGCTGGCAATTTATCCCTGGCCATTGTAATCTTGTTTCTCTCATATACTTGTTCCTGGGATGTGTGTGTGATAGGAGCTAGCATTTATCACCTATTCCTGTGGGCATTTAGAGTTTCCCACGTTGTGTGGGGCTGGATTTGCACAACTGGATAATGTGGCAAATTACCTTCGCGAAAAAACATCAATGAACCAGTTGATGATTTATCACAATCGTGCTCACTTTATCTGGTGGAAGTCCACATATTCCCAATTTACAAAATTCAGTTTCCCATGATAGGAATTGTGAGCTTGCCATCTCTGTGCCAGAACCACTAGCCTGCTGTGCCACCATGAAAATACATAAAAAAAGAAGCACTTTGCTCATTTGCGCATTAGAATTAACAGAAAGGAACTGCACAGCACTGGCAGTAAATAAGGAGTGATCTCACAGGCACAGCTTAACAGTGGGATTCTGTCGCAGCGTTTGAAGGTAAGTCATCTGCACATTGCACAGGTTGTCATGGAATACGAAGAGACAAAGTTTAGCGTTGGAAAATTGCCAGCATCTGTTAGACAGACATTGTGACAAGGTAAATGATTCTTCTCTCTGTGGAAATTTTCATCCAGCTTTCAGTGAGGCTTTATTTCAAAGATGTGTTGGTAAATGTGTTTCTAAATAGCTGGAAAAAGTTTCATTGTGCTGTAACAGGCCATTATTACAGAATACAACATTAAAAACACAAATCACAATCCCAGCCATACATTCCATCACTCCAAGGATTCACGGCTCTCATGTCAGAAGACAATTTGGCAGCCATTTGCACAGACATCCTGTAGAGGGTGCTAATCGATTGATTCGACAGCTCTCTGGCAATAGTTTCAACCAAACTAATTGTCAGGGTTAGAAATGAAATTTTGTGTTCGAAAACCCTTCAGTAACTAAAAACTTTAACAAAATGTGTCTTATAACTGTTTGATTCTCAGTCACAAAGAGGAACTCGCTCCGGCATTATTCCTTTTGAATCTTAGGTAAGGTAAAAATCATGAGCTTGCTGTGTGAAAATGATCGAGAAGTTTGCTTGCTGCCGATTTCATGCTCAATTTTACAAAGGACAGGGTAGTTTATCAGTCTCCAGTACACAGAGAAGGAATGCATTTAATATCCAGCGATCTGTCAAGAAAATTTGGAATTTAAATAAGAATTCCATTTGCAACAGAAGTGAATTTTGAAACAGAATGAAAACTTTTTTGACAAGCTCAGGACATCCTCAAGTGCTTTACAGCCAATGAAATACATTTAAAATGTAGTCACGGTGATATTTTAGGAAATGGAAAAGCCAATTTGCACACAGCAAGCTCCCACAAATAGTGATGTGATAATGTGCCAATTATCTACTTTTATGATGTTGATTGAGGGATAACTATTGGCCAGGAAACTGGGGATAACTGGGCAGCATGAGAGGAGGACCCAGAGACAGGCAGTCAGCAGCACCTAGAGGAGTGGGCGAGAGGAGGACATCAAAACGGGCAGTCAGTAGTACTTAGAGTGAAAGAGATGGACTCTCAGCCAAGAGGACACTGAGCCATGCAGTTAACACCTAACATTAAGCTTTGAAGGAAACACATCCTGAGTGAGTGAGACATATCCAGAGTGGGAATTGGAACTTGGTAACTTGGTGCAGTGAGGTAATTCAGTACAGAGTGGGAGAAGGTCCAACGAGGGAAGGGGCAGAACTGGACCTGTTATTGGAGAATGAGCCCAGCCAGGTGGTAGAAGTGTCAGTAAGGGAGCATTTCGGTAACAGTGACAACAAATCAGTAAGTTTTAAAATGCTGGTGGACAAGGATAAGAGTGATCCTAGGGTGAATGTGCTAAATTAGGGGAAGGCTAATTATAACAATATTAGGCGGGAACTGAAGAACCTAGATTGGGGGCAGATGTTTGAGGGTAAATCAATATCTGACATATGGGAGGATTTCAAATGTCAGTTGAAAGGGATTCAGGACTGGCATGTTCCTGTGTGGAAGAAGGATAAACACGGCAAATTTCGGGAACCTTGGATAACCAGAGATACTGTAGGCCTTGTCAAAAAGAAAAAGGAGGCATTTGTCAGGGCTAGAAGGCTGGGAACAGACGAAGCCTGTGTGGAATATAACGAAAGTAGGAAGGAACTTAAGCAAGGAGTCAGGAGGGCTAGACGGGGTCACGAAAAGTAATTGGCAAATAGGGTTAAGGAAAATCCCAAGGCTTTTTATATGTACATAAAAAGCAAGAGGGTAGCCAGGAAAAGGGTTGGCCCACTGAAGGATAGGCAAGGGAATCTATGAGTGAAGCCAGAGGAAATGGGTGAGGTACTAAATGAATACTTTGCATCAGTATTTACCAAAGAGAAGGAATTGGTGGATGTTGAGTCTGGAGAAGGGTGTGTAGGTAGCCTGGGTCACATTGAGATCCAAAAAGACGAGGTGTTGGGCGTCTTGAAAAATATTAAGGTAGATAAGTCCCCAGGGCCTGATGGGATCTACACCAGAATACTGAAGGAGACTGGAGAGGAAATTGCTGAGGCCTTGACAGAAATCTTTAGATCCTCACTGTCTTCAGATGATGTCCCGGAGGACTGGAGAATAGCCAATGTTGTTCCTTTGTTTAAGAAGGGTATCAAGGATAATTCAGGGAACTACAAGCCAGTGAGCCTTATGTCAGTGGTAGGGAAATTACTGGAGAGAATTCTTCGAGACAGGATCTACTCCCATTTGGAAACAAATGGACGTATTAGTGAGAGGCAGCATGGTTTTGTGGAGGGGAGGTCATGTCTCACCAACTTGATATAGTTTTTCGAAGAGGTCACAACGATGATTGATGCAGGTAGAGCAGTGGATGTTGTCTCTATGGACTTCAGTAAGGTCCCTCATGGTAGACTGGTACAAAAGGTGAAGTCACACGGGATCAGGGGTGAGCTGGCAAGGTGGATACAGAACTGGCTAGGTCATAGAAGGCAGAGAGCAGCAATGGAAGGGTGCCTTTCTAATTGGAGAGCTGTGACTAGTGGTGTTCCGCAGGGATCAGTGCTGGGACATTTGCTGTTCATGATTTTGAGGAAAATGTAACTGGTCTGATTAGTACGTTTACAGATGACACAAAGGTTGGTGGAATTGCGGATAGCGATGAGGACTGTCAGAGGATACAGCAGGACTTAGTTCGTTTGGAGACTTGGGCGGAGAGATGGCAGATGGAGTTTAATCCAGACAAATGTGAGGTAATGCATATTGGAAGGTCTAATGCAGGTAGGGAATATACAGTGAATGGTAGAACCCTCAAGAGTATTAAAAGTCAGAGAGATCTAGGTGTACAGGTCCACAGGTCACTGAAAGGGGCTACACAGGTGGAGAAAGTAGTCAAGAAGGCATACGGCATCTTTCATCGGCCAGGAAATTGAGTATAAGAATTGGCGTCATGTTGCAGCTGTATGGAACCTTAGTTGGGCCACACTTGGGAGTATAGTGTTCAATTCTGGTCACCACACTACCAGAGGATGTGGAGGCTTTAGAAAGGGTGCAGACAGACATAAGTTCATGGTTGGTGAGAAATTGATGTTCGTGAGGGTCATCAAGTAGCTGAGAATTAGAAAAACATGTTTTTAAAATAAGGGTGCACTTACATTTATGTAAGAAACACAAGCATAAAATTAAGTAGAGGTCATTTTAAATACAGTTGCATAAGTCAACTAAAATAAAACAAAGTTAAAGGAAGAGAAGTAAATTGAAACTACGGCAGGACAGTTCAGTCATGTGGGATGCGTGTCTTGTAACATGTGGGAAGACATGGAGACTCCAGGTGTCCTAGGTGATCATATGTTCAGAAAGTGTTACCAGCTGCGGAACCTTGATCTCTGGGTTTCAGAGCTCAGGCGGCAACTGTGGTCACTGTGGTGCATCCGCAAGGCTGAGAGTTAAGTGGATAGCACATCAGGGAAGTATTTATGCCACAGTTTAGGAAACTGGATGCATAAAGGGAATGGGTGTCCGCCAGGCAGTGCAGGAAAACTAGGCAGGTGGTGCAGGAGCTCCCTGGGATCCCTCTCACCAATCTGTTTTCCATTTTGGATAACAGTGAAGGCGTTAGTTCCTCGGAGGAGTGCAATCAGAGCCAAGTTTGTGGCACAACAGGTGGCTCTCCTGTACAGGAGGGGAGAAAAAAGAGAGGAAGAGCAGTAGTGATGAGGGATTTGTTCGTTAAGGGAACAGACAGGCATTTCTGTGGCTGTAGACATAACTCCAGGATGGTATGTTGCCCTCCTGATGGTAGGGTGAAAGATGTCACGAAGTAGCTGCAGGACATTCTTCTGTGGGAAGGTGATTAACCAGAGATTGTGATCCACATTGGTACCAATGCCCTAGGTAGAAAAGGGGATAAGGTGCTGAAAGCAGACTTCAGGGAGCTAGGAAGGGAAATGATAAACAGAACCTTTAAAGCTGTAATCTCAAGGATACTCCCAATTCTCCGTGAAATTTTAATAATTAATTGGATAGAACATAGAACACCTGAACAGGACTGGGATGTATATCATTGCGGGGAGATTTGCGAGTTCTGACAGAAGGTTTAAACGAGATTGGCAGGGGGATGGGAGCCTGAGGGAAAATTCAAAGCAGGGAATGTAAGTGGAGGTTTATCGAATGACTCTGCAAGACAGGAGCAGCACGGGTTTAAAAAGTGTACACTGCAAGAATTAGGCACGATTAGAAGGTTTCCATGTAAATGCAAGGAGCATAGTAAATAAAGCCAATGATCTGAGAGTACAGATGGACACATGGCAACATATCATCACCATAACAAAATCTTGGTTTTAGGAGGGGCAAATATAGCAGCTCAACATCCTTGGATAAGGAGTTTTCAGGCAGGATGGGGGTGGGGGAGATAAAAAAAAGCGGGGTGAAGGTAACATTATTGGTGAAAGGATCAACTACAGTTGTTAGGAGGGATGATATAATGAAGGAAACCGCAAATGATGCCAAATAATAATCTATATTGTCAGAAGTAGGCTTACATTAACAATGCAATGAAGTTACTGTGAAAAGCCCCTAGTCGCCACTTCCCGGCGCCTGTTCGGGTACACAGAGGGAAAATTCAGAATGCCCAAATTACCTAATACACGTCTTTCAGGATTTGTGGGAGGAAACTAGAGCACCCGGAGGATACCCACGCAGACACGGGGAGAACGTGCAGGCTGCGCACAGACAGTGACACGAGCAGGGCATCGGACCTGGGACCCTAGCGCTGTGAAGCTACAGTGCTAAACATTGTGCTACCGTGCTGCCCATATGAGTTGAGCACAGAAATAAAAAAGGGGCAGCAACATTGCTCGGAGTGTACTGTCGACCCCCAAATGGAGGAAGGGATTTGAAGAGCAAATATGTAGCCAGATTTCTGAGTGCAATGGTCAGCGGTAGGGACTTCCAACTACCCTCATATCAATTGGGGTGTAAACAGTGTGAAGGACACAGAGGGCATAAAATTCTTGAACTGCATTCAAGAGAACTTTTTTAGCCAGTAAGTAACATGCCCAACAAGAAGGGGTGCAATTCTAAAGTTAGTCTTCGCAAATGAAGCTGGGCAAGTGGATGAAGTAGCAATAGGGGACCATTTTGAAGATAGCGACCATAATATAGTTAGATTTAACATCATTATGGGAAAAGACAAAGATAGGACAGGGTTAAAAGTTCTAAATTGGGATGAAGACAGATTTTACAAAGCTGAAAAATGAGCTGGATACTGCTTTAGATGGGAAAAACTGTCAAAACAGCGGGAGATATTCAAAGGCTCAATTCTGCAGACATAGTGTAAACATGCCCCCCCCCAAAAAAAAAGGGTGACACTGCCAAATCTAGACCCCCCTGGTTATCCAGGAGCATACAGGCCAAGATAAAACATAAAAAGAAAGCTCATAATAGCCACAACAGACTTAATACTGTAGAAAGCCTAGCAGAGTATAGAAAGTATGGGGGTGAAGACAGAATGGAAATTAGGAAAGGGAAGAGAGGGTATGAGAAAATATTGGCAGGTAAAAAGTCTAAGATACTTTACCAATCCATTAAGAACAAGAGAATAATTAAGGAAAGGTAGGGCCTATCAGAGGTGTATATGATAACTTGTGGGTCAATTCAGAATGCGTGGGCAGGGCTCTCAATTGCTACTTTGTCTCTGTCCTCACTAAGAAGAGAGATGATTTGGGAATTCTAGTTCAAGAGAAGGAACATGAAATATTTGGCGTAATAAGCATAGCGAGCGAGAAAATACTGGAGGGACTGACATCCTTGAAGTTGGATAAGTCACCAGGGCTAAATGGATTGTATCCCAGGCTATTGAAGGAAGCCAGGGAGGAAACATGGATGCTCTGAAGATCATTTTTCAATCCTCACTCGATACAGGTCAGGTCCCAGAGGATTGGAGGTTGAAGAGTGGGTACCATTATTTTAAAAGGATGAGAGGGATAGGCTAGAAAACTATAAGCTGGTCAGTCTGACTTTGGTGGTAGGAGTTGTGTATAAACCCCCAAACATTAGCCACACTGTATGAAAGAGTATAATTCAACAAATAACAGGAACACTTAAAAAGAACAGAGCAATAATCATGGGTAGCACAGTGACACAAGAGAGCTGTGGGGCAGATTCCTTGCATATATTAAAGACTGAAATAGATACATTCTTGATAAGTAAGGGAATCAAGGGTTATGGGGAGAGGGCATGTGGATGTGAGGAATGTCGGATCAGCCATGATCCTATTGAATGCTGGAGCAGGCTGGAGGGGCTGTATGGCCTACTCTTGCTCCTATTTCTTATGGTCTTATTATGGAGGTGTACAAAATTCTGAGGGGTCTAATAGGGTAGACAGGAAAGATTTTTTTCCCTATCTGAGGGATCAATTACCAGGGAGTATAGATTTAAGATGATTAGTAGCAGGAATAGAGGGGACATGTATTTTTCTGCGAGCAGCTCAAACAGACAATAATATAAAATAAAAAGAAAATACATTATAGGGTAACACAAGGTACACAACGTATATACATAGACATTGCATCAGGTGAAGCATACAGGACAAAGAACAAAGAAAATTACAGCACAGGAACAGGCCCTCCCAGCCTGCGCCGATCCAGATCCTTTATCTAAACCTGTCGCCTATTTTCCAAGGATCTACTTCCCTCTGTTGCCCACCCGTTCATATATCTGTCTAGATGCATCTTAAATGATGCAGTCATGCCTGCCTCTACCACCTCCGCTGGCAAAGCATTCCAGACACCCACCACCCTCTGCGTAAAAAACTTTCCACGCACATCTCCCTTAAACTTTCCCCCTCTCACCTTGAAATCGTGACACCATGTAATTGACACCCCCACTCTTGGAAAAAAGCTTGTTGCTGTCCACCCTGTCCATACCTCTCATACCTCAATAAGGTTCCCCCCTCAACCTCCGTCTTTCCAACGAAAACAATCCTAATCTACTCACTCTTTCTTCATAACTAGCACCCTCCATACCAGGCAACATCCTGGTGAACCTCCTCTGCACCCCCTCCAAAGCATCTACATCCTTCTGGTAATGTGGCGACCAGAACTGCACGCAGTATTCCAAATGTGGCCTAACCAAAGTCCTATACAACTGTAACATGACCTGCCGACTCTTGTAGTCAATACCCCGTCCGATGAAGGCAAGCATGCTGTATGCCTTCTTGACCACTCTATCGACCTGCGTTGCTACCTTCAGGATACAATGGACCCGAACACCCAGATCTCTCTGTACATCGATTTTCCCCAGGACTCTTCCATTGACCGTATAGTCCGCTCTTGAATTGGGTCTTCAAAATTGCATCACCTCGCATTTGCCTGGATTGAACTCCATCTGCCATTTCTCTGCCCAACTCTCCAATCTATCTATATTTTGTTGTATTCTCTGACAGTCTCCCTCGCTATCTACAACTCCACCAATCTTAGTATCATCTGCAAACTAGCTAATCAGACCACCTATACCTTCGTCCAGGTCATGTATGTATATCAAACAACAGTGGTCAGGGCACGGATCCATGTGCAACACCACTAGTCACCCTTCTCCATTTTGAGACACTCCCTTCCACCACTACTCTCTGTCTCCTGTTACCCAGTCAGTTCTTTATCCATCTAGCTAGTACACCCTGAACCCCATGCGACTTCACTTTTTCCATCAACCTGCCATGGGAAACTTTATCAAACGCCTTATTGAAGTCCATGTATATGACATCGACAGCTCTTCCCTCATCAATTAAGTTTGTCACTTCCTCAAAGAATTCTATTAGGTTTGTAAGACATGTCCTTCCGTGCATTAAACCATGCTACCTATCACTGATAAGTTTATTTTCTTCCAAATGTGAATAGATCCCATCCCTCAGTATCTTCTCCAACAGTTTGCCTACCACTGATGTCAAGCTCACAGGTCTATAATTCCCTGGATTATCCCTGCTACCCTTCTTAAACAAAGCGGCAACATTAGCAATTCTCCAGTCCTCCGGGACCTTATCCGTACTGAAGGATGCTGCAAAGATATCTGTTAAGGCCCCAGCTATTTTGTCCCTTGCTTCCCTCAGTTACCTGCGATAGATCCCATCCGGACCTGGGAACTTGGCCACCTTAATGCCTTTTAGAATACCCAAAACTTCCCCCTTCCTTATGCCGACTTGACCAAGAGTATTTAAACATCCATCCATAACCTCAACATCCATCATGTAAGTGTAGTATTAGTATTAATGTAGTATTAAGTGTAGGAGTGTAGTATTAATCAAGTCAGTCTGCAAGAGGGTCGTTTGGGAGTGTGGTGACAGCGGGGAAGAAGCTGTTTTTGAGTCTGTTCGTGCGTGTTCTCAGACTTTTGTATCTCCTGCCCGATGGAAGAAGTTGGAAGAGTGAATAAGCCGGGTGGGAGGGGTCTTTGATTATGCTGTCCACTTTCCCCAGGCAGCGAGATGTATAGATAGAGTCAATGGATGGGAGGCAGGTTTGTGTGTTGGACTGGGCTGTGTTTACGCTCTCTGAAGTTTCTTGCGGTCTTGGGCCGTGCAGTTGCCACACCAGGCTGTGATACAGCCAGATAGGATGCTTTCTGTGGTGCATCTGTAAAAGTTGGTAAGTGTCAGTGTTTCCTTAGTTTCCTGAGGAATTATAGGCGCTGTTGTGCTTTCTTGGTGGTAGCGTCGACGTGGGTGGATCAGGACAGATTTTTGGAGATGTGTATCCCTAGGAATTTGAAGCTGTCATCCATCTCCACATCGGCCCCATTGATGCTGACGGGGGTGACGGGGAGATCAATCAGGTCGGCCCAGTGGGTCTCGGGGTGGGGGGGGGGGGGGGCGTTATTACATTAGGAATTGCAATAAAAGTAATCTGTGGTCGATTAATCATATATTTCAATTTACTTTGGAACTGCAGCACCAATAGTGTTCTGTCGTATTATAATCATGGTTCACAGGAAACTCGAACACATTATTTATAGATGTCAAATTGTTAATTCCAAGGGCAACAAATGCACTTACTGAAGAGTTAAAAAGAACTTTCTTTGGATCTGGGTACTGCTGTAAAGGGAGTGATTGTCCATTCCTAAGTCATATGGCTTTCACTTCAGATGCTGTAAGAGTTAGCATGTTGGTGTGAGATTGGAGTCATATTAAAGGCAGAGCTGGCGATATATGTTCTTCCGTAACGAGCTTTTGTGAACTAGTTGGTCTGAAATGACAATCTAGCAGTTGAACTCACATATTCTGAATGACTACTCCAGGTTACTAGTCCAAGAACATAACCACAGCCCCGAGTAACTGCCATGCATAATGAGGAACTCTAGTTGGCGAGCCAATGGAACTTTTTTCCAACTTCTTTTATTAATTGGCCTGCAATTGATAGCATTACAGTGAGATGTAATGTTGGCCAGCATTAAGGAAATGTGCACTCTGGTTTTGATTATGAAGCAGTGATTATTTAATGTCACAGCCAATTTTTGTTAATGTCCACCAACAACTCAAGTCCGGAAATTGCACACACTGATGTACCAGTTGATCATCAATGTGACTCCGGGTAGAAAACAGGAACAAAAGGATGAATTTCGGAGCACAAGTAACACCCAGTTAGATGATGAAGTTGATTGCATTTTAATCAAGTTTTGCAAATAAATAGGCATTAAGCCTTGCCAGAGCTGGACTGTTTAATTACCAACCGATCAGCACTCTTTCTGTATAAATAGAAGTTGTTGTTCCCTTCACATTTGGTATGCTTGAGAATTGTCCTGATGGGTGAAAAAAAACTTCAACAGCATGTGCTTTTTCAGCTATACTCATTTTTTTTTAACAAATCAAGGGCCACTTGTCTTTTGTATTTGTTGAAGCTTCTCAAAATGTTCTTTTTTTTAACTTCTGATCTATGTCTGAAGTGTTATTTCTAATCAAAAGACGATTTCACAATTACAGGCTGTGAAAGGGCTGAGCACAAATTGTAAGAAAACAAAATGTCTAGTAGAACCCAAACAGAAAATCATAGCAGAATGTAAGGTCACAATGAAGAATGAAAAGGTGGACACGTTTTGTTATCTCGGAAGTATGCTAACATCGGACAGAAAGCGTGAAGAAGAAAGAAGACTAAGGACTAAAACGGCCAAAGATGCATTTCAAAAAACAAAAAAGATTATGACGGATTCAAAATTAGCCACAAAACTGAAGCTGAGAATCCTGGAATGCTACATCACATCAAGTTTGACAAATGTAAGTGAGTGTTGGGAGATTCAGTCAAGTAATGTAGACAAGAATCGAGGCTGCAGAGTTGTGACTTTTAAGGTGAGTAATGAAGAGACCTTGGACAAGTCATACTACCAATGAAGAGGTGCTAGTAATATCTGAGACCACAAGAACTCTGCTGACCAATATCAGGAATAGGTGGTTGGAATTTCTTGGGCCCGCATTATGAAATCATGATTTAGAAAGTCTGATGATGATGGGAACGATCAACGGTAAAAGAGTGGGGGCAGAATAGGAACAATATTTTTAAAGAGCCTTGAAAAGTGGATAAATGCATCACCAACCAAGGTGAACCATGCTTCTGGAGCAAGATCAACATGGTGGCCTGTGGTCATCAATGACTTCTTAGGGCAAGGTAACTGAAGGAAGATAAAGGTCGGGAAATTATGGGTTTCTAGTGTAGGAATGTTTGATAATCCTCCTCTGCCTTGGAGGTGGTGTTGACATTTAGTGTAAACTCTGCCTGCTGAACAGCAGCAACTTCAGGGAGTCCCCAAACTTACCCATCCATCACTGTTATGCTGCAGATGCCAATCAGGTGCCCAGAGGCAGGTCCACAAGGACAATGTTAGGCTGTCTGTCGTGCTGCCAGTGGTCAACTGATAGGTCCTGGGAAAAGGAAGGGGTTGATTTAAGGTTGTGGGATTGAGGGGGAGGGGAGGGGAAGTAGGGGCTGTGACGGTTGGGGGGGGGGGGGGGGGATAAAAAAGGTATAGGCAGAAAATCAGAATCAGGGGATAGTTGGGCCAGAAAAAGTACCAGGGCTTGTTTGGAGACGAGATGTGCATTTCTGCTCCTCACAGTTCCAAGGGCGACTGGTTATTTTTCAAAAATACATATCTTTTTCTTGCCAGCCTGCAGTGGTCCCTTTAAGGGCCATGAGCAAGCCCCCCGGCAGACCTGGTTATTCTGATTGGGTTAATCTAACCCAATTTTGGAAGATGCTCCTCAAACAAAGGTTAGTCCTCCAATTTGAATATGCTTGACCTACAACCAAGTTTGGCCCAAGTAAAATATATATTAGTCGCATTTGAGCATTTGTTTTTACCTTCAAGGCAAAGTCCCGAACCACCACGAAAAGTCACTGGACGCTGTAAATACAAGTAATTCTGATGCTATTCCTGCTGCCGGCATATTAAATAATGATGTAGAAATGGGGCAGAAGAGGTAATTTATGACCTAATTTAACAGCAAGGAATTTGATCAATTAGAACTGGCAGGCAGTCATCTATTTTTCAGTCTCAATGATTCTTCCATTTATGATACTTAATAAATGCACACACTTAGGTCGGAGAAGAAAAGTAACTACTAATTACTTGTGTAGTGTTGCAAACTTTGCCATTCCGCCTTACTTGACAGAAGGTTAAACATGATTGCGCAGCATCATTTGCAGACTTAAATGTCTGGCAATTTAGCATGAACTGTTTACTTATGAAATCACTGTGCATGTTTTTCCTTGGAGAAAATTAGTCATTTAGCCCTTTGTGATATTTGAATTTCTTTTGCACTGAGGAGTGCAAGAGGCTTTTCACCACACAATACAATCATATCGCAACGTAGAAAAGGATAGTTTGGCACAACTGGTCAATTGCCAGTGTTAATGCTTGATATGAAACTCCAGTCTCTCTGGCCACCTATTCCTACCCTGTCCCACTATTCCCTTCGCCCACATGAACGCAGCAAGTTTCCCGTTAACGGCGTCCATTAACGGCAATCTGCTTCAACCATTCTATTTGAAAGCAAGACCCACATTCACACCACTCTCCGGAAGAAGACATTTTCTCAAATTCTTTACTTGAACTGCTCGAGGCTACTTTATATGTTTGTGCCCTTGTGCCTGGGCTCACCGACAAGTGGAAATAAATTCTCCACTTTGACCTCTGTGAACCGCTTCTAAATTTTTATGACCTCTAGTATCCAGCCTCCATCTATTTTCCAGTACAAAGTGACACAATCTGGTCAATTTTCCTGATAGTTTCACCTGACTATTCAAGTTACACCCTGAATATGTTCATGCAGAAATTTCTACAATCTTTCAATATATTTATTTAGAAAAATAGAGACCATAACTGCACACAACACTCAAAGTGTGTGGTCGAACCAATGCATTATATGAATCCATCATTACCTCCCCATGTTTTGGATTAACATTTTGCTAAAAATGGACTCTTGCTGAGCTTATCAATTTGTATTGCTACGTTTGGCACTTTATGTATCTCAATTCCAAAATGTATTTGCTCTTCTCCTGCATTGAATTTAATTTATCTCCCAAGGAAGTAGCTTCCGATTTCCTCCCACCAATTGGTACCACCTCACTATATTTAATTGTACTTCCCATTTACTTAGCCACTCATCAAGCCTCCTTATTTCTTCTTGTATCTTGGCAAAGTCCCCCAGATTATTAGTTCTACTTCCTAATATGGCCAACGGAAAACATTCAACGCCATGCCTCTGCTTCCTGAGTTCAAGATATTTCTGTGTTTGAGAAATAAGGGTCCCACAGCATAGGTGTCTGTGGCTCACCACTTGCTGCCACCCCAAGAGATTTCCCTTACCTCCCATCCTCTGATTTTCTTTGCAGTCATCTTCTTTGACCTGGACTTCAGCTTCACACACCTCCGTTGTGAGTCTTTATGTAGTCTCGGCCTTAATTTTGAAAATTCACATCAACCGCATCCACTGTCTTCAAAGTTAATTAAAATGACATTGGTTTTAGAAATCCAAGGTGGCTATATGTTCTCCAACTTTGGATTCAATTTTCTGTCCTTTAGCAAAGATTCTACTATATTTTCTACCATATCTTTCCTACTCGTCCATAATTCCCTGAATTTATTCCATCGGCTTTCTTGAAGTTAGGTATTACAGTTGCTGTTGGACAGTCATTTCCATTTTGCGTTGAACTTTTACACATGGATACCAGTGTCTGTATTATCTCCTCTCTTGTTTCTTTGTCGGTGCAATCCGTCTGGACTTTGGATCTTATTCTCTTTATATTTGGTTAGTTTGACTTATATTTCCATTGCTTTTATCCAAATTGCCATAATACCTCACTTGACTTTTATTTTTTTAAATAAATTTAGAATACCAATTCATTTTTTCAATTAAGGGGCAATTTAGCGTGGCTAATCCACCTAGCCCGCACATCTTTTGGGTTGTGGGGGGAATGTGCAAATTCCACACGGATAGTGACCCAGAGCCGGAATCGAACCTGGGACCTCGGCGCCGTGAGGCAACAGGGCTAACCCACTGCGCCACCGTGCTGCCTTCACTTGACTTTTTTAATGTCTTTCCTCCAGTTAAGCTCTTCAATGAAAACTGAGACATGGCATCCATTCAGTATCCCGGCCATTTTATGATCATCTCTTCGGAGTTTGTTTTCAAACTTACCTCCTCCTAGTTGTCTGAGCACTGCCTAAATTTTGATACTTATGCACCGATATATCCTTTGTATTTTATGGACTCCACTGATATTTCCTCCCTATCATCCTAATTGTTTGTTTTACCACTTTCCTAATCTCATCATATTCTTTTGTCAACTCAACTATTGTTTACTACTTTTTGTGTATGCCTTCACTTTTACATTCAGTTTGATTCTTGTCTCTGTTAATCTGTGGAATATTTTTCTTAGCTACTTTGTTCTTATATTTTACTAATGTACATTTCTCCTGAACTCTCATGCGCTAACTCTCTGCCTCTCAATATTTTTCTCAAATTTGTCTCCACCCACATTGTAGGCTTTTTAAAATATTACTTCGGTCTTTGCACAATATGTATTTCTCTAAATCATGATCTTAAATTTGATCATATTGTGATTACCACTCTCTTTATGTTCATCTAACCTGACTGCCATGCAGGTGTATAATAGAGTAAACAGTATTTAACCTTTCAGTGAAGCTTGTTGTACGTTGCCCAGTCTAGCTTCAGATTGATTATCGAGACATTGGTTTTTCCAAACAATAACTGGCTTATTGTATAGAGCTAAAGGATGTACAGCTACTTATGACAATTTGCTGCGCTGCTGAATCCATAAAGCTTCTCTCACTCGAATCCTCACCACTCCTCTTTTACATCATCATTATGGGAGGTGTTATTTATACAGTCCCACACATTAATTTTTCCAAAACTAATAGTACATCTCAGCCAAGGCTTTGTCCTTTTTTTTTACATTCATATTTCCATGCTGCCTCATCTCTCCTTAAGTCTCTATCACTATAGGTTCAATCAGTCAGGAGACTTCACAACTCTCCCTGATCCTGTTCTTGTCAGCCTTGGGAGTTCAGTAGTCTCTTCCCTGAACTCCTTTCTCTTAACTTGAACGGTCTTCATTGCGAGATGTAGGGTGGAACTTTACAGCCCATCCTTCCCTTCCTGTTGAAGTCAATGGAGTTTTGAATGGCCCCAGCCCCACCATGATTATCGGTAAAATTCCACCTGTATCATTTTGTTCTTCATTACTTTCTATAACTCTTGACTTCCTCAACTTTCCTGATCAGATTGTAAAGAGAGAATTCCTGATCCTGTAGAACAAACAATTTCCAATAGCTGCTTTTCCTTGTTCTGAAGTGTTGCCTGTAAATTCCCCCTATTAGTTCAATCTCTCCTGGATCATGTAGCTGGATTTCGATTGGCTGCAGGCAATGCATTGGTAACTACGGGTTGTTTTCCAATAAAACTGTCACATCAATTCCAGGACCTAGTTTAAAGCTGGTGATATGTCCATTGGTACATATATCCGTGTTCCAGAATGCACGGTTGGGTCATTCATCTCACCCAGGAAACATTTTTGTTCCTCCTCCGATGGAAATTTTTCACTGTCATTAATAGTGTTACAAAGACCTTTGTAAAACCTTTGAAACTACAGGCGTTACTATGACACATCTTCCTGAAATGGTGAAGTCTTCCCCAGAGAAAGCAATCTGCAACTGTTTGCTCCTGTGGGCATTTTTTGGTTCCACAGCACTGTCAGGGTTTTCTGGTATCTTGTACTTTCCCTTCAAATTGTACCTTTTTTCAGATATTTGTTTTACATTTCTGAGCTTAAGGAACTGTGTGGTCACTGGAAATTTGCTGAAACTCCATTTTCTAGAGTCTTACTGCTCCTCAGTTAGAAATGATTATCAAGATTTAAGACTTCTTTAAATTCCTATCTTGCGATAACATCATCTGCTACTGTGCCTATGGAGTAAAGCAATGTGGTGACCTGTTCAGCTTCAGACTTAATGGCCATCACTGAAGAAATTTAGAACCTCGGGAGCTGAATTTTGAGTTTGTCTGGATCATTCCATTGGGGCGATTCTCCGAGCCCTGCACCGGGCCGGAGAATCGCCGCAACCACGCCACGATGCCCCGACACCAGCCAGGTGCGGAGAATCGGCGCCATTTGCACCAGTGTGTTTGGTGCGGTGCCGGCTGCGTGCCGCTGGAATCGGCGGGGCCACCGATTCTCAGGCCTAAATGGGCCGAACGGCCACGCCGATACGACAGCGTCCTGCCGGCACCGTTTACCCCTGGTCGCTACCGGCGGGAACTCTGCACGACCGGTGTTGAGGGGCGGCCTGGGGGGAGGGGGGGAGGGCTCCTTCACCGGGGTGGGGGGGAAGGCTCCGATGGGGTCTAGCCCACGATCAGGGCCCACCAATCGGCGGGCTGGCCTCTCCCCCCCGGGCCTACTTTCTGGTGTGGCCAGACCCTGAACACTGACGCCATGTTGAGTCGGGGCCGGCGAGCTAAAGAAGTCCCCCGCTCATGCACGGGTTGGCGCGGCACTAACTGCGCATGCGCGGGTTAACACGGCGCACATTTGCCGCCGCGAAAGGAGGCTGGAGTGGCGTGAACCTGCTGCGGGGGCCAGAATTGGTCGTACCCGGGCTAGATTCGCGCCATCATGAAATGCGACGGCGTTCACGACGACGCGAACACTTGGGCTCCATATTGGAGAATCTCTCCCATGCGTCTGTGTCCAAACCTCTTAGACAGCACATAGGATCCATGACTTTTCTCAACTTTCCGCCAGTTTACCCAAAGTTTTAACTTTTATCTTCCAGTATTTCATGCTTTCCGCGGTGGGCACTGTCTCTCCCTGAGGGATCTCTCAGAATCATAGAATCCTCACAGTGCAGAAGGACGTCATTTGGCCCATCGAGTCCCCACTGACCTTCCGAAAGATCACCCCCACCCCCACAACCCTGTAATCTGACCTACACATCCCTGAACACTAAGGGGAAAATTTGCATGGCCAGTCCACCTACCCTGCACATCTTTGGACTGTGGGAGGAAACTGGAGCATCAGGAGGAAACCACACAGACTTCGGGAGAATGAGTAAACTCCACACAGACAGTTATCCAAGGTCAGAATCGAACCCAGGGCCCTGGCCCTGTGAAGCCGCAGTGCTAACCAGTAGGCTATCTTGCCGCCCTCAGCTAAACAATTCGGTATTTATTTCTTGAACGCTGCAAAGCTGTTAAAAACTGCTTTGCTTCAAGTTATTCCAATAACCTCTTCACCCGCATCCCCGGAGCATCGAGGATTGGCAGGCTGTTCTTTGGCACAACCCCACGGTCATCATGTGTAAAGTGCTGATCTCGGACTGGGACTGCAGGGTTTACTAAAACCTCCCTTTGCTGGGGATCAGGTTCTCCCAGTGCTGCCTGCCATGTGCACGGTTAAAACCGATGTTCACCCTGTTTAAGAGTGCCTCGCCAGTTCCATAATCTTTGCTTGCTTCTCCAACTCGAAGCGAGCAATCACTGGATCAGGATTTTCTTCACCGATCACCAAGTGCGGTGCTGCAGCCCTGAATGACTTTGAAAGATGGTTTTCTGACTCATCCTGCCCCCACTTCATCAGTGGAACATCTTTGGAGTTATTCAACTGTGTCTTAAAGAGGACTCAGTTTTGGTGTCACTTTTTCAGGTTTGACATTTTGGGCCACTACAATGTTCCCGGTGCAGATCTGGGCATGCTGGTTAAATAGCGGGAAAGGCCACAATCAAGATTCACACCAGGCAGGATTCAGTTTGCAATCTAAATGGCCTGCTCCCAATGCTGAATTACAGAAGTAATATGGCGAGCATAACATTAACCCCAATGGGCATTAAGCGAGAGTGATAGAATCATTACAGTCCAAAAGGAGACAATTCGGCCCATCGGATCTGCACAGACTCTCTGAAAGAGCATGTTACCTAGGCTCAAGCGCCCACCCTTTCACCTCAACCCAATAACCCCTCGAAAGGTTTGATGCAATTTTTCATGGCCAATCCACCTAACCTGCACATCTTTGGACTGTGGGAGGAAACCGGAGCACCCGGCGGAATGCAGACACAGGGAAAATGTACAAACTCCACACAGTGACACGAGACTCAAATTGAATCCGGAACCTTGGTGTTCTGAGGCAGCAGTGCTAACCACCGTGCCCAATAGAAATTGAATGCAACGTCCTCCCGGGAATTAACCAGCTCCCCAGCGAGAAATCAAGTAGTATTATATTCCTTTTTAAAAACGTGAATGGCTGCTGAGGAGAACTGAGGTGAGTGGTCATTTCCATTTTCCGACATGCAGCTCAAGGGCATTGGAGCTGCTGCCCCTGTGCTCGAGGAGGTGAGTGGGGTCCCGGTGGATGGGGTCTCCTCAGGGGTGGGGGGTGTTAGGTTGGTCAGAGCGCTGAGGCATTCCAGTTTAGGCATCTCCCCTGAGCTGGGTTTGCAGGGGGGGAAGAGGGACGGTGAGGGCTTTTCATCTGGAAGCCTTCAAGACATTTTTAAACATTGTGGATACCCATAACAGGGGTAACTACAGCTGCTGCCTGTCTGTCCTACCAAACACCTCCAGGACAGAGCCCTGCTCTTGCTTATATGCTGAAGGTCATTTCTTTGACTGTGAGCAGCATCCAGCTCCACAGCTGAAGGCTATTGCTAACAAGGAATTGGTCTTGTGAATTGTGAGAGCACTTCACAGCTGCAGGTCGTGTTTGCTCCTGTTGGTGGCTGCACATGCCTGGAGGCTGCTGTTGCTGTTTCCTTCCTTTTCTGTAGCCGGCAAGAAGGACAGTTTTTTTTCTAAGATAGGTGGCTTCTGGAACACCCGGGGGACTATGACTCCAGAAGGCAATCAGGTTTGAATCAAGAAGATGCTCCGTGACCTGGTGCGCGGCATTGTTCTGCATAGGCCGCCTGCTAGCGCCAGTGAAGAAATTCTTCCTCAGATCGCTGATGCTTTCGTTGCTGGTGTGGTGAGTGCTGCATGGAACTGGCACGTCACCGTGGATTGGCACCGTTAGAAGTCAAGGATGTTCGACTGCACATCGAGCACCAGTGGAATATGTGGATGCCAGGATTTGATTCCGGTGACATTAGACCGTGTGGGGGGCCTGCAGAGCTGCAGTTCCTGAATAGAGAATGACACTGATACGTGGAATAAGTCACACATTGATGGACCGATCAGTTCTCCGACAAAGTTCTGGACATAGCACATTCTCAGGCTTATTGTCCGTTTCTGTTGAGGATCTGCAATGGGTGATATTGTATGTTTTTTCTTTGTGGAAAGGATGGCATGGTGGTTAGCACAGTTTTTTCACAGCTCCAGAGTCCCTAGTTCGATTCCCGGCTTGGGTCACTGTCTGTGCGGCATCTGCACGTTCTCCCCGTGTCTGTGTGCGTTTCCTCCAGGTGCTCTGTTTTCCTTCCACAGTCCAAAGATGTGCAGGTTGGGTGAATTGGCCATGATAAATTGCCCTTGGTGTCCAAAAAAGATTAGCTGGGGTTACTGGGTTACAAGGATAGGGTGGAGGCGTGGGCTTAAGTGGGGTGCTCTTTTCAAGGGTCGATGCAGATTCGATGGGCCAAATGGCCTCCTTCAGCACTGTAAATTCCAGGATTCTATGAGCTGATATAGCTGTGTATTGGTACCAATATGGAATGGTGTTGTTTCCTTGTTGTTTAATGGTTAGTGTGATATGTGGAATGTTACGTAGTTGATTCTCAAATCTTTGTTACTGTTGACCGCTTAATAACCATAATATTTTGAAGTGGCTTCTCGAGGGAACACATGTCATGTCTCAGAGGATGATTATTACATTGCATTCCAATCAAACTTTGAAGCCTGAACAGTCAGCATCATAGAGGCAGCAGCCAGCAATCAAACACTCAAGTGCTGGATTTCAGTACTGGGGATAGGCTCATTGCCATAGGATAAGTGTGTGAATCAGGAGAGGCACCTGAGCATGGTCTCCCTAATGGTCTTGGAAAGGATCATGGGTCTAGGGGCTCCTGATGTGATCAGACCGCTGAATATGGGATTCCGAGGTCTCGGTCATTCTGGTGGTGCATTGCAGTGCACGCCCCAAAGGGTATCCTGCCTTGTGGCACAACTTGGCACAGTGACAGTGCGGCATGCTGGAGGAGGAGTGGCCCCATCTGAGGAAGAGGAGGCAGAGCCGGATCAGGAGGGGGTGGTGGGCAAGCCCAGGTTGGGGCCAGAGAATGGAGGACAGGCGCTGGAAAGGATCCAGAGGGCAAGGGAGATCCCCATTCTCGCCCACGACTTATAGGACAAGGAGTTGTCCATCAACTCACCCCTCCCCTCACCCCTCCCCACCCCCCCCACCCCCATTCCCCTCCAATGCTCCTGCGCTTCCTCCAACTTAATGGTGCCCATAGTGCTCTGGAGGTCCCATGGGATGGAGGGTCAGGTAGATTGAGCTCCAGAGGCCTCTGTGTCATCTGTCACTACCAGTCCTGGCGCCTCTCCATTATCAGAAACATGGTTTGACACCCTCAGCGATGCTGCTCAGTGACTGGGCCATGCTCTGCAATGTCCACCTATATCTGGGACAAGCCCCTAAGTGACCGGGATATGCTCATCAGTGCCTTGTCAATGTCTGCCCGCATATGGAACATGTCCATGAGAAACTTAGATATGAAATAAAGGCTCTCAGCCATGGTTGTCACAGACTGAGCCATTCCATGGTTACCACCATTCAATATGCTGACATCGTGCCCCAGGCTTTCCACTGCGGTCGCCGCCCTAACAGTGTTAGCCTTGGTGCCACCCATTGTTGGCATTATCTCCTGGAGACTCCTCCAATCAGCTATGTATTTGCAGGAATGGCGCTGACATCCCCTGCCATTTCACAGCCATGTCCTAGTATCTGCATTAGCTCTGCATTAGCATGTCCAGAGGCTCAGCATCTGACTGGGACTCAGCTGAATCCTGGGATCCAGCAGACCTCCGACCGCTATCTCCTTTGGATGTTCCTGCCTCCACCTAATGTGCTTCAGCAACTGTGTGGTGTTCACTATAGTGTGACCCAGAAGCCTGTCCACTAATGTCACCCACCGAAGTGTGTGTCTATGCGCAGGTGGAAGTTGGGGTGACAGCTGTGATGCCTCGATGGTGGTCTCCTCGGAGCTCTCCTTCAAGATTATCTCGGATTACGGGAGGCAACTCCAGATGGCCCGCCCCCATCAGATGGAGATGCTGCGAAAGAGTGGACATGTGGTCAGTGAGAGGGAAGGATAATTTTGTCTGACATGAACAACTTACTTCAGAGAGGTCATCTGGGTGAAGAGGCAACCTTGCTGTTAGTGACTTCTCTCTCCTCAGACAACGCCACAAACTCTAGTGCCCATTCCTCATAAGAGGTGAGGACTCAGGACCAGGATTCTCCCCTACCCGGCAGGGCGGGGGGGCCCCGGCGTGCCGGAGTGGCGTCAACCACTCCGGCTTCGGGCCTCCCCAAGGTGCGGAATTCTCCGGAATTCTCCACACCTCTAGCAGCCAAGCCCTCACATTGAGGTGGTTGCCGCTCTGCTGACCGGTGCGAATGGCCTTTGGCGCCACACCAGCCGGGGCCGAAACCCTTCGCCGGCCTGCAGAAGTCCGCGCATGCGCCGGTGCGTCAGCGGCTGCTGACGTCATACAGGTGCATGCGCAGGGGAGTGGGCCTCTTCCGTCCCCGCCACAGTGAAACCCATGGCGGGGTGGAAGAAAAAGAGTGCCCCCACGGCACAGGCCCGCCCGCCGATCGGTTGGCCCCGATCGCGGGCCAGGCCACCGTTGGAGCACCACCCGGGGTCAGATCACCCCGCGCCACCCCCAGGACCCCGGAGCCCACCCGCGCCGCCAATCCCGCCGGCACCAGAGGTGTATTAATTCCCGCCGGCGGGAAAGGCCTGTCAGCGGCGGGACTTCAGCCCATTGCGGGCCGGAGAATGACTGCGGGGGTCCGCCGACCGACGCGGCGCGATTCCCGCCCCCGCCGATACTCGGGGGGGGGGCGGAGAATTCGGGACACGGCGGGGGCGGGATTGACGCCGGCCCCGGGTGATTCTCCGACCCCCCGGTCGGTGGGAGAATTCCGCCCTAAATCTCTGGTACTCCAGCCCCCGTCTTGGCCGATCCCTGCTTATTATGGGCTATCGTCGAGAAGCCCTGGCAGGTCGACCTCACCAAAGTGACAAGCAGGTTTGTGCGCTGCCATGCTTGTTCGTTGACTGGAAGTGAGTGGTGAGGGAATGATTAAAAGCAACTTCCCTTTGTTAGTGGCGAGACGCAGAGGTGTAAATCTGGTGAGGTAGGCAGTAACGGTGAAACACTCTTGGGGGCTCATTTACTTGCACTACGTGCTGGTAAATACGGGATGCAATCTCACCAATGTGGCCGTTGAGAAATACCGCAGCACTCGCACCCAAACTGACACTTCGAAATGTTTCCGTTAAATTGCGCCCACCATCTCCTTTAAAGTCGAATTTTCCATGTTTTGGGGTCCATCACTGCAATGTCCAACGTCTGTCAGTCCAGCTTCCAATGATTACAGAGACGTTAGTGTGTCTAAACAATGACTGCTTCATACAACTGAACTATGCACAGCTATCCATGACTAGGTTCAAGCCATGAACATTCCTTCCTCTTCACTTCCCATCACGTGTTCCCTTGCTTCATTATTTTGGGAGAGCTATTTACACAGTCCCACACTATCACCCTTAGGCACCCTTATACTGCTAAAAGGAGGAGAATTTTCCAGATTACCACACACCCCCTACCCCCCTGTCCTGCCCTTCCAAGCTCCCACCCACTCCTCCCCCACCCCATAACACTTTGGTCTGAGTTTCCTTTTCTAGTTTTTTGATCTCACAGATTTCGTGGCTATGAAAGGGAAGAAGAGGGAAAACGAGGGAGGGTGGTGGGATGCAGTGGGTAGGCTAGGAGGGATGATTGATTAGGCTTCATGTGTAACAGGCACACTGTATAGGCCAGCTGATCGACCCCATCAACTTTGTATTCATGTCACATCCTGAACTCAGATTTCCACATGACAGAAATGATTACACTTAAAATGTACTGCAGTGGTGGCAAAGTGCTTTTGGATGTCCCTAGGTCGTGAGAGGTGCTAAATAAATGTAATTTCTTTTTTTTCTATTCTTACCTTTCCCCCGAGTTACAAAAATCTATGCCATTTCCATAACTCAAGTTTGTGAATATAACAAGAAACATGAACTGCAAAGACCACTTCGAGATTTATTGGCCCAAATTTGTGGTCAGTGGGAAGGGGTGTGCTGGCCTCTCACTGTGTTTGAAACTACCTGCTTCCCATTTTACATGGGAGCCTTGAATCTTGTGGTTTCAAATCCAAATTGAATGCAATGACAGAGAAGGGGATCCTAATGGAGAAGCAAAATTCCAGCAAGGACAGACTCCCTTATTCAAAATGAACTGAAGACTCTCCCACCTCATCCCCAACAGTGCTAACCCTCTCCTTTACCCCCAGTTATCTTCACCCTCTCCTCACCCTCTCCCCTCATCTCCAACAGTACGAACTCTCTCCCTCAACCCCACCAATCTTCACCTTTTCCTCTCACCCCCAACAATCTCCACCCTCATGTCCAATTATCTTTACCCTCTCCTCTCATCTCCTCCTGTTCACCCTCTCCATTCACCCTCTATAATGCAAACTCTCCTGACATTGGTTGGGCAGGCATCAAGGATTCTGGCACGTGAATTGTGGGAGGGTTTGGTTAACATCGTTGGGAGGAGAGCTGATTGTGGCCAGAAGGGATGGGTTTGATGAAGACCTGATGAAGAAGCTGCACTCCAAAAGCTAATGACTCTACACAAACCTGTTGGACTTTAACCTGGTGTTGTATTACTTCTTACTGTGTCAAATGTTCTGGCCATCTGATTCCATTGTTATAAGGAATCATGCAACAATTCAGCCAGGGCTAAAGTTACATTTAAGACTCAGATAAGAATAATCTTAAATCTGTGGAATTCTCTAAAGAGCAGTGGAGGCTAGATCATTAAATATATTCAAGGCTGAGTGAGACAGATTTTTGAACAACAAGGTGTCAAGGTATATGAGGTAATGTGAAGTTAAGGGCACACAGGACAGCCATGACAAAATAGGCTTGAGGGGACAAACAACCTCCTGCTCCTAATTCTTGAATTCTTGATCTTGTGGCATCAGAAGGTAAAATCTTCGGCCCTAGCAAAACTGGAGACAATGGGATTCATTAAGAAATTCTCCACTGATTGGAGACATATCTAGTAAAAAGGAATGTGTTGTTGGAGGTCAATCATCTTAGCTCCAGGACATCACAGCAGGAGTAATTCCTCAGGGTAATGTCCGAGTTGCAACTATCTTCAGTTGCTTCATCAAAGACTTTCCTTCATCATAAGGTCAACAGGGGCTGCTTAGCACAGGGCTAAATAGCTGGCTTTGAAAGCAGACCAAGCAGGCCAGCAGCACGGTTCGATTCCCGTAACAGCCTCCCCGAACAGGTGCTGGAATGTGGCGACTAGGGGCTTTTCATAGTAACTTCATTTGAAGCCTACTTGTGACAATAAGTGATTTTCATTTCATTTTCATTCAGAAGTGCAGATCTTCGCTGATGATTACACTATGTTCCACACCATTCACAACTCCTCAGATACTGAAACAGTCCACGCCCATATGCAGCAAAACCTGGACAACATTCAGACTTGAGCTGACACGTGGCAATTAACATTCATGCCATAGGTGCCAGGCAATGTCTATCTCCAACAAGAGAGAACACAACCATTTCCCCATGACATTCAATGACATTACTTCCGTTGCATCCCCCACTGTCAAAATATTGCGGGTTACCATTAGCCAGCAACTGAATTGGACAAGCCATATAATACTGTGACTACAAGAGTGGGTCAGAGGCTAGGAATTATGTGGAAATAGGGGCAACACAGTGGCGCTATGGTTAGCACTGCTGCCTCACGGTGCCGAGGACCAGGGTTTGATCCCAACCGCGCGTCACTGCCCACGTGGAGTTTACACATTCTCTCCGTGTCTGCTTGGGTCTCACCCCATAACACAAAAAGATGTGCAGGGTAGATGAATTGGCCACGCTAAATTGCCGCTTAATTGGGGGAAATAATTGGGTATTCTAAATTTATTTAAAAAAGGAATTATGCAGAAATAAATTCACATCCTGACACCCAGAAGCCTGTCCACTATCGACAAGGCATAAATCAAGAATGTGATGGAATACTTTCCACTTGCCTGCATGAGTGCAGCTCCAAAAATGCTCAAAATGGTCAACACCATCGAAGACAAAGCCGCCAGCTTGATTGGCATCCCATCATTAACCTTCAACAGCCATTCCGAGACACAGTGGAAGCGATATGTACCATTTACATACGAGATGCTCGACAGCAACTTACCAAGGCTCCTTCGATAGCACCTTCAAATCCACAACCATTGGCATCTAGGACAAGGGCAGAAAACAAATTGGAACACCATCACCTGGAAGTTCCCCTTCAAGTCACTCACCATCCTGACTTGGAAATATATTGTCGTTCCTTCGTTGTCTCTGGATCAAAATCCTGGAACTCCCTCCCTAACAGCACTGTGGGTGTACCTACACCTCAAGGACTGCAGTGGTTCAAGAAGGCAGCTCACCACCACCTTCTCAAGGATAATTAAGGATGGAAATAAATGTGGGCTGAGCCAGCGACACACACGTCCCGTTAAAGAGTAAAAGAAGTGCAAGTGCAATGCATGTCAGTGCTTTAGGACTTCCTCGGGTTCTGAGGCTTGTCAGCAGACAAGTTGAGTCACTCGCCATTCCCCCTATCAAAAAAATCCAGGCCAAAATAATCTTTTCAATGTACTTGAACAGTTAACTATTAAACTTGGCTTAAATTAAATCTTTGGCACATCAGGGATTACAAGCACTAACTTTGTTAAAACCAAATGGTTTTAATATCCTCGAGGGAGTCCTGAAATTCTCCCCATGCTCCGCAGGCCAGGCGCTGATCCCAGATTTAACGTTAGGGTTACAAAATGCCAGTTTACAATTACACTGGAAACAGATTTCCAAGTTATTTAATCTTACATTTGTTTTAATGAGTCTTAAAATAAACACTCTGGCTGGGTGATATTAATAGTTGTGAAACTTGCCACTTGACCCAGAATGGAATAACCTGGCACTGATCCTAAAAATAGAAGGAGGTGTCATATCTTTGTATCAAAGTTAGCGGCTTCAGAATGAAGGATAGAAACATACATAAAGATATTAACAAACCACTAGGAAGCTCCTCAGGGTGCAGAGCTAATTGGGGCGTGGGTCATTAAATATTATATTGCAATTGAAGGGAGAAGTAGCTTCAAAATGACACCAAGCTGCGCACACAGTTTGAACAAAGCTTTGCATTTCAGCCTGTTCTCTATCAGCTTTACACATGCCAGAAAGGGATCCAGGTCTTTTGTGGAATATAATCCATCTTCTGAAACATTTTGGCCATATACAAGGGGAATTATTCTGCTTCGAGGTATTAAAAAACCTGCAGGAGGGTGAGGGGAATGCCATTTCTGGATGGTTCTGGTTTATATAAATCTTCATTTGCGAACATACTGAAATGGTGAACAGTAAAAGGCCAACTGGCCCATCAAGCCTGGTCCCAAAGTCATGATGCTTCATCCCGCCCTCTCCCCTTGGCAGCTATGTGATCTCCTAGGAGAGGGTGAAAAGAACATTTAAAAAAATCTCCTGGCCAAAAAATATTAACAAAAACTCTGCATAATTCCTGCACAGCAGTTGAAACCAGTCATGAAGAAAAACTCGGGTGCATTCTTGTACCTCATCCCCAAACCTTTTCCAAGGCCGGTATATCACCCGCTACGTGGGCTTGCTTTGTTTTAATGTACCTTAGTTCCCATCTCACTTTTTAATTTAAATATTGCGCTTAAACTTGCCTCAATTTAAAATATGTTGTGTGAAGCATTTCCCCCGTTCATAAGGCCATGACATTGGGGTTCCAATTTAGTTAAATGCAACACCTCCAAGTTAACCTCCAAGCTACACAGCATTCTGACTTTGGACTATATCACCGTTCCTTCACTGTCTCTGGGTCAAACTCCCTTCCCAACAGCACCTTGGGTTTACCTACACCACATGGACCAGAGCGGTTAAAGGAGGCAACTCACCACCATCTTCTCAAGGGCAATTAGTGATGGGCAATAAATGCTGATCTATCCAGTGGCACTCACATCCCATGAAGGAATAAATAATGAAGAAATCTATATTGCGGAAATGCTCACACTGCAGTGTCAATGGGGATTGCTGCTGTCTAACTGGGTCAATGACAGGGATGAGCAGGGAAGAAAGCACACTCCATGATTCCATATTAAACAGGCATACATCATTGACTCGCGCCTTTTTCAAATTTGTTCCTGATTATGATATTTCAAGGTTAAAAGAGCTGCCAGTCTTAAACATTGACCGATATCATCAAACATATTGAACACGCTGTCAAGCAACTGCTTTGCAATTGGCGTGCAGAAAACCATCGGGCAAAGGACATTTGCATTGCATTCGTTCAATACGTCTGACAATTGAGGATTGATCTATTATTTAAAAGGCAGCAATGTGACGTGCAGCGACCATCAGCCTTAAAGTGCTATCATTTGTTTCTTTTGCAAACGTCAAGGGTGGGAGGGTGTGCGGGGGTGGCGGAAGCAGGGGAGGGCGGTGGTGTTGATGGAGGCAGGGAGGTGGGGGTTGGTTAGAGAGCAATCGAATGAGAAAACTGTGGAGGAGCAGCAGAGCTAACCTGAAATTGGGAGACCCTACTGCCTACTCCTCCCATTCCCTCCCTGCCTTCCCTCGTTCATAGCCCCAAGCCCCGGCAGAACAGGTGAAAGACGCTGATATGAACTGCTTTGTGGCTGTCGTCTGTCTCGCTTTAGAAGCTTTGTTTCCAGTCACGGACCTCCTCCCGCGTCCCTCCAAACAAAAAATGAAAAATTTGACTTCAAAAGAGCTATTCACACCCCCACTTCTCAATGATATGCTTTAATCCACTGAACTGAAGCCACACTTCATTCCTAAAAGCTCGCCAAATATAAAAAAAAAATCCTGGAGCTGAAATCTGTTTCATGCAGACAAAAGTAACGATTAAAGCTGTGCTGCCCCGGGATTGTGCCTAGGTCTTTGCTCCTGCAATTAATTAACCTTACAAAAGGGGTTCATTTCCTGACATTCAGGATCAATGCAAGGCAGAAGAACAGAGGACCCTTTCACTGAGAGCAATAGATTGGGAGGAAAACGGCAAGTGAAGAAAGGAAGGCACACAGTTTTTTTTCTCTCCAAGGCTGGGCACTTTTAATGCTGCCTGCTTGCTTGAGATTAGGGTGGGAGAAAAAGAATGCTTTACTAATCTTTACCTGCATAGATATGCCTAACAGCTGTAAGCAGTGGTCTGGAGTGTGGGTAGTGGGTTTAACCCCGTGAGTTGTATATTAGCAGAATGAATCTGGAGCGTGGGTTGTGGATTTGACAGAGGGAGTTGTTTATAAGCAGCACCAGTCTGGAGTGTGGGTTGTGGATTTGACAGAGTGAATTGTATATAAGCAGCACCAGTCTGGAGTATGGGTTGTGGATTTGACAGAGTGAATTGTATATAAGCAGCACCAGTCTGGAGTATGGGTTGAGGATTTGACAGAGTGAATTGTATATAAGCAGCGCCAGTCTGGAGTGTGCGTAGTGGGTTTGACAGAGGGAGTTGTATATTAGCAGAATGAATCTGGAGCGTGGGTTGTGGATTTGACAGAGTGAATTGTATATAAGCAGCACCAGTCTGGAGTATGGGTTGTGGATTTGACAGAGAGAGTTGTATATAAGCAGCACCAGTCTGGAGTGTGTGTTGTGGATTTGACAGAGAGAGTTGTATATAAGCAGCACCAGTCTGGAGTGTGCGTAGTGGGTTTGACAGATTGAGTTGGATATAAGCAGCACCAGTCTGGAGTGTGGGTAGTGGATTTGACAGAGTGATCTACTAAATCCCTTAAAGGTGAATGTCTGAGCTGGAAATTACAGGACACTCTCCCTGGTTACTTTTGTTTCTGCATTTGATGCTACAAGCTGGTATTTTGCACTGTTTGTGGAAGTTGTGAATTCAATCTAATATTTTAACTCTCGGAATATTGGTGAATAGGCAGAGGTGCAATATGGCATTCTGCTTAGGGATCAAATTGGAGAGTTTGTGGATTCCCAGGATGGCAACCCATTTGCCAGAGCCAGTCCATGACAATATCCTTTGTTCCCCTTCACCCTAAGTCCTCATCAAACTGCTTCTTGAAAACATATGTTTAATGTCAACTGCTTCCTGTGGTGACAAATTCCACAAGCTCACCACTCTCTGAGTGAAGAAACTTCTCCTCATCTGTGTCCAAAATGGTCTGCCCCATATCCTCAGACTGTGACCCCTGGTTCTGGACATGCCCACCATCGGGAACATCCTTCTTGCACCCACCCTGTCTAGTCCTACTGGAATTTTATAGTTTCTGTGGGATCCCGCCTCATTCTTCTGAACTCTAGCGAATACAATCCTAACCGATTCAATATTTCCTCATCCATCAGCTCCACCATCCCAGAAATCAGTCTGGAAAGCCTTCGCTGCAATCCCTCTGTAGCAAGAACATCAGACAAGGAGACCAAAACTGCACACAACATGGCCTCACCCAGGCTCTCTGGTGCTCTCTGGCTTTATAGTGGTCGTGTCCTGTCTGGTGATTGGCTGCTCTGTTCTGTGTGCTCACTGGTCATCCTGTGTGTCAATCACTGCCTGTCTGCACTCCATTCTATACATGGATGTATATTATGACATCTCCCCCCTTTTTTTTTGAAGTTTGTGTTCAGATAATAAATATTGATGTCATGTGCATGAAGATGTGTATATGTACGTGACTATCTACAGAATGTGCTAAAATGGACTTATATACATAGGAAGGTGTCGCTAGTGCAGATATAGGACAGGTGAAGTAGTACAAAAAACGATATTTACAGATGTCAAAACGATGAGGTAACAAAGTTGTGCAACATTTAGTCTATATGTTTAGTCTCTGTGGCGGGCGATGAATTCTGGTTGACCATCTCAAGGGTGGAGCAGGGGCCGCCTGCACTTGGATGGACAGCCTGCCGCCAATGTGGTGGTCGCAGAGGTCAGCAGGATTGCTGGTAGATCGGTGGCCTCGTAGCAGGGCGTGTCCGGAGGAAGCATTGCGTGAGGTGGGACATCACGGTTGGGTGGCGGGTGTGGAAGTCTGCGCAGCGCCCACCTGTTGCATCATAGGAAAGAGCCATCAGCCATGCGAACGAGGAACGATCTCGGGGCCACTTGCTTGACCACCACAGCTGTGGCTGACCAGCAGCCGTCAGGCAGCTGTACACAAACTCGATCAGTTGGGACCAGCTCGGGGAGATCTGTGGCATGAGCATCGTATGCTGATTTCTGTTGGGCCTGCGACTGCTGCATTTCTGTATGACCGGGAAGTTGTCAATGTCTGGAATGTGGATGGCTGGAACCGTTGTTCGCAGCGTGCGCTTCATGAGAAGCTGCGCTGGAATCAACCCAGTGGACAGCGGGCTCGCTCTGTATGCCAACAGCGCCAGGTTGAAATCGGAGCCTGAGTCTGCAGCCTTACATAGTAATCTTCTGATGATATGGACCCAGTAGCGACCGAACGGGGTATTGAATGTGCACAGCTTGCGACTGAATGCGTCCAGCTGTATTTGCCAGAACCCCTTGGAGGCGTCCAGCTTTATAAAGAATTTGGCATGAGCCATCTTGCTGGTTAACTCTTCTCGTTTTGGTATCGGGTAATGTTCCCTCATGATGTTGCGGTTTAAATCTTTGGGGTCGATACAGATTCAAAGCTCCCCTGATGGCTTCTTGACGCAAACCATGGAGCTAACCCAGTCGGTGGGTTCCGTGACCTTTGATATGATGCCCTGGTCCTGGAGGTCTTGCAACTGCTGCTTGAGGCGGTCCTTGAGGGGTGCCGGCACCCGACGTGGTGCATGAACCACAGGGGTGGCGTTTGGTTTCAGCAGGATTTTGTATCGGTATGGGAGTGTGCCCATGCCTTCGAACACACTATGGTATTGAGCTATGATGTTATCAATTTGAGCCTGGAAGTTTTCATCAGGTGAGGCCGTCGCTTGTGAGGATGACATGGTGTGGACTTGCTGAACCAGGTTCAGGAGTTTGCAGGCCCGAGCACTGGGCAGTGATGCTCTGTCAGGTCCTACGATCTCAAATCACAGCGTCGCTTTAAGTGACTTATTGGAAACTCCGAGTTGGCATGAGCCACTGGCAGCTATGGCATTGCCATTGTAGTTGAGGAGCTGGCCGGCCGGTGGAAGAATGCTTGGTCTGACGCGGAGGGTGTCGAGATCAGGTTTCGAAATGAGGTTCGCTGATGCGCCGGTGTCCAGCTTGAAACGGATGCGAGCCTTGTTAACTGTGAGGACAGCACACCACTCGTTGTCAGGATCCACGCTTAGGATTGGGAGGTATTTCACCATCTTTGAGAAAGGCAGCACATGCTTAGTAATGATACACATCTGGAATGGGAATTTGAGGCACTCGGCGTCAGGATCTGTTGGGCTGTCGGGGTCGGAGTCTGGCATGGCCTGCTGTATCGAACGGAAGCTTCTGCGCTGTGGCTGGGATCGCTGGATGCTGGGCAGTGGAGCAGATCTGCAAAGGGCTGCGTAGTGGCCAAGCTTGCCACACTGTAGACAGCGTCATAATTTTGCCGGACATTGCCACTTTAAATGGGCGGAGCCACAATTCGGACATGTCATGACGCCAATGTCAGCGCGTTCCGTGTGCCAACACGCGTGCGCAGTGCGGTCAAATGACGTATGCACCTGCGCAGGCTAGTTGTTGGTCTCGTCATCTCCTCGGTCGTGGTATGCATGCGCTGGAGCCTGGGAAAAACGCACAAAATGGCCACTCTCGTCAAGACTCAGGCCCTGCATTTGTGTGATGGCCTGCACCCATTCTGCCTCGTGGGGGTTTAGTTTTGCCATTTCTGCTGCCCTGATGTGGGAGTACCGATTGTTAGCATGTTCGATGGTGAGGGTGAGCTGCTTGACTTTCAGGAGCTGCTGGCGAAGGGAATCGGAGTGGACCCCGAAAACAATCTGATCCCGGATCGTGGAATCAGTTGTCGAGTCATAGTTACATGACTGCGCAAGGATGCGGAGATGGGTCAAAAAGAATTGAAAAGGTTCATCCTTACCCTGAACCCTCTGCTGGTAAATGTACCGTTCAAAGCTCTCATTCACCTCAATGTCACAGTGGCTGTCGAACTTCAACAGGACTGTTTTAAATTTTATCTTGTCTTTGCCTTCAGTGAATGTAAGGGAGTTGTAGATGTGGATGGCGTGGTCCACGGCTGTGGAGAGGAATAGTGCGATCTTCCTGGCGTCCGATGCGGACTCGAGGTCGGTGGCTTCGAGATAGAGTTGGAACTTCTGTTTGAAGAACTTCCAATTTGCACCGAGGTTGCCGGTGATGCGGAGCTGCGGAGGAGGGCGGACATTGTCCATGTCACTGAATGGCTGATTGCTGGTGAACGCTGATTAACTCAAGGTGGGTCCGTCAATTCTCAGCATCCAAATCTGGTACCATGATGTGTTGGGTAGGCTGGGTCTGTGTGGACTGTGTTTGATGCAGTGTAGCGAGAGACATATTTCCAACACTTGATGAGATGCAACACAATTTTATTTAACATCTAACTATTTTACATGTTCAACTGTGGGTTGACACTATGCTGATTTGACTGGAGACATGAGGCTAGCCTGACCAGACTAACTGAGTACCACATGGTGTTTGCACTGGCTAATGCTCACGAGCTCCGACTGTCTCAGAGGCTGGATCCCGAGAGAGCGGGAAAACTGGTGCCCTCTGGCTTTATAGTGGTCGTGTCCTGTCTGGTGATTGGCTGCTGTGTTCTGTGTGCTTGCTAGTCAATGTTCGTCAATCACTGCCTGTCTGCACTCCATTATATACATGGATGTATATTATGACAAAATCTACCTCGCTCCATTATCTATGAGGTGCAGGGTAGGCATGTGATGGAATACTGTCCACTTGCCTGGATGAGTGCAGCTCCGACACAACAGAAAGATCTCAACAATTTCCAGGACAAAGCAGTCCAGCTTGATCGGCACCCCATCTCTCATTTTAAACATGCACTACCTACAGCAACAGCACACAGTGCCTGCAGTGTGTGCCATATACAAGAAGCACTGCTGTATTTGACAAGGCTTCTTCAGCAGCACCTTTTGAACCTGCATCTTACCGAGAAGGACAGGGGCAGTAGACACCTGCACGTTCCCTTCTAAGTCAGACAAGAAAGAGCACTGTCCCAAAGTGAGAGCGCTGTCCTAGAATGAGAGCACTGTCCCAGAGAGAAAGCATAGTCCCAGGTTGAGAGGACTGTTACAGTGTGAGAACACATTATCAGTGTGGGAGCACTGACCCCACGAGAGCACTTTTGCAGTCTGAAAGCACTGTCTCACAGAGAGAGCACTGTCTCAGAGTGAGAATACACTTCCAAAGTGAGTGGACAATCCCTATCTGATAGCAGAGTCCCAGTGTGAAAGCACTATCCCACAGTGTGTGAGCACTGTAGAAGTGGGTGAGCACTGTCCCAGGGTGAGAGTAAAGTGCTAGTGTGAGAGCACTCTTCCAGTGTGAGAACACTATCTCAGTGTGAAAACACGCTCCGATAGTGAAAGAACTGTCCCTGTCTGAGAGCAATGTCCAAGTGTGAGAACACTATCCTAGTGTGAGAAGACAACCCTACAGTGAGAGCATTGTGCCAGTGTGAGAGCAGTTTCCCAGAGTGAGAGCACTGGCCCAGCAGGAGAATACAGTCCCAGAGGGAGGGCACTGTCCCATTGGGAGAGCATTTTCCCAGAGTAAGAGCAATACCCCAGTGTGAAAACACTGTCCCAGAACGAGAGCATTGGCCCAGAGTGAGAGCAATGCCCCAGTGTGAAAACACTGTCCCAGAGCGAGAGCATTGGCCCAGAGTGAGAGCAATGCCCCAGTGTGAAAACACTGTCCCATAGTGAGAGCACTGTCCCAGGGTGAGAGAACTGTCCCTGTGTGAGAGAGACCTGTCCCATAGTGAGAGCACTGTCCCTGTGTGAAAGCACTGTCCCATAGTGAGAGCACTGGCTCTGTGTGAGGGCATTGTCCCAGGGTGAGAGAACTGTCCCTGTGTGAGAGAGACCTGTCCCATAGTGAGAGCACTGGCTCTGTGTGAGAGCACTGTCCCAGAGTGAGAGCACTGTCCCAGAGTGAGAGCACTGTCCTAGAGTGAGAGCACTGACCCTGTGTGAGAACACTGTTCCAGAGAAAGCACTGTCCCAGAGTGAGAGCACTGTCCCAGAGTGAGAACACTGTCTCAGAGTGAGAGTCCTGTCCCACAGTGAGAGCACTGTCCCAGAGTGAGAGCACTGTCGCTGTGTGAAAGCACTGTCACAGAATGAGAGCACTGTCCCTGTATGAGAGCACTGTCCCTGAATGAGAGCACTGTCCATGTGTGAGAGCGCTGTCCCAGAGTGAGAGCACTGTCCCTGTATGAGAGCACTGTCCCAGAGTGAGAGCACTGTCCCAGAGTGAGAGCACTGCCCCAGTGTGAGAGCACTGTCCCAGAGTGAGAGCACTGTCGCTGTGTGAAAGCACTGTCACAGAATGAGAGCACTGTCCCTGTATGAGAGCACTGTCCCTGAATGAGAGCACTGTCCATGTGTGAGAGCGCTGTCCCAGAGTGAGAGCACTGTCCCTGTATGAGAGCACTGTCCCAGAGTGAGAGCACTGTCCCAGAGTGAGAGCACTGCCCCAGTGTGAGAGCACTGTCCCAGAGTGAGAGCACTGTCCCTGTGTGAGAGCACTGTCCCAGAGTGAGAGCACTGTCCCTGTGTGAGAGCACTGTCCCAGAGTGAGAGCAATGTCCCAGAGTGAGAGCACTGTCCCAGAGTGAGAGCAATGTCCCTGTGTGAGGGCACTGTCCCAGAGTGAGAGCACTGTCCCAGAGTGAGAGCACTGTCCCAGAGTGAGAGCAATGTCCCTGTGTGAGGGCACTGTCCCAGAGTGAGAGCACTGTCCCAGAGTGAGAGCACTGTTCCAGAGTGAGAGCACTGTCCCAGAGTGAGAGCAATGTCCCTGTGTGAGGGCACTGTCCCAGAGTGAGAGCACTGTCCCAGAGTGAGAGCACTGTTCCAGAGTGAGAGCACTGTCCCTGTGTGAGAGCACTGTCCCAGAGTGAGAGCACTGCCCCAGTGTGAGAGCACTGTCCCAGAGTGAGAGCACTGTCCCTGTGTGAGAGCATTGTCCCAGAGTGAGAGCACTGTCCCTGTGTGAGAGCACTGTCCCAGAGTGAGAGCACTGTCCCTGTATGAGAGCACTGTCCCTGAATGAGATCACTGTCAAAGAGTGGGAGCAGTGTCGCAAAGTGAGAGCACTGTCCTAGAGTGAGAGCACTGTCCTAGAATGAGAGTGCTGTCTCTGTGTAAGAGCACTGTCCCAGAGTGAGAGCACTGTCCCAGAGAGAGAGTTCTGTCACTGTGTGAGGGCACTGTCCCAGAGTGAGAGCATTGTCCCAGAGAGAGAGGACTGTCACTATGTGAGGGCACTGTCCCAGAGTGAGAGCACTGTCCCTGTATGAGAGCACTGTCCCTGAATGAGATCATTGTCACAAAGTGAGAGCACTATCCCAGAGTGAGAGCACTATCCCAGAGTGAGAGCACTATCCCAGAGTGAGAGCACTATCCCAGAGTGAGAGCACTATCCCATAGTGAGAGCACTATCCCAGAGTGAGAGCACTATCCCAGAGTGAGAGCACTATCCCAGAGTGAGAGCATTGTCCCAGAGTGAGAGCATTGTACTAGAGTGAGAGCATTGTCCCAGAGTGAGAGCATTGTACTAGAGTGAGAGCACTGACCCAGAGTGAGAACACTGTCCCAGAGATAGCACTGTTCTCGTGTGAGAACACTGTCCTTGTGTGAGAGCATTGTCGCTGTGTGAAAGCACTGTCCCATAGTGAGAGCACTGTCCCAGAGTGAGAGCACTTTCCCAGAGTGAGAGAACTGTCTCAGAGTGAGACCACTGTCACTGTGTGAGAGCACTGTCACGGAGTGAGAGCATTGTCCCAGTGTGAGAGCACTGACCCTGTATGAGAGCACTGTCCCAGAGTGAGAGCACTGTCCCAGAGTGAGAGCACTGACCCAGAGTGAGAGCACTGTCCCTGTGTGAGGGCACTGTCCCACAGTGAGAGCAATGTACCTGTGTGAGAGCACTGTCCCTGTGTGAGTACTGTCCCAGAGTGAGAGCACTGCCCCAGAGTGAGAGCACTGTCCCTGTGTGAGGGCACTGTCCCAGAGTGAGAGCACTGTCCCAGAGTGAGAGCACTGTTCCAGAGTGAGAGCACTGTCACAGAGTGAGAGCACTGTTCCAGAGTGAGAGCACTGTCCCTGTGTGAGGGCACTGTCCCAGAGTGAGAGCACTGTCCCAGAGTGAGAGCACTGTCCCAGAGTGAGAGCACTGTTCCAGAGTGAGAGCACTGTCCCTGTGTGAGGGCACTGTCCCAGAGTAAGAGCAATGTACCTGTGTGAGAGCACTGTCCCAGAGTGAGAGCAATGTCCCAGAGTGAGAGCACTGCCCCTGTGTGAGGGCACTGTCCCAGAGTGAGAGCAATGTCCCAGAGTGAGAGCACTGTCCCAGAGTGAGAGCAATGTCCCTGTGTGAGGGCACTGTCCCAGAGTGAGAGCACTGTCCCAGAGTGAGAGCACTGTCCCAGAGTGAGAGCAATGTCCCTGTGTGAGGGCACTGTCCCAGAGTGAGAGCACTGTCCCAGAGTGAGAGCACTGTTCCAGAGTGAGAGCACTGTCCCAGAGTGAGAGCAATGTCCCTGTGTGAGGGCACTGTCCCAGAGTGAGAGCACTGTCCCAGAGTGAGAGCACTGTTCCAGAGTGAGAGCACTGTCCCTGTGTGAGGGCACTGTCCCAGAGTGAGAGCAATGTCCCTGTGTGAGGGCACTGTCCCTAGATGAGAGAACAGGCCCAGAGTTAGAGCACTGCTCCAGCATGAGAGCAGTTTCCCAGAGTGAGAGCACTGTCCCAGAGTGAGAGCACTGTTCCTGTGTGAGAGCACAGTCCCATTGGGAGATGCACTGTCCCATTGGGAGAGCACTGTCCTAGAGTGAGAGCACTATTTCCGTGTGAGAACACGGTCCTTGTGTGAGAGCACTGTCCCAGAGTGAGAGCACTGTCCCTGTGTGAGAGCACTGATCCAGATTGATTTACAGCCTTTAGATTACAGAGAGGGAGACTCATACACCTTCTGGCTGTGACTGCAGCTATCCAGCTCTGAAAATGAAACTAAAACCCACCTTGCAGCAAACAGCCTAAAGCGAAAGTAAAAAGATGACAGACAGCCCAGCTCCACCCACTCTGTGACATCACTGCAGTAATAAACACCCATTTCTTAAAAATACTCTCACAACAGATATTTATACACCCATTTATAAACACCCATTTCTTAAAGGTACTCTCACATGACAGAGCACTGTCCCAGAGTGAGAGCATTGTCCAGAGTGAGATGCTATGTCCCAGTGTGAGCGTACTGTCCCAGTGTGAGGGCAGTGGCCCAGAATGAGAGCAGTCCCATTGTGAGTTAACTATCCCAGGGTGAGAGCAGTCCCAGTATGAGCGCACTATTCTAAAGTGAGAACACTGTTGAAGAGTCAGAATACCTTCCCAGTGTGAGAGTACTGTCTAGAGTGAAAGCATTGTACCAGTGTGAGAGCAGTCCCAGTGTGAGAGCAGTCCCAGTGTGAGAGCAGTCCCAGTGTGAGAGCACTGGTGTATGAGCAAAATGTCCCAGTGTGAGAGCACCATCAGAGTGAGAGCACTGCCCCACATCAAAGTACAGTCCGCACATCAGAGTACTGCCCCCACATCAGAGTACTGTCCCCACATCAGAGTACTGCCCCCACATCAGAGTACTGTCCCTACTTTAGAATACTGTCCCAATCTGGGAGCACTTCCCCAGAGTGAGAGCAAGGTCACAGAGTAAGAGCACTACCACAGAGTGAAAACATTGTTGCAGTATAAGGACGGTGTCCCGATGTGAGAGCACTTTCCCAGAGTGAGAGTATTGTGCTAGTGTGAGGTATGGTGCTCGAGTGAGAGAATGGTGCTAGTATGAGAGCACGCTTCCGGTGTGAGAGTACTGCCCCAGTGTGAGAGTACTGCCCCAGTGTGAGAGCAATGTCCCAGCCATGAAACACTTCCCTGAAGTGAGAAACTGTCCCAGTGTGAAAACACTGCCCCAGCTTGAGACCACTATCCCAGTATGAGCGTATCGTCCTATGGGGAGAGCACTGGCCCACAGAAAGAGCACTGTCCTTGATTAAGACCACTGCCCTAGAGTAAGAGCACTGTCCCAGAGTAAGAGCACTGTCCCAGAGTGAGAGCACTGCCACAGTGTGACAGCACTGTCCCATTGGGAGAGCACTGTCCCAGAGTGAGAACACTGTCCCAGAGTGAGAGCACTGTCCCAAAGTGAGAGCACTGTCCCTGTGTGTGAGAACTGGCCCAGAGTGAGGTCACTGTCCCAGAGTGAGAGCACTGTCCCAGAGTGAGAGCACTGTCCGAGAGTAAGAGCACTGTCCCAGAGTGAGAGCTCTGCCACAGTGTGACAGCACTGTCCCAGAGTGAGAACACTGTCCCAGAGGGAGAGCACTGTCCCAGAGTGAGAGCACTGTCCCTGTGTGCAAGAACTGTCCCAGAGTGAGGTCACTGTCCCACAGTGAGAGCACTGTCCCAAAGTGAGAGCACTGTCCCAGAGTGAGAGCACTGTCCCTGTGTGAGAACACTGTCCCAGAGTGAGAGCACTGTCCCTGTATGAGAGCACTGTCCCTGAATGAGATCACTGAGGGAGCAGTGTCACAAAGTGAGAGCACTGTCCTAGAATGAGTGCTGTCCCTGTGTAAGAGCACAGTCCCAGAGTGAGAGCACTGTCCCAGAGAGAGAGTTCTGTCACTGTGTGAGGGCACTGTCCCAGAGTGAGAGCACTGTCCCAGAGTGAGAGCACTATCCCAGAGTGAGAGCACTATCCCAGAGTGAGAGCACTATCCCATAGTGAGAGCACTATCCCAGAGTGAGAGCACTATCCCAGAGTGAGAGCACTATCCCAGAGTGAGAGCATTGTCCCAGAGTGAGAGCATTGTACTAGAGTGAGAGCATTGTCCCAGAGTGAGAGCATTGTACTAGAGTGAGAGCACTGACCCAGAGTGAGAACACTGTCCCAGAGAGAGCACTGTTCTCGTGTGAGAACACTGTCCTTGTGTGAGAGCATTGTCGCTGTGTGAAAGCACTGTCCCATAGTGAGAGCACTGTCCCAGAGTGAGAGCACTTTCCCAGAGTGAGAGAACTGTCTCAGAGTGAGACCACTGTCACTGTGTGAGAGCACTGTCACGGAGTGAGAGCATTGTCCCAGTGTGAGAGCACTGACCCTGTATGAGAGCACTGTCCCAGAGTGAGAGCACTGTCCCAGAGTGAGAGCACTGACCCAGAGTGAGAGCACTGTCCCTGTGTGAGGGCACTGTCCCACAGTGAGAGCAATGTACCTGTGTGAGAGCACTGTCCCTGTGTGAGTACTGTCCCAGAGTGAGAGCACTGCCCCAGAGTGAGAGCACTGTCCCTGTGTGAGGGCACTGTTCCAGAGTGAGAGCACTGTCCCTGTGTGAGGGCACTGTCCCAGAGTGAGAGCAATGTCCCTGTGTGAGGGCACTGTCCCAGAGTGAGAGCACTGTCCCAGAGTGAGAGCACTGTTCCAGAGTGAGAGCACTGTCCCTGTGTGAGGGCACTGTCCCTGTGTGAGAGCAATGTCCCTGTGTGAGGGCACTGTCCCTAGATGAGAGAACAGGCCCAGAGTTAGAGCACTGCTCCAGCATGAGAGCAGTTTCCCAGAGTGAGAGCACTGTCCCAGAGTGAGAGCACTGTTCCTGTGTGAGAGCACAGTCCCATTGGGAGATGCACTGTCCCATTGGGAGAGCACTGTCCTAGAGTGAGAGCACTATTTCCGTGTGAGAACACGGTCCTTGTGTGAGAGCACTGTCCCAGAGGGAGAGCACTGTCCCTGTGTGAGAGCACTGATCCAGATTGATTTACAGCCTTTAGATTACAGAGAGGGAGACTCATACACCTTCTGGCTGTGACTGCAGCTATCCAGCTCTGAAAATGAAACTAAAACCCACCTTGCAGCAAACAGCCTAAAGCGAAAGTAAAAAGATGACAGACAGCCCAGCTCCACCCACTCTGTGACATCACTGCAGTAATAAACACCCATTTCTTAAAAATACTCTCACAACAGATATTTATACACCCATTTATAAACACCCATTTCTTAAAGGTACTCTCACATGACAGAGCACTGTCCCAGAGTGAGAGCATTGTCCAGAGTGAGATGCTATGTCCCAGTGTGAGCGTACTGTCCCAGTGTGAGGGCAGTGGCCCAGAATGAGAGCAGTCCCATTGTGAGTTAACTGTCCCAGGGTGAGAGCAGTCCCAGTATGAGCGCACTATTCTAAAGTGAGAACACTGTTGAAGAGTCAGAATACCTTCCCAGTGTGAGAGTACTGTCTAGAGTGAAAGCATTGTACCAGTGTGAGAGCAGTCCCAGTGTGAGAGCAGTCCCAGTGTGAGAGCAGTCCCAGTGTGAGAGCACTGGTGTATGAGCAAAATGTCCCAGTGTGAGAGCACCATCAGAGTGAGAGCACTGCCCCACATCAAAGTACAGTCCGCACATCAGAGTACTGCCCCCACATCAGAGTACTGTCCCCACATCAGAGTACTGCCCCCACATCAGAGTACTGTCCCTACTTTAGAATACTGTCCCAATCTGGGAGCACTTCCCCAGAGTGAGAGCAAGGTCACAGAGTAAGAGCACTACCACAGAGTGAAAACATTGTTGCAGTATAAGGACGGTGTCCCGATGTGAGAGCACTTTCCCAGAGTGAGAGTATTGTGCTAGTGTGAGGTATGGTGCTCGAGTGAGAGAATGGTGCTAGTATGAGAGCACGCTTCCGGTGTGAGAGTACTGCCCCAGTGTGAGAGTACTGCCCCAGTGTGAGAGCAATGTCCCAGCCATGAAACACTTCCCTGAAGTGAGAAACTGTCCCAGTGTGAAAACACTGCCCCAGCTTGAGACCACTATCCCAGTATGAGCGTATCGTCCTATGGGGAGAGCACTGGCCCACAGAAAGAGCACTGTCCTTGATTAAGACCACTGCCCTAGAGTAAGAGCACTGTCCCAGAGTAAGAGCACTGCCACAGTGTGACAGCACTGTCCCATTGGGAGAGCACTGTCCCAGAGTGAGAACACTGTCCCAGAGTGAGAGCACTGTCCCAAAGTGAGAGCACTGTCCCTGTGTGTGAGAACTGGCCCAGAGTGAGGTCACTGTCCCAGAGTGAGAGCACTGTCCCAGAGTGAGAGCACTGTCCGAGAGTAAGAGCACTGTCCCAGAGTGAGAGCTCTGCCACAGTGTGACAGCACTGTCCCAGAGTGAGAACACTGTCCCAGAGGGAGAGCACTGTCCCAGAGTGAGAGCACTGTCCCTGTGTGCAAGAACTGTCCCAGAGTGAGGTCACTGTCCCACAGTGAGAGCACTGTCCCAAAGTGAGAGCACTGTCCCAGAGTGAGAGCACTGTCCCTGTGTGAGAACACTGTCCCAGAGTGAGAGCACTGTCCCTGTATGAGAGCACTGTCCCTGAATGAGATCACTGAGGGAGCAGTGTCACAAAGTGAGAGCACTGTCCTAGAATGAGTGCTGTCCCTGTGTAAGAGCACAGTCCCAGAGTGAGAGCACTGTCCCAGAGAGAGAGTTCTGTCACTGTGTGAGGGCACTGTCCCAGAGTGAGAGCACTGTCCCAGAGAGAGAGGACTGTCACTGTGTGAGAGCACTGTCCCTGAATGAGATCATTGTCAAAGAGTGGGAGCAGTGTCGCAAAATGAGAGCACTGTCCCAGAGTGAGAGCATATTGCTAGTGTGAGAACATTCTCCCTGTGTGAGAGCACTGTCCAAGAGTGAAAGCACTATCCTAGAATGGGAACACTGCCCCAGAGTGAGAGCACTGTCCCAGAGTGAGAGCACTGGCACAGAGTGAGAACAATGTCCAAGGTGAGAGCCCTATCCCTGTGTGAGAGCAGTGCCCAAGTGTGCAAGCACCATCCTAGAGTGGGAGCACTGTCCCAGAGTGAGATCACTTTCCCAAATTGATTCCCCTGTCCCAGAGTGAGATCACTTTCCCAAATTGATTTCACTGTCCCAAATTGAGAGTACTGTCCCAGTGTGAGGTCACTGTCCCAGAGTGAGATCACTGTCCCAGAGTGATAGCAGTGTGCCAGAGTAAGAGCAGTGTCCCAAAGTGAGAGCACTGTCTGATGCACGATCAATTGCCCGAAAGACTCAGATTGGTACAACAGTGGCTTTTTTACAGTCAGATGCATGGCCTCCTACTGCAGCTGTCGAAATGGCTGATCAGGAGGAGGTCACGCATATTTATATGGCTCCTTGTGGGCGGAGCTAGCCGGCAGGGGCTACCGGTGAACCTGTAGTGCAGGTCCTACTGTACATCCCCACTGTCCCAGAGTGAGAGCACTGCCTCAGAGTGAGAGCACTGTCCCTGTATGAGGGCACTGTCACAGAGTGAGAGCACTGTCCCAGTGTGAGAACACTGCCTCAGAGTGAGAGCACTGTCCCTGTATGAGGGCACTGTCACAGAGTGAGAGCACTGTCCCAGTGTGAGAACACTGCCTCAGAGTGAGAGCACTGTCCCTGTATGAGGGCACTGTCACAGAGTGAGAGCACTGTCCCTGTATGAGAGCACTGTCTCAGAGTGAGAGCACTGTCCCTGTATGAGAGCACTGTCACAGAGTGAGAGCACTGTCCCTGTATGAGAGCACTGTCCCTGACTGAGAGCACTGTCCCTGTGTGAGAGCACTGACCCAGAGTGAGAGCACTGTCCCTGTGTGAGAGCACTGACCCAGAGTGAGAGCACTGCCCCAGTGTGAGAGCACTGTCCCGGTGAGAGCACTGTCCCTGTGTGAGAGCACTGTCCCGGTGAGAGCACTGTCCCTGTGTGAGAGCACTGTCCCAGAGTGAGAGCACTGCCCCAGTGTGAGAGCACTGTCCCGGTGAGAGCACTGTCCCTGTGTGAGAGCACTGACCCAGAGTGAGAGCACTGCCCCAGTGTGAGAACACTGTCTCAGAGTGAGAGCACTGCCCCAGTGTGAGAACACTGTCTCAGAGTGAGAGCTCTGTCCCATAGTGATCACACTGTCCCTGTGTGAGAGCACTGACCCAGAGTGAGAGCACTGCCCCAGTGTGAGAGCACTGTCCCGGTGAGAGCACTGTCCCTGTGTGAGAGCACTGACCCAGAGTGAGAGCACTGCCCCAGTGTGAGAACACTGTCTCAGAGTGAGAGCTCTGTCCCATAGTGATGACATTGTCCCAGAGTGAGAGCACTGTCCAGAGATTTTGTAACTTTGATGGGCGTGGCCAGTATTTTGGGGTCTTCAGCTTCGGATTCATTGAGGGCAGGGATGCAAGCCAGCAGCAAAGAAAACTATGAATTTTAGTATCCTGGTGTTAGATGGTGAATTTCCAAACTTATTCAGTGAATTATACAATAGGGAAAGGGCAGAAGAGCAATGAAAGGCTGCAGGAAGGATGTCCGTGTAGGAGGTAAATACATAGGAAGGGATAATTGTGATAATCTATACAAAAGGATTGTCTTAAACCTCCCGACATAGTGGATGCCTAGCAACATTCTCTGTGATGTTTGTGAAAGGCAGGAGGGTGTTTCCTCCAAAAAATTCAACATGTGGAAGATTGGCTGACATCTTTTGAAAGCAGCATTTTGATTTGAATTATTATTGTCACCTGTATTAGTAGACAGTGAAACGTATTGTTTCTTGCATGCTGTGAAAACAATGCATACCGTACATGGGGAAGGAAGGAGAGACTGCAGAATATAACGTTTCAGTTACAGCAAGGTGTAGAGAAAAGATCAACTTAATACGAGGTAGGTCCAAAAGTGTGATGGCAGTAGGGAAGAAGCTGTTCTTGAGTCGGTTGGTACGTGACCTCAAACTTTGGTATCCTTTTCCTGATGGAAGAAGATGGCGGAGAGTATGTCTGGGGTGCGTGAGGTCCTTAATTATGCTGGCTGCCTTTCCGAGGCAGCGGGAATTATAGATGGAGTCAATGGATGGGAGCTGGTATGCGTGATGGATTGGGCTAGATTCACAACCTTTTGTAGTTTCCTGTGGTCTTGGGCAGAGCAGAATCCATACCAAACTGTGATATGGTGCATCTGTAGAAGTTGGTGTGAGTCATAGCCAAATTTCCTTAGACTTCTGAGAAAGAATAGTCGTTGGTGGGCTTTCTTAACTATAGTGTCAGCATGAGGGGACCAAGACAAGTTGTTGGTGATCTGGACACCTAAAAACTTGAAGCTCTTGATTCTTTCTACTTTGTTCCCTTTGATGTAGACAGGGGCATGTTCTCCACTACACTTCCTGAAGTCAATGACAATATCCTCCGTTTTGTTGTCAATGAGGGAGAGATTATTGTCGTCGCACCAGTTCACCAGATTCTCTATCTTATTCCTGTACTCTGTCTCATCATTGTTTGAGACCCGACCCACTACAGTGGTGTCATCAGCAAATTTGAAAATCGAGTTGGTGGGGAATTTGGCCACACAGTCACAGGCGTATAAGGAGTATAGTAGGGAGCTGAGGTCACAGCCTTGTGGGGCACAGGTGATGAGGATGATCGTGGAGGAGGCGTTGTTGCCTATCCTTACTGATTGTGGCCTGTGGGTTAGAAAGTTCAGGATCCAGTCGCAGAGTGAGGAGCCGAGGCCAAGGCCACGGAGTTTGAAGACGAGTTTCGTAGGAATGATGGAGTTGAAGGTTGAGCTGTAGTTGATAAATAGGAGTCTGACATAGGTGTCTTTGTTATCTAGGTGTTCCAGGGTAGCGTGCAGGTGCATGGAGATGGCGTCTGCTGTGGACCTGTTGCAGAGGTATGCGAACTGTAGTGGATCAAGGCAATCTGGGAACAGTTGTTATTATTATTAATACTGCCTCAGAAAACAGACCATGTATAGAACCCTTTCATCCTGTCCTGAGAGAGCCCTCAGTTTCTTTATGCCATCTGCCTGGTCCCTCACTAACTTAAGACCCTGGCATAGGATCAACCTCTGCCGGTTCCAGTCTCGTGATTGATGCTGGCCCGTGACCCGGGATCGAACCTGCCTCCTCCTGTTTCCCCATCTCTGACAGGAAGGACCAGCCCCAGCAGTTTGTGGGTAAGGGCGATCCATCAGAGGGTCCCAGGCAGACAAAATGTCCTGTCTCCTAAAATCTTCTAAGATGGGATTGCGGCAGTGGTATGCACTACACAAATAAAGTTCACCCAACTGATGCGGACAAGTTCAAGGTTTGAGGGCGTGAACAAGATTTGTGTGGGCCGGAACTCAGATAAGCAATTGCCTGAGCTTGGACACCCCTTCCCGCCTCAGTATCTTCGGAAACAACACACTTCTATCTAACTGCAGTTTTATGCTGGCTGTCTTTGGGGTTAATGATAATTGCCATGTCCAAGAACATGATAAATGATTAAATGCAATAAACGCCTTGCCACTACTAACTGCAATTAATTGTCAATTTACTGCCTGCACTGTATTGAGGTCTGTTAACCCATAGAATAAACAGAGCAGCACACTATTGATGGACTTTATTGAATGCTCTTCATTTCATGCAGTCACTCTCATTTGTAATACTCATGTATTATACTCATAGCACCTGAAACACACGGTGGCTGCCAAAATACCCAACATTAATCATCGACTAGCATCAGGTCAAAACTATAAAATCCACAAAGCTTTAATCAGTCCTTGTTAGAGACAGTATCATTCCTCCCAATAGGTCACATTGTTTTCCATTTCTCTCTAGATGTGGACACCACTTATTGCCAATTCCCAGTTGCTCTGAGAAGGTGACGTTGAGTCACCTTCTTGAACTGCCTCAGTTGATGTGGTGAAGGTGCTCCCGCACTGCTGCTGGGATGGGAATTCACAGGTTATGACCCAGTGACAACGGGAAACTGTATCTAGGTCAGACGCACAAAGGGACTTAGGAGTCCTCGTTCAAGATTCTCTTAAGGTTCACGTGCAGGTTCAGTCGGCAGTTAGGAGGCAAATGCAATGTTAGCATTCATGTCGAGAGGGCTAGAATTCAAGAGCAAGGATGTATAAGGCTCTGGTCAGACCACATCTGGAGTATTGTGAGCAGTTTTGGGCCCAGTATCTAAGGAAGGATGCATCTAAGGCTGGCCTTGGAAAGGGACCAGAGGAGGTTCACAAGAATGATCCCTGGAATAAAGAGCATGTCGTATGAGGAGCGGTTGAGAACTCTAGGTCTGTACTCATTGAAGTTTCGGAGGTTGAGAGGGATCTTATTGAAACTTACAGGATAATACGGAGAGCATGTTTCCACGAGTAGGAGAAATGAGAACTCGAGGGCACAGCCTCAGACTGAAGGAACGATCCTTTAAATCTGAGACGAGGAGGAATTTCTTCAACCAGTGGGTGGTGAATTGCAGACGGCTGTGGAGGCCAAATCACTGAGTGTCTTTAAGGCAGAGATAGAGAGGTTCTTGATTAATAAGGGGATCAGGGGTTATGGGGAGAAGACAGGAGAATAGGGATGAGAAACATATCAGCCATGATTGAATGATAGAGCAGACTTGATGGGCCGAGTGGCCTAATTGTGCTCCAATGCCTTATGTCTTGGAAGTGATATTATCCCCAAGCACCTGCTTTGCCTGACTTCCTAGAGGTCACAAATTTTCGAGATGTTGCTGAAGGAGAAGGAGAATCAAAGTGAGAGCACAGCAGGGAAATTTCAGGCCTCTGATTCCCTCCTTGAGTACAACCCAGTAGTTAGCCCCAGAAATGCGGCAATTCCTTCATCCACTTGCTGAAGTCAAATCACTCTTAAATTTCCTGCCAATCGCATTACAATAAACCCCAAAATAAACATAGTCGTAAATCAGCAAATCACCATAAATGATCGGGCCCCAAGGAGCGCATCAAACTTAGATCATTTAATCCTTTTAGTATAAAGATTAAAATTTCAACTCATTTAACTGTCATTCATGCATATCAGGCACAGCATGTTTAAGACCCCACAATCAAGACAGCTTTTCAATTTTTAATTTGACTTATAAAATCGCATTTTAAAATAAAATGTACAAAGCAGTCTCAAAGAGGTTAAATTAAAAAGATCAAAACATCGCAATAAAACACCAGGAAGATGATTGTTCCCTGCTGCACCTTGAAAATCCTGCTGTAATTTGAAGAGGGAATCTGAACAAGTGCCAATATAGGAACCACACATGTACCAGCCTCTGTGGCTTGGGGCCTAGGGGCTGGTATTATGCAAGGAGATTTGTGAAGCCAGAGGAATGAATAGACAATCATAAAAGATCATATGGATTGGGCATGACTCGCTTATACCTAGAATTCTGTGATTTGTTTTCAGGTCATATACTTAGAAACAGTAAAAACGGGGAGATAAGAATCCTGGCCTGAACCAGTCTTGTATACCTTAATATGGAACACCAGTAAAAATAGGGAAATAAGAATATTGGTTCAAATTCTTTTTTTTTTCAATTGCAAAACATCATCACTGTGTGCGAATTGGCAGAAGATTCTCGGCCTAGATCTTTAATTTAAGCGCGTTGTATGAAAGCCAGTATTGCATGGAGCCTTGTGCATGTGACTGTTTTGGGGTGACATTTTTCAGTAGATGTGCGAGATGCAAAATTTCTATTTAATATTTGCTGAGCTTCCTTGACGTTTTCTCACAGGTAGGCTTGGGATTGGGAGCATTCCTGCAATGCTTAGCGACTACAGAGCCTTATTTAACCTGACCTGCCCCACCAAAACTAAATGCTCCATTCAGGTACAGAAATAGCCTAAATATGGCCATTCGATGAAGTGTAGTGGTAGGGCTTGAATTAAAAATGCACAATTAACCCTTTCAACACATCCTTTCCATTTCCTCAATTTTCAATAAACGAATAAGAAAATAACCTGCATTCAGATTGTACATTTTACCACCACAAAATATCTCGAAGTGAGTAGCAGCCAATTAATTATATTTGCAGGATAGTCACCATTGTAATGTAGAAAACACAGCAGCCGATCTGTGCACAAGACGTTGCACCAACAGTGATGAAATAAATAATCATTTGCTGTTGTTTTAGTGATTTTTTTTTAAGAACAGACTTGCATTTAAATTAGGAGCAACAGTAGGCCAATGGTCCCCACAAGCCTGTTCTGTCATCCTATAAGATCGTGGCTGATCTGATTGTAACCTCACCCCCACATTCCTGCCCCTTCCCGATAACCTTTCACACCCCCCCCCTCCCCTTGTTAATCAACAATCTATCCAACCCTGCCTCAAAAATGTTCAAAAATTCTGCTTCCACTGCCTTTTGAAGAAGAGAGTTCCAGAGACTCTCCAACCTGTGAGAGAAAATACCTCTACCTTTTCCGTCTTAAATGAACAACCCTTTTTTTTAAACAGTGACCCCTGGTTCTAGATTCTCCGACTGGAGGAATCATCCTCTCCACATGCACCCTTGATGCATTATCAATTACGACGAGACGAGAGTAGAACGTAATCGAGGCTTTATTACACAACGATGTGTGACCTCCTACAGCAGCTGACAAAATGGCTGCTGTATGGCGAGCACACGTATTTATACTCCGCCTACTGGGCGGAGCCAGCAGGCAGGGATCTACCCCCCGTACCTGTAGTACAGGGGCCTTACCGTAAAACCCATATGTACAGTATAATACATCAGTGGTGACTACCACAACCCTGTCAATATCCCTCGAGAAAAGGTTTAAATCAAGTCTCCTCATACTCTTGTTGAGGCATAAACATTTGCCAATGCATCAAGATAACTCCCGTGCTCTTTTCTGAATAAATAGTGGGATCTTCTATGGCAAACCGGCAGGGCAGATGGGGGGCCTCGACTTAGCGTCTCATCGAAAACATGAATTGCAATGCACATTTAGGCTGCAAGAGATTAAAACATTTTTCACAACTATGCTTCCACATGAACAACATTTAACTCTAAGTCATGGACCATGTCAGGAACAAAATAGGACTTTACAATGACATGCTGATACTTGAATCTACTGCTGCTCTATTCTACGATCACAGTTTAAACAGCAGTCCTGTCTTACTGACCTCTATCTGATTTACCTTGGGTTTTTCAGTACGACTGCAAGTATCTCCTTTTATCATGACATGCGCAATAGGGTAATAGTTAAGGATTGTTTGTGGGAGAATTCTGCTTCCCAAATGCACACTGGACTTTCCAATAACCAGTCAGGACAAAATAATATAATAGTTGAGTTAGAGCCAGTTATCAGTCACAATAAACTGAGTTATGACGCAGTTGACAACCATTTGTACTCTGCTTCTCTGCTTTAAATCATCACTGAGTCCTCAATTGTGACTGACTTAGTCAGGACACAATTTGCACAAAACATGATGGGGGCAATTTAATGGAATCGCCCGGGGCGCCATGTGCTAGGGGGCGCCAGAGACTCGGGTCCCGCGCATGCGCAGTTGGGCCGGTGCCAACCAGCGCATGCGCGGTGGCCGCCCTCCCCCAGGGCGGCCCCTTCCGCCCCCCCCCCTCCGTCCGCCCCCCCCCCTCCGCCCCCCCTCCGCCCGTCGCCCCCCCCCTCCGTCGCCCCCCCCTCCATCGCCCCCCACCCCCCCTCTGTCCGCCCCCCCCGGCCCCGCCCCTCCGGCCCCGCCCCCGGCCCCCTCGGCCCCCCCCCCCCTCGAAGGGCGCCGAAGTTCAGTTTGCCCGGGGCGCCAGCAACCCTAGGGCCGGCGCTGTTCGTCAGACTCCCCCAACAAGAGGGAGCTACTTTTAAATTCTCCCTCTGAACTCACTCCCAGTCAGCACACAAGCATGGTACCACGCAGACCTGCTTGACACTTCAGGGCTGCCGACCTGGTCAAGGTTCTGGACGCTGTGGAAGTGAGACGGGACACCCTGTTCCCCTGAGGGGGTTGGAGGATCAGCAGCAGGACAGTCAATGCAGCCTGGGAGGCAGTAGCAGCTACCATCAAATCGGGCAGCGTGACCAGGAGGACCACTGTGCAATGCAGGAAGAAGGTCAATGATCTCTACTGGCCGCAAAGATAAGTTAACCCGGGGGCGGCAGGTGGTGCAGTGGTTAGCACCTGGTTGCCTGGGCTGCCACCAGCATCGCGAGGGCTGCCGCTGCAGTGTTGACAACACCATCTGTTATGTTATCTGTAAGGAACTGGAGAAGGAGAGAGACTGACAATCAGTTAGGGCTCCCACCCCAGGACCCTCATATCCCCCAATCTTGCCCCATCCATGCATGCTCCGCCTTCTCTCAGAGTGCCATCCATTGAGCCGGTTGTGCTGAGAACCCCACTCTGCACACGCAGCCCCGGCTACAGCAGGAGTCCCCAGACCCCAGACCCATGCAGGGAACATTAAGGGGACTGAGCTTAGGTACGCTCCCCGATCCACACACTCACCATCTGGTCGCGGGGATATCCCCAGTGCTGAAGCCTAGCTCAAGAGTGTTTGATTGTCGGTTTCTGCCTCTATGATGCTGATGCCCCAGGGCTCAGGCAAAGTGTCCACGCCTCCTAGCTTGATTGGAAGGCTAGGCTAGGCAATGACATTGGTCTGGGTCATGGCATGTATACCAACGAGAATTCACTTGGGTGCTGTGAAGTGCTCATATAACTAACAGTGCCAATTCGTTCTTTGCAATAGGCTTCAGCTCTGTGGCTAGAGGTTCGTGACAGCCAAAGGGAGTTAAAGTGACCTTCACTATATAACCAAGAACAGGGCTCTGACTTGGAAATGTTTGGTAGGCAGGTACGGGCAGCAGCTGTATTTGCCCCAGTTATATTATGCACAATATTGGAGGATGACTTGTGGGCCTCACAGATGCCAAGCTCCTCACCCACCTAGCCCTGGGATAATCCCCAACCTGTGACGCACCGTCTCCCGACCATGCTTATCCTTCCCTTGGGGGGTCTCCCCCACACACAAGCACTGCTGAAGGAGCTCTAATGCCCCTGGGCTCCCTGCCGGGGAAAGGAAATGGCTACTCACCTCCTCATCTCTCCTCAGCAGCCACTGCACCAGCTTCCCATTTTTTAAAAGGAGTGCTACATGACGCCAGCGTGACCTCGCGCTGGGGAGCCAATTCGTTCCAGGGAGGTCATTAGATTGGACTTTCATTGGTGTGAATTGGTGCCCGGCGTGGATCCCGGTTTTGGCCTCTCATGCTATTTAACCGGCACATCTGAATCTGCGGCAGGCGCAACGCAGCTGCTAAATCGCGCTCCATATATCAAGACTTTGTAAAAAAAAAGAGCATGTCGAGGAGTCAGTTTGGGTCTATTCAAAATGCAGAACAATGTAATATTGCTTTGTGTGTGGACTTGAAGGCAAGTCGAAAAACAGACAGAAAATTAACACTGCAACTTTGAAATGCCATTTAGATGAGTCTAACAAGAGAGAAACGACAGCCAAAGGCAAATAAAAAGAAAACTTTTAGCGTACGACTAGTAATTAGGTTGTAGGACTAAGAGGAATACAAAACAAGTTGACAGATCAGGGTTCATTGCTGCATTGTTAACAAGGTCGTTGCCATATCTGTCTTTCTTTGGTCCATGTAACTTGTAATTATTCTGTCGACATAAACTTCAGTTTGTCTAAAATGACAGTTGAAATACAAACATGGAACATTAAGTCATTACTGTGCCACGAGCTCAGCGCGGCAGGAAGTCACTGCTTACTCTGAACAAACATTGCACACATCAAAATATAAGCTTTGTATATTTTCAGTCGAGCTGGTTGATTTCTCGTGGCCTTTGAGTAATTGATTGGGACAGGTTTGGGTCAGAGCTTTCCGAAAAACATAAGCACACCCTTCGTTCGGGTCGATTTTAAACGGGTTAGCAGCTCTGTTTCAACTTTAGAGGGAGAAAAATTCAGATGAGCGCATTTGTGTTCTTTATCCCACGCTGTAATTTCAGCAATAGGGCAGCACGGTAGCATTGTGGATAGCACAATGGCTTCACAGCTCCAGGGTTCCAGGTTCGATTCCGGCTTGGGTTACTGTCTGTGCGGAGTCTGCACATCCTCCTTGTGTGTGCGTGGGTTTCCTCCGGGTGCTCCGGTTTCCTCCCACAGTCCAAAGATGTGCAGGTTAGGTGAATTGGCCATGATAAATTGCCCTTAGTCTACAAAATTGCCCTTAGTGTACAAAATTGCCCTTAGTGTTGGGTGGGGTTACTGGGTTATTGGGATAGGGGGAGGTGTTGACCTTGGGTAGCGTGCTCTTTCCAAGAGCCGGTGCAGACTCGATGGGCCGAATGGCCTCCTTCTGCACTGTAAATTCTATGAAAAAAAATCTTAAAGGGAAAAAAAAAACTCCATGAGGTTGATCTGCTACTGCCCTTGTTGAAGCTAGTGGAATGGGTGATGGCTTCAGAACGAAGGCAGTCAACCACACAGCCCCATTAACACCAGCAACAGGGAGCGATCGCCAGGTATCATTTCTGTGTGCCCTGAAGGAGAAAGGAGTGCCCACAAGAAACCTGGGGAGATTTGCCAACCTCCCTCGGCAATCAACATGTAACTGATCTCAGAAATGAAAACCAGGAAGCAAACTTGCATCTCTATAGCGCCTTTTATGGTCTCAGGATGCTCTCAAAATGCTTCACAGCTGATTAAATATTTTTGAAGTGCGGTGCTTATTGTAGCATAAGAAATACAGCAACCAGTTTGTGCTGGGAAGGCCTCACAAAGCACCATGAAACAATGCAGACAATCTACTTTGTCACGGTGGTGGGAGGATGACTTCTCTGCCCTGCTTTGCAGAGGGTCATGGAATCTTTTCTCAGGAGCGGAAAAAGGTCCTTGTGTAAGATAGTGGTGGGCAACCTGCGGCCCGGGGACACGTGCGGCCCATCTGGGTCCTGAATGTGACGCACAGGGCATTTTGTTGACCGTTGCCCACACGTGGGGTTGCCACATTCAATAATAATCTTTATTATTGTCACAAGTAGGCTTTCATTAACACTGCAACGAAGTTACTGTGACAAGCCCCTAGTCGCCAAATTCCGACGCCTGTTCAGGTGCACAGAGGGAGAATTCAGAATGCCCAAATTACCTGACAGGACGTCTTTTGGGACTTGTGGGAGGAAACCGGAGCACCCGGAGGAAACCCACGCAGACCTAAGCTGGGAATCGAATCTGGGACCCTAGAGCTGTGAAGCTATAGTGCTAACCACTATGCTACCGTGTTGACCTCGAACCTGGGACTCTGGCATATATAATTAAAAAGCAACAGTGCCAACCATTGTGCTACCGTGCCGCCCATTCCGCTGATTTCCATCCATGTAGCTTTGTTTCTACCGGTGTGACTGAAATGATCCACACGGAAGCAAGAGGAAGTGAAGTGCAGTGCGTGCTGATCGCACACAACATTGGCTGTGAGAGCTGTGTACTCCCTCTGTGTCTAAAGTGTAAATATTTATTTTGATTTATTGTTCTATTACTATATAAATAATTAAGCATTTTCTATTACTCATTATGAAATATTTGGCATGTACTACAAATATTTAATCTCGCTCATGGGGCCACAGTGAGTGAACAAGCCCGACTTCAACCTTGTGGCCCACCGAGATGAAGGAGGGCCCCTCATGCAGCCCACCCACCAGACTAGCCCATCACAGGTGGAAGATCTTACACCTGAATGTTGTTGCTCCAACAGCACAGCACTCCTGCGAGTATCGCACTGCATTGTCAGCCTGCATTATGGGCTGAAGTTCTGGAGTGAAGTTTAAAGCCTTGGATCAGAGTGCACGAAAGCCACGCCTGCTTGAAGATGGGCAGTTTGAAACTTTAGTTTGACAAAAAGGAATGGAGTGGATCAATCGAGTATTTGAAAAATCAGAACAGACAACAAACCGGATTTACATTTACTGTCAAACCTCAGCGATGTGAGTTCCCCGACTCCACGGGATCTCACTTCACCTGTCTTGAAGGTCAGGTCACTCTAACTCTGAATGTACACTGTCAGCTAAACAACCTCATTTAGCTGTGGGTGAGCAATGGTGCTAGTCTCATTCTTGTATAGGTTTCGCGTCAGGCTAGAGCTACCGAGAAAAACCTCCACCATTTCAGTCGATGGCAGGCATAAACTTGGCACGTTGTAAATATCCGTGTTGTTTCCACTGATGCCTCAAGATTTTCTTTTTCCAATTAGAAAGGAAAATTACTCCCATTGATAAATGGTTTTGCCGTTCTCCCCATTAGAATTATTCATCGCAATGCAAAGTACAAACTGCCACCCACAGTAACAGAGAGAATCCTTCATGCACGGGAGGGTTTTTAATTTTCCTCTCAATGCAATCTTACCCTCCCAGAGGGGTTATGTTTGTGGAGTCCTGGGGTTTCATAAATGCATCATCCGTATTAGTGCATCAGTTTGCATGCTATGTCCAGTCTTGCGAAACAAACAACAAAATATAAATCCTCCCGTACCCATGTTTGCCGATGATGTTGCATCATTATTGTGTAATGTTTCCCCATTTTAGTTTTACTTCACAGTGTCTTTCAGAGGATCTACCCTGGGATCCCATTAAGGGAGAATTCCGCTGAGATGTCTCATCGTTTTCATCTATCATTCCACAAAGAAAAGCTGCGTTTTCTTTAGCTTTGGAAATGACAGGCTTTCATCAGGAGATCTGCTTCGGTCAATGTTTTTATCAGAAGCTCGGCAATTGTCAGTCAGGACGAGAAAATATTGCAAAGTAGGTTTGTCGGACGTTGCTGAAGCTTACTGTGAGCGGCAATTAAAATTCTCATCATTGCCAGGATCTCGCAGACATTGGGTCAAACAGTTCATTCAAGGTCAAGTCAGGTCACTGCTAATCACTTTGGCAACTTTGTTTGAACATGCAAAGTAAAATTATAGTCGGAACTAATGCAAAGCAATCACTGTCTAAAAACATGATTCTTTAATCCTTGTAAACATATGTCTTGATGCTTGCTTTACACTGTCTACCTGACACCTTTTGTTTATGGAGGCACTGGCGTAAGGTTTTGTCAAAGGGCTAAAAATCCAGAGACCACGGGGACCTCTGGGGACCTGGGTTCGAATCCCACCACCATGGCAGATGGTGAGAATTGAATTCAGTAAAAATCTGGAATTAAAAATGTAATGATACCCAATAAACCATTGATAAAATCAAATTCGTGCGGATTCTGGAATCTGAGATGAAAACAGAAAATACTGGACAATCTCAGCAGGTCTGACAGCATCTGTGGACAGAGAAGGGAGTTGACGTTTTGAGTCTGAGTGACTCTTTGTCAAAGCTCCATGAAACCATTGTCACGTCATAAAAGCCCATCTGGTTCGCTAATGTACTTTAGGGTAGGAAATCTGCTATCCTTATCTGGTCCGGCTTACATGTGACCCACAACAATGTGGTTGACTCTTAATGCCCCCTGAAATGCCACTCAGTTCAAAGGGCAATGAGGTAATGGAGAATAAATGCTGTCCCGGCCCACATCCCAGAATGAATTTTAGAAAACCAATGGTGTTCACCCCGGCTGGCATGTAATAGAACCATTTAGGAGCATCTTTTAACATTTTTGATCATACAGTATAAATAAAATGGGTCAAAGTGAAGATTGACAGAGAAACAAGACACTGCACTGAGCAGGGGCCATAATACCTGAACAGAGCATGTCAGTGGCAATTATGGACTGTCAGTCCTTGATACATCAGGGTCTTCAGGGACGAACCCAGTGTCTCCATGTAGTTAACGGACCTCTGCCAACTATCATATTTTTACATTTCTTGTTTTATGGGCATGTTTCACACCGTTCAGTTACTAGCAAGGAAAGAGACTTCAATAAACCATAAGACCATAAGCTATAGGAGCAGAATTAAGCCATTCGGCCCATCGACACTGCTGCCCCATTCAATCATGGCATATATGTTTCTCATCCCCATTCTCCTGCCATCTCCCCGTAACCCCGATCCCCTTATTAAACAAGAACCTGTATCTCTCTATCCTAAAGAAACTCAGTGACTTGGTCTCCACAACTTTCTGCGACAATAAATTCCACAGACAAACAAAGAATTGTTTTCCTTCAGACAGCTGGTGCTTGTTTTTTGGATTTGGGGGTATAACGTCTTCACGCACACCCCAAATCCTCCCAATCACACATGAGTCTGAACATTATGGAGTCCGCAAAATGAATTGCGGAGAATCTAGCTTGCCATAATCAGTGTACAGCAGGAGCCTCGGTTAATTAAAGAGTAAAAGATTGATGAACTGTGGCAAATTAAAACATTTCTTTTACCATTTATATAAAATATTTATTTCCCTGTCAATCCTTTTGCAAATGAGATTGGTAAACAGGGCACATGTAAACTAACCTGAGCATCATTACTCCATTAATTACATTAGCATGTAATGATCTTATATTATTAGATTAGATTAATTGTTGAGGGCAATTATTAGTCATTTGAACATCTTAATGGTTTGAATAAGGCAAGATTTCGGACTGAAACTCTGGGTTTCAATACTATGCGATATAATACAGCATTTATTAAATATATGAACATTCCAATTTACATCTCAAGGTCTTTATTCTTACATTAGTTACTTTGAAATATTATTTTAAATATTGCCGGGACATATCAACTCAATCCCAGCTGTCATGAGGTGACTTCTCCCATTTGAATTCCGAATTTCACCATGGCCTTTGATAGATCCAACACTGGACTTCCACAAGGGTGTAGTTATTGAGAGGTGGCGGATTGGACCCAATATTGTTTGCATTCTGTCCCTGTCAGGCTGCATCATCCTTTCCTGGTTGAGAACTCGCACTTAAATGTTGCGTAATACTACATCTTAACCCATTCTACTCAACTCTACAAGTCTTAATACCATATGTAGCATTCAGTAAACCTCTTGAGTGATTGATGCAGTCAATCAGATTCTTTGCCTTGGGTTATTGGGATATTAGGGAAGTGTCATTGCAAGTACAGGCATAAAGGACTAAGTGGCCTCTTTCTGTGCTCTACTTTCTTTTTTAAAAATAAATTAGAGTACCCAATTCAATTTTTCCAATTAAGGGGCAATTTAGCGTGACCAATCCACCTACCCTACATATCTTTGGGTTGTGGGGGGCGAAACCCACGCAAACACGGGGAGAATGTGCAAACTCCACACGGACAGTAACCCAGAGCCGGGATCGAACCTGGGACCTCGGCGCCGTGAGGCAGCAATGCTAACCACTGCGCCACCGTGCCGCCCTCAGTGTGCTCTACTTTCTAAGATATATGATGGGCATGGAGCTCTGGACTCTGGCAACAGACCCTATATATATAGGACCATGTATGAATCCATTTCCTGTTCCTGTTCACCCATATCATCTTAACTCCTCGCCTGACATGTTTTCTCTTTTATTTCTACTTGTCACACTCCTCTGCTTCACCTTCACTCACTGTGATAAATCTCACTCGTGCCTCACTCCTTTATTAACTCACTAATTATTTATCATCATGTCTTTTCACTACTTGGCCAGTGTTCAAAATCCTCATTTCCCAAAACATCCCTGAAGTTCATGTGAAACGCACCATGGATGTGTGATTACAAAAGCCACAACACTCCCAGCGAAATGTTGCCTCAAGCTTTTAGTGACCATGATTGCACAGTTGCAATCACAAAGCAGACATCAGTCTTGGAACAAACTGCACCCCATGGTTTGCCTATGCTTGGAAGAGGGAAGCACATGCAAACCCTAACCAGATTTCTCTTTAGCAATGTGTGTGGTAACATGAGCAGTCACATCACCACACATACATACAAAAAGGGTTTTATTCACTTCCAAACTTCCACTGACGGCTACCCACAAATTCTGGGTTGCAGGTCACAAAAAACAAAACCCGAAATAAATCCTACCTTTTTAAAAAATATATTTCTGGGGATGAAGTTTCAGTTTTGGCACTTCTTACACGTGGAATTCCTCTGGTTTTCAGAAGCAAAGTTACAGTTCAGGGCTGAATACATTTGTACAAGACATGAATTAGCACAATGAAGCAGCCTAATTGAATATCGTGATTTTGTTAGTTATCTTTGCGCTGAAAATATTCGGTGCCATATTTAAGTGTGGTAACCCATTACAGATTTATTAATCCAGCTGAAAATGGGTTAATTGCAAAAAATTAGCAATTTTCTGTGTGCCTAGTTCGCCACCTGTGAGCACCCAATAAAAATAAATGAAAATGACATTAAAAAGTTATACAGCCATCATTTACTAGTTTCATCGATGTACACTTGTCAGTTTGTACGTGACTTACCAGGAGAGCAGAAATACTTGTGGGATAACTTCAAAGCAAGATCACTCCAATTGGCCCAACAGAAATGCTACAGGCTGTTGCTTCCAGGCCTTGATTTTCACCCACCCCCACCAAGAATCCCCCACCCCGTACTCCAGCCTTCCCTTCCACCAGCCAATCACCCCAAGGACAAGGACCGTGTTAACATAATTGAGGGAGCAATGCGAATGAGGCTAGACTGGAACACCATGAGCTCGTCAGTGCAGGAAATTAGGTAAGTGCGTTCCTCAGCACAGGAGATGTCACCGGCAATGCATGGCACGGGGGCACACACTGCTAGGGTGACGACCACAGTGGAGAGCCTGGTGTATGACATCGGCAGCATGAGTGAAGGTGTCCAAGGTGAGGCGCAGTCAGTGACGGTCATGGCTGAGGGTCTCAGTAGACTATCCGACTCGATGGGGGGAGGGGGGGGGTGACCTAGTACAACGCTGACCTTGAAGACCGTGACATGTCCCGGTCTCAGATGGGAATGGCCGAGGCATTTTGGAGCTTGTCCCAGTCACACATGGACATCGCCGAGTCACTGCAGAGCATGGCCCAATCACTGAGGAGCATCGCCAAGGGCATCGACACCATTGTGCAGATATTGGGGAGTCGTCAGGGCTGGCAGAACCAGAAGATCCAGAGGCAGCTAGGACTCAATCCAGCTTCTCCCCTGTCCCGAGCTGAACACCAGGGCCCCATGGACACTGACCAGAAGGAAGAGAGAGTAATGGGTGACAACCCGGATCCATTCTATAGAATCATAGAATTTACAGTGCACAAGGAGGCCATTCGACCCATCGAGTCTGCACCGGCTCTTGGAAAGAGCACCCTACCCAAGGTCACACCTCCACCCCAACCCCATAACGCAGTAACCCCACCCAACACTAAGGGCAATTTATCATGGCCAATCCACCTAACCTGCACATCTTTGGACTGTGGGAGGAAACCGGAGCACCCGGAGGAAACCCACGCACACACGGGGACAATGTGCAGACTCCGCACAGACAGTGACCCAAGCCGGGAATCAAACCTGGAACCCTGGAGCTGTGAAGCAATTGTGCTAACCACTATGCTACCCTGCTGCCCTATGGACTATCGATGGTAGCCACTAGCTCTTCCAAGTTCCACCCCTCTGATGAGGCCGCGTTTCACAGCCAGCACACAGAACAGACTGGCATGGCTGTGCATGTGCAGCCGACAAGTGCGCCCGGTCCCAGAGCCCCCAGAGGATGGCTGTCAGGGGCAGTGAAGGACGTGGTAAGCAACTGGCTGCCTTCACCTCTGATGTGCGTCCTAGGGAGAGACCTGGAGAGATAGCAATAAAGGAAGGTCAAGCACATCAAGGATACTGAAGGTACTGGGGCTTGAGGTTGCAGCCATGCACGGACCCGGCCTACCAAAAACTGCCCCCTGTAACTTCCCTCACCACACCTGACCACCCCCCCACCCCACAGTCCCCCCCAGCCCTGGCCGAAGCCCACCTACCAGCTTTGCCCTGACTGTGGCATGGTGGACACAGTCCGCAGCTGCCACGTGAGGTCCCTGAAAAGTGAGAGGACACGCGCCGCACGCCATCAGGGACTCGGCCCATTGGGGGCAGAGTATCGTGTAGGGCCTCAGGTGACGTTCTGATGCCTTCTGATGCAGCGTACTTCTCGAGGGAGTGGAGCATTGGAAAAATGGTACCATCACCCATTCCGGCGTAAAAATTGATTCTCCGGCCGAACACCATTTTGGCGTCAGCAATCGGAGAATCCAATCCAATGTCCACAATGCAGAAGGAGGCCATTCGACCCATCTAGTCTGCATTGACCCTCCGAATCCAGGCTCACACCCTTGTCCTTTCCCAGTAACCCCATCTAACCTTTTTGGACACAAAGGTGCAATTTTCTAGCATGGCCAATCCACTTCACCTGCTTATCTTTGGACTGTGGTAGGAAACTGGAGCACACCGAGGAAACCCATCAGACACGGGGAGAATGTGCAAACATCTCACCGACAGTTAGCTACCCAAAGTCAGAACCCTGGTGCTGTGAGACAGCAATGTTAACCACTGTGCCCCCGTGCTGCGCCAGGTAGTTACTCCACCTGAGTGTCAATGTACTGACCCATTTTATCCATATCGCACAATCTAACCAGGTTTCCCATCATCTCAGAATTTACTATGGTGGTCTGTTTTTCTGGCATTTGAAAAGTAAATGTGGAAGAATCATCTCTGGAAATCAAAGGCCAGGAGTTTGTCATTTAATACCGTGCCACCATTAGTTGAAGGGTTACACTACAATAAGGCTTGATTATTAAAGATAACCATATTGAATTTAAACAAAAGTAAATGATTATGGTCTAAAAATATTTACAAATGCTTGAGAAGGACTTGAATATATAATATAACACTGCACACCATCTATTGTTTAATCAGAATAGCTAAGATTGCAATCTATAAAGTAATAAAATATGTTTTGATATAAAAATGTACTCCTCGACAAGGATTGAGAGGAGATGAGGAGATTATCTAAGTTCATCATTGTTCCACTCACATGAACATATTTATCCATTGTTATTTTTATTCTCCAGCATATTGATTAGAAGTGAAACCAAAGGCCCTCCACTGGTCAATCTTTTTCTTCAAAAAGTAGACGGCGATCCTCTGAATTGTGTTGCAAGTAGTTTGCAAAGCAATGTACGTTAGTTAGGTCTCCGTGCTAATTTCGTGGATAGTATTTTCAGATCTTTAGAGACCAAATTTGATAGATTTAGTTACAAAAACCAAGTGGCCATTTTACATCATTGAAGATCCCAAGCGACGGTTTGAAGAGTAGCAAAGGTTTTCTTGGTGTCCTGGCCAACATTCTTCCCTTAATCAACACAACCAAAGAAAACAAACTTTCATCGCACTTGTTACTTGTGAAATATTGTGATGTACAAAATGGCTGCCAGGTTTACCCACCTAATAACAGGAAATGTGCATCAAAAATAAATTAATTGAATGTGAGACAATTTGGGGTTTTCTCTAAATTATTGCCTGTTTCATTGAGGTGGCCATGCAAGATTCCACAGTACCATTTGAAAAAGAAGAGAAAGTTCTTCCACTCTCTTGGACAACATTTGTTCTTCAAACAATGTCACCAAAAGCAGATTTGTTAATTTTTTTTTGATATTTGTCGGATCATGCTGTGCACAAATTGGCTGCTACATTAGCCTAAATGCCGACAGTACTAAACTGCAAAGTAATTATGTGTCAAAAAATTTCAAAATGCTGGAATGCTCACAAAATCCGGCATCATCTGTGGAGCAAGAATCCGAATGAACTATTTCCAGCCGAAGACCTATTTCATTGGAACTTAGCCATTGGCCTGAAACATGGGGCGCGATCCAACGGCATCGCTGAAAAGCAGCATGGCCGTTCAAAGCCGGGAGACTCCGCTCCCGGGTTCTATCCGGCTCGCAGTGTCTTGCGAGATTCAACGCAAGACATTGTGATTTGAATCCCGCCCACAATGGGCAGGATCAATTTTTGGCAAACCTGCATATTAGAGTCAGGCGGTAAGCTTCACTCTGATATGCAGATTCCTGAGGTACCTGAGGCTTTGGGATTCAACCCCTTTGCCTCAGAGGCCTTGGATGAGCACTGTTCAGCACTGATTCCCACATACGGGTACTAGACGGAACTTGTGTGGGTCTCCCAATGGGTCAGAGGCCGTCAGCTGCATGCCCTTTGGGCAAGGTGGTGCCCTGACACTGCTGTTGCCACCTGGGAACCCTGGCAGTGTCAGCCAGGCACGCTGGCATCTGCACCTGGGTGTCAGCCTGGCACTGCCAAAGTGCCCCAAGTGGTGCTTCCAGCTGGCCAAGCTGCCATTCTTTGCACGTGGGCAATCATGCTGGGGTTGCCTGGCATGGGATGTGGGCAGACTGGGTGCTCTCCCCTAGTACGTTTGTGATCAAGTGGAGGCCGGAGATTGTTTTGGGGGCCTCGGAGATCAGGATGCCTTTTTTAAATTGAGCTCCCACTGTAGAAAATGGGGCTAGGTGCGGCCTTGGCCAAGCGGTCTTGTTCAGGCCCCTTTTACGACGCGAGTCGCATTGAACAGCCATGTGTTTCTCGGCACTGTAAGCACCGGGAAATATGCGGCTAAACGTTGCTCGCTAAGGGATTTTGTTCCCTTTTAGGAGAATCACACCTATAAATTCAGTTTTTCTCTCTCCCCAGATGCGGCCAGACCACCTGAGCATTTCCAGATTTTTTTCTGTTTTTAGTTCAGATTTTCAACATGCTTTTGGAATTGTTGACAGAGCTATTTAAGACATTTCTTAGAAATAGGTCTTAAATAGATGTCTTAGGTGTTGTCTAGCAATATAGATTTACTACAGAGACCCGAATGGTACTGCTTAAAATACAATGGGAACAGCGTTTTTAAATCTTCAGTTTTCTGATGTTTTGGTACATGTGCACCACTGAAGCAAAAATATTTTGTGATCTTTTTCTCGAAAGTATCAGGAAAGTCAGAATGTCATAGTTTAATTGCATTTTCAACAGATGAGTTTCGTCAATTAATCAATAAAATCTAATCACTGATTATTCCTGTCCCCTCTTTCCAGATGCCACAGAGGCTGGTTAATGTTGACAAGGGTTTGGACTTTGGTTTTATAAATGGGCTAGCAAGCACGTTAAAATTCAACATTTATTTCTAAGTAAATGAAATTCGACATAAAAAAATGTATTTTCTCCAGAAGGACAGATCATTTAAATCCGGGTTATTTATCAATGTGAAGTCATGAAGGTGATCTTCAGGATGCTGTGCATTTTGGTCAATGAGTTAAGATACCTATCAGTTCCTCGCTCCAAGTTATAATGGAGCTTCTGAAACAAGCAGGAGAACAAGAGACAGCTTTAACAGTGCTGAGAGCATCAGCAAAGAATGGCGAACATCTGCAAAATGCCCACATATGGAACGGAAGGGGGATTTAGATCTGAAGAAACAAATATTTGCCTGAAGGAAAAATATTAATTAGAATGCATCCCAACACGGCAGACTGAAGGCTGCTAGACATGTGCAGCCGAAGGTCGAGAAACTAGTAAAGTGGAAATTATGTGTAAATTGACAGTGTTCAAAGCTGGCACAAGCTAAAGGATAAACAAGCCATTTGCCATGTAAAAACATATACAAAATAACAGCCTCTGTCAGGAGGCATCTGTGCATGTATCTATTTATTTTGACAAAAGTAAATGCTGCCTTGCAATATACTCAGTTCTCATTTAAGATCCCTTATAATTTTATAATTACTTGCTCATTGAAAATGAATGCAATGGCAAGACTGACTTGACCTGAAAATATTCTGTTAATTTTATACTTTTTCTTGTTGGGAGTGAAGGAAACATTAAAAAAATGACAATAAGTGCAGGCTTGAAAGGCACGGTTGAGGAAACGGGCTGTTCTTTGTCACTTTAAGGCAGGCAGTGGGGCACCAGATGGCATATGGAGGAATCGAAGAAGATTATAGCAGGATTGTTGCTTTCTTTAAGTAGGAAAATGGAGCAGTTGGTCAACCGATCATCCCATTGTTAAGTTCTATTGGCTATGCTGAAAAATGATCACCTCACATCACAAATTGCTGTCTGACCATCTCCAATCGGTTTTGAAATAACAGCACTCTTCTTCTGCTCTCATTTAGCATCGCAGCTCAACAAACTTTTGGCCTCAGCCATCTTGCTGTATGCGACTGCAGTGTTCAATTGTTCGGTGTTTGACTATGTATGTCTTGTTGACCGCTCACTGTGTATGATTAATTAAGCCTGGTGTGGTTGCTTCGAAAAAGAAACTTAACCGACGCATGCTGCTCCAAGCATGAGAGAGGAAATATTTTAACGCATTGAATAAAACTTCTGTTGCTCTCAAAGAATCATCTCTGCACATCTCCGAGGCATAAAACGCAACCGTGATGTGTTCATATAATATTTCCCCATCCACTACTTTAATTAAAGGATCAACAGTCATTCATTGTAATAGTGGGAAGAGGATTGTAATATATTCATTCAACAGTTTGTACACTAATATTTCAACACTAATTCCAAGCATTATATCATTATTTCACAAGTATATCCTTAAACCAAGTCTACTGGAAATGGAGCTGCCTAATCAGAATACAAGAACAATTTAAAAAAAATATTTAGAGTACCCAATTATTTTTTTTTTTCAATTAAGGGGCAATTTAGCATGGCCAATGCACCTAAATTGCTCATCTTTGGGTTATTGAGGTGGAACCCACGCAGACATGGGGAGAATGTGAAAACTCCACACGGTCAGTGACCCAGGGCCGGGATTCGCAATCAGGGCCGGGATTCTCCCGGTCCCGGCGTGATGGAGTGGCGTGAACCACTCCGGCTTCGGGCCACACCAAAGGTGAGGAAGTCTCCGCACCTTTAGGGGCCAAGCCACCACATTGAGGGGGTTGGTTGGCGCTCCGCCGGCTGGCGTGGACGGCCTTTGGCACCATGCCAGCCGTGGCCAAAAGGACTTCTCTAGCCGGCGTAAGTCCGCGCATGCACCCAAGCGTCATAGGCTGCTGACGTCATCCCCGCGCATGCGCAGGGGAGGGGGTCACTTCCGCCTCCGCCATGGTGAAGACCATGGCCAAGGTGGAAGGTAAAGAATGCGCCCACGCTGCCAGTCCCTGCCGGTCAGGTAGGTGTTTTGATTCCCGCCGGCAGGAGAGGCTTGACAGCGGCAGGACTCCGGCGGGGGGGGGGTCGGAGAATCCCACCCCAGGTCCTTTTAACACAACACTTGTTCAAGAAAGAATATAAGAAAAACAATGCAAATCTCTTATGTCCTGTTCAAAACATCAATTTGCAATTTTATTTTCCTTGGTAGAGAAACATTGTCTTGCAAAGAAGCAACAAAAAGGTAAATAGACAGGTTACGTGAATGGGCACAAAAGTTGCAGAAGGGCACAGTTCTGCCAAAAGATGATGAAAGGCTTGATTCAACTAAATGGGAACAAAGTCCCATAGCTAACACATTTAGCCACGTGTTTCCCGAGATCTCAGCGGGGAACGCATGGCCAATGCCCCATTTCGTACACTGGGGAGCTCTGCTCACCGGAACTTGCCAGTGCAGCAAGAGATTGGACGCCATTTAAAAGTGGCGTCCTGATCTCCAAGGCCCCGAAGCTGTCCCTCACCCTCCCCAGCCCGAGCGCACAATGGGAGGGTCATCACGTGTCCCCCAATCCCCACACAGCGCACCCCTAGCCTGATCACACACACACCTTGGCAGTGCCCATATCAGATGGCTGTGCCACCTGGGCAATACCAGGCTGGCACCCAGGTGACACTGCCAGGTTTCCAGGCTTGCACTGCAAAGGTGCCGAGATGGCACCAGCAGGGGCACTATTCTTCCAAAAGGAAATGCAGCTGGGGGCATCCAATCCCCTGGGAAACCCACACAGGTGCCATTCCGTCTGGCCCCCGATTGTGGGGGCCAGTGCTGAACGGCACTTACCTGAGGTGAAGGTGGGACTCTCAAAGCCTCAGGTACCTCTGGGATCTGCGCATCAGAGTGAGACTAGCTGCCTCGCTCTGATATGCAGATTTGCCAATAAGTGACCCCGCCCCCAATGGGCAGGATTTACATTCCAGTGACGCGAGATCGCGCTGGATCCCGTGAGGAGTTGCGTGCCGGGTAGATCACGGGAGTGGGGTCTCCGGCTTCTATCAACCACGCTGCACTGCGGACGCTGCTGGTGACTATTGGATCACGCCCTGTGTAATCTTGGGCGGGTGGGGAGGGTTGGGTGGGGTAGTTCCTGATGGGTGTTTGGGGTGCGCTCCAGAGCGGTATTCATCCACACTTAGTCATTTCTTTGCAGCTTCATGAGTTTTTCACTGGAAAATCCTGCACTTCGAATGTTTTTCTGCAGTGAGGAACTAAAGACGCTGGGAAGACCGGCTCCTCCGAGATCAGGAAGCGATTTTAAAGGAATCCCAGATCTCAAAATGATGTTGGGTTGCTCAATCCACTGACACCACGGCCCCTTGCAGACATGAGTAACACTCCTAACCCTCAGGGGCAACCTCCCCGCATCACCAAATGCCCACGTGACCACCCCACCCCTACACCACCCAGGCATCAGGGTGATCTGCCCCAACACTGATCCATCCTCGTAGGCATTGGAGCATCATCCTTCCCCACCTCTCCAAGTGAGCATTCCTCGCTATGGGGGTCACTGAGGGCTCCCCAACCCTCTTTTGACCCTGCTTCTGCCCCCTCTTCACCTCCCCCCCCCCATCTTTCATCCCTCTTCACACTCCTTCATGGGAATGTCCCCTTCAGGCCTTGCCCCTTGGAAGCAATAACTTGGCACCTGGGCACTGCTACTGGCAGTGAAATATAAGGTTAGCACTGCCAGGGTTTCAGGTTAGCACTGCAATGGTGCCAGTTGGCACCCCTCACATGTCATGCACCTGCCCTGTCCCCCACCACCTGGGGGCTCCAGTGGCCCCCGCGCCCCCCTGACATGGCCATCATGTCTGCTCTACATTTTTGGAGACCAGTACTAATTCACGCCGGCATGAGGAGAGATTGAGTAGGCCTAAATTACATAGAATGTAGAAGCATGAGAGGTAATCTATTTGAAGCGTTGGCATTTTGGAATGGGCTTTACAGGGTAGGTACTGAGAAAATGTTTCCTCTGGCTCTGAAATCCAGAACATGGGGTCACAGTCTCAGAATAAGTGGTCAGCTATTTAGGACTGAAATGAAGAGAAACATCTTCACTCAGAGTAATAATAATAAGAATAATCGCTTATTGTCACAAGTAGGCTTCAATGAAGCTACTGTGAAAAGCTCCTGTGAATATTTGGGATTCTTACGCCAGAGGCTCAGATATTGAGTAAATTCAAGACTAAGATTGATAGATTTTTGGACTTCATGGCCAGGATTTTCCCGCCCTGCCCAGGATCTTCCAGTCCCACCGAAAGTCAATGGATTTTTGGCTGGCCTGCCGCATCCCCCACAGTGGGCCCCATCTTGGCGGGGGCTGGATAATTCAAGTTTAAGGGAATTAAGGGATTTTCAGATAGTGCAAGTAATAATCTTAATGTGTCACGAGTAGGCTTACATTAATACTGCAGTGAAGTTACTGTGAAAAGCCCCGAGTTGCCACATTCCGCTGCCTGTTCGGGTACACTGAGGGAGAATTCAGAATGTCCAATTCAACTAACAAGCTCGTCTTTCGGGACTTGTGGGAGGAAAACGGTGCACCGGAGGAAACCCACACAGAGGAAACCCGGGGAGATTGTGCAGACTCTGCACAGACAGTGGTGACGCAAGCTGGGAATCGAACCCTGTCCCTGGTGCTGTGAAGCAACAGTGCGAACCACTGTGTTACCGAGGCGGCGGAGGTGAAGTTGACAAATTAGCCAAATAGGCAAGGCAGAGTGGATAGAACAAATTTCTGGTCAACATACTTTTTTGCTACATTTGGTTGAAAATCCGCACACTCCAGAAACCTCAGGCCTACTCCCATTCCTCTTCCCTATTCTCTTACAATTTAGCCCTTCCTGTTCATGTATGTTAGGTAAAGATATTGAAATGTTAATCTGATCAATGCTCTGATGGTAGGAATTTTTTTTAAAAGGATATGCTTGCTTCTCCGTGGCCAAATTTTTTCTCTTAAAAACAAATTGGCAAAAAATTATTTGATTCCATTAAATGAGGTTTTGAAAGAAAAAGCTCAACTGATTGTTGTTTGTTTTTGCAAATTTTAGACAGATTATCGCCTTTTCTGTAATGAACAAACAAATAGAAAAAAAAAGTGGCTTCATTTTTATGCAAATATTGCCAGCTGTTTCTTTGAGTTTACATGGTATTGAGATGTGTGGATCTGCATGTAAATGGAAGCAGGCAGAAGAAACTGGAGAAAGTGCTGACAATAAGATGCAAATAGAAATTGTTCGCTGGCAAACACTATACATTTCCATCAAAAGAATAATCTGACAGAATTATCCAAATAGCTAAAGCCACATTGTTCTCACCGCATAGCAAAGCTTGCTGCATCACAAGATTTTTTTTTAAATATTGGAAAATTCTGATTTAATTTTTTTTAAAAAACAAATCTACTTGAAATTTCAGAAGCAATGGAGTTTGTCACGGGAAGTCTGAAATCGCACCGTTTAAAGCTGCTGCAAAAACAGCTGCACCCACATTTAAAGGTTTTTGAGTTACAGTCCCAAAATGACTGTCGGTGAAGTTAATGGACAAATGTGTTTCTATGACAATCCTTTGCGCGTGACTTGATCACAGGCATTGAGCTGGTTATTTTAAGAGAGTTAATGCCTCGACTAATGTAATAGACAGAGGAAAGCATCTGAACAATTGTCCACGGGAATTCACAACCGTGATTTCCAGGCTGCTGAAATTCCTCTGTTTGAGGTCACTGGATGGTGGCTGCTAGTTTTTCAACATTTAGATTTATGGAGTTGATAAATAGCAGCTGGATTATGCCAGAAATACACTATGCCATTCAGGGCGATGTACTGATTGAAGCAAGTGATGCTGAGATATAAAGGCACACTCCTCTCATGTACTCTGTAACAGCTGCCTAAGTCGCTGAACACTTCTTATATTATACTTAGCTCCCATAGCTGCCATCTTTTTGCATTATACAATATCTCATGCATGCATCACACACAAGACATTTATCTAAATACCTAATTGTGTCGGGTAAATGCTCCATGTCTACAAATATCAATCCTGCTGCCCATTTTTGTTTTGGTCACAATTTGCCATTCAATGTTTGCTGCGCCAACTGTCACAATGTAGTAGCAGCTTCTAGCCACTAGATGACTCTGTCAGGGAAGGTTTCAAAAACTCTCATAAAATGTCATCTCCTTTAAATGAGGTACATTAATGCACTTACTACATGCATGCTGACATCACCCTGAATTGAATAATATAGAACATAGAACAGTACAGCACAGAACAGGCCCTTCGGCCCTCGATGTTGTGCCGAGCAATGATCACCCTACCCAAACCCACGTATCTACCCTAAACCCGTAACCCAACAACCCCCCCTTAACCTTACGTTTTAGGACACTACGGGCAATTTAGCATGGTCAATCCACCTAACCCACACATCTTTGGACTGTGGGAGGAAACCGGAGCACCCGGAGGAAACCCACGCACACACGGGGAGGACGTGCAGACTCCGCACAGACAGTGACCCAGCCGGGAATCGAACCTGGGACCCTGGGGCTATGAAGCATTTATGCTAACCACCATGCTACCGTGCTGCCCCCATATGTCGCTGCTGTCACACAATCACTGTGTGGGGGTGAACTAATGTGTGGAATGGCACTAAAACTTAGCCATTGGCAGATTTGTGACAGTTCCATTAACAGATGATAGGATATTTTCAATATTAAAAGACAAAATGGATAAAATTATTTGGCTTGATTCAAACCAAAATATGTTCTGTCCAGTTTTGGGTGCACCTAGCGGACTGTTTCTCAGCTGCTGTAGTGTCAAGAAACACCCCATTATTCAACAGCACTTTGCCGAATTTTTGGTTTCGGAGTTTTCCCTCCGCCGAGGCCGCACTTGAATCATTTCCTGCTGCCGAGCCCGGCGGGAAAGGCTCCTTAAAGATCGGGATGCCATTTTGAAAGAATTCCCCAATCTTCCCCACCTCTTTCAGGTCCCCCCCCCCCCCCCCCCCCCCAAGTTTTTGACCTAACATTGGAAAGGTCCCTGAGAACAACCCTCACCTCCCTCCATCTGGTGAGGCCACCCCCAGGCCTGAACCAGGGCAGTGCCAACCGGGCAAGTGGTCACCCGGCACTGGCATCCTGGCACCTTGGCAGTGCCAGGATAAAAGGCTGGCAGTGCAAAGGTGCCCATGTGCCAGAGGGAGTGCCCGGATGCCAACCTGGCCTGTCCCCGAATACCCAAGGGTCTTGAATGACTTGGGAGACACCCCCCCCCCCCCCCCGCCCTCCAGATGCCATTACGACTTATCCACGTTTGTGTGGACCAGTACAAAATGGTCTCTCAGGCGTAACCGCATATCTAAATGCCTAATGGCTCATTTAAATATGCTGATCTGGGTCATGCCCAGTGAGGCCGTCTCGCGCCATCTCGCGAGATTCCGTTAGGACATTTCCAGTGTCACAAATCTTGCTTCATCCCGACACCATGTTTTGCCCGATGAGGCCACTGAATCGCATCCATTATTTCAGACGTAAAATAATTAACAGTTCAAGGGGCCGAATGGCCTCATCCTGCTCCTAATTTGTACGTCCGTATATGTGTTCTAAAACTCGATTGAAATGTTTATCATATTCAACACAAGAAACAAAAATATGCTTTTCTGAGGATTGTAGCTCACAATTGCAATGATTTTCATCTTTGTTCCAATGTTTGTTAACCCAGCACAATCGTGCATAACATCCAATAATTTCTCATGCCCCATTGCAATCACCACTTTGCAAATCAGCTATTCCGTTTAAATTATCAGGGGTCTGGAATCAGAAAATGTTTGTCATAATATACACCAATATATCATGGTGCAGACACACACTGATGGACACACACAGGGACCAATCAACATGTACAAACACCGCAGCCAATCACCAGTTAGAATACACACACTATAAAGATAGAGGGCACCACGGTTCCCGCTCATTCTGGGTGCTGCCTCTGAGTGTAATAAGAACTCATCCAGCCCAGCACAGACTTACAACACGTGCTGAGAGAATCAACTGGTTCGGACAAGGCTTAGGTCTCTAGTTTAAGTTAGCATCATTTAGACCCACAGTCATCGTGTGTTAGTTAGTTAGAAGTAGTTAATAAAATTGAGTTGAACCTTCATCAGTGTTGGAAGTGTCTGTTCATCTCTCAAGTCTACACTAGCCAACACTTCAATGTTAAGCACAAGTGGATGGGATAATTGCTGCCAAGGTCAGGAATTTGCTGGAGATGATGTTGCATGTACCTTCCATCGTTCCTTCGAATGGAAGGCAAAACATTTAAATAAATGTGTAAATAATCCAGCAACTGGCCATTCACCCAAACTGCCGTTTATACTCCACATTAACTTATTCCCACCTTAGTTCATCTTACCTGATCATCTTACGCTTCTATTCCTTTCTCCCTCATGTACCTATCGAGATTCCCTGGAAATACATTGATGGTATTTGCCTCAACTAATCCTTGGGTGGCGACCGACTTTAAGGTGGGGCTTCTCTTTATGAAAAATGCAGAATTTGACCAATATGGCTCGATCGAAATCGCAATGCGAGAGGAAAAGCTGCAAAGAAATTTTTTTTAAAAAGGGACGGTTGAAAATATAATTTGTTTGCAGTAAACCTGAATTATGTTCCTGTGAAGTCCAACATTTCATTTTGAACTCAGTACTATTAAAATGACTGAAAAAAACTATGTGTGTGAAAATATTCTGTGCTCTTTACATTTGATAGCTATTCTCTATGAATTCAGAGCCTTTACTTATATCATCAGAACAGTGGGCAGCCATGCCCTTGACTGGAGGGCATGTCATTCCCTCCCTTTTCTACTCTGTGGAACGATCAGCCTGGCAGCAGTGACAGATGAACAGCTTACCATTAATTTCTCCACTTTTGTGCCTTCAGTCCAAATAGTGCGTGTTCTCCGCAGGGAGGCATCAAGGTCTTCTCATTTTTTTTTTTCAAACTTGCAGCTTCAGAGTGACTTCTAAATCAAATGTCGAATTGGGAACGAGGGCAAATATCAATCTCACATTCTGCTCAAGTCTTGGTGCACTCTGCTGATTTTTAAACTGGTAACGTCACAGCCTTTTGATCCTGAATGATCCAAGAAGGGAGACTGGGAATAAAATAGCAAAAGAGTTGGACAACTAGCCAAGCCTATCTGATCTGTTTACTTTATATATTCATATATACACATAAATGTACACATTTTATATAAATGTGTGTATACATGCCATATACATATGAAGGTTTCTTACATAACTGTGCATATGTGTATAATACATATCTGTACATTCACACACATTAATATACTAATATATAAATATATACACATAGATATATATACATACATGTATTATTTATTTGTATATATACATATATATATATATATATACTCACACATTATATGTGCATTTGTATTTATATATGTACACACATATGTAAATATGTATTTAGATATATATATATATACACATTATATATAAGTATATATATATACGTAGATTTTTTTTCCCCGCCAGCAGTGCATATATATATATATATACACATATCCCCATTATATATCAATATATACTGATATATAAAAATGTATTTTTACATCTCCACATATGATCTACATATATATATATATACATACAAGGTATTTACATTCCAAAGGAGGCTCATTGAGATCTGAAATGCTCTGTTTCTCTCCTTAGTTGCTGAGTTTATCCAGCATTCTCTGATATTGTTTCAGATTTCCAGCATTCGCAGTAGTTTGCACATTTATATACATGATACACTGAGCATAAAATGTATTTTTCTGGAAGGATTTCAGTTACATTTCAAGTCACAAGTTTAGAGATTACTATTGACGTCTGTCCCACAGAAATTCACTGCACTCACATCGGGATCCTGCATTTGGTGCTCCAAAAAACACAATTATGATTCTGGTTCACGCATATTAAACGTTCATTGCAGAAGCAATGGGCAAAGACCATAAGACATAGGAGCAGAATTAGGCCACTTGACCCATGGAGTCTGCTCCGCCATTCAATCATGTCTGATATTTTCTCATCCCCATTCCCCTGCTTTCTCCCCATAACCCCTGATCCCCTTATTAATCAAGGCGTCTTTCAGGTTATCTCAGGTATAAGCTGCATGGCCTAAAGGGGTGGTGGAAACAGAATTGGATTTACACCTGTAAAGGAAAATTAGTAAGACTAACGGGAAAAAAATGGAAAGCGGGGGAGTGGCTGATTGGTTAGTTCTTCGAAAGAGCTAGCTGAAGAATGGGCCAATGATCTCCTTCCGTACTTTAAAATTTAATGATAAACTTCAATGATTTATTCTATGGTCTGTGGTTGTTGTGGTGGTTTGAGTCATTGGATATCTAATTTCTGAAAAATGAAATGCGCCAATGTCCCAGAGGGCCAGAGGCTGATCTCCACCTTTTAGAGAGAGCGAGAGCTGACTGGTGGTGATTTAACCCGAGAGTTAAATCTAACCTTGGGGTCAACCTCAGGTGAAGGGCAAGGGCACATCACGAACCAGCCAACTGAGCTAACTGACTCCTTACCTAAGCTCTAACCTCGAGGGTGCCGGATTTTGCTTCAGGATTGTCTACCGCTCAGGGTGATTTCTCTCGGCTGGATTGGGCCTTTTGTCCTATCGTTAGCTGCCAGCTGCAAATCATCACAGAAAGGAGATGCTTTAAGACGTGGAGAAGAGAACTGGCATTGCACACATCACTTCATATTGGATACACCTCTTGCTAAACAGCAGATGTCGGAGTTGAAGTCAGCTTTGGAGATGGTCTATATGATGGAGAATAGCATCCTTTGAAGGGACTGCTTCCATTGGAATGTCACTTTACTGGCACAAGAAAATGTAAGTGTGCTTGATGAAAATAATGGCATCTACTAGATCCAAAGCAATCTCACCTTCCATCAACATGGCAACTTAGCAGACTTCTAACCTGCGAGTGGTTTTAATGTCTGAAAGACCTAGAGACTTTAGATTATTTTTCCATTTCTTTATTAAACTTAATTTCTTACCAATAATGGTCATTTTGGCAATGCGAGTGCCGGGAAACACGTGGCTAAAAGCGCTCGCTCGGACTTTTGTTCCCTTTTGGGAAGATCACCCTCCTTCTTGAAACAGTAAAATTCATTGAGGGTTTGACAGAATAGCTGCTGAAAGGATGTTTCCCTGAACTGGAGAATCTAAATCCAAGAATCATAGAGCGGGATTTTCCGGCCCTTCCAGCCGGCAGGAACTTTCGGTCCCGCCGAAGGGTCTCCCCGTGGTGGGTTCGCCGGTGGCAGGATGGGCAAGCCACGCAAAATGTCATATACATCGGAGGGTCCGGAAGATCTGATCAGCTGCCAATGGCGAGCCGCCTTCGCTGCTGAAAAACGTACCTTGGGGAGGGAGGGCGTAACATTCCACCTATAGTGTCAGGATAAGGGGATAGCTAGTTAGGACTGAGATGAGGAGCAATTTCTACACCCAGAGGTTTGTGAATCTTAGGAATTCTCTAGTACAGAGGGCTGCAGAGACTCAGTCAATGAGTACAGCTAAGATTGCAATCAAAAGATTTTCAGGCACGAAGGGAATTAAGGGATTATGGGGTTCAGATGGGAAAGTGGAAGTGATGTGAAAGTTCAGCCAATAATTTCTTGAATGGCACTGCAGCTTTGAGGAGTTGTCTGGCCTCCTCCTGTCCCTATCAGTTGATATATTATTGCTATATAAACTGAATCCTGTGGTTGGAATTGATAATATTTAGCAGCAGGAGTTTCCATCCAGTTAATCTTGTTTGCTATACTCTGAACTAGACATTATCATTTGTTGGGGGTGTAAAGCTATCATGAAACAAAGATAGGAAGGGTGCATTTCATGATTTGTGCAGTTCATCCACCAAACGTTGGTCCCGAAATCCTGTTTATTAAGCAACAGCTGGACATTATGGCCATTAAAGGACATAGCTACATCTCAGTGATTGAGATGGGTACCCTAAATGGGTGATGAGTCAGTGGATTGACTGAGAAATTTAACACCAGGAATTTGGCCAGCAAGATGCAGCCAAGCACTAACTGGACATCTAGAAGCAGCTCCACGGTAACACTTTGAGATGGTTATAACACTGGAAGCAGCCCTCAAGTAGGTCCAGCGAGGGGACGAGTTGGGATGCGGAGAAGGGTGAATCCAATTAGATAGTGCTCCACAATTGCTTTGTTCAGACAGGAAGAGGCCTCCTGCTTCATCTGAATCCATACGACTATTTTGTTTTTGCACCGTCATTACAGTGGCCTCCGACGGTCCCATTATGCTTAAACCACTCTGTATCAAGAAGTACGGGTTGGACCTTTTTTGTTGTCTAACTTTTTGTTGGGTGCCTAAACCAGCGCAGGACCAGATTTACAGAACCAAATCAGCCAGGCTATAAACCATCCAATTCAATTTGGCCTGAAGGGCACTTATGTGGTCAATCTGGCATGGTAGGCTAAGATACAGCTTTGCACTTATATTGGTCTATACCACGCCCTAAAAATCGTTGTATTCAACTCTGATTTCTCCCTTCCTCCTGCAACCCTCTCCTCACTGCCCTGCAAATTTGTTATCTGAGTTATTGTAAGTAAAGACACGGGGAATTCTGCTGGTACAACTTAAGCAGGAAATTCAGCAGTTACCCATATGTGGTCTGAGATTTAATTAAAGCATTACACATCTCAATCAATTATAATGTTGCTTTGCCACATGAAAGGACCTTAGATAAATGGGATTTTGTAGTGCATAGTCCTCAACAGCAAAAAACTCTGTGATTTATACGTTTTTCCATTTGATCTAAAAATCTCAATCTTGTAAGTGCCACCTTTATTTCAGCTACCCCGACAACAATCTGTATTTCAAACATAGTGTATAAAAGGGGAAATGAACAGCCAGCTGTTCAATATGCCTACAAGGTCCTTGCCTTACTTTACATGACATGAATGAAAACTGCCCCAGTTTATTATGGGATGTGCACTTGTATCCAATTTGCGCAAATTATAAAGATGCCACTTTAATGAGAAAGTTAACGTGTCTATCCCCAGCTCAAACATGTCATGAGAGTGCAGCGTTAGGTCACTCCAGATATGGAGGCAGTGCGAAACGACTTCTGGACCACTTAATTAATTTGAAATTCATCTTTCTGCCATTTTATGGAAGAGCGTTAATTTATTTTAGATAAGCTAGTTAAAGCCTTAGCTTTTCTTTCTTTCCTTCCCTGCCTCGTTACAACAGTGGTTCTGCTTCCCGTATACCCGGATGGCGGCAAAGTGCTTTGGAATGTCCGGAGGTCATGAAAGGTACTGTCTACATAGATGCAAGTCTTCCTTTCTTCATTTCTCTGCTTCCTTTCCTTCTTTCTATGTCGCTTACGATGTAATAATGGAGAGTGTTCCCAAGATGTGTATTCTCTGGCAGGAAAGGGAATGTGTTTAAATCACACGCCAAGAGTTTAGATACCTCTATCACTACTGTTCTGATTAATTTTGACCAATCTCTATTTCAGCTGAAAGGCAGCATATATTTAATAAAAGTAAAATACTGCAGATGCTGGACATCTGAAATAAAAACAGAAAATGCTGCAATAAAACACAGCAAGTCTGCCAGCATCCATGGAGAGAGAAGCAGAGTTAAAGTTTCTAGCCCATGACTTTTCTTCAGAGCAGAATTTATTTAATATCATTTGCAACTGAAATGCAATGAAATATGGTATCTGGCTCTAACATATAATCATTGAGTCGTACAGCACAGAGAAGGCCCTTCGGCCCATCAAATCTGCATCAAAAATAACTACCCTAATCTCACGCTAATCCCACTTAACAGCACTTGTACCATATCCTTAAATGAGATGGTGTTTCAAGTGTTCATCCAAGTTCTTTTTAAAGGTTGTGAGGTTACCTTGCAAGGTAGTGCATTCCTGATTCCCACCTCCCTGTGAGTGAAACAAAAATTCTCAAATCCCCTGCCCCTTACCCTAAAACTATGCCCCCTTGTGATTGACACCTCAACCAAAGGGAACAGCTGCTTCCTATTTACCTTGTCCAAACCCCTCATTATCTTATACACCTCAATCATATCCCCCTCAGCTTTCTCTGCTCTGAAGAAAACAATCCAAGTTTATCCAATCTCTCCTTATGACAGATTCTTCATCGCAGGCAACATCCTGTTGAATCTCCTCTGTACCCCCTCCAGTGCAATCACCCCCTTCCTACAGTGAGGTGACCATAACTGCACACAGTACTCCATCTGCATCCTCACCAATGTTCTGTATAGTCCCATCATAACCTCCTTCATTTATATTCTATGCCACGACTGATAAAGGCAAGTGTCTCATTTGCCTTTTTAACTACCCTATTCACCTGCTCTGCTGTCTTCAGAGACCTGTGAACAAGTACTCCAAGATCCATCTGTTCCTCTGAGCTGCCTAGTGTCCTGCCATTCATTACATACTCCCTTGTTCTGTTTCTTCTCCCAAAGTGCATCATCGCGAACTTATCAGGGTTAACCAATCCGCCACTGTTCTATCTATCTGACCAACCCATCTACATCCAGTAACCTAATACCCTCTTCTTCACTGTTAACCACCCTACTAATCTTGGTGTCGTCTGCAAACTCACTTATCATTCCCCCCCTATATTCTCGTCTATATAATTTATATATACAACAAACAATCAGGGACCCAGCACTGAACCCTGTGATACATGGCTGGACACTGGCCTCCAATTACTCACACAGCCTACTACCGCCACCCTATTTGTTCTATTACTGAGCCAGTTTTGGATCCACCTTGACAGGTTTCCTTGACTTCCATGTCTATCAACCTTTTCAGTCTCCCGAATGTGGGACCTTGTAAAAGGCTTTCCTAAAATTAATATAAACTACATCATCTGCACTTCCTTCATTCACACACTCGGCCACTTTATCAAAACATTCTGTTAAATTTGTTTGACATGACCTTCCTCTGACCAAGCCATGCTGACTGTCCTTAGTCAACCCATCCCTAGTCAACCCATCCACCTCCAGCCCATATCCTATGGTTCTCTGGCTCTTGCCTGATTTGCACTGTTCCTCCCATGTATGTGGCAGAGTTTTAAACCATCTTTACTCCCTCCACATCTTTAAAATCCATCAGCTTCTGAAACCCTGTTAAATCCTCAATCTGTCTCTATCAAGAATTTTCCATTTACCTCGTTTCTTAATCATCTCCTATTCAGCACATCTTTTTCCTCAGCTTCTCACCGTTCACTCTTACTCTCTCCATAACACTCCACTGAGGTTCATGTCTATCTCCTAAATCCTCTACTGGTCAGTCTATTTCCTTTCTAAGTACTCACCACTATCTCCCTCCTAAATGCACTCAATATCCTCCACGGCTCACTCTAATTCCCTTCAAATTCCCACCACTATCTCCCTCCTTAGTCTCCTCTTGTTCTGTCTGCCACCTTCCTCAGTGTTTACTGTGTGTTCTGACTTCCCTCAATCCTCTGCTCAATTCACCTCTGAGATATGAACATGTTTTGTTACCTCAAAGACAATGAAATGTACAAATGCAGATCGCTGTTGTTATCCAATGAGGTAAGTTGAGTAGAATTCATGACAGATCGACAACATGGAAGCAACATGATTGCTATATATTGGTGAGATTCCAACCGATGGATATGTTTTAGAAATGTCATTGATGTCATAGGTGTCCACTGAGAAATTAATGTTGAAAAGGTGAAAATGAAGGGAAGCAAGTCAAATAAAAGCCAGTGGGACAAATACAGGGCCCAGTCTGTTAGCAACATCTTCAACGAGTTATCCCATTTTCATCTATGTTATTGTTATCTACTCAAGTCATCCTTTCAGTACTGATTGTCTAGTGTTGTTTCCCTTTAGGGAGTCAAACATATTCATTCATGACCTCCAGATACCTACCTACCCACCAACTTTCTTATAACCATGCCAGACATTGAGGGACACATTTCCCATCTTTGTAAATGCTGTCTGATATTCCTGCCTTTGACAGTGCATGGGTGCTGCACTGGTGGACTTGACTCCTCCCTTTCTCACCAGTATGAAATCTACTTGTTTCCTTGCGATCAGTTGCTTGACATTGAGTAGTTCCTTGATGCAAATGACAGCAGGGATTCAGAACTGAATCCCTGGAACTGAACCTAGGGAGGGGGGGTTTGGGTTTGGGGGTGGTGTCAATCCATGACAAGACTCATTAATGGACCACAGGATCACAGAATAGCACAGTGAAGAAGAGGTCCTTCGTTCCTTCACATCTACACCAACATGTGAAAAATACATGGGGTTGGATTCTCCATTTGGGAGACTAAGTGCTGACGCCAGCGGAGCATGTGTGGTCTTTCATGACCCACAAATCGTGAAACCTTCACTGATTCCGGTACGGTGAAGGGCTAGCACTGGCACTGACTCAAACTCCCGGCACCCGTGCCGAAAATGGCTTGAGAATGACCAGGTCCCAGGCCACGCATGCACAAGGCTGATGACCTGCACCGGTCGCGCCGTACAACATGGCACCAGCCATGCGTGAGCCTGTCCTGCAAACTGCGAACCCACAGCCTGCCCCCTGGCCAACCCCCACCAGTCTCCGCAGCCCTAGCAGAAGCCACCCCTGGCCAGCGGCACAGATCCTGACCGAGTGTGGCGGCATAGGGAAGACCTCAGCTGGCACATCGGTTTGCCGCATGGTTGGGGCCTCAGGTGGCCCACGCCGTTGGGAACTCGGCCCATTGGGGGTGGAGCATCGTGGGTGGATCGGCCGATGACATCAGTGGCATTGAAATGGCATGTGTTACGGTGACGTCAGTTTGGAAGGAGCCGACTATTATCAAACCGCTGTCGGCCCAGGTTTTGGCATGGGAATCCATTCTCCACCGATCGGCGAACACGGTTTCGGCATTGGGCTACGGAGAATCCAGCCCATAATTTCTGTCCACCACACCGTGCACTAAGGTAACATATGATGGCTCAGGACCAAACAGGCATTTGAAGGGTTGACAACTCGAGTTGGATCATCCCCGCCTTCAACTGCCCCCACCAGTCAAACAATTTTCTTCCTCATTCACATAAACAAAAGTGATCAAAGAAACTGGAAAATAAAACAATTTTTTTTGAATGCCCCAAAGGAATTTCCTCCTGTGTTGCTCACTGTGATGCCCAGAAGTTCAAGCTTTAATTTCTGGAGAATCCCAGATATTCCGAGCAGTTTGTTAGAGGGTTAGGTTTATAGCAAAGGTTGTCTGAAATAAGTTTCCATCACCCACCATCCTAAAGCCTTCAGACACTCGTTCCCTGTGTTTGAAAAATGTCAACAAGACTGTTGTTTTTAAAAATTTAGTTATTTTTCCCCAATTTTGAATAGCCTGTGGCATATCTATTAGAAATGTTCTGAGGAGAAGACAATCTAGTAACAAGAAATAACAACTGGATTGAAGTTTATTTGCAATTTTTGATCCTGGACTATCTTACGCCGCTTTCAACAAATGGGTTAGATATAAACTCTAGATTTAGATTAAAAAGGCGCTTACCCTGTTAACATTCACTGAGTCACAATTTCTTTGAATGTGCACAACATGAAGCATTTTGCTGCAGTTTAATGTACATGTTTATTCCAGTGCAAAAAACAAAATTACATAGACTAGCAAAGCAGACTCTGTGACAGAACGCGGCCAAACTGCTTCAAGCTTTGTTGGTGTTTTGATTTACTGCGGGCTAGCCATTTGCAGGTGACACGTCTAGGGGACATCGAGCTGCTTCCTTGCCATTTCCAAGATCCCCCCCCCCCCCCCCCCACCTCCACTCCCCCTCCCCCTCCCACCTCCAGTAACCTCGGGCTCAATCCATAATACTTTAATGCTGAGAGCATACATTACGGCTGATGACAAACGTGCCAGCAGTGGTGGCACAAAATTAGGCTCGGGGCGGAATAATTATATATACAGCCTTTAGCACTGAGGGAGAGAGCCATCAATCAGTCTCCAATTATTCTCTGGTTAATCAGCTCTGCCCTTCCTTTATAGAAGGGTTACAGTGTAATTAAGTTGGCAGCATCCTTTTAATTCATCAAGCACTAAACACATGGTGGTGTTTGCTGCATCCGGTGGACAGCTCCTTGTGATCCTGACCCCCTCCTCTGAGGTGCCAAGCAGAGGGTTGGAATTTATATGCTCTCAAAAACTCAGGCTAAGAAGAGAAGGAGAAAAAATGTGCAAGAGAGAGAGGAACCGCCAAGAACGGGTTAAAACGACTAATAGGATCTCATCCATCACAAGAAAGCATTGAATTTTTTTTTTCACTCTCTCAGTTGTAGCTGAGGGTTTGAGCTGGCTTGATTGCGAGGAATGAATAGGACATGCAAATGGTTTCGCTTCACACCAAAGCACACACGGGAGCAACCTAATAATGCTCAAGGTCAAATACATGCAAGAGGTTGGGGGACTTGGGGCAATGAAAAAGCTGCTGTCAGTTACTAAAATCTCAGCGGAGTGCAAGGCTGCATTAAAATCGAATATAAAATTATGCTCAGCCTTCCTACCCAGAGTTGTGCATATTTTAGCCCGCAATATGACTAATGTTTTTTTCTGACTCTCCTGTTTTGTGCACTTTGTTTTTTGCCTCTGGCTTGTAATGTAAATGTGAATATATAAAGCCCTTGCCTTTAGCCAATGCATCTCTCTCTCTCTCTCTCTCTCTCTCTCTCTCCCCCCCCCCCCCCCCCACTACCCTAACTTGTGCAGGGAACCATTTTATAGACTCATTATAAATTCTATCATCATATAATATGAAAACAAACACAGAATGCTGGTTAATACCAGCACAGTGCAATAAATACAACACACACAACATATTACCTATTGTATTAAAATGCACTAGCTGGGTTTAATGTGTTAATCATTAAAAAAATAGAAAAAGTAATGATACCTTTTGTTGACCATTATTCACCAAAATTCAAGGGTCGTTTGAATTGGTACACAAACTTTAACACGTGCAATGGCTTTCTCTCGGCGATAAAGTGTTTATAGTGGGCTTCATATTATAAAGACTAACTATTACTGCAACCTGGAGTAATTAAACATTCTGTACAGATGATCATGTCATTCTGCTCTGACCTGAAGTGATGTTTACTGGAAATGGAGGTCTTGAATCATTTAGACCTTTGGGTAAATCTCCACTGAACGAGAACGCACTAACCTCCACTGCCATTCTTACTGCTGTGGGGAGAACTTGAAACTCATTTGCAAGCAGGAAAAACCATTTTTAATGACTTAAAATAAATATGTGCTGACTGCTCACCTACTATTTGGAGTGCATGTAAGCCTGTATGCTTTTGCATATGTCTTGGTATCCATGTGTTGCCCCATATGTGAGCACATGCAGTGTATGTGTTGATGTGCATGTGTAGGTGTGTGAATGTGAGGGTGTAGGTGTGGTTTTGTGAATGTGTTACTGTGTGGCTCTGTGGGTGTATGTGTATTGGTGTTTACTTAAGCGGGTGTGTGTGTGTGTGAGTCTGCCTGCATGGGTGTGTGGGGGTTGTGTGAATGTGTGGATGTGTGAGTTTAGATCAGTGCTCTGGGGGGGAAGTGTGAGTATGGGCAGGATCTTGTGGATGCTACAGTGGTCTCAGACGCTGGCAGAACTGGTGAAATCCCACAATACCTCTTTCGGGAAAGCCTGCCAAATCGTGTACCATTCAGGCGCTTGACAGGCCAGCAGTGGACCATCCTCTGGGATCAAGGCCCCATCTACCAAGAACTCCAGGCTAATCAGAGGCTGACCACCTTTCAGTACAATCAGCAACTCCACTGGGGAGATGGCAGCTGCTGATGGTACTACATCTACCCAAAGCTTCCAAACAGGGAGGGGCTCAGGCATGGGATAGTGATTGTAGTGGGAGTTAGGAAGCCATGGGATGCAGGGTGCGGGAGCGGGATAGGGAGAGCGGTCGGCAGGGAGGGGAGTGCTTTAAGCCGCCCCATATCTGCCTGTGGCCGGTTGCCTTGATCAGGCACCAAGTTCCTTTGAATGAGCAATCCTCCCTGCCCCCTGGTAGAACACGGGTAAACACACCAAGAGTTTCTTCCTGTGCTCACTGCAAAGTTAGCACTCAGCCACTGCTGGGTTACTAACTGTGGTGGCAAGATGAGGCCCTTCAGTAGGCATTAATTGCACTTAAGGGCTCCAATTGGAGGTGGGGTGCGATGGATGTCAATGGACTAAATCGGAATGGAGGCAGAAATGTGGCCAGAGCCACTTCCCACGGTCACCATCAAAACCAACATCTTTGTGTGTGGCTGTGAGTTTTTGGAGGTGTGTCTGTGTGTGTCTGTGAGTTTGTGGGCTTGTGTGTGCACTTGGGTGCGTGCGTCTGTGCATTTGTGTGTGTGTGTGTGAGCACGAGGGTCTGTGGCTGTGAGTTTGTGTGTGTGTGTGCAGGTGTGTGTGGGTATGTGTGTGTAAACAAATATGTGTGGCTGTGAGTTTGTCTATTTGTGGATGTGTGTCTGTCGAGTGAGTAGCTGTAAGCTTGTGGGTGTATATGAATGTGTGTGTGGTTGTGAGTTTGTGGGTGCAGGTGCACAAGTGTGTGTGGCTGTAGGTTGAGTAGGTGTGTGTGAATATGTGCATATGAGTGTGTGTGGCTGTGTGTTTGTGAACTTGTGCACATGAGTGTGTGTGGCTGTGTGTTTGTGTGTGTGTGTGTGAATGTACGCACATGAGTGTCTTGGGCTGTAAGTTTGTGCGTGTGTGCACAAGTGTGTGCGGCTGTGGATTTGTGTGTGTGCACAAGTGTGTGTGGCTGGACGTTGTGGGTGTGTATGTATGAATGTGTGCGCAAGGGTATGTGGTTGCATGTTTGTGGGTGTTTGAGTGTGTACACGAGGGTGCGTGTGAGTGTGCACATGAGTATGTGTGTATGGATGTGGGCAAAGCCCAATAATTCTTTTGTTGTGTGGCTATCTCAAGAGTTTGATAAATTGGGAAATTTGACAAATCTCCTTGACTTATCAGGAAATGTGAAATCGACACTGATACGGAAAACAGGTTTTCTCCAAATAACATTGGACATTTCTTTAAAAATCGAACTGCTGCACAAAACCTAAGATTTTGTTGCGAGACAAGATTAACATTATTTGCATTATATTAATTGGTTTCACATTTTAATTTCCTAGCTTATTAAACAGGTTCAAAATGTCACTAATATAACAAGAGATAAGCACTGACACCAAGTGGAAATTCACATTGGCTGGAACTCAGGCAGCTCCAGCAAATATAAATGATTCTCAATTCCTCTGTTTCCATTTCAGAATAAATTGATTTTCCACCACTTATTTTTGCAGAAATTTGAAGCATTCATAGCAAGTAATGAAAGTAGTTACATAAAAGGTCAAAGGTCTAGTGACACACCACTGGTAAAGTTCTTTCATGTTACAGTGACAAACAGAAGCATTACACTGCACCTCGCACTTGCTTTCCGACACCACCAAGTGGGGAACTGTAGCCAGCGTTGCGGGGGGTGGGGGGTCGCACAGGGGAAGGAGCGTGGGGTGCATATTCATTGAAACTGGGGTCAGTTACGTTTTCTTGTACCAAAGCTTTCAAATGCTGCCCTCATACAAATACAGGGAGTTGCTGCTCGAGGCTATCTCAAATGAAAGCAAGAGCATGTTTTCAAAATTCTAAATTCTTTCCAGATTGCGCTCTTGTTGATGAGAAGCAATATTTGCTTCCATGTTCCAGATTGGAAGGAAAAAGCACGTTGGGGAAAAACAAAATGAAATAAGAAGTAATTTGCATTCCCAGAGCCCTGTAGTCGAAGCACAAATGGATAAAGGGGACCATAGAAATTAACATTGCAAACCATGCAATTTCATCCTGAATATTGGACAAAATGTTGGGTGTTCCATTGCCTGACGTCGGTATTGGATTCTCGATTAGGGCAGAGAATGGAGTGTTTCCAGAAAACCGGGACCGGCGCTGATCGCCAAACCCTTTGCTACGCTCCAACCTCCTGCTGACAGTAGTAGCAAGGTACATGGCCCACGTTGGTAGGACCATGCTAAACCGTGATTTGCATATATTTTAATCTGATTAACAATCTGGAAACCTGGTTTCCACCGCCATTATGCTCCATCCCTCAGAGCCGCGAGTCATGCGGGCGTGATTTGGTACAAGTCCAAGCGGGGCCTGGGCACCATGGACATTGAGGGGGATCAAGGAGGTAAGCGGACCTTCAAAATGTTCACTGTTTGGACTTGCTACGGGATATATGCCTGGACCTCAGGGAGTAGCAGGAAACGGGTTGGTGGCAATGTGTGGACTCGGGTGTCTCCCTCGGGATCGGGGTGCCCTGGCTGAGACCCCCATTGCTGCTATAAATTAATTCACACTCAACCCACCCCCAGCTGCAACTTAAAAGCGGTTGCGACTGGTGCCTGCTCACAGAACCCGGCAAATGCTCTGAGAGGTACTGGTCATGTGGGTGGGTCATGTGGGTGGGGCCCGCAGCAAACGCACACATCCCTTGCACACCCAATCTGTTCGGCCTGCCTCTGCACAAATCTCTCATTTTAGAGCCACATGCCTGCTCAGTATTAACGCCTCCACCGTACAACCAGTTGCTACCCTTCTGGTGATAAAGCACAACGCCCACCCGGTGGGGAGACCCACAGTTGACCCCATTGGGAGAAACACGAAAGCAGAGCAGATTGCTAACACCGGTTGATTTTATTTCATCTCAAAGGGACTGGCGAAGGGGAGGGGACATGTTGAGGGAGGCACAGCAGTCCAACTCAGAGTAACCATGTAACCTGGCAGCACGGGATAGTCAATGGAATCCTCATCTGGCAGGCATTCTCTGTCTCTCCCCGCCCCCCCCCCCCCTCTCCCCGCAGAGACATCGGCTTCAGACTACAGCCAGCTCTGCTCGCTATTTACCTGGCCGCTGCTGCCATTGTGAATGCACGGCGGCAAGAGCGCCAGTGTCAGCCCAGAAGGACCCTGCATGAGAGGAGCCTGCCCCGACTCCGGCTCACCAGGGAGCCCATGTGCCACCTAAGCCAGATGGTAATGTGAGTATGGAGGAGGACATCCACTCCCGGTGGCTGCCAAGATGATGCCCTCAAATTCTATGCATCTGGCTCATTCCAGGGCTTGAACAGAGACTTGTGCAGGTTCTGCCAAACATCCGCGCCCGGGCATCGGACTACATCACTTTCAATCTGGACCAGGCCCAACACGATGCCTGCGGTGCTCAGTTTTCACCCATCACGGACATACCCCAGGTCCAGGAGTTGATCAATGGCATACATGTCGCCCTGTGAGTACTGGTTTGACATGGGGTTCCCTTCATCAGTAGGAAGGGCTTCCACTCATGAATGTGCAGTTGGTGTGCGACCACCATCATGCTAACCTGCCCCCACTATCCAGGCACCTTGCACAATGCATGCATTCCGGCACACTCGACAGTTTCCAGCATCTTTGAGGTGCTCCCTCAGGTGAGAGGTTGGTTAGTGGGCTTCAAGGGTAATCTGCTGAGGTCATGGCTAATGATGCCTGTGTGGAAGCCATAAACCGAGATTGAGAACCGTTATAACGACGCTCACTCAGCAACCAGGAGCGTCATCGAGCGTGTATCGACCTTCTGAAGATGCGTTTCTGATGTCTGGCCTGCTCTGATAGGGCTCTCCGATATAGTCCCCAGGGGGTCTCAAGCAGCATGGTAGTCTGTTGCGAGATCCACATCATCGCAAAGCAGCGGGGCAACATGCTGGAGGAGGAGGAAGCAAGGCTGGCCTCATTTGACGAGGAGTATGTGGCTGGTATGCAGAAGGATCTGGGCGAAGCTCCGGAGCTGGCATGGCAGGCCGCCCGGCCAATATGTGACCCAGGGCCGTCACACACAGGACAACCTCATCACCTCCCAATTTACCAACTAGGAGGCCTGGCCACCGGCAGCTCCACCGCCCTGTCCCATCTCCACAACCCCCCCTCCCCCCATCTCCACACCACCCCCCCCCCACCCCCCCCCACCCGTCCACTTCAACACCAACCCCCCCAGCCAAAGTCCACCTTCCGTTGAGTCTCTCAACCCTTCCCTCTCCTCTAGTCCTTCACTCCACCTTCTCCATAGCCTGCTAATCCTTCCCACTCACACAGATCACTCACTGGGGATGCTGTCATGCAAGACGGGCTCACACTGTTGCCCCCATGACCTACCAATTCTAGGTGAGGGTGTAAGCATGTGGTGGGAAGAATAGAGAATTAGACTATTTTCTAAATGGAGAAAGGCTTCGTAAATCAGAAGCACAACGTGACTTAGGAGTCGTAGTTGAGGATTCTCTCAAGGTTAGCATGCAGGTTCAGTTGGGATTTAGGAAGGTAAATGCAATGTTGGCATTCATGTAATGAGGGCTGGAATAGAAGAGCAGGGATGTAATATTGAGGCTGTATAAGGCTCTGGTCAGACCCTATTTGGAATACTGGAAGCACTTTTGGGCCCCGTAATTAAGGAAGGATGTGCCAGCCTTGCAGAGTGTCCAGAGGAGGTTCACAAGAATTATCTCCGGAATTAAGGACATGACATATGAGGAGAAATTGACGACTCTGGGTCTGTACTCGATGGAGTTTAGTAGGATGAGGGGGAATCTTGTTGAAACTTAAAGAATACTGAGAGGCCTACATAGAGTGAACATGGTGAGGATGTTTCCACTAGTGGGAGAAACTAGAATCGGAGAGGACAGCCTCAGACAGAAGGGATGATCCTTTAAAACAGAGATGAGGAGCAATTTCTTCAGCCAGAGGCTGGTGAATCTGTTGAATTCATTGCTGCAGAAGGCTGTGGAGGCCAAATCACTGAGTGTCTTTAAAATAGAGATAGCTAGGTTCTTGATTAAGAAGGGGATCAGGGGTTATGGGGAGAAGGCAGGAGAATGGGGATGAGAAACGCATCAGCTCAAGATTGAATGGTGGAGTAGAATTGATGGGCCGAATAGGCTACTTCTGCTCCTAAGTCTTGTGGTCTTCTGGAGATGCTGGGACGCGAGTTTAATGGGGGCATTTGTAGCTGGTGGCATGTGGCCAAAGAGGACAGTACATGTGCTGGGAGTTCGTTAATGGGGAGTTGTAAGGGAGATGCAGGCAGGTGGGTGTTGTTGGCTCTCGGGGATTGGGGGGAGATGCAAGGAATGAGGGACTGGACTGATGCCAGGGGCACAGAGGTGGTTACTGACCCGAGCTGCTCTTTGGAGATTGTTCATCATCCTAAGGCATTGCACGGCGGTCCTCTTGGTGAGGCTGGCAGCACTCACAGCCTCTGTCACCTCATCCCAGGCCTTGTTCAGGATTGTGGGCTTGAATCTGCCACACCCTGGGGAAGACGATGTCCCTCCTCTCCTCAACATCGTCCAGAATTCACTCAATTTCCAAGTCCAGGAATCTTGGTGGTGATCTTTGCAGCCATCTTCTTGGCTGGAATGACAACTGTGGTGAGAGGAGCGCTTAAAAGCTGCTCCAGCTTGTCAGGCTGTGAACACGAATCCCGACCCCAGAAAATCAGACGCCTGTGGGGATGGGACTCGGTTGGGCTGCATATGGGCTGCGTGCTGGCCCATTTGCATGGATTACTCCTGGCCAGCGTTCCTCACGGGAACATGCAGATCCCATGATTCTCCACTGGCGGCAGCACTTAATCTCCAGAACGGAGAATCTAAGCCATTAAAAAGAATAATCTTTATTGTCACAAGTAGGTTTGCACTGCAATGAAGTTAGTGTGAAAAGTCCCTAGTCGCCACACTCCGGCACATGTTCTGTACACTGAGGGAGAATTCAGAATGCGCAATTCACCTCACAGCACATCTTTCAGGACTTGCGGGCGGAAACCGGAGCACCCGGAGGAAACCCACCCAGACACAGCGAGAACAGACTCCGCACAGACAGTGACCCAAGCGGGAATCGAACCTGGGAAGCTGGCGCTGTGAAGCAACCATTGTGCTACCGCGCCGACAATGTTACTCCTCGTACGAAGGTGAAAGATCCCATAGGAGCTAATTGAAGAAGAGCAGAGGATTATACCAATATTTAGTCCTCAACCAACATTGCTGAAAACAGACCCTCCAGCCAGTTACTTAATTGCAGTCTGTGGAATCTTGCTCTGCGGAGTTTGCCCACATTCTGACGCTGACTTCCCGTCATAAGTACTTGGGATAACATGTGGTTAAGAAAGATGCAATATAAATTCAAGCATTTTCTTTGATTTTATTATCAACTTCATCATTACGTTGAATTTATCAATGTACAATCAACGTTATACTTCTGCAACCAGCAAAAAAATATTAAGTGGAGCAGTTAGAAATCTAATCTCAATCTTTGTACAAATGCACTGAGTGTAATAAACAAATGGAATGACATGCCGGTGGAAATTCAGCCTGGAGGGAAAGACACAGTAGCCATTCCTGAGACACGACTGTAAGTCATTCAAGACTGGGAACTGATACACCAGGTTATACACTGTACAAGAAATAGGGGGAAAATGGTAGAAGGGGAGGAGTAATTAAAATGAAATCACTTTGGTGATGTGAGGATATAAGTTTTTTAAATTTAGAGTACTCAATTCATTTTTTCCAATTAAGGGGCAATTTAGAGTGGCCAATCCACATACCATGCACATCTTTGGGTTGTGGGGGCGAAACCCACGCAAACACGGGGAGAATGTGCAAACTCCACACGGACAGTGACCCAGAGCCGGGATCGAACCTGGGACCTCAGTGCCATGAGGCAACAGTGCTAACCCACTGAGCCAGCGTGCTGCCCCTTGCGAGGATATAATGAGGGTTATGCAGGCGGTCGAGACATTATGGCCTAGACTTTCTCTCCCGGGTCAGGTGGGCAGAGTCGGGACATTGCCCGGGTCCGCAAGCCCGATCTGGGAGAAAGTGCACCAGAGATTGGGATTTTCATTCCAAGGTGGCAGGTTTCCCTGAGAGTTGGACCGTGCAGCCCTGGAATGAGTGTGAAGGATACTGGGTGTGGTGGCGGGCTGGGCAGAAAGCCTACCTCGGTGTTCCGGCTCTGTTATGCCCCCCATGGTCCCTCATACCCTCCTTGCCAATCTATGCCCCCTAGAGAAACCCTGTGGCCCCTCACACCCATTTATATTGGTCTTCCCACCACTGATGGACCTTTGCAGCTCCTAAGCCAACCTAATGACAACTCATTCCACTCTATTGTTTCACCCATCCCCTTTGCTTTTACATCTACCATGCAAATGCCCTATTCACCATGGGCAGACATCAGGAGCCATGTTGAGATGAGATAATATAAAGTTTGCAGCCTCTAGGAGTTGTGCAGTGTTTAGCACGAGTTCTATCCCGGGTCTGGCTCACTGTCCGTGTGGAGTTTGCATATTCTCCTTGTGTCTGCATGGATCTCGCCCCCACAACGTAAAAGATGTGCAGGGTAGGTTGCTTGGCCATGCTAAATTGCCCCTTAATTGAAAAAGCAAAAAAAAGTTTGAAACCTCTACTGCAGTCTAAATTTAAAAAAACGCTCATTCATAAAAATCTACTTACTATATTTATATTCCTACAACCACATGATCCCTTATAAGAGCAAATATTTAATTCAAATGCATAATCTTTTACAATAACAAGCATTGGGACTCATTGGGCAGCACGGTAGCATTGTGGATAGCACAATTGCTTCACAGCTCTAGGGTCCTGGTTCGATTCCGGTTTGGGTCACTATCTGTGCGGAGTCTGCACATCCTCCCCGTGTGTGCGTGGATATCCTCCGGGTGCTCCGGTTTCCTCCCACAGTCCAAAGATGTGCAGATTAGGTGGATTGGCCATGATAAATTGCCATTAGTGTCCAAAATTGCCCTTAGTGTTGGGTGGGGTTACTGGGTTATGGGGATAGGGTGGAGGTGTGGGCTTGAGTATGGTGCTCTTTCCAAGAGCCGGTGCAGACTCGATGGGCCGAATGGCCTCCTTCTGCACTGTAAATTCTATGATATGATAAGCCAGAATTTTCAGATGGAGCGATCTCACTTCCCGCCATTGGTGGGGAATAAATGCTGGAGACTTCAGGGACCCCGCACCAGTCCTCTATTGAACTTATGTAAATTTTTCCTCACCTGCCTAAAAGTTGAGGGTGGGCAGGATATGAACATTAAGTGGCCAAGGCCAGTTCCTCACATTCCCTCTAAACCTCCTACCCATTACCTTAAATTAATGCCCCTGGTGATTGATCCCTCCACCAGGGGAAAAGTTTCTTCATGTCTATTCTATCTATGCCCCTCATAATTTTATACATCTCAATCATGCCCCACTCAGTCTCCTCTGCTCCAAGGAAAACAACCCAAATCTATCCAATCTTCATAACTAAAACTGCCCAGCCCAAGCAACACCCTGGTAAATCACCTCTATACCCTTTCCAGTGCTATCACATCCCTCCTATAATGTGGATTCCAGAACAGCACACAATAGTCTAGCTGTGGCCTAACCAATATTTTATACAGTTCCAGCATACTCTCCCTGTTCTATGCCTCGGCTAATAAAGGCAAGTATACCGTAAGGTATATTGTATGGAATGGGGTGGAGGCATGGGCTTAAATGGGGTGCTCTTTCTAGGGGCCGGTGCAGACTCAATGGGCCGAGTGGCCTCCTTCCACATTGTAAATTCTATATGCCTTCTTAACCACTGTATCTACCTGCTCTACTACCTTAAGGGACCGTTGCACATGCACACCAAGGTCCCTCTGATGCTTGGTGCTTCCAAGGGAATATTTTGAAGAGCTTTTGAAGAATAAAGTTGCAGACAGATGAATGTATATGGATGTCACTGATATGGACTTCCAGAAAGCATTTCAGAATTTCCCTCATAAGAGACTGTTCACGAACGTTTTTGAAATTGAAGGCAAAGTATTGACCGGTTAGGAATTTGGCAGTACAGAAGGAGACAGGGAGTAGCGTAATGAGCAGGTACTGTAATTGACAGAACATATTGGTGGTGTCCAGTAATGATCGGTGCTGGTTCTCAATGATTCACTGTATTTATGAACTACTTAGATAATGGGGAAGAAAGTTACGTATACAAATTCATAAATGACATAAAGATAGATGGTATTGTTAGCAGTGAGGTTAGATGCATAATATTACAAAGAGATATTTGAAGAGATACAGGGAACGATTCTCTGGCTGCAATGTACCCGGTGCAAATCCTGCTATGCTGATAGAATAGCGGGAGAGGCTTGAAACGCGATCTGAGCCGAGCGTCAAACAGCGCAAGATTTTCCTGGACCGCTCCATCTGAAGTAATCTGGTTCACGCCCTCACTGAGCGTGATTCAGGTTAGCACATTTAAATCCTCATATAAATATGCTGGGACTGATTCTTCTGACTCCAGGTATTCTCTGACCTGCTGGCGCAACGTGAAACCGATGGGAATCACCACTGGTCTCCACCACTAGATACCAGACATGATGACCACGCTGGGTAGTTCTGAGGACATTGTAGTCCCCAGGTGGTCAGGCTCATGGTAGAACAGTGCCATGGCACTGGTCCCTGGCACCATACAGTTGGCATTTCCAGTAGGCACTGCCAAGGAGCAGAACCTGAAAGGGAAAGGACCTGAAAGCGACAGGGTCTGAAAGGGCTGGGTCATGAATGGGACAGGGCATGATGGGGAGAACATAAAGGTGTGAAATTTGGTGACACCTGAGTGGTGGGGTGGGGTGGGGGGCGTCACTGGCACCAGTGATGGTGGGGAGTCTTGAACGGACACCAATTGGGAGGGCTTCAATGCCAGCAATGTTGGGGAAGTGGGGGGGGGGGGGGGGGGTGGGGAGAGGACATTGATACCAGCCAGGATGATGGTGGGGGGTCCCTCAAGCACCAATGCCAGCGATGGTGGGGTGGGTCCTTTACTGTCACTTAGAGATTGAGGCACCTTTCCGATCTCCGTGAAGCCAGGCTTGTTCCTCTCAATACCGGAGTAAATCGCTCTGTGGGGGTGTATTGCGATCTAGATTGCACTGACGTGGCACAGTGATTAACCCTAGGTCACTGTCCGTGTGGAGTTTGTAAATTCTCCCCCTGTCTGCGTGGGTTTCACCCCCACAACCCAAAGATATGCTGGTTAAGTGGATTGGCCAAGTTAAATTGCCCCTTAACTAGAAAAAAATAATTGGGTATTGTAAATTTATAAAAAATAATAGAATGTGCCGACCCACCCGGCAGCAATCGCACCGCGTTTCCCAACCAAAGACCGCAGTTGAAAACTACTAACTGCTGAAAGAACAAAACACTTTACAAAAAGTGAAAAGCTGAAAATTGTGGAGGTCTAAAGTCATCTTGATTATTAAAATGTTATGAACAGGCACAGAAAATAATCAAGAAGGCCAATGGACTGCTGATCTTCATATTCTGGAGGACAACTGTACAATGAGGTAGAAGTCATGCTTCAGCTATCCAAAACACTGGATAGACCACGTGTGGGATATTGTACGCTGCTCTGGGCACCACACCTTAGGAAGGTTACACCAACATTGAAGGGAGTAGAAAACAGGGATGCATGTTATGGGGGTGGGGTGGAGGGTTCACATGCCAACCCACCCCCCACCCCCATCCCAGAAATCTCGCTCCATGTCAGCATAAGCACGGCCATAATATGCTGTGGGTGGGTTAAATTGCCCACCAGTGGAACCTCAGCCTCCCACTGAGTCAGCAGTCTTGCCAAGACCACATTAGTGGCACTGCCGGTACTGCATGTTGGCCGAAGAAGAAGGTGGAATGGATCCCAGAGCAACGTAGGTCCAGGATATTGAGCACAACAGGTTTGACAAATTTGGGGTGGGCGAGTGGTGATGGGGTTTGGCGAACAGGTGAGTAGGAAGAAGGGAGAACACTACATTAGGGATTGGCCACCAATTCACAAAGGGAAACCCCTGAAGTTAATAACCCTCCTTTATCCCGAACTTTAAAAATATTTAGAGCAAAACACCTTGCTCTCTCTAGCCTGACTGCCCACACCTACCATACTGTGGTGTGGGCAGAGCTTTATCACAGCCACTTGGCTTTTGAACAAACGCAAATGGGCGGCATGGTGGCACAGTGGTCAGCACTGCTGTCTCACAGCACTAGGGACCTGGGTTCAATTCCGGCCTTGGGTGTTTTTGTGGTGTTTGCACATTCTCCTCATGTCTGTGTAGGGTTTCTCCCATGGTCTCCTCCCTCAGTTCAAAGGTGTGCAGGTCAGGTAGATTGGCCATGATAATTAGGTGGGGTTATGGGAATAGAATCGGTTTGTGGGCCTATGTAGGGTGCTCTTTCGAAAGGTCGGTGAAGACTCGATGGGCCAGATGGCCTGCTTCTGCACTGTAAGGATTCTATGACTCTATGATTCTATAATTGACTCCTGATTATTTATTTGAATATAGTGGGTGAGCTGCCAATTTTGGTGCCAGCCCACCTATTGTACTATGGTGGTCATAGATAATGGCAAGAAAGTGATAGTATTGGTGATTTCCCTAGTTTGTATGCCTTCACCACCACCCCCCTGCTCCCCCTCCGCCCAGTCCAAAGCACACATAGCGGGGGCACATAAAATCCTCTCCGTAGATATACCAGAATGGTACCTGGACAAGAAGGCTTAAATTACTAGAAGAGTGTACAATTTGCGATTGTACTATCTAGAATTTAGGTGGTATGGGGTGATTTGATCAAGGGTTTCAAGGTATTCAACAGAATAGATTCAGTTGGTGGAAAGAAAGTATTTCTGCTGGATTTGAAGTTTATGATTTGAGGATGTAGTCTAGAAATTAGAGCCTTTCAGCAGCGATGTCAGGAAGCACTTCTACACATCGAGGGTGTATTGCTCTCCTCCGCAATAGCAATTGATTTTAGTTTTATTGTTAAGTTTAAAATTGAGGTGGGTAGGTTTTTTGTCACCTAAAGGTATTAAGGGACCTCAGCCAAAGGTTGTGCAAGGGCATTTCTTGATGCCCTTATTTCCCTTTTCTTCAATTTTTTTTTGCTTTTATCATTATGATCCATGGATGGTTAATGGACATATTTCTTTAAGTCGAGTAAGGAAAGATAATAGTTCATGTTTTGTACTTGCGGCATATTTAATTATAGTTATTGTCATTAATGGACTTAATTGTGTTTAAATTTACAAACCTGGTAACTGTAGTTATTGGACCACTAAGGGCCAAAGACTGTAGGTGGTTTTCTAAGAATTATTTATTAACTTTGATTGTGACTCCGGGTCAAGAAGGGCTGGAATTGACCATGAATTAGCTCAGGGGTTCGTAAGTATATAGAACTAGATCACAACAGCGGGATTCTCTGACCCCCCCTCCCCCAAACCGGGTCGGGTCGGAGAATGCCCGGGGGGGGGGGCACAGTGTGAATCCCACCCCGCCGCTGGCTGCCATATTCTCCGGCGCCGGTTTTTGGGTGGGGGCGGGGTTCACACCGTCCGTTTTTGGCCAGTCCCGCCGGCGTGGGTTAGACATGGTCCCACATGGCGGGACCTGGCAGGTAAGCCGGCCAGGGCGGTCCTCAGGGGGGCGCGGGGGGGCCCCACGGTGGCCTGGCCCACGATCGGGGCCCACCGATCTGGAGGCAGGCCTGTGCTGTGGGTGCACGCCTTCCTTCCGCGCTGGCCCCTGTAGGGCTCCGCCATGACCGGCGTGGAGAAGACAACCTCCTGCGCATGCGCCAGAATACGCAGGCTGGTCTGCGCATGTGCGGGACCACGCCGTTGGTTCGGCGCATGCGCGTGATCATGCCTGTCCTTAGGCTAATATGTGAACTCGCGCAGTCCCTTCGGCAGCGGTTGGCTGGGGGATTTGACGCCGGAGTGGTTCGCGCCGGTTTTCCCACCGGAAAAGAGAATCCCGCCCCAGATCTGCCATGATATCATTGAATAGTGGAACAGATTCAAGGATTTAAAATAACATTTTCCCGTTTCCATATCCAAATGGGCTGTGAAAAAGTAGCTGTAGTCATTTCTGGCCTGGCAGAAAATGGACTATTAATATCTAGTGATCTCTATAATGTGGTCTCCCTGTTCCTGACAGATGTTTTAACCTGGCCAAGTGAAGGGGATCTCCAGGCAGCCAGCAGCAGTGATGACATAATAATAAGAAGAATCTTTATTATTGTCATAAGTAGGCTTACATTCACACTATATTGAAGTTACTGTGAAAAGCCCCTCGTCGCCACACTCTGGCACCTGTTCAGGTACACGGAGGGAGAATTCAGAATGTCCAATTCATCTAACAGAACGTCTTTGGACTGTGGGAGAAAACCATAGCACCCCGAGGAAACCCACGGAGACACGGAGTGAACGTGCAGTCCCTGCACAGACAGCGACCCAAGCTGGAATCGAACCAGGGACCCTGGCGCAGTGAAGCAACAGTGCTAACCACTGTGCTACCGTGCAAACAGAGTAAACAGCCTACCAATATGATGTATACTCACAGACAGCAAAACAGTGGGGTAAAATACACTGATATGCTTCAGTTAGAAGTTAAGATTTCAGATAGCAAAATAAATGACTATGATTGGATTAAGATAAAAGCTAAAATAAAGTAAACAACTTTTTGAAAAGATTTAATTTTAAATATGTGGATTATTTTACGATGGAGATATTTGACATTACACAAATATTAAAATAGGTTCTCAGTGCTAGAAGTAATTCTGAAGTTAGTACATTGTTTAACACCCAATTCCACCTCAATCAACAAGGTGCAATGAGTCAAAGGGTACTTTTTTAATAGCAATGATAAGATGGGAATTTCTTGTCAATTCAGTTAATCTTCCATCAATTGCACTCTGAAGGTGCCTCAACAGTGCACTATCTGGAATTACTGTGTAGAATCACTGGCTGAACATTCTGGATTTCCACGTTATTGTGCACAGAGACAAACATAGAACAAAGAACAATGAAAAGTACAGCACAGGAACAGGCCCTTTGGCCCTTCAAGCCTGTGCCGACCATGCTGCCCGTCTAAACAAAAATCTTCTGCATTTCCAGGGTCCGTATCCCTCTATTCCCATCCTATTCATGCATTTGTCAAGATGCCCCTTAAACGTCACTATCGTCCCTGCTTCCACCACCTCCTCCGGCAGCGAGTTCCAGGCACCCACTACCCTCTGTGTAAAAAAACTTGCCTCGTACATCTCTAAACCTTGCCCCTCGCACCTTAAACCTATGCCCCCTAGTAATTGACCCCTCTACCCTGAGTAAAAGCCTCTGACTATACACTCGGTCCAAGCCACTCATAATTTTGTCGACCTCTATCCGATTCGCCCCTCAACCTCCGTCATTCCAGTGAGAACAAACCGAGTTTATTCAACAGAATATAGAAGTTATTAACTTCTATAGACATTATGCTTAGTTTCAAATTGGTACTAGCAGCAAATACCAAGAAGAATGCAAAGGTCTACATCATGGATAAATCTAAAATACAGTGATGGTCATTGACTTGTTACACTTTGGTGGAAGTTGGCGGAAGAGCATTAATGTTTAGTGCATTTCCAATCATCCCTTTAACACAGTGGAAGGAGCCAAATAGCTTGTGATCAGTTAGACACACGATAAGTTGGCAGATACTGTACACAATCCACCCAATAATATTAAGCTTCAAATTCTTTCCTCAGTGAGGAGTTCACTTGACTATCCCTTGGCTGTTCCATACTGCTGGTGTAATAACCCTTAGGAGACCCACGGGGCTGACCCAATTGATGTCCTGGTGGGGCTTGTGGAACATGACCTCCCCTGATGAGGGCAGAGGCCTAGCAGTTGGGACTTGTGAACCAGGCACTTAAAAGCCGGCCAAGATTGGAATAGGCAAGATCGATAGTCCCAGCTGGGACCAATGTACTGAATGCCTCATTGCAGTCTTATTTTTCTTTGATTGAATAAACCTGCATCATTAAATCTTTTCAGGACTACTGTGGACATTATAGTGGGAACAAGTTAAGGCACTGACCACACCAAATTCCAAGGATGAGTGGCAGAGATATGCTTAAGGAATGACTGAGAAAGCATGAGAAGCAACATTCTCATTCATGTGTATAAGATATATTTCCTGTTAGTGGAACATCTATTCCATGTCACACTTTTCTGGGCATACTTTGATCCAGTGCATCTTTTAAGCAGCTGAAGGTAAATGGCAGAAATTAAACCTGAAAAGGGAACGGTCAAATTGAGGGAAGGTTAGGTTAGAAATGTCCAAGTGAGAAATAACGAAGGACTTCTAATGGCATACATTCTAGGGCAGCACAGTAGCATTGTGGTTAGCGCAATTGCTTCACAGCTCCAGGGTCCCAGGTTCGATTCCGGGCTTGGGTCACTGCCTGTGCGGAGTCTGCACATTCTCCCCGTGTGTGCGTGGGTTTCCTCCGGGTACTCCGGTTTCCTCTCACAGTCCAAAGATGTGCAGGTTAGGTGGATTGACCATGCTAAATTGCCCTTAGTGTCCAAAATTGCCCTTAGTGTTGGGTTGGGTTACTGGGTTATGGGGATAGGGTGGATGTGTGGGCTTGGGTAGGATGCTCATTTCTAGAGTCGGTGCAGAATCGATGGGCCGAATGGCCTTCTTCTGCAATGTAAATTCTATGAAATTCTACCTGCCAACAGAACAATTAGGAGGAAGTACCAGCAAAAGAAAGGGGTAAGTGGGCAAATAAATCGGTCAGAACATTTGCTGCGATATAAAATTTCTACTCAATTTTTCTTCAGTATCTGAAATGTTGAAAATGTTTGATGGCGAATAAAAGGTTTCTGAAGTAAAAGGTGTACAATAGCATGTTTTGAGATTATTTGTGTGACTTTGTTTTCACTTGAAGAATTCATATACTTTCAAAATGTAGGAATGTCATTTGGTATTTAGCCCAATTCTGTGCTTCCTAAGGCTGAGAGTAGAACCTGTAGTCTGAGCATATGTAGTGAGCACAGTTTCACCGCATGCTTGACGAGAACTTTGATGCTCATCCTCTTACAGCATCTGTTGGAATAAAAAGGAGAAGCTAAATTACAAAAACTCTGTTCTGGGGAAGCTTATTTTGTGTTTTTGCAAGTGAGGGGCACAGAGAAAGAAAATAAAAATTGGGATGGAATTCTCCGACGTAGGGATTCTCTTTTCCCACTGGCAGCATATTTCAGCCCATTGGTTTACCGGCAGTGTGCGGTGGCTTCAATGGGAAATCCTATTGGCAATAAAGGGGGAAAACTCTCAACTGGTTGGAGTCATATCTGGCACAAAGGAAGATGGTTGTGGTGGTTTGCGGTCAATCATCTCAGCTCCAGGACATCACAGCAGGAGGTCCTCAGGGTAGTGTCCTAGGCCCAACATCTTCAGCTGCTTCATCAATGACCTCCCTTCCATCATAAGGTCGGAAGTGAGGATGTTAGCGGATGACTGCGCAATGTTCAGCACCATTCGCGACTCCTTAGTTAATGAAGCAGTCCATGTCCAAATGCAACAAGACCTGCACCATATCCATACTTGGGCTGACAAGTGGCAAGTTACATTCGCTCCACACAAATGCCAGGCAAATGTCCAGCTCCTACAAAAGAGGGGCTAACCATCCCGACCCCTTGACATTCAATGGCATTACCATCACTGAATCCCCCAATCAACATTCTGGGGTTGCCATTTATCAGAGACTGAACTGGATTAGCAATTGACCTAGGTCAATCCCTGGGATGATGGCGGTGGGTACAGTCGTGGGTCCCCATTGGCGGGCGTCTTCTTGGGTTGGATGGGATGGCTGCTGCTAGAGTGTTCCAGGTGGGGTGGTACTGCACTGTTCCGCCCGCTGCCCACCAGGGACAGGGGGGGGGGAGTCCGAGGTGCTGCGGTGTTCCGGCACCTCCCCTGTGGGAATCACCGGCACGGGCCCCATCACCGCCTCCTCCCTCAGGGTGCCCGATGGTCCCAGGGCTACTGCTTGGGATGGGGGTGCAAGCAGAGCAAAGACCTGAAGCTCCACCGCCACCTGACACTGCCAGTCCTGGAGGCCTGCTCTGCTCTCAACCAGAGTCTGCATGCTTGCGACCATAGAGCAGAGGGCGTGAACCATATCCATCTGGGACTGCGCCACATCACTCATTGACTGTGCCACCACCTTCTGGATTTGTGTCACATCAGCCAATGACTGCGCCATCTCTCTGAAACTGGGCCACCTCCATCTGTGTCTGCACAACGTCGGTCAGCACCTGGGCAATGCTGCTGGTCTTCCCAGCCATGGCCTGTTGTGACTGGGCCACGCTCAGAAGTGCTGCTGCAATTTCCAGGCGACTCTGGCACATGCATGCCTGTGAGGCAGCAACCCTGTTCTGTGCTTCGGCCGGTGCCTGCACAGAATGCTCCAGGCCTTGGAAAAGCTGATCCATAGCCAAACTGTCGCCCCAATACCTCCACTGCGAATGCCACCTGTGCGGTGTTGACTTGGGTGGCACACATGGTCGGCACCACCTCCTGTTCTTGCATGTGGTCTGACTCCTCCAACTGCACCTGCAGGTACTGCTCCCCAACATGCAGTCCCAGGCTCTGCGACTGTATCTTTACAATTGATGGGACTGTCCATTCCAGAAGCTCCCGTCTGGATGGCAGCTAGTTTCTGGTGTTGGCCGGCCGCCCCGCAGGAGTTCCTACCTCCACCTGTTGTACCGGATCAGCTATGTTGTGCACATCAGATAGTGTCTGAGGAGCCTCTTCAGTAAAGTGCAAGTTGAGTCTCTGGGATGGTGAAGGGTGTTGGAGACAGCTGTGACGGGAAGTATATCATCCTCAGACTCGAGCTCTGGGGTGTCCTGCACCTCGGGTAGAAGGCTGGCATCCGAGCTGCTCTCATCGTCGGTGCTCGGCTCATGGGGAGGTTCCGGCTGTGGCACTGGCTGGGGGTGGGGGACACTAAATGTGTCCACCCCATTTCCAGCAGGTCCTGCAAGACACAAGACAATACGCGTGATTAGACCGGGGGCTGAGGGGGAGTAGAGGTAGTGGGGATGAGCGCCTGGATGGGGGTGAGGCTGTGGAGAGGGTGCAGGTTGTGTAGGGTGGGGGTGAGGGTGGTGTGGCATTGGTCTTGTTGGGCGTGGTTGACACATGCGTCACGGGGAACGGCAACTCAGCAGAGTTTCACTTCCTCGCTCGCGGCTGAACTCCACCCCGGCGACCTCCCTTTCCTCTGTGCCACCAACCACAGCAAAGGTCCTTTGCTACGCCATGGTGAAGACCACAAGTTTGGCGGTCCCCCTCCAGTCTTCTCCTGCTCCCGTTAAGGGCGGTTATGGATGGCCTTCTCCTGGGAGGGGGCAACAGAAAACGACAGTGTTAGACAGTCTGACGCCTGTAGCTCAAGAAGTGGGTAACTGCTGGCCTAAGTGGCCAGGGAATCCGGCCATAGCGGTTAGCATAGGTACTGGCATGTGGTATAGGGTGGGGGTTCGGCCGCCCTCCAGGTTGGGGGGGTTAGGGTTGCAAGTGTGTGGGCGGGGTTTGGTGACAAGGGCACAGTGCTGCTTACCTACCCTGACCGACCTGAGAAGGTTGTGTAATTTCTTCCGGCACTACTACCGGTCCGGATGTTGTTACGCACAGAGCTCAGGCACGATGATTGGTGGCGGCTGGCAGCCTCCTTCCCAGACCGGGGTACAGGTTCATTTGCATGTCCTCCAACATGTCCAGGTGGGTCTCAGCTCGGCGTTGGTGAAGCTTGGAGCTGCTCTCCTTGATGCCATCTTGTTGGCTGTGATGGTGTGTGTGGAGAGTGGTGTATATATGTGGCTGCAGCTTGCCAGTCTCCTGAGTGTCAATGTTGGACCCGATGTAGCCTGCAACATTTCTCATTGGAATTGATTGTGTTTCACATGACGCCAATGTTAGCCCCTCGTTAGTAGCTGAATCTGACCAGGTGCGGCGCCAGTTTTGCAGTCATTAAAATCCACGAATTCTGCGCTGGCATCAACACTCAGGGCTGGATTCTCCAATTTTGATTCTCCAATGAGGATGTGTCTGGTTTTACGCCAGAAAAGATGGTGCCGCCCCTGCACTGATCCTTCGGCCATTGACAGGCTAGCAGCTGCACCACGTAAAACGCACGGCCTTCCCGATATAAATGCCGGGTCCTTGGCCACGCATACGCATGGCGATGGCCTGCAGTGGTTGCGCCGTACAACATGGTGTGGGCGTGCGGGGACACGACCTGCCATCCTGGACACCCCATCGCCACCCACGGGCCACCTCACCAAAGCACCCCCTGTAGAGGAGCACAGCTCCCGCCCGACTGTGGCGGCGCTGGACACAATCCGCAGACGCGACGCCAGGTTCACGCAAACTGAGAGTACACGTGCCCCGCGCAGTCGGGAGGGGGCAGAACATCCGAAAACAGACGCCGCCCCTGATTCTGTAGTAAACATGGATTCTCCGCCCGATCGCCGATTATGAAATCGGCGTGGGGCAATGGAGAATCCTGCCCTCAGTTTCAGAAGTGGAGAATCCAACCTCTGTTGTATTGTGTTCTGTGCCTGTTATCTAACTGCCTTTGCATTTCAGGAATAAACCCTTTTGTTTACTGCTGGAAGCCTCCAGTGTGTGTCTTGGACCAACAAATGGGTGATGAGTAAAAAAACATTTTGACCATAGCCGACAAGCGTCGCGAATCGAGAAGGGGTGGGGGGAGAAGGAACAGTTAAGAAAAGAGAAGCCGCAGCAAGAGTCGGAATCATTTAAACCATGAGTCGAAATGCCTATCATTGAGAAACTACATCCATTTGACCAAGGGGTTGAGTAATTCAGTCAGTACATCAAACTACTCTGTTTCTTCACTGCTAGCGGTGGCAGTGGGAGGAGCCTCAAGAGGAAACGTTTGGAGTCGTTAAGCAAGCGTTGCAGTTTTCAAACCGCTTGGTGCAGTTTGATCCTGGAAAATCAATAATGCTGACATGTCACATGCCCCTTTATAGTATAGGAGTTGATTTATCGCGCAAAGTGAGAGTTGGTAAGAAATGCCCAATCGCCTTTGCCTCAAGGAACCTTTCTGAAGCAGAGCAAAATTATACCTAGGTTGAGAAGGAGAGCTTAGTAGTTATATTCGGTGAAACAATTCCGCCAGTATGTGTGTATGGCCGACAGTTCAACATAATGACTGACCACAAGTCATTGCTGGGCTGGTTAAGTGAATATAGGCCCATACTGCCCACAGCCTCAGTGAGAGTGTAGCATTGGCACTATTATCGCCTTACAACAATGTTTTTCAGCACCGGCCTGGGACACAAGTTGCTAATGCGGATGCATTAAGTCATCTGCCCCTACCTGAGAACATTCCAGCACCATTGATACCCCAGGATATCAATATCTAGCCCTAAACTTCCTAGACATCTGCCAGTGTCTGTGGGGCATATCCGCAGCTGGACTCAAAGAGACCTTAAACAAATAATTTAGTCTGTCTGGGGTTACGAAAAGTATGCACTGCTGAGGCCCTACTCCACTCGTCAAGACGAATTGACACGTGAAGATGGTGTGATTCTCTGGTTATCATGGGTGGTCATCCTGCCTCAGGCTAGGGGGCCCTCCTTCAAGAGTTGTACAGTTACGTCTGGCGGGCAGTAGTAGACAAGACTATTGCAGGTCTCCGGACCGATTGATGTTTTGTTGGACTCCCTTTCCTCAGTTGTCGCTGTTAACAATTGTGACTTTTGTACATAGTTACGAGGAAGTGTTATGAGGAAGTGTATTAAGGGACTTGAGCTGAGGGCCACATGGCCGGCTCAGGGCCAATCACGTGGGAGCGCCCAAACCCCAGCCAATGGGAGTTTGTGTGGTTCGTGGGAGCAGGACCTCGGACAGAGTGGATCAAGGAACTGAAGCGTAAAGACCTGTGTGCAGTGTTCTGTACCTGTTACCCAACTGCCTTTTCCGTTCATCAATATATCCCTTTGTTTACTACAGTGTGTGTCTCACGCCACCATAGGGAAGATTAGTTGCAACTGCCTGAGACACTTTGCATGGTCTTTGGCAACAGTCCTGCTAATAGAAGGAAAGAAATACAATTTTGAAAGGAGGAAAACCTTAAACCTATGCAACTAATCTTCATGCGATTGATTCTATTGGCTCCATAGAAAACCCAATTTTAAAGAGCCTTATCATTGTCCTTAAAATGTGCTGTGCCACACACAGGCAGATGTTTCCATTACTTTAAATGTTACTGGGAGACATTGAAAGAAATTGCATGATAAAACACATTTGCTGTTGTTTGGCTGATGCATTTTATGACTATTGTCACTTGCAGTAGAGAAACCTGGAGTTGAACGAGAGTAGGGTGGGAAGTTTCTGTGGAATCCGGCACCACATTCCACTGGAGCTACACATGGTTGCCAGCTGGTATTCCTGTGGAAGGCGTGCATCTCATCTCTAGCTTCAATCAACTGCATCTTGTTGCGCAGCTTCAGCTTTGTGGGAAAAATGCAAAAGACAAAAATGAAACTCTATCGGTAACTATATCAGTGAATGAATGTACAAATAATCACTGATTTATATTGCTGACAGAAACATGGACAATTCCCAAAGCACCAATCAAAATGCCAAAATATCATGTAATGAACAATAATGCTTGCCATTCTTCAGTCAGCTCAAATTAGTGTCATTGATGATACATTGTGTGTTGATGGCAATATATCCCATTTTTTATAACACACAAAGCAATGGCTAAGTTTTATGTATAGTGTATAAACCACAGTCAATAGTTACGGACGTTATATACAGATGTACAGCAAGATGAAATAAAACTGTAGTTGGGACCATTGCCTTCTGAAGCAAGCCCAAGATAGCAACAGAGGCAGGTAGATGCTGAAGCGGGCAGGTTAGAAGGCCCACCTCTGTTCCATGGGACACTGGCCCAGTTAAGTCCATGAGTGAATGCAGCCTTACCCTCATCACGCATCTCACTGACGCCCACCCTCACAATTTCCGATATCATATATGTCCTTCCCCTCCTCATACCCTCTCATACTTACATTCCATCTCCATAACCTCCATGTACTTTCATACTCCTTTTTCCCCACCTTCATACTCTACGTGGCTTTTCCAGATCCCTCAATCCCACTCATCCAGTATGCAATGTGAAGAGAATCCAGAAAACTTGCAATAACTTTGAGAAGCCTTTGAAGTGCTCATGAAACTGTCAAACAAGTAGCTATTCAAAAACCTCTTCAAAAAAACATAATCATCTTCGGACCCCATAACGCTGTCAATCAACTGCAATCAATCCAAATCCATTTGAAAATAAATATAAGCCTCTTAAGTGTTCATAACACTGTCACAAGGAGCACATAGCCATTCAAAAACCTCTTCCAAAAAATTATAATATTAACTGTCAGTAAAAAGAATAGCTCGCAGTCCCCATGACAGCTGTGTCAGCAACACCTGCTGAGTTAAATTCATTAAGGGAGTTTAGAAATCAGCCAAGCATTCAGAATAGAATGTCATTGCCCAGCTGTGCCAAAAATTCTTGCAGGGCTGATGTATTAAAAGCTATACTGCTTGAAAGGCTCAACTTTGACTGTCAATCAATAAAAAAATTAATTAAAAGAAAAACTGACACAGTAAAATCTGAATCTCAAGACTATTGAATGTATAAGAGGACTTTATCTACTGGATAAATCACTTAAATTCATCTGAACACTTTCCCATATTATGATCCTGAACCAGCTTCCAACAGTGGCTGGGGTACTGGACGGAAACCCCAATATTTTATTTTCATTCTGTAAGACAGCGAACAAGGGATATCTTGCTCCGTGAGTCATTTCACAAAAAATAGGGATATGGTATATACCAACACCGTATTAAAATATATTTAACATCACACAAGAAAGTAGCTTATAATTACCCCTTAATCGATGCAGTGGTACAATAAGCTTTAACTGCTATCTTTATTCCCATTCAAACAACAACAAAAAAATCTCAGCTATCAATCCACTTTCAAATACAGTTAGCTCCTCCCACTAATTTCATAATTTTACGAAGCTGAAACATGATGGGCTGGATTCTCCGCCCTATGCCGAAAATGCGGTCAGCGACGGGGTGGAGAATCCTTTTTGCCACCGAATTCGGGAGTGGCACCGGCTTCTTAATTCTCCGCCCCCATGAAAAGCGGCATACTCTAGGAGATACATTGTGCGCTGATTATCCATCGTAATCCACACTACTGCAGCAGTCATATACCCACTAACCCAGGCTTTTAACCCTTACTAAACCAAATACCTGTAAATTCATACAATGCTGGTCAATTTAATCGTCACTTACCTTTCCTAAGCAAAGTGCTATCTTTAATGACTGTAATTAATTTTTCAAACACATTTATATTATGATGTATGATGCTGTCAACATTTTTTGAACTTACCTATCAGAAGGTTCCCGGCTCCATTAGGCTTCCCCTGTGGTTCACAACTCTAAGATGCCATGAACCATGTCTCCTACCAAAATGGGCCTGTCTCAATAGAGTAGGCAATGAAGGAATTTCTGAAGTGTGGATTCACTACCCACACCCTTAACGCATGTGGATTGCCGGAAACGGATCTAGCCCGCCATTTTAAAATCCCACCGCCTCCTTTCTGACATGGACAGAGCACGCTAATGTACCACTTTGTGCTTAATAACAGAAAAACCTGTTCTGTTTTACCAAGGGACAGCGCTTTACTACAGTACCATGTGGATCAATCAATATATAATAGCTCCCCTGCTCTTCTTCAAAATGGTGCCGTGAGATCTCATCTGGGAAGTAGATGCGGCCTCGCTTTAATGGCTCATCTGAAAACTGGTTCCACTCCCTCAGTGCTGCACTAGTGCTAACCTTGAATGCGACCCCAGCCCATGACCTACTGAGTCGGAGATGTAAGTCCTATCACTGAGCCAAAGCTGACACTTTCACCATTATCACAGGAGATGCACTAATTATGTATTTCTCATTAAGATGTCACACTACATGTCATAAGATGTCATAAAACAGCCTTAAAATGCTCAGCACATCTATCTCCAGTCTGAAGCTTAAAAATACATCCCAAATGACAAAGCTCCTTGGCTACAGCTAAACCCTAAATGCCCAAAGGCTTGGAATAACAATGTGACTTTGTAGCATTAGAGGGGCAAAGCTTCACATGAACAGAACACCCCCTTGTATTTTACAGCATATAACACTCCTGACCTTATTCAGATTCACTGTGTAGCTTACCGCAAGTGATGCTATGAGAGATCTGTGAGTAATATATTATGATTGGTACATCTAGCGTCGACAGATATCACACTCTTCAATATAGAACCAATGGAAAGGATGTTGAGCTGTTCTGTAATGGACAGTTGATCTAATGTGTCAGTTCATTGCCCGGACAGTGAAAATTCTCCCTCGTATTTGTTAACTGCAGCTTAAGAGCAACATGAATTGTGATATTCTCAAAATTCCCTGGCTAAGCATGAAATTGGCATTGAAGTCAGTATGTGTATATTTGTACCAACTGGGTATTTTTGATCTGAAAGGATTGGACCTGTTTAAACATGGTTCCCACTCAACAATAAAGCAACTGTGCGCTTCAGCAATAACAATCTGTATTTGTGCAGAGCCTTTACCATGGTGGCATTTCCAAAGGCACTTCAAAGGAGTGGAATCAGACGCAATTGAGCTGCATGGTATAGTATGCCTGTCATTATAAAACAGTGCATCATCCAAAAATACAATGACAGCCACTGGTATATACACTCGAACCATGCACTTTGTACACATCTGTTATACTCCAGACATCACACTTCATTAAACATATAAAAGTATCTTATTAAAAAAAGGGAAGTCAGTCATTCGCATGAAGTTTAAAATGTGCAACTAGTTACAGTTTCTGAGTGATTAATCTTGGCAGTATATAAGTCGCCACATTTGCTTGAATTTTCCTCTTTAGAGCAATGGCCTTAAGGCACAGAACTTTTTAACAGCCCAACACAACCTGGCTCCAAATATCACCACCTGTCTGAGCAATGCTGTGGGACTTTGGATGGAATTTTTTAGGGAAATTGAGCTTGACTCCCCACCCCCCCCCCCCCCCCCCCCCCCCGCCCCGCCCCCCAACTCCCAACCAAAGGCTAGGATCAGCAACAAGTTAAAACGTATAACATCTCAAACCCAAACCCAGCCTGTCTCCAACTGGTTTACATCCCATTTCTGCAGAGGCCAGATGGACAAGCTGCTTATAGAAGGTGGGTTGGTCAGTGAAAGCATTTGAGCAAATGCCTCCATTTTAGCAAGATTTGTATTTTCAACACACCTTGGCCAGCTTTCCCGAGCCCTCAGCAGCTGAAGGTTGTGAGAAGGGCTGAATCCATGAGGTAAGTGCAATACAACTCTGTTGCTCAAGAGGATAGGAGATTTTCCTCCAGGCCGAGTAAACTAACCTGTCAATCCAATCATGATCCGTTCACTTATCCTGCCCACCTGTCCCCACAGAAACCCCCAATGTTGCCATTCACAACTACCCCTCCAAGACCACCATCTACCCTGTTACAATCTCTCTCTCCTAATCTCTCCAAACCTCCCCCCCCCCCCCCCCCCCCCCCCCCCCACTCCCAGCCCTCCTACTCGCCTACTATTCATATACCTTTCTTCCCATGACCAAAACACAATTAAGCTATGATATTTAATGAACTGGAATAGATACAAGCAGAAAAATGGCAAATCCCAAAACATTGAATTCTGGGAACATACTGCTGGCCTGTCAGTTTCAATTCCTCCTTCAGGACTGGGAAAGGAAGGTCAATAACCTTGTGTTTGCTATTACAATCTGCTCTAATAACTTTTTGGAACCAATGTGGAATTGTATAAAATCCCCAAATCCATTCTGTGAATGTGGTAAAGTTATATGAACTTGCAGTGGGAAACTCTGCTGTCATGATATGCAAACATGCAGCTAATGAACACATAGAATAGGATATGACCAATGAGCAGTCAGGACACTCAGGGGTGGTATCTCACTATAAAAGGGACGAGGCACTCACACCCCGCCTCTTTCCACAGACCAACATCTACAGAGTGAGACAGGGTGTATCCTCAGCATCACACCACAGCACGTGGCTGAGAGCAAGGCTGGTTCAGTTAGACTGAGTTACTACATTTACATTAGCAGAGAGTCGAACCCACTGAGAACTGTGCTAATAGTTCAATAAAACACATTGAACTCACTTCAAGGTCTGGAGCATCTTTTACTCAAAACTGCATCAAGTGGCAGCTTGTGTTATTCCAAATTACATAACACAACATCTGCCACATACAATCCATGGTATATTTGGGCTCCCATTTTATAAAAGGAAGACTTGTGTTCTCTTTGTGCCTGTCAAAAACGCAGGACATCCCAAAGTGCTTTACAAAATGAAGACCTTTATGAAACCCTTAGGAATCTGTCTAACCAGAACTGAGGACAAGTGGGACTGGATCACTTACCCTTTGATCCCTAAGACATGAACATTTCCTGGCCAAAAATCGAAGTACAGAATGGCACTCATGGTCTGGACAGAGGTTGGGTTTCTTTTGGTGGGGGTTAGGGGTGCAGGGTATTTCTAAGGGAGCAAATATACAAGTCGGCATTTACCATATGCTGTTAACTCCACAGTATGTGTGCTTTGGCAAGTGTTCCACCCAGTAGCCAGTCTAACTGGCAAGTCTGGTTACCATTCAAAGCGAAATAATTCACCGGGGCAGAATACAGGACTAAGTGGGTCCATGAGCTTTATCCCATGGGGAGGTAGGGTGTCTGATTCATAATCCTGCTGGTCTTTGTATGCAGGGGAAGTAGCGGTGGGTGTAGGATGTGGTGTTTGATGGTGGGGCCCAGAAAAAGTACTGTTTCCTCCTAGTCCACATACCTTCTGCCTGATACTATCCTCACTCTCCCTCAGCTGCCAGACCTCCTCATAAACCTGGGAGATGGGTCTCCCACTGTGAAATGTGCAAAATACATTACATCAGCAGTGGCCCTGCTGCCACACAACGACAGAGACCCGGGTTCGATTCCCACCTCAGGTGACTGTGTGATGTTGCACTTTCTCCCCATACCTGCTCCAGTTTCCTCCGGCTGCTCCAGTTTCCTCCCACTGTCCAAAGATGTGCAGGTTAGGTGGATTGGCCTTGATAAATTTGCCCCTAGTTTCCAAAGGTGTCTAGGTTAGGTGGAGTTCCAGGGATAGGTCAGGGGATTGGGCTTGGGTGAGGTGCTCTTTCAGAGGGTCAGTGGATTTTGGATGGGCTGAATGGTTTCTTTCTGCACTGTAGGGATTCTGTGGATTCTGGAAGGTTGAGGGGAATTCTGATTGAAATATTAATGCTTTGGAATGTCAAGAACTCAGGACCGAATTTATAACAATTCAAAACTTTTTTTCTGTAATATGAACATGTGAACAAGGAGCAGAGGTAGACCATTCAGCCCCTCGAGCTTGATCCCCATTTCATAAGAGCATGGCTGATCTGATGGTAACTTCAAATCTGCAACCTACCTACCACCGATCACCTATCACTGCCTTGCTTCCCAAGAATCTCGCCACCTCTGCCTTACAAATATTCAAAGATCAGCATCCGCTGCCTTCTCGGGAACAAAGTTCCTAAGGCATAGGACACTCTGAGAGAAATGTCGCCTCATTTCCATTTTAAATGGGCGACCCTTAATTTTTAAACGGTAACATTAAACATTTTTGAACAGTTCTAGATTCCCCTCCAAGAGAATACATTCTCTTCACATCCACCCTGTCAAGACCCCTCAGGATTTTATGCTTCCATCAAGTCACCTCATACTCTTCAAAACTCCAGTGGACACAGGGTAAGCCTGTCCAGCCTTTCTCAAAAGACAACCCACTAATTCCAGATATTGGCCTGATAAACCTTCCCGAAATGCTTCCAGTGCATTTCCATCTTTCCTTAAATAAGGTGACCAATACTATACAAAGTGTTCCAAATGTCATCCCGCTACTGCCCGGGATATAAGGCACGATTTAACACCCAAATAACAGACTTCCTTTTTGGGCGCGCATAGCCGGGGTGTTTCTCAGTGCCAGCAGTGCCAAGGACAATCCCTCTATCAAATGGCACTCTGCATGTTTTTGGCCAGGAACGCCCCATCAAGCCCGCACTTAGCTCATTTGCCTCCCCTGTCTCTGACCTCCTCGGACTCCCTATCACGGCATTTGGATACACTCTCCCAAAGCCCCAACTTACCTGTTAGGGGGTCCTTGAGGCCCCCTTAACTCATCTCATAAGGGCAGTGCTACTCTCTCGCATGGACAACCTGGCACCCTGACACCTGGGCATCTTGGCACCCTGACAGTGTCCCGCCAGTACGGCAGTGCCATCTTGGCACCTCAGCAGGCTGGCTGTGCCAAGGTCCCTGGGTTCCAGTGGTAGTGCCCCTAATGCCGCTACCCAGAGCCAACCATCCAGGGGCCTCCGATAGCCTTAGAGACAACCCCCCCCCCCCCACCCCCCCACCCCCAAAGTGCCATTGCAAGTGTCTATGCAGACCAGTGCATGGCACAATGGTGAGGTCTCCCAGGCATGAGTGTTTGTTCCTGGGCATCGAGAGAATTGGGCGGCGACATATTTAAATGAGCCTAATAGCTCACTTAAACATGTATGGGCGAGACCCAAATCGTGACATCTCGCGAGATCTTATTTGATCCTGTGAGGCCTTCCAAGCGTCGTAAATCTTGCGAGAGGTCTCTTGCGAGATTTAATGGCCTTGTCACATCACCAAGTCGGGCATGATCAGGACTTTGAATACACCCATAGCTTCTGCACTTTTGTATTCGATTCCTTTTTCAATAAATAATAACATTCTGTTAACTTTCCTAGTTACTTTTTGTGATTCATGCATAAGGACACCAGACACCAGATCCCTCTGCACCTCAGAGCTTTGCAATCTCTCACTATTTAGATAATGTGCATTTATTTTATTCTTCTTGCCTAAATGGCCAATTTCATGTTTCCCCACATTACACTCCATTTGCCAGATCTTGGTCCACTTACTTAAATATCTGTAGCCTATTTTTTTACTCTTCACAACTTACTGTCCGAGCTTTGTCCTATCTTTGTGTCATCAACAAATTCAGCAACCATCCCTTCAATTTCTTCAGCCAAGTTATTTATATAAACTGTAAACAGTTGAGGTCCCAGCACTTATCCTTGTGGCATAATACTTGCTACGTCTTGCCAACCTGAAAAACATCATTTATGCCTACTCTCTGCTACTTGTTAGCCAGCCAATCTTCTATCCACATCAATAAGTTACCTCCTATAAGATGAGCTTCTTTTCCTGCAACAACCTTTGATGTGGTACTTTATCAAATGTGTTCTGGAAATCGAAGTGCAGCACATCTACCAGTCCCCCTTTATCCACAGCACAGATGACTTCCTCAAAGAACTCCAGTAAGTTGTTTCAGCATAATTTATCTTGCCTAAATCCATGTTGGTTGATTACATTGAACTCATCCAAGTGCCTTGCTATAACTTTTTTAATAGTATATTCTAACATTTTCCCTACGACAGATACTAAGCTATCTGGTCTATAATTTCATATTTTCTGTTTCCTTCCCTTTTTGAATAATGGTGTTACATTTGCTATCTTCCGATTTTATTTTCCAATTAAGGGTCAATTTAACATGGCCAATCCACCTACCCTGCACATCTTTGGGTTGTGGGGATGAGACCCACGCAGACACGGGAAAGAATATTCAAACTCTGCATGGACAGTGACCCGAGGCCGAGATTGAACCCGGGTCCTCGGCACCATGAAGCAGCAGTGCTAACCACTGCGCTACCATGCCGCCTAGCTACCTTCCAGTTTAATGGTACCTTCCCTGAATCTAGGGAATTTTGGAAAGTTAAAACCAGTGCATTAACTATCTCACTAGTCATTTATTTTAAGATCCCAGGGTGAAGTCCATCAGGACCTGGGCACTTGTCAACCTGCAGCTCCAACAACTTACTCAATACCACTTTTCCGGTGACTGCAATTTTCCTGAGTTTCTCTCCCTTCCATTTCCTGGTTTCTACCTGAATCTGGGACATTACTTGTATCCTCCACAGTGAAGACTGATGTAATATACCTGTTCAGTTCATGTACGATGTCCTTGTTCTGTATGATTGACCAATTCTTTCACCATGGCGAATGTTCACTTTGTTAATTCTTTTCTTTTTTTTAAATAGTTATTAAATCTCTTACTATCTGTTATTATAGTTCTGGCTAGCTTTCTCTCATACTCTAATTTTCCACTCCTTATTAATCTTTTAGTCATCCTACTGTCTTCCTGATATTCTGTCCAATCCTCTGATCAGCCATCTGTCTTTGCACAAGCATATGCTTTTTCTTTACGTTTACATAGAACATAGAACAGTACAGCACAGAACAGGCCCTTCGGCCCTCAATGTTGTGCCGAGCCATGATCACCCTACTCAAACCCACGTATCCACCCTATACCCGTAACCCAACAACCCCCCCTTAACCTTACTTTTTTATTAGGACACTACGGGCAATTTAGCATGGCCAATCAACCTAACCCGCACATCTTTGGACTGTGGGAGGAAACCGGAGCACCCGGAGGAAACCCACGCACACAGGGGGAGGACGTGCAGACTCCACACAGACGGTGACCCAGCCGGGAGTCGAACCTGGGACCCTGGAGCTGTGAAGCATTTATGCTAACCACCATGCTACCCTGCTGCCCTTTAGCAAGGATTAGTTTAGCAAGGATAGTTTTTTTTCTGTATAATGTGGAGCAACAGCATGTCATTGGAGTCATGGTACAGATGAGCTGAGTTCCAACAAAATGGTGGTGCGGATACAAGAAGTTGAGTGGCCTACTCCTGTTCCCTATGTTCCATTAAATTCAAACAGCACAAACCTATGTGCATGAGTACATGAGTGACATTTCTCCTACATACCATTATTTGGGCACCTCAGATTTAAATTCAGATGGCGTACCTAGGGTACTAATTGTCAAAGAAAATTATTTTTGACAATAGGATTTGTTGCTGGTTTGCAAAAGGATTTCAAACTAATTGTTTCCAATACACAGGTGTTCCAGGATGAAACCTCCAGTTGCAGATTGGGAATTTTCTAACAGGGACGAGCTCCAAATCAATTCAAAATTCGGCACTAGGCCAATGCTGAGGCAAAAGAAATTATGAATTTTGATCTTATTCAGATTATTAATATTTAAATGGCCCATGTTTTTTTTCCACAAGAATAATAGAATTCTTGTTTTGATTCCTCCCCACATGCACAATGGTTTATTGATGAGCTTTGTACTGAATGTAGCATTGCCAACATTTGTTAATGTACTGCTTTGGCGCCATCCCTTTGACACACAGAGAGGGAGAAATCTTCCCTCTGCGTTTTGTTACCTGATTCATTGAAACAATTGTGCACCAATCATTAAATCGTTACCAGGACCTCGAGTGCCACATTCGAGGGACAGTGTACCAAAGGTCAATGTGCTTTCAGGTCTGACTCGCTCCAAATATTAGTGACTGCCAAAGGGTCGTGGGCCAAATTTTCAATGGTCACAAAGGGGAGGATTTTCAGGCCTTTCCCATCAGGGGTGGGTGGGGCAGGGGCCAGTATCTTCCAGTTGCACCGAAGGTGAGGTTCCCCCCCCCCACCACGTGGGTTCCCCGGCGCACGGGCAGATGAGCCGCACAAACCACCATAGACCTCGACGGGACATGGTGATCCAGCTGGCAGCCAATGGTGAGCCGCCTCCTCCACCTCCATCGGAAAACATCCTGGGGTGGAATTCCCAGCCAATATCATAGGCTCACAGCTTTCTGTCGGGCTTCATCCACGATGCATCTAATCAACCTGCCAGCACGAGCATCTGGGGGCTACTTACCCAACTCATTCAAACAGTATATTCAAGGCATCTATCTGACACATTAATTTTCAAGATGATTTGAGGTAATGCTTCTCTACTCCGTGTCCAGTGTGCTTTGTGGAAAGTTTAGTGTGTTTTGTAGGCATAAATTTCAAAAGCCTCCAATAAGGAATTTCAAGTATTAAACAAGAGCTTAAAATGCCCATTCTATTTTTATTTTCATTCAGTGCTTCTCTTTGAGATGGTTGTGGCTATTGTCAGGTCTGACTTTTCAAATTTTACTGAAGCGTAACTTATTTCTGAATTGTCTTTGTTATCCTCAACGGAGTGGATCCTGCGGTCATTATAAAATCAAAAGCACCATTCAGGAAAACGTGGGTTAAAATACTGGGGATGGGGAAACATTCAACTCATACCAGTACACATTTTAGATTCACAAGTCATTAGCTTCATTATTTTCCGTCCTGTTCTGACCCAAAGCCCTCAGGTAGAACTCCTATTTTCAGAGTTCACTTTGAATGCTTAACCACGCCTGTGTCACATTCCAGATACCCGCTATTGAGTTAGCAAAAGCTTTTTTTACAAATGAATGCAGTCCTGGATGAATTGGCTGCCACGTCATGTCATTGCAATCTTTAAGCCAAAAAGAGATACTTTGGGTACTGGAACCCAGAATTAAAAACCAAAATTGCTGGAAAACATTCAGCAGAATGCGGAGAGGGGATGTGGGGGTTGGGGGGGGGGGGGGGGGGGGGGGGGTGGCTGATATCTGTGGAGTGAGAGCATTTCAATTTGATGATCTTGGGCAGGATTCTCCATTCTCCCAGCTTCTTCGATTCACCATTGGCTGGCGCCGGTATTCTATCTGCCCGCTGCTTATCAATGGGATTTCCTATTGAAACCACCTGCGCCAGCGCAAAACCCAGTGGTGGGGGTGCACCGCCAGCAGGAAAAGCGAATCCTGACGACCGGACAGTTCTGTCCCTTTTACCAGACCAGGACCGGGATTCTCAAAAATCCTGGCCAAGTGTTGACGCCGGCGTGAACACCTGAGTGGTGTACGCCAGCGTCAACGGGCCTCCCGGCCCAGCAATTCAGCGGTCTTCAGGGGGCTAGCACAGCGCCGGAGTGCTGCGTGCTGCTCTGGCATTGAAAGGCGACCCTGCACGGCTAACACGGGACAACGCATGCGTGTGACGGCCGTCTCCACGCCGACGCATGCGGGTGGTGGCCGTCTCTGCGCTGGCGCGGAGCAATATGTCGGGCCTTACAGTGGGGCCGCACTGAAGGAGGTAGGCCCCCTCCAGATCGCGGGTGCCTGCCGATCGGAAGCCCCCGATCGCAGGCTTGGACCCCGTGGAGGCCCCACCCGGAGTCAGATCCCCCGCCCCCACCACCAGGACGTCCACAATGGCCGCGGGTCCAAGCTCCCGCTGGGTGCTACCAGGTTGAAACCACACCGGTGGGACTCATGGAACTCACACCAGTGGGACTCATGGAACTCGGCGGGAGTTCAGCCGGTCACCTGTGGAGAATCATCACGCTGACCGCGCGGGCGCAATTGCCGCCAATTCTCCGGTCGGCGGACAAATGCGTCCCGGCATCAGAGCGGCGTGGCGAGAATTTCCCGTATCCCCAGCGATTCTCCGACCCGGCGCGGGCTCGGAGATTCCCGCCCTTGGTAAAGATGTGGGAGATTACCAGTTTTGAAGCAAGTGAGGACAAGGAAAATGGGAGAGTCGGGGCAGGCAGGCAAGAAAGAACAATTTCGTTTTTACCTGGAATTAGAGAAACAGGCCATTCAGCCCAACTTGTTCATGCCATTGTTTATGCTCCACTTGATCCTCCTTACATTTTTTGTTATCTATTTCTATGAGAATAACCTGTTCTTCCTTTCTCTCTCACATGCTGACCTAGCTTCCTCTGACATGCATCTATACTATTCACCTCTATTCACTACTTCCAGGAAGGCATGGTGGCACAGTGGTTATCACTGCTGCGTCATAGCGCCAGGGACCCAGGTTCGATTTGGACTTCGGTTCACTGTCTGTGTGGAGTTTGCACATTCTCCCCGAATGCATGGGTTTCCTCCGGGTGCCCTGGTTTCTTCCTACAATCCATATTTATGCAGGTTAGGTGGATTGGCCATGCAGGTGGATTATCCATTGTACAGTGGGTGGGGTTACACGGTTAGAGTGGGGGATTGGGCTAGTAGGTTGTTTTTTTTTGAAGGGTTGAAGCAGGCTTGATGGGCCAAATAGCCTACTTCTGCACTGCAGGGACCCTATGAATGCTAGTGAATTGCACATTCTCACCACTCTTTGGTGAAGAAGTTCCTTCGAATTTTCCTATTTAGTTTCTTAATGACTGTTGTATATTATCTTGATTTCATTTCAATGCTTGCACTGCACCAGAACCCACTGCACTGCTTAACATTCTGTGCTGTAAACTGATAATCCCTCTCTACATAGTCTCCATTTGTTCCAGCCTCTCAAGTCCTGCCAACAAGAAGTGAGCAGAATATTGGCGGAGAAACAGAGTGTGCTCGCGCATGAAAGAAGTAGATTAGCAAAAAAATTTGACTTTCACCCTGAAATGGGTGCAAAGTCAATGGTGCAGCTGCTCTGCCCACATGTTTGCTCCTGTCAGTTTGAGACTGCACAGAATACAGACTTGGTCCTGGTTACCTTGCTGCTGATGAGCTGCAAACACAAGAAAACAAGAAATAGGAGTAGACCAGACAGCTGGTCGAGCCTGCTCCTCCATTCAGTACGATGGATGATCTTGGCCTGCCATTCCATTTTCCCATCCACTCCTCCTGTCCCTTAATTCCCTGAAAGACCACAAATCTGTCTTTTCCAGCCTTACATGTATTCAACGATGGGCAGACAATTCCAGAGTCACAAGCCTTTGAGTGAAGAAATCTCCCCTCATCCTAGTCCTAAATGATTGGCCCCTTATCCTGAGAATGTGTCCCCGTGCTTTAGATCCCCCGATCAGTGGAAGCAATCTCCCAGCTTCCACCCTATCAAGCCCCTTCAGAATACCTTAGGTTTCCATAAGATCGCATCTCATTCTTCTAAGAAAGCCATATGTATAAGTGAGACTCATAAACTGGGTACCTTTCCAGACCCAGGGGAGTCCTTGCCCCAAATCACAATGTGATTTTGCCCTGGTGCCCAAGTACCAGATGCCCATTTATGAAACGCCCCCCCCCCCCCCAGTCAATTTTCCATGCCCCTCGCCGGTGACATAATGAGGTTAAGGCCCACAAAAGCCGAGAATTTCATATTAGTAGATTCAAATGCATTTTAATCTCATTTTGAGGTCCCCCCCAACACGTAATTCCCCTCCCTCGCTGAATATTAAAACCTCTCCAATGTGACATCACACCAGCAAGGTTTAAAACAGGTTCAGAAAAACGGGAATCAGTTGATGCCCAGGGGCACAAAGGTAGGTATAGCCCCGGGGGAGAGGGAAATGCCCATGCTGTGCTCTGGCACAGCACCTGGCACAGGTTGGCACTACCAGGTTGGGCAACCTGAGAGTGCCAACCTGTGCCGGGGGCAGTGGCAGGGGTGGACCGTTTGGTGGACCCATTGATGGCAATGTTTGGCGCCGATGCAGGTGCTTTTGGTGAGGGATATTGGGAGAGATTCTGATTGTGGTGGGTCTGGTGGGGCGGGGGCGGGAGTGCTCATGATCTGTGTGAGAGGAGGTCCTCGTGTCCGTGGTGGGGGGGGAGGAAATGTGGAGAGGGGGGGGGAGGGGGGGGGGGGGCGCTGGGCAGGCTTTATTTTCTGTGCTGACCAGGAGACCATTTTGAAAGAGCACCCCAATGTCTGTGGAGTTGGCCTTGTCGGCTCTATTAGTTCAGCCGGTCACCTGTGGAGTGGCTCAAAGTATGGAGTAAAAACTCAGCAGTGCAGCTAGAGAGCTTTACACCGGGTTTCAGTCAGAGCGTGACACTCTGAAAAAATATGGGGAAATTCTGCCCAATATCACAAAATTGGCAATAAGCTGGATGATTGGCACTCTATGTTGAGGGAAGAATGTTGGTTAGGATTCCAATATATCTCCCCTGCTCTTATTTGCCACCGGATCAGTAATACCTCCCAAGGACATTGGGAAAGGAGTGACATAATAATAATCTTTATTGTCACAAGTAGGCTTACATTAACACTGCACATTGTGAGGCTGTATACTCCTTATTTATGCTTCAAGTGAAATGCCAGTCCTGAAACTAGCAGCTTTTATTATTCAGCAATGGGGTTAATGTGTGGATTGCAGTCACTATTAATAAAATATTCAGGGGGGATGGTTAAATCTGGTCTGGGACTAAACATCCCTTAGTGTACCAACCAACAGTTATTGACCTTAGACAGAACCAGTATTTTATATGTATGCATCAATTGCAGCTGACCATTTGATTTCCATCATTGGGTTGACAACAGTCAATCACTGCATAGAAATATCTTAGGTGTACTTGCCTATGTCAATCAAAATCTTAACATTGCCCTCAGATCTGATCCGCAGTCAAGATTCAAGTGGTACTGTGCATTGTAACAAATAGAAATGTTACAATCCTGCATTTATTCACAAATGCCACAACAGATGTAATGCTCCAATCTTTATTTCCGATATGGTAACAATGATGCGGTAACTTTAGGTAAGGGTGTTAAAGGCAACCCAATCTTTTCTGTAGAACTTATTCTCCAAAACGGATACATCCTCCCTTTCGCCAACCCCCTCCCCCTGCCCCACCCCCACAAATCTCTGATAAAATTTGATCAAATCTGAATCATGTTATGTTGAAATGGTGGTCTGCTGCATTTTCAAAAGAAAAGTGAAGAAATGTCATGACTATTTCCCTTCTAAAAGGCTCCGATATTAATATGTTATCAGTGAACCAGAAATACTCTCAATCTAGTTTCTAGGTTTTCTGGCAGCACGTGAAGAACACGATACCATTTTTGGAATGAGGTGCTTTCGAGGGGCTTTGTCCCTTTGAAGAAATGGTGAGCAGACCCACTCCGTGGCGATGATAGTCCGGCATCAAAACATGGCACTTCCTTGGCAAAACAAGCCATCTATTCTCAGGAAGTCCCATTGATAGAGCTCACCGTTAACTCTGCCACTCTTTAGACGAAGAAAAAACATTCTGGCCAGAATGAAAGGCAAAGTATTGACTATGCATTTGTAAAGCAGATACAACACAGGAAGTGGGTCTGGAGATCACTTTATAATCATAACATCCCATTTTATACACTTGGGATAATGAAATGGATCTGGAGAGGATATTTTTCCCTTTATAAATATTCTTTTCGTAAACAAGAAAATACTGGAGTTATTTAAGAAGGAGCGGATACATGCTTTTTTTTCTGTCAATAACATGAGCAAAATATATCTGATTTTGGCTCAACAGTTGGGTGCACAACTGCTCTTTTGAACTCAGGGATCCGAGGAAGTGCAAGGGAATAAATTATGAAAAGCATAATTGTTAGAGTTGCTTTTCTCTGTTCTTGGGCAAGGCTGCAGAGCAAGTTCCTGCCAATTACTAAAATTTCACTTTTATCAAAGGAACAAGCATCCATATCCGGGACATCGAACACAAAACTCAACGGGAGCTGAAGCAAGTATATATTGAGTATCACCGAGCTGTAGGCCCTTTCTGTCTAACATAGGAAAGCTTATACCTACGCATGAGTTTCCTACTTCCTGTACTAGCAGGCTGTGGGTAATGGAACTTCCCATGAGACTGTTAATAAAAAGAACCTACTTGTAGAAACACTTGGTGCACACGCTTTTATTTCAGAAAACACATGTTCGGCACATTTCTCTTTTGTGAAATACAATATGCTTTAACTTTTATTGGCACACAGGATGATTTTCTTATCAGAGGGAAGATTTGTGTATCAAAAGGGAATGCCTTGCAATGACATCTCGAAGAATTTTCTACTGTGAAAAAATAGCTTGTAAATCTATGGTGAATTTGTTGCGGTATGGCTTATTTCTGTTGCATGTAGGGCAAGGAGACTCCTCTTCACCACGAGGAGATTGTCAAGGAGAGTCTGATCATTTTCATCGTATAATGTTGGACTTCAAACCAGAGAACCTCAATGTAAGGTCATGGGGATGGATTCTGCATTCCTGAGATTAAGTATTGATGCCGGGGCATGATTCGTGGACAGCAAAACTGGCAGCGAACCTGACCGATTCAGCCACTGTGAAGCGTTGAGCACCAGCGCCACGTGGAAAACAATCAATCCCAATGAAAAACGATGCGGTATTCGCCAATACTCGGTACTCGGGAGGCTGACAAGCTGTAGCTACACATACACATTACAACCCCCGCACACATACTCATCCCAGCCAACAAGATGGCACTGGTTGCACTGTTGCGCTGGAGCACGCCCATCCCGCTGATGGGTCTGCTGGGGCCAGAGGGCATGCCCTTGGGGGACAGCCATACGACCTGTGGCCCTAAATTCACAGTTGGCAGTCAGTGGCATGCACAGCTCCGTGGCTGCCTTGCCGGATTCAGCAATCGTGTTCCTTGGCCATCCACCTCCTGCCACCACTACTATCCCCGGCCCATGTAGAAGCCCCCAGCCAGTGGCACAACTGTCAGCAACTATGGCGATGTTGGACAGTTTCCGTACCCACTCTCTTTCCCTCAGCAGCCACAACGCTAGTTTCACGATTTTTAAAAGCACCGGTGAACCTCGTTGTCAGGAATCCAGCCCATCAGAGGTGGAGAATCGTGGAGGCTCTGAAGAATACCGGATTAGCTCCGCTAATGATATGCAAACGGTGTTTATGATACATGCGTTCTGGAACGCATTGATGCTGCTGTCGATGCGACGGAGAATTACGATTTTGCATGAAATCGACGGCCGCCGCGATTCCGGCGTCAGAACTGCTTCTCCACCCAATTGCATTTTGTGATTCTGGCGTCGGCCAACGTAAAACCCGCCCATGAGATTTCAAATGGGTCTGCCCTTATTAGCTGAATTAGGTCACACCATGGTTGGACTGTAGCATTACACGAATGAAGGAAAATCTATCAACAACTACACAGAAGCAAAGGCCTGATCATCTGATTAGGGTGAGCAAGGAGGTCAAGTCTTAGAAGTGTCCCACTGTCGTCCTGGAATGTAGTGGTGGAATGCTGGACCAGCTGTAGGATACAGCATTGAGGTGAAAGAAATATAAAACTTACAGCAACTGATGTTCAGTCTTATCATGGAACAGGTTTAAATTGAAGCCCAGAAAGAAGATTGGATATCACGATGAGATAATTAAGAATTATTTAAATTTTATTCACGATTTTGCTTTTGCTGCAATAAATTATCAAATATAATTGACCAAGAATTGTTTCAATCATAAAGGTGGACTTGTAAAGACAGAAATGATGGTTCCACTGTTGAGGTCTATATTAATACCAAGTCTACACACTGAGTAAAGAGCTGTTAAAAGGAAAAATACGAAACAGAGATCAGTTCTAACCACACTAAAAGCACTAATTTAAAACTGAATTGGCTTCGATTTTCTTTTCCCAAATATGTTCTGAAGTTCATAACACTCAGTAACAACGGTTATGTGCTGTAAAATATGACTCAGAAATATTTTACAGGAACATATTGATGAGCAGATCATCTATTGTGTAATACATTCTTATGAATATGGATCCTCACAGTTTGTTTAAGGCAAACAACGATGTATGTGTTTCTATACCTTTGTCTGTTAACATGGCCTGATTAACATTTCTGACCAGAATGCAGCCAGCCAAAGGTAAGGGTATTAAGAGAGGATAAAGTGTGCAAAGGAATAAGTAGCAGAAATATCAGTTACATTTTAAAGGTTAGTGTGGTGTGCCAGAACTTCTGATACAGTTGTTTACACTGAGTCTCGAAGATCTGGTTCTATGATATTGAATGTTGTGCAAATGGAAATTGCTGATGCAAATTGACTGAATGATTCACTATCTTGAACCTGACGACATTCTCACAACATCAGGCAGGTCAACATCAAACGTAACTCCTAATTGTCATTGAGCATAAAAGATCCAAATGATTATGCAAGATCAGTCATTTGGCAATATCCTCCCTTAACCTTGTGTACACATACAGGCATTTCAATGAGTCTCATGCCTTTAAAATATTTCCTCAGACCATAGAATAAGAATATATATATATGTATGTGTATGATCCCATACTGACCATCCATGCAGTGAAGCATAAATAGATCCTATTCTCGGTATGCGGGTCAGGCATGAATAGAGCTCAATTACTCAAATTAAATATATTTGCCTGTGAGTTGGAGCTCAATCAGTCTTTTTTATATCTGGATTAGAAATTTCATGAAAATTAATTGCAGCAACATTTTATTTCCTGTCACGTTGCAAGTACTTGAGTGACCCAGCAACATCTTTGTATTAAGATGGATGATCGATTTCCTGGGTCAACATATTAATTCTCAGAATGCTTAATTTTATCTATATACCTCACTAATTGAAATTAGAGAGTTCTTAAAATAAGAATTATGTAGTGACAAAAGGACAAGAGAAAGACATAGAAGCAACCAAATTTTGCCAATCCAGCACTTTGCAGCAAAAAACTTACCAGCTGAGCTCCAGTCAATGGTGCTTCAAGGAATGTGTTGGTGGTCTTTTCACCTTCCCCGCTTGGGAGGTCGACAGGCAGGACACGTGATTCAGCCATTAAAGAATCCATCCAATTTAATCTCCATTGAAATCAATGAAAATGGTACAAGTTCCAGAACAGAAGTATCATCCCCTGCCTTTAGAAGGTTAATGGGTCATCTATTTTGTAACAGAAGAACTCTCGTCATAATTAAATTATCATAAAGCTGTATCAGGGTTCTGATAAACTCTGCAAAACTGAAAAATCCACATTGTTAATTAGATCTTGGAAACAAGGCTGAGAGTGAAGTCAGCCAAAGTTGTGAAACACGTTGAAAATATTCTTGGAAGAATAATTTGAAAGAGTTTTGTGCGTTATTGAGCACTTTGCTCACAGCCTTGCCTTTACTGTGGCTGCATCTTAATTCAGACAGTTCTGATTGATTGAAAATGCACATTGACCATACAACTAGACCTGGATTTTGACCCCTGAGGCAGGTATCAGAGCTGGAACATTTCTTGTCTCGCCGCCGCCTTTAGGGAAAGAATGGCTCCAAATGTTGGAATTTTTGTGCTAGTGGGATGGGTTGGGGAGGGGGGAGGGTAAGGGTTGTAGGGGGTGTGACAGGTCAGCAGGGAGGTGTGTAAGGTGGAGTTAGACCCACCAGCCCCAGAAGTAGATTGGAGCTAGCTACAGTGGCTGCCGAGAGACAAGGCAGGCTTTTTAAATGGTCTTCCTCGATTCTCTGGCACTAGGCACCAGCTCTTTTCTTAAACATTCATCCCTCTCGGCCTCCCCCTTACCCTAAGTCACCCCCCATCCATTCCCCATGTTCAAATAAATCTCATGCCCCCCTTGTAACCCCTATACAAACTTAGTGTCAACTCACACTCCCATACAAAATCTTTTGCCCTTATGTTATCCATCAATTCATCCAATATCCACCATGGGCAGACTTCTGGAGCAATGCTGAGATTATTTCATATCTATTGCAGACTTCATCATATAAAAAATCCCCTCATTCATGAAAGCCAAAACAAAATATTTAAATCCCTTCAAGTACTCAATCATGTACAAAAACAAACACTTGTATTCATAATGCTGCATCAAAGTTAATCCTTTAATAACCTCTTTGAGCAGTCAATCCAACTGTGAACTTACAACCCCCACAATGATATCAATAGGTTGTGGAAAGGCATAAAACATTAATAATGGTATAATAATAGGATTATGTGAACAGATATTGTACTATTGGAACAGTTTTTTTCAACTCACAGGTACAGGCAGTTTTCTGTTCAATTTTTAAATGGCAAGTTATTTAAATAACTTGGCAGTTTGACTGTTCTATCGACCTTATTCGTCCTTCACAAGCTTTTACAAGCTCTTAATATTTGTAACTCACACACCGTGGTATAAGTTCTTGCACCAGTGACATTTTGCAAAGTACAAATTGTCCTCTTGAGTTCAGGATCCCTCCCATGTGAGTCATGCCCGCCCCTTTCCTCTAACCGTGACAATAGGGGGCGGGATTCTCCGCCGACGAGATTCTCCGTTTTGCCGGTGCCCGGGGGTTTGCCGATGGTGTGGGGCTGCCCCTAGAATGGAAAAGCCCATTGACCGGCGGGCTAACGGAGAATCCCGCCGGTGGGTCGGGGCAGAAAAGTGGCACGGCGGGGCGGAGAATCGAACCCAGGATGTCTCGGAACTGTGGATGGGACTTCTAGATCAAGGTCTTGCCCGCCATTTATAAAGTGCCCTGAGTCTCCACAATTCTGTGAAAATCTTGACCTTAGTGTCAAACGCCAGCCCTTTTATAATGACACAGAGTAACTTGCAAGTCACTATGCAAAAGACCACTTGTAGTGCTATCAAAACTAAAGATACTTGAAAGTCTCATTTATTCCAAAAGCAAACATGTAAATATATCCAATATCATTTGATTCAAAGAAAGCGACCATGAGTTCTTCCTTTGAATCACAAAGCTTCTGGTCCCAATCTGAGGTATACAAAATCTCTGACATTGCAATGCAGACAGAGGGACTTTGGTAGTGTCAGATGAGATGGGCGGGATTCTCCCGTTCGCCAGCCGCGTTTCTTGACTGTGCGCCATTCGCTGGCAGTGGGATTCTCTCTTCCTGTCAATTGTATTTCCCATTGTAACCATCCCAAACCCGCTGATAGGGGTGCACTGCCGACGGGAAAAGGGAATTGCAATTGTTGCTCGTTATGCTTTCCTTAATTTGCTCTGTTTTAATTACCTTTGCTCAAGAGTCGCCAGGTATCTTTCTGATACCACCACAAGGTTCAAAACCGAATACTGCTAAAAGCCTATACTTAGCTTCGGGCGCCCACTCAGTCAGAGGAACAATGGCCGTTGTCCAGTTCTGATACTGCTGGCTTTGAACGAGCGCCTATCTCGTAGCGTGCGTTGACCTTAGACTTACTTGGCTGGTGCTTGGCGGGTCTCACGTTGCTGAGAGCCAAATGCCAAGGTGAAGATGAAGAATTCAAGAGTTCTTAGGAGAGCGCTCTGACCTTGGGGACTCTGTTTTATACGCCAAAGGGTTTCGCGCCCTTCTGAGCAGAACCTGGACTTGGTCCCAATTAATTGGACCATGTCCCAATCATTTGTATTGATTCTCTCCAATAACGGGGTCATTCCTCGATCGCTGGGCGGGCCCTAGATAACCGTTGGACTGCCTTTATTTTAGTCTCCACTGGCGCCGGGGAGTCTGCTCTGGTACCGATTGTTTAAATGTTTCTCTTTTGTCCCCGGAGATAGCTCATTACTATGTTAATGGCTTGTAGTATCAGTTCTGTCTGGGCTCTGCAAGTTCCAATCCACAGGCAAACCTTGTACCTGCTTGTTTTCCTAGTATTGTCCAATTTTCCCTGTACTCTTTGCGAATGTCCATTTTGGAAACGGGACATGGCCACCCCAGGTGGCTACACAATGACAGAAGAAGTCCCACTATTGACTTTCAAAGGGGATAATCAATCGAAGCCCTGCATGCACTCTCAGCTGGATCTAAACCATCCAATGACACTATATTGAAGAAGCACAGGGGTTGAGGGGTTGTGGGGTAGAGATGGGAGGGTGATGCTCAATGCCCCACCAGTGACCTGGGCAATATTTGTGCTGCAACCCAACCAGATTATCTGGTCATTATCACATTTCCTGTTTATGGCACCTTGCTGTCCCTAGGTTGGCTGCTTGTGTTTCCTACATTACAACAGTGATTACACTTCAGAGTGATTAATTGTGAAGCGAACTGGGACATCCTGATTTTGTGAAAGGCATCCATAAATCCAAGTTTTTCTTTCTCTAAATTTACAATTTTGCTAACATATGACTTTAGCTTTTGATGTGTTGTTACCAAACAGCTGATCATTTTTTCCACTTGTTTGTCCTCACCGATCTCTGATAATAGTTCTTTGCTTCAAACTAACACAAATATCAGATTTTCCTCTCTAAGTAGTATATTTGAGTAAAGGAAAACCAGCCTTCTTTCAAAAGACAGCTTTAAATCGTGTTATGATAAAGCAGGATCCATTGAATGACCTCATCACATGTCACTGTGGTGTGGAAGAGTCTTTTATTCGCAACCTAGTTAACTATATTTCCTGCTTGCTGCCCTTTGTTGTGCATCAGGAGATACACAGGAGATACACAGGAGGTATCGTGGATGGCACGGCAGCATAGTGGTTAGCACTGTTGCTTCACAGTGCCAGCGACCTGGGTTCGATTCCGGCTTGGGTCAGTTTCTGTGCAGAGTTTGCATCTTCTCCCCGTGTCTGCAAGGGTTTCCTCCAGGCGCTCCGGTTTCCTCCCACAAGTCCCGAAAGATGGGCTGAGAGGTAATTTGGACATTCTGAATTCACCCTCTGTGTATCTGAATAGGTGGCGTAGTGTGGCGACTCGGGGACTTTCACAGTAACTTCTTTGCAGTGTTAATGTAAGCTGAATTGTGACACTAATAAAGATTATTATTATTACTATATGGGTCAACAAATTGTGATTTTCAATTTTACTCAAACACTGTGACAGCCTTTAGTGCAAAAAAAGTCATGCTGAAGATCTTTAACAGTTAGCCGAAAGAATGGAATACAAGAACTGAAAATGATCGATATAAAAGTGTGATAAATCTGTTGAACACATCACTGAATAATTTCTTGAAAGGATTGTGTTACACTGCTTCGAACCTAATGAAGATAAAGTGACAGAAGTTATTACTGAGCTGAATTCAACATTTCCAAGTTAGCGGGCTAGTTCAGATTCTATAGGAAGCTACAAACGCTGGTAATGAAACAGAAACTGCTTCAGTCTTGAGATTGATAATGTAAGCAAGCGGACACAGTGAGCCCATTCATATTAAGTATATCTATACAATCAGACATGCATAAGTACACTCCGGACTTCTGAACTGATCCCCATTTTGCTATTACCATGTCTTGACTAGCAATCTGAAACCAAGAAAGCTTGGCCACACTAATCACAACAGCATTGCTGGATTTATTTTTCCCAATGCTTCTCCATTTTGTTGTGATGCACAATTAGCATAGAACTGGGTGCAAGAAAACTTCTGATGTTTCTTCATGTTTGTTTTCTTTATAGTTTCACTCATCAGATGCAAAGCATTACAATTTATTGATGAAAGTGATTGATGATGATTGTGACATTTTTACTGGTGGCATTAAAAAGACATTAAATACACAGCTGTTTATAGTAGCTTTTCTGTTTAAAATTAACAGTCTAGTGAACTTAGGAGCGTTAGTCTACTAAAGCTGCTCATCTTTTAACATATGCCTTTTTTAGTTCATGAACTATTATAGTTAGCACTAAAGGGAGCTTTGCATTGTAATGTCTTAACAGTAATGGATCATTGCCCCAAAAAGAATTAAGTTAATAAATCACGGCAGCTTTATAATTGTAGTCAATGAGCTGTTGCTGTTAAAACAGAAATGATGTTACATACAAAACTGAACATAATGTCTTTCAGTTTTACAATTACCAGTTCACTAAGCCGAAATACATAACAGATCATAAACTCCCCAAGCTTTATTAACCTCCAGCTTTCTAGTCAATGAATTCCTTCAGGTTAAAGTTAGGATACTGCGAAAACCTGCCTGCTCAGGTGGTCTCCAAACGATTATCGTTGGATGAAGCCGAGATAATGAAGCCTTAAATGATGATCTTCCAGCGAGAGGAACAACAAGATGGTATATGTGCTTGAAGTGAAGCACAGATGTTCATAAACTGGTAGAGCTATCCTTGTAAGAGATTCCCACTGCTTGATTGTTCGCTGATACACATTTGAGTGCCGCCTCACCCCCATCCCACCCCCACCCCCACCCCACCCCACCCCCACCCTCCGGTACCCTGGTCAAGATCTTGTCAAGAGTGCTGTCAGCTTCATTACATCTTTCAGATGTTACTAAAGTTGAACTTCGGCAGCTGAGTCGGCTGTTCTCATCAGCTTCATTGGTCTACAAGACACTGAGCTCTTCAGAGTCCAGAAACAAAACAATGGGATTAACATTTTGCCACCCAAGCAGGAGGCTTGCACCGCTGGTTTTGCAGAACAAAGAATTTGCTGAATGATGACAGCACAGAGGGAGGCCATTCAGCTCATCATTTCTGTACTAGCTGACGGGGCAATTCACCTCGTTCCACTATCCCGACTCTTCCCCGTGCCCTGCACATTCTTTCTTTTCAGATAATAATTTCCAATTGAATGCCTTGAGTGAATCTGCCTCCACCAGATTCTCAGGCTGTCCATTTCAGTTTCTAATGACCCGATGTGCGAAACAAAACCCTCATGCCGCCATTGCTTCTTTTGCCGATTACTGAGTCCTCTGGTTCTCGATCCTTCCACCAATGGGAGCAGTTTCTCCTCATATACCTTGTCTGCACCCTTCATGATTTTAAATTCCTCTATCAAGTCTCCTCTCAACCTTCTCTTCCTCAAAGATAACAGTTCCAGCTTCTCCACCTTATCTACATGACTAGTGTTCTTCATTATGGAATCGTAGAATTATAGAATCCCTACAGTGCAGAAAGAGGCCATTCGGCCCATTTGAAAGACCACCCTACCTAGGCTCAGCCCCCTGCTCTATTCCTGTAACCCCACCCAACCTTTGGACACTTCAGGTCAATTTAGGGTGGCCAATCCACCTAACCTGCACATCTTTGTCTGTGGGAGGAAACCGGAGCACCTGGAGGAAACCCATGCAGCTAAGAGCTCGGCGGCTACTGTGGCTGTCTTATGCTGAGGTCACTATACACGGCTTACTAGAAGCCATTATGTCTGATAATCGTACCCCTTTTTTGGGGGATGATTTCCAACACTTCGTTCAGACAAATGGTAATTCAGCACATCAAAACAGCCCCCTATTACTCTGTCTTCCACGGATTTGTGGAGAGGTCCGGACAGACCTTTAAAAATGCAATGAGGAAGCAATCAGACTGCCCATTGTGCCATCAGCTTGTCAACTTCCTATTGTCCTACAACATGACCTCCTTGCCATTATGGGTGTCACGCTGGCTGAATTGCTTATGGGCCGTTGCTTCAGAACCCATTTGGACGTGATATTTCCTAATTTGCCATGGAGGGTGGAGGCGCGTCAAGCTTCCCAAAAAAAGTCAGCAAGGTTCGCAAAAGGGTGATGGATCATTCCAGGTGGGTGACCTGGTTCTGGTTCAAACTTTTATCTCGGAGCCCTTTCTGGTTAGCCGGTCGAATCATGTCCCAATCTGGACCAGTACCGTCAGTGGTAAATATCAATGGCAGGGCTGTGTGGGAGCAAATGTCACCCACTTGAGGAGTGTGGGGGATGGTAACCTCCATTCCAGAGCAAATTGGCCCAGCTAATGCCGCTGGCGCTCATGTGGTTGTTCCAGAGCAGAGGGAGTGGGAATTTCAGAGTCAGCCCCACAAACAGTCCTGGGGGGGGGGGGGGGGAGCTGGCATAGCGAGCAACCCTACTGAAGAGGTTGATTCATCTGAACCGTCGTCTGATGCAGCCAACATTGGGTGGCATGGTAGCACAGTGGTTAGCACTGTTGCTGCACAGGTTCAGAGTTCAATTCTTGGCTTATGTTGCTGTCTATGCAGAGTCTGCATGTTCTCCCTGTGTCTGCATGGGTTTCCACCCGGTGCTCAGGTTTCCACCCACAGTCCAAAGTTGTGTAGGCTTGGTGGATTGGCCATGCTAAATTGTCCTTCATGTCCAAAATATCCGGGGATAGGGTGGAAGTATGGGTTTAAGTAGGGTGCTCTTTCCAAGGCCGATCCAGACTCGATGAGCCGAATGGCCTCCTTCTGCACTGCAAATTCTATGATTCTATGATACAACAAGACTACCTTGGCGACACTGCTCTGTGCCTTTATATACTTTCCTTTGCCTACTGTCACTAAACCCCCTTTGTTGTTACAGGGAAATTCCAGTATATTGTCTCAGACCACCTCAGTCTTGCATGCCAACCTATGGTTCCAATTGATCCATTCCTATCTCAATGAAATTGACTTTCCCTGAATCAATAATTCTTACTCTGGATTATTCCTTATCCCTTTTTATAGCTAACCTAAACTTTCTGATACAATGTGCATTGTTCCCTAAATGTTCCCTTGATCCACTTGGATCTCCTGTTATAACCTGCACGAGACCTACGGGGTCAGACCAATTAGTCTCCTTGTGAGCCTCGTGAAGTATAAGCTTCCCCGCTGAAGGCCGAGGGCCACGTCGGCAGAACAATGGACATTATGTATAAAAGATCAGTCTGAATGGGAGCCGAGCAAAGTCGTCCCGACTGGGATCTGTGTACATTGTGTAAATACGCCTCTCATGTGGACTCCTTTGTGATCACAATAATCCCCAAGAACTAGGCCTAGCCGGGCCCCCTCTCTCGTTGGACTGCAAACATACTGTTGTGGAATTCTTTCCTGACCTCAATCCAAGAACTCTTCTTGCTCTCTGCCCTTTGTACTCCTACTATTCCAGTCTATAATAGGGAAGTCCCCCATTGTAAACACAGTATAATTTTTTGCATCTCAGTGATTTCCTTGCCAGTCTGTTCCACTGTATCTTTCCACTTGTTGGTGGCCTATAGAATACACCGTGCAATGTAGCCAAATAGATTCTGTCCTTGACCCTCTGAGACAGCCTCGCTCTCCAGCACTGAAATGTTCTCCTTAATCAATACTGCCAGCTTTTTTTCCTATCTTTCCTCAACACCTTGAATCCAGGAATATTTAATGCCCAGTCATGCCCTTCTTTGAGCCGGGTCTCTGTTATCATCACGGCATCATATTTCCACATGGCATCTCATCAGTCTTGTCTATCATGCTCTGCGCATTCACATACATGCACAATAGCCATAATTTAAACTCTCCCCATAATGCTGCTCCCACCTGATTCCTTACTATTTCCAGTTCTAACGGTATCTATCTCTCCCTGTATCCTGTGCACTTTAATGTTCCTTTGATAGTATTATGTCATGGTTCTCACATCCCTGCCAAGTCAGAGTAAACCATCCAAAAGTAAGGAAATTAGCCCCGAATCTATTTCGATGAAATCTGTTCAGCCTGTACATGTCCTGGCTCCCCCAAAACTGGTCTCAATGTCCCAGGAATGTAAAGCCCTTCCTCCTGTGCCATCTTTCCATCTATTGTAACCTCCTATTTCTATACTCACATGCACATGACACTGTAGATTACTACTTTTGGTGTCCTGTTTGATAATTGCCCACTCAGCTCCCTCAATTCTGACTGCAGTACCACATCCTTATTTTTATCTCTATCATTGATACCGATATGGATCACGACCACTGGCTATTCACCCTTCCCCGTCAGGGTGCTCTGCAACTGGTCAGTGACATCCTTGACCATGGCAACAGGGAGGCAACACATCATCCTGGATTCATGCCTGTGGCCGGAGAAATACTTGTCTGTTCTCTATCAAATCTCCTATCACTGTTGCTCTTCTTGTCTACGGTATCACTGCACGGTGCAGCTGAGATAGCTGTGGTGCTATGGACTTGGCTCTGGCTGCATTTCCCAGATGAATGATCACTTTATCAGTTAATCAGAACTAAAGTATCATTGGAGAGTGGGATACACTCAATGGTCTCCTGCACTGCCAACTTGATTCTTCTTGACTTTCTGATGGTCATCTATTCCCTCTCTCCCTCTATGTAAACATTTATCTACAAACATATCTGTGGATCAATAGAATAGAAATTCAGTCAATTCCAAATCGGGAGAGGGATCCACTTTTCATTCATTCAATGGATCTTCAAACCTTGTTGCCCAATGGACTACAATATTCTATCAATGTGCAGTTGCAGGCTTTGCAGACATTAATGCTATTGGTAGTGGCCAAGTAGAGCCAGGCTTTCCGGGGAATTCTGAATCTTCAAACACCTTTTGCCAACTACCTTCACCACTTATTTCTCCAGGTTTCCTAGTCTTCATTGACTTGAAGTTATATTCGATGTTTGAAACTCAATACATTGACGCCTTTATATGGTGAATGAGCAATACCATAGACAATGTTTCTGAACTAAAACAGTTGACTTGGTTTTCAAAGCCTTGAAGAATCAACACTCATTAGTTCATCCATGATCCAGGCAATAGTTACTTTGAGTAATGAAGTCATCTCTTTTCTGTCCAATGATGATTTGGACATGTGTAAAGCAGTGTTTTTCAAACCTTTTTGCCTGGTACAGGTACTTATTTTTACCAATCCGGTTGTGGCTAACATTTTAAAAAGCCAGTTGCATCATTGGGCACTACTTCCCTCGATCGGGTCGGGAATGCCGCAACGTATGGCCCCATGATCGGGAACGCCGCGACACATGACCCGGCGACCTCCCCACATTCACCTGAGACCCACCCGTGGGTCGAGACCCAGGTTTTGAAAATAACTGGTGTAAAGGATGGATCTCCTCCTGGATAGCTAAAATTCTGCCACCAATGCTGGGGTAAAGGGAGTGGTGGGGGCGGAAAGTACAGTATGAAAAAGACCACACTCAGAATTAAAGGCACAGGAAGAGATAAAAGGCTGGAGTGGATTTCAGAAGGGTGTGCCAAGGTTGTGGAGTCAAAGATAGGATTTTAAATTCAGTTCACTGGGGACAGAGAGCTATTATCTGTCTATATGTACAAAGATAATGAGATAAAATATGTGTGCCTGGGAATTGGGCTAGTTATATTTTATGGAGGGAGGTATTTGGGAGGTGATGTACCATCAATTGGATGAGAGACACGATGAAGATCCAAACTGTGGCTTTAATCAGCTAGTTGTTAGCCCGGTGGTCGACTACAGAGAAAGGCCGACTGCCGGGAACCCTGAGTACTTATACCCCACCTCGGAGGCGGGGTCTACTTGCCTCTCGACCAATTGGTGAGCATTCACATGACTAGTCCCAACCAATCAGACGAGAGGCACATGACCAGCCAGAGCCAATGGGAAACCAATACTGCACCAATGGCAGTGCTCCCACTCATATCACCACAGGAGGTCAGCAAAGATGGTAAGGTTGAAATTGGCAGTAGAGTTGACAGTGGGTGGAACCTTACCAGAATTTGGCAAAGTGTCAGGCACAGACTGAAAATTGGTGTGTAACTTTCCAGTTGAACAGATTAGTTTTCTCTCCAAATATTGAGCCTCTTGGAGAAAGAAAAGTGGGCATGGTTTACTGGTTTGCACTATCATTCTGTAGGATGGGCCTAATAGGATGGCAACTGGCTCCATAAAGATCTGGGTGCCATCTGTAAAGGGTCATCCAATCAGCACTGTAGCCTAACAGCCACCACAATGTAGGCATTGGGAGCTCCCCCTCCAATCTTGCAAGCATTCCACCCTCACCATCCTCCCCCCCCCCCTCCCCCCACCTCCAACGACATTCATCGCTGGCATTCCATTCCCCCACCAACAGAGCGGAAGTATCGCCAGCACTTCCACCATCTCAGTGTCCACTCTCCTCACCATAGAAAAATGCAGCCCCACTCCCCCCAGGGGGCTGCCACTAGATCCTTCCCCAGCTCTTCCTCCAGGCACAGGTTGGCACTGCCAGCTTGGCACAGTGCCAACCTTGCAGGGTCAACCTTTGCCAGGGCACTGCTCAGTCATGTTGCTCTCCTCCAGAGTGATGTACTTACCTCTGCATCCCCAGAGGGATCCCGCCGACCATTTTTCATTTGGGCCAAACTGTTTGAATGTTTAGCGAGGGGGGAATCATGTGGCAGGGGACTCATTAATTATATTTAAATTCATGGAAATCTATTCAATTGCGGTTCACGCGGGGCATCAACCTTGCCGGTGAGGTATGGGGAAAATAGGGAAACAAAATCTCTCCAGAGAGAATCGCATTTCATGAATCCCGCAGGATTTTCCGCCTGTGTCGCCAATCACACGCATGGCTGGAGTGGGCTCAAAATCACCCCCATAGATACAGTTAAAGTTTTGTGCAGTGCAGTAGCCCAGGCATGGTTTAAACACAGAATTCTTCAGGGACTTAGGGTAAATGCTGAGAGGACGGTTCCCCTCATAGGATCAAAGGACACAGCTCAGAATAAAGGGAGCCAATTTAAGACAGAAACGAGGAAGAATTTCTTCCATCCGAGGGTCGTGAGTCTTTGGAACGCCTTACGACAGAGAGCTGTGGGGGTAGCGATCCTGCGCATATTTAAGACTCAAATTGATAGATTCTTGATCAGTAAGAGAATCACGAGTTCCGCAAGAGGGTAGGAAAGTGGACGTGAGGAATGTTGAATCAGCTATGATCCTATTGAATGGCGGAGCAGGCTTGAGGGCTGAATGACTTACTCTTCTTCCCATTATGTCTTAAATGGGATGTGCTGCAGTGCTGGATATAGGCAGTCCTGTTGATATATTAGAGGGTGCCCACCTCTGTTTTGATCAGAATGCTAATGTTTTCATAGAATTTACAGTGCAGAAAGAGGCCATTCGGCCCATCGAGTCTGCACTGGCTCTTGGAAAGAGCCCCCTACCCAAGGTCCACACCTCCACCCTATCCCCATAACCCAGTAACCCTACCCAACACTAAGGGAAATTTTGGACATTAAGTGCAATTTTATCATGGCCAATCCACCTAACCTGCACATCTTTGTGACTGTGGGAGGAAACCGGAGCACCCGGAGGAAACCCACGCACACACGGGGAGGATGTGCAGACTCCGCACAGATAGTGACCCAAGCCAGAATCGAACCTGGGACCCTGGAGCTGTGAAGCGATTGTGCTATCCACAATGCTACCGTGCTGTCCACAGCCTGGAACAGCCTGGTTATGAATTCCAACTGTGATTAACTGTATTCCTGAATGTTTCATCACATGACTTGCCCCCATGCTCCAGCCATTAGTCCGGCAACACACCCACTCCCGTGATTCATTCCCTACATCAATTGAAAAGCAAAAAGACTCATGCAATTAGGTTATGTTTGACTATCAGCCAACCAGCCTTTATACCTCTCCATTTTCAATATTTTTATATATTATTGTAATGAATGTAGGAATTTTTTACATATATTGTACAGGGAAGCACGGTAGCACAGTGTTTAGTACAGTTGCTTCACAGCTCCAGGGTCCCGGCTTGAGTCACTGTCTGTATGGAGGCAGCAGGTCCTCGCCGTGTCTGCATGGGTTTCCGCCGGGTGCACCGGTTTCCTCCCACAGTCCAAAGATGTGCAGGTTAGGTGGATTGGCCATGCTAAATTGCCCTTACTGTCCAAAAAGGTTAGGCGGGGTTACTGGGTTACGGGGATAGGGTAGAGGCGTCGGCTTAAGTGGGGTGCTCTTTCCAAGGGCCGGTGGAGACTCGATGGGCCGAATGGCCTCCTTCTGCGCTGTAAATTCTATGATTCTTTGACATGTCTGTTGCACAAATGTCATTAAAATAACTTAGCTTTAAATGGCTGCTAAAGCTGTGATTAGGAAGCTAACAGGTCGGTAGGTGCTGATGTCACACATGGGAGCGGCTGGATAGGGGCAGCACGGTGGCCTAGTGGTTAGCACAACCGCCTCACGGCGCTGAGATCCCAGGTTCGATCCCGGCTCTGGGTCACTGTCCGTGTGGAGTTTGTACATTCTCCCCGTGTCTGCGTGGGTTTCGCCTCCACAACCCAAAAATGTGCAGAGTCGGTAGATTGGCCACGCTAAATTGCCCCTTAATTGGAAAAAATAATTGGGCACTCAAAATGACGCCGTTCTGGAGGGGACGGAGCATCCGAAAATAAGCACCGCCCCCGATTCAGTGGTAAACAGGGATTCTCTGCCCGATCGCCGATTACGATATTGTCGTTGGCCAATGGAGAATCCTGCCCATAGCTTTTAATGTCTCCATGATTTTTCGCCAGCAGTTTTTCTGGAGATTGATCTTCAATTCCTCAAGACTCCAGGCCAATCCTGGAGAGATGGCAACTCGACCTGGTCAGCTTGAGAAATCTGAAATTAATTAAACGGCTTTGAAATTTGCGACAGTGGTTAGAAATGATGGTTTCATCCTGCATAGTATTCAATTTAACCGAAAGACCATGATGTCAGACGGCAATCATTGACCGTAGCATTAATTTGACCTCTCTCTCTGTGCAGATGCTGTCTAAACTGCTGAGTATTTTCAGCCGGTTCTGCTTTTAGAATCATAGAATGATAGAATTTACAGTGCAGAAGGAGGTCATTCAGCCCATCTAGTCTGCAGCGGCCCTTGGAAAGAGCACCCTACTCAAGCCAACACCTCCACCCTATCCCCGTAACGCAACTTAACTGTTTTGACACTAAATTTAGCATGGCCAATCCACCTAACCTACATATTTTTGGACTGTGGGAGAAAACTGGAGAACCCGGAGGAAACCCCGCAGACACGGGGAGAACGTGCAGACTCCGCACAGACAGTGACCCAAGCTGGGTTGTTTCAAATTCCCAAAGTTGTTTGCTTTTGCACAGGAATTATCCAGGTTTGAAGGAAGGAGGGACACAGCAACATAGCAAATGGACACTATTGACTGTCAGCACAGAGGGAATCTTCCCCCATTGCTTTACGGACAGAGTTTGTAAAATCTACTTCTACTGTTCTCCTACATTGATTATTTTTAATTCTGCTACTATACCCTCAAGGGTGTATGATGGAGCATGTGAAATGTTTCCAGGCTTGTTCATTATGCTGTGCACTGGGGAATCCGAAACGCAACTCATGTAGATCCTGCCTAACTGTGTTTTTTTACATGGGACGCGGGCTGTGCCAGCATTTATTGCCCATCCCTAACTGGGGGTCAGTTCAGAGTCAATTACTTTGCTGTGGATCCATAGTTACAGGTGAGGATGGCAGATTTTCTCCCCTTTAGGACATTAGTGAACCAATGTTTACAACAATCAGCAATGGTTTCATGGTCATTAAGTTTTATTTAATTCCAATTTGACCATCTGCCATGGTGGGATTCGAACCTGAATTTCCAGAGCATTACTGAGTTTGATTTGATTTTTGATTTTATTGTCACATGTACCGAAGTACAGTGAAAAGTATTTTTCTGCGGCCAATGGAACGTACAAAGTACGTACATAGTAGACAAAAAAGAGTAATCAACAGAGAACATTGACAAATGGTACATCGACAAACAGTGATTGGTTACAGTGCGGAATAAGGGTCAAAAATTAATGAGCAAGGGCAGCATAGGGCATGGTGAATTGTGTTCTTACAGGGAACAGATCAGTCCGAGGAGGAGTCGTTGAGGGGTCTTGTAGCTGTGGAAAGAAGCTATACCTATGTCTGGATGTGTGGGTCTTCAGACTTCAGTACCTTCTGCCTGATGGAAGGGTCTGGAAAAAGGCAATGCCTGGGTGGGAGGGGTCTCTGATAATGCTGTCTGCCTTCCTGAGGCAGCGGGAGGTGTAGACAGGGTCAATGTGAAGGTGGCAAGCTTGTGTGATGCATTGGACTGAGTTCACCACACTGCAGTTTCTTGCAATCTTGGGCCGAGCAGTTGCCATACCAGGCTGTGATGCAGTCAGATAGAATGCTGTCTACGACATATCTATAGAAGTTTGTGAGAGTCGATGCAGACGTGCCGAATTTCTTTAGCTATTGCCCTGGGTCTCTGGATCAGTGACAATACCACTAGGCCACTGCCTTCCCTGTTCTTGGCTGTCATCAAGGATTACACTAATCTAAAGAATGCTGGTACTAGAAAGTCAGCAAAGACACTCTTAATGATATGCTCAATGAGTTACAATTGTTTTTGATAGGAAGGATGGTGAAGTTGGTTTCCCTAGTTTCAAGTAGATTTACTTATCTTTGGATTGTTCTTAAGGCTAACATATCAAATCCATCATCTTCGGAACTTACACCGATGCACTGCTTGTACTTTGGTGGTTTCATATCAAGATTGGGAATGGGAGACTTTGCTGTTTGAATTTGGTATTGCACACAGTACAGGAAAATACTGCCAGATTTTAATAATTGACCATGCTGTTCCGATTAAGGATTCAAATCAACTCAATTCTCATCAAAATAAAGGCCACTATTACAGCATCACTTGACTTCATCAAGATTTAAAGTGAGTTTTCATTAACAATAAATAATTGTTTCCATGAACAATAAAATAAGAATTTCAAAGCTTCACTCCTAAAATTTGAAAAGTTTAGCTGTGTATTAATCATTAGAAAAATAGTTGTACCGTGTTTGTGTTATGATTTACATAACAACAAACTCCTTGACTCAATTGTAGCAATATATTAGTAATCTGCTTTGCAAAATAGAAGATTTCTGCCTCGCTATGCCAAATGTAGCTTTTGCAAACCATGAGTGCTTTAAAACAAAGCTTCTCACGATAAACTGTAATTATGGACTCTACTACTGCATTATATTGTCAACGGCACATATCAGCAAGGATTTTCAACAGTAAACATTAGTTATCACACTATTGAACCCAATTAATATGTGGGGAAACAAATTACATTCGTAAACTGCACATTTGAAGCACATAATTATGGCCTAAAACAATTAAAGGGGAAAATGTTGAATCTGTAACCACACGCTCCTTAGCGTGTGTGTATGAATGCTAAATTATCACAGCTAATCCTGACCTGCAAAATATCTGAACAATTGTCCAAGAGATAAGATGGCAAATAGAAAACCACCAGTTAAGGTGTAAATGCATCTATAGTCTCAGTGGAATTGCCTATTTACTATTTATTTGCATTGTGGCTGAAGGTACGATGATATTACTGAATTGATGATTGTGTTCAGTCATGAAAGAATAAAGAAACAAGATAGATCACGCCTAATTCTTCTCAATTTTAGGGAATATAGGTTTTGGGCTGGATTCTCCGCATTTTCATGCTGGAATCGGGCCTGGTGCCTGTCCGGCGATTCTCCGTGACACAAGAATTGGCGTGAACGCGGAGTACGCTACGCGGCTAGGGGCCCATTGACAGAGACCAACTCAGCGATCCTCCGCTCCTGAGTGGTCTATTCTTTGCGTCTGGCTCCGCAGTCTAAGTCCGCTATGGAGCTTGCCGCGGCCGCTGGAGGCCACCGACTTGCGCATGCACAGACGTAGACTCCAAACCGGAAGTGCAGGGACCCGTATCCGCAGCTAAAGCTGCAAGATTTACTCCAGGTCTCTACTAGCCCACTGCAGGGCATTGAATTAGTTCATCTTTTTTCAGGAATCTCGAGAGTAAAACTCCAGTGTTGGTAAGCCGGCGCGGTCCCATTTTGGGAGAATCCAACCCAACTTGTCTATTCATAGGTCAATTACCTCATCTCAGGAATCTGTCAAGTGAACCTTTGTAGCACCCAAGACCTGCAAACACCAGACTTATCACTACATCTGTTTCCTTTCCATTAACAAATTCTCAATATACGATAGTTTAACACACCTAGTCCAATAGTCCTAATTGTGTGTAATAACATCTCATGTGGCACTTCATCAAATGTTCTTTTGAAAATCCAGAAACACTAGTGGTGGAAACATATGGCCGTGTGACGGTGGAGGGAGGGTGAGGGTAGAAAATGCCAATCAAAGTCCATTGACTTTGGTGGGACCTGAAAATGCCATCCAACATCCACTGGTTCCCCCTGATTTATCCCCATGGTTACATTCTCAGCAGCTCAAACAGGTTTGTCAAATACCATTTCCTTATAATAAATCCTCAATAATGATGTATTTGGTCTGAAACAGTCGCAGATGAGGTGGAGTATATATAGAATAGAATTCCTGCAGTGCAGAAGGAGACCATTCAGTCCATCAAGTCGGCACCAATTCTCTCAAAACCCACTCTGCTTAGGCCCAGTCCCCTATCCCCCACCTAACCTATTGGAAACTAAGGATCAATTATCAGGGCCAATCCACCTAACCTGCACATCTTTGGGCTGTGGGAGGAAACCGAGGCACCCGGAGGAAACCCACATGGAAACGGGGAGAATGCGTAAACTCCATCAGATAGTTTGCCAAGGCTGGAATTGAATCTGGGTCCTTGGTGCTGTGAGGCAGCAATGCTAACCACTTTTTTACCGTGCCATTCTTGTGTTTCCCCCCAGTGAACTGGACCACACAATAACACTGGGTGTCAAAGCCCCATAGATGAGGCTGCAGAATGGGTTTTGGCAAAGGTAGCTGCAGTAAAAATAGATGGCATGGTCAGGATCTGTATTGACCCAGTCTACCTGAACAAGGCACCGCCCAGACCTCATCACCCTATGAAGTCAGTGGAACAGGCCGTAACTGACATGCCCAATGCCAAGGTTTTCAGCATCTTGGGTGCAAAGTGCAGGACTACAAATCCTGCTAGTTGAAGAATCCTTAACTCACCATATTTACTCCGGTAGGCAGATACCATTTCCTCCCTTTGCTCTGTGGAATCACCACTGGCAGAGAGATTTTCCAATGTTGTATGCAGAAACTCTTTGTAGAACAACCCTGCAAAATCATTGTTGATGACATTCTGGTCTGAGATCATACAATAAAAGAATACAATGCAATCTTCATTGAGTCTTCGACAGAATCAGGACTGTACAGTTAAAGCTCAGATATGTTAAATGGCAATTCTGGGTCAACCAGGTTCCTTATGTGGGTCACTGTCTCACAGTCAATGATGTGAAGCCAGATCCAGACAAAGGAACGGCTGTACGACAGATGGCCACGAGGAGAAACACACCTTTCTTGCGATGCAAATGATCTTTCCAACCTCATTCCTTGCTACAGTGAGGTCACCGGACCTCTCCGTCAATTCCTTCACCAAGATGCTGAATGGTGTTGGCAGGCGCACCATACTGTTGCATTTAATCAGTTCAAACAAGCTGTCTCAGCTCCTCCAGTCCTACAATATTTCAATATTTAAGCCTTGTACTCCTATCAGCAATTGCCTCGCAGCACAAGCTTGGTGTGGTTTGCATCCAGAATGGCAGATCAGTAGCCTTTGCATCAAAGGCCCTCACTGACACGGAAACTTGTTATGCCCAAATCGAGAAGGAGCTCCTTTCCTTCATCTTCACTTGTCAAAAAATTCCATGACTTCATACATGGTCGTCCTGTAAGTGTCAAAACCAATCATCAGCCTTCATCACTACTCCTAAAAAGCCTTTTCACACTGCATCTGCATGACAATAGCACACGATGCTCAAGCTGCAATGCTGCAACCTCAGTGTTGTACACCAGTGTGGTTCAGAATTGTACCTTGCTGATGCTCTTTCCAGAGCCTTCCTGTCTATTGCTGACCAGGCAGATCGTGAGGAGGACATTGGCATCATGCCCAGACAGGTTTTCTCATCTCATCGAATTGAGGAACCTAAGGATGCCTTACTGGTGGATCTCATAGGCAACTCCACAAAGTTATTATGTGAGGCTGACCCGAGTCTTCAAAGGAGCTTCCTCATGAGCTCTGCACATTCTTCTCTATATAAGAGGAGATAAGTGTACTAGACAGGCTGACACTGCGTGGTGAATGATTTGTCATCCCTACCTCGTTGTAGACATATAACACCCAGCAACTACACCAAGGGCACCCAGGGTTTGAGGCAACCAGGTGCAGAGCAACAGAATCCCTAACCTGGCCATCAATGTATGTGGACAGGGAGAGAGAGAGAGAAATCCAGGCGTGCATCATACAATTCGCTCAATCCATATCAAACAAAGGAGCCACTGTAGGTGGTACCAGACCTCGTATGGTCATTTACGGCAGCTGATATTTTCGAATGGAGTGGTAAGAAAAATTTGGTTCTTGTCAAATTGTACTCTGATTGGTTTGACGTCAACCACCTGCCAGACACAGTTATAAGCAAACTCAAGGGACACTTAGCCACACATGGCATTCTGCAGTGCATAATGACAGTTCAGAGAGTCCAGGGAGTGCACACATATGGCACTTTGCACACATTATGAATGTTCAGCCAAGCTCCTGCTTGAGAAATGTGCCCGAGATCACACAGATTTCTACATTGCACTCATCAGTCTGTGAAATATGCCTAGACATATGTCTGACCTCCTCAGTGCAGAGAATGTTCAACAGGCACACCAGGACCATGATTCCCATCGCCAAGCCCCTCTTGCAACCAAAGGTCGAAACCAATGTGAGTGGTGTCCTTCTGAAGCGGCGACAAAGGGAAAGAGGTATTACCATGGAAATGCTCACACACTTTGTCCTCTGGAATCTGGTCAAGCAGCAAGAATCCAGATCACATGCGGCCATGACAAAGTGGCAGTGCTACACAGTCATGCCCCACAGCCAACCAGCTATATGGTTTCCTCGGTTGGTACTCAGTACGTACAAAACCAGCGTTACCTCCAGCAGATATCTGATCCAGCACCATCAACCTATCACCTATTCCATGCATCCAGCCTGCAATCCAGGCCCTCCGCACCAATGGGAATGGAGGCCCCTCGAACAAGCCCTGCATCCTCAGGCTACGCAGCAAGGGCACCTGATGCCATTCACACTGAAGACACCAACCCGAGGGCATCTCAGACACAGCTAACTGGTACAATCATATGCTCAGGGTGCAACTAAACCCAAAGTTCAAGGACTTTGTGATGAACTAGTCTGCAAATGGACTCTGTTTTAGGAGGGAGGGAAATGAGACGTGATAGACAATGTGCCAGCTGCAGTAGCCCAATAAGTATTTTGCACGTTGCAAATAGTTACATGTTGTTAGCCCTGTTTAAGTTTATATGTGTAAATGTTTAATACTTTGTGACTGCTCTCCTCTATTGTTACACCTCAGTATTACTGGTTTCATAGAATTTACAGTGCAGAAGGAGGCCATTCGGCCTATCTAGTCTACACCGGCTCTTGCAAAGAGCACCCTACCCAAGGTCAACACCTCCACCCTATCCCCATAACCCAGTAACCCCACCCAACACTAAGGGCAATTTTGGACATGAAGGGCAATTTATCATGGCTAATCCACCTAACCTGCACATCATTGGACTGTGGGAGGAAACCGGAGCACCCGGAGGAAACCCACGCACACACGGGGAGGATGTGCAGACTCCGCACAGACAGTGACCCAAGCTGGAATCGAACCTGGGACCCTGGAGCTGTGAAGCGATTGTGCTATCCACAATGCTACCATGCTGCCCTTTCTAACTTAAATGAGGAAGATGCAAACCGGGTGGTCACGTGGATGTTGGGATGACACTGGTACATGTCGGGAGCTCTGGAGTCCTCCTGGAGCCTGGGCAGAGACACAACATGTAAAAGCTGTAAAGTTACTGTTAATAAGTATACTGTTGTCAGTCCCTGCTCGCCAGTTATTGGAATCAAATAATTCTACATCAACTTCATTCCATGGAACTCTGCCGGCATCTCCAGCCCATGAATGTTACATTCAAGGAAGCAGTTCAAGAAAATCTTCATTTGCTTTGCACAATCGGACCTTGAATATGAATGATGAAATGCCAAGTCACTTGATTGTGCTGGACTGTAGCCTATTTTTCGCTAGATCCAAGTAGAAGCTTCAGAATAGATGGCAAATTAACATTAAGTTACAGACATTTCAAACGAGATCAACTTTCTAACCTCAGCCTTCTCAGGAAAATTAGTCAATCTGATTGTTGTGCCACTCAACTCCAGCTCCTGTTCCCACCAATTGTGCTTCATGATACTGATGGGAGAGGTGTCAAAATAGCTCAAAATTTACACTCAGAAAAATATACATAATTGCTGGTAATCTTCAATAATAAGTAAAAGTAAAGTCACCGAAGTCCCAGATGACCATTGGCTGCTTTATCCTTTGAGGGGGGAAGAGCTGATGACTTAACCTGAGGATCACCATACCTCAGATGAGGGTCAAGGTTGAGAAGGTGGGTACAGGAATTGAACCCGTACTGTTGGCCTCTCACTGGATTACGAACCAGCTGTCCAGCCAACTCAGATAAACCAGCCATTTATACTTTCAATTACCAGGATTATCTTCAATAATTAAACATTAAAATATATGTTCCCTAAACAGTGAAAGAATGAATCAGTGGAGATAAATAGGTTTTTCTGCGAGAGGGGTTGCATTTTGTTTATTGTCACGTGCACCGAGGTACAGTGAAAAGTATTTTTCTGCGAGCAGCTCAAGAGATCATTAAGCACATGCAAATAAAAGAAAATACATAATAGGGCAACACAAAGTACACAATGGAAACACATAACACCGGCATCAGGTGAAGCATACAGGGGAGTAGTGTTAATGAGGTCAGTCCATAAGAGGGTCAGTTAGCAGTCTGGTAACAGCGTGAGTTTGTGCGTGTTCTCAGACTTTTGTATCTCCTGCCCGATGGAAGAAGTAGGAAGAGTGAGTAAGCCGGGTGGGAGGGGTCTTTGATTGTGCTGCCCGCTTTCCCCAGGCATCGGGAGGTGTAGATGCAGGCAATGGATAGGAGGCAAGTTTGTGTGATGGACTGGGCTGTGTTCATGACTCTCTGAAGTTTTGTGCGGTCTTGAGCCGAACAGTTGCCATACCAGGCTTTGATGCAGCCAGATAGGATGCTTTCTATGGTGCATCTGTAAAGGTTGGTAAGAGTTACTGTGGACATGCCGAATTTCCTTAGTTTCCTGAGGATGTAAAGGCGCTGTTGTGCTTTCTTGGTGGTAGCATCGACGTGGGTGGAACAGGACAGATTTTTGGTGATGTGTATCCCTAGGAATATGAAGCTGCTAACCATCTCCACCTCGGCCCCATTGATACTGACAGGGTTGTGTACGGTATTTTGCTTCCTGAAGTCAATGACCAGATCTTTAGTTTTGCTGGCATTGAGGGATAGATTGTTGTCGCTGCACCACTCCACTAGGTTCTCTATCTCTCTTCTGTATTCTGACTCGCCGTTATTCGAGGTCTAGCCCACTATGGTTGTATCGGCAGCAAACTTGTAGATGGAGTTGGAAACCAATTTTGCCACGCAGTCGTGTGTACAGGGAGTACAGTAGGGTGTAAGTTCGCAGCCTTACGGGACCCTGTATTGAGGACTATTGTGGAGGAGGTGTTGTTGTTTATTCTTACTGATTGTTGTCTGTGGGTCAGAAAGTCGAGTATCCAAATGCAGAGCGAGCAGCCAAGTCCTAGGTTTTGGAGCTTTGATATGAGCTTGGCTGGGACTTTGGTGTTGAAGGCGGGGCTGTAGTCAATAAATAGGAGTCTGATGTAGGAGTCCTTGTTGTCAAGATGCTCCAGGGATGACATTTGAATGAGGTTGGATGGGTGGATAAAAGGATATGGGAACAATGTGAGTATATGTGATGAGAACAATGGGAAGGAATTTTGGGCCCAGTTGACGTCAAGAAAGGAGGCAAATGGAGCCCATAAATACCGTCACCAGTAGCTGCGCCAGTTTCCCAACACCCTTCCTGGTCATTTTGGGGGACCCAGTTTTGGAGCCAGGTATTGCTGAGGTGGGCAGTCAGTTAGGTTTAGTAAGAGGTTTGTTAAAAGTAGGTGCTAGAGGCTGATTGAGATTTGCCATCGGCCTCCGGAAGTCTCACAATGCAATGGGAGCCAGTTGGGAAGGCGTTCAGAAAGCGGCAGACGCAGGAGGCAGTGTTTCAGGTCCACAGATTCACCCTGTCTGCCTGCGTCAGGTTTCAGCCAAAGATTATCTTGGAGAGGAATTCCCTTCACCGCACCCCATTACTGTGCCCTGGCGTTTTTTTCTATTTGTTTTGATTCAATTCACACAAGACGGAGAGTTGAAGTGAACAGTGGTTTTAATCAGCTAGAACTGTGCCTGCCTGCGACTGCTCTGCACTGAGAGCCGCCTGCAGGGCAGCAGATCTATATACTTCCCCGAGGGGGCGGAGCCAAGCGGAGCCCACAAGGGAACCAACATAGTACAATGTAATATAATGTAATACAGTGGTGAATGGTTGCCGTAATACATTCACCACATGTTTGTTCATGTTAGTCAACTGGAAACCAAGTGGTCACTTGCGTGTTGAAGCACCTCTCAGTTACTTCTCCTTTATTATAGCCAGCTTCTCACCTCAAGCCAGAAGACATCAGATTGTCCCTCCAGCTCCAAACGTGGAGGGACAATCTGCTGCCCTTCATTGGACAGGGAACCTGTCTCCATGACAATTAAGGGGTGAAAGAGTCAGTTCCCCCTACAGGAGGGGAGTTCAGAATGCAGAATCAGTCCCGGTTCCTCTTCCCCACCCACAAAAGCAAAAATTCAGCCTTAGATTTTTGGAGGGAGTGTGAGCATGTAATGGTTGATCCAAATTGTCAATTTCCATGCTGTAACTTTGATAGATTCGAATTGTGCGAGTTTCTGCTATATGGTGGAATCGTGTGATGATTAATGAAAATATTAACAAAAAATCTTGTATGAAATTAATCATGGCTTTATCCAGATTTGCATGGCTTTCAGACCAAGGGATACGATTCCTGCAGTGATTTGAATGAAGCTTTACTTGATTAATAGACAGAGGTGTGACCTTTATAGCAGTGCAAGGTGCCACATCTGGAATTGCCCGATTCCATTGACCACAAAACCTACAACACCAAGTGTCATCAAGTTTCAAGGATATGAACGATTCCGAGCCTTAATGGTTCTGGCAGTAATCAAACCCAAAACAAATGACGCCTGAAAACAAAATTGCTCAAGGAAAGTTGAAACAGCGTGCTTTGGGACAGTTTCAGTGGCATGACAAGATCTTCAAAACCAGAGGGTCATAAATATGAATTTGCCATTAATAAACCCAGCACAGAATTTAGCTATTTGGCCTTAAGGAGTACTTGAAACAATTGGCTAAATGCATTTAAGGGACATCTCGATAAACACATGAGAGACGAGGAAATGGAAGGATTTACAAATAGGATTCGTCAAAGAGAGGTAGAGAAATGGGGTATGTGGAGATTAAACACTGGCCTAGATCAGTTTGGCAAAATTGTGCCTTACAACTGATGCGATTCAATCTCCTTGGGTTCCCACAGCTGAGCCAGTGGCAGTTCCTAGATGCCTGGCAGCAGGAACTCAGTTGGGGAAGGGCGGTGTGAGGGAAGTGGGGTTGGGATGAGAAGCAATTGGTCCATGGTCTCACCATCAGCAACTTGAGCATCATGTCAGTCAGTAGGATTCGGGTGGGGTTAGAGTTGAGTAGGGGCATAATGCAGGAACAGGTCAACATCCTCAATGTTGTCAGTAATGCCAGATGTCACAGACTGCCACTGCTGGCCACATGATGCAAAGACTTATCCCTTCCATAGGGTTCAGAAGATGGTGACAGCCTTGTCCCCGAACCACTTCTGCTCTGCTTCCTTCTATTGTGCATCACCTTGTCCTGCAAGAGAGAGGGTCGAATGTCAGCGATCATGTTGCACTGCATTTGTATGACATGATGACACGCCTGTCCCAGCTGAATACCTGGAGGTTTGAGGGAGCAGCGAGAGGTGAGTGCGAGGTTGGCAGAATTGGTGGGTTAGTAAGGGAGAGGTGGAGAATCTGGAATCTCAGGGTAAACCCTGAGATCCAGAGAGTGCTGCTGGATGAGTGGTGTGGGTGTAGTGAGCAGTGTGAGAGGCTGGTCATGTGGTGGGTAGGAGATATCATGTGAAGGCGACAGTAACTGATCAACAAAAACATGAGAATGACAGGAGAAAAATAAATTACTTGACACTTTGCGCACGGATCATGACTGCACTCTTCAATTGTCAGGGTTGAATTGACATGGGCAACGCCACATTTGGGCAACTGAATGACATGGGCAACGCCACTTTTGTAATCTATGAAGATCATTTTTAATTTTCAGAGGGGTGAATTCTCTGCCTCCCCAGCTGCGTGCTCTGAGGTGGGGTGAAACATTCTCTGCCGACAGGATTCGCCGTTCCTGCCACCCCACACTGCGCTGCCGGCAGAACGGAGAATCCAGTCGGCGGTGCATGTTTCACCCCAGAAAATTTATTTCCTTAATAAAAATTTGTGAACGAGTGGCCGGGATTTTCCACTCCTGATCACGTCGGGTGGGCTTGGCGACGGGAATGGAAAATCTCACAAGGGCAGCCAAATTGTGTTTCATGGCAACATGAACGTGCAACATGATTGTCCCTTCCCCCCATCAGTGACATTCAACGTTGGCAGCACCATGTGAGTTAATTAGCATATAATTATCAGGCCTCGACATGTGAATCATTCCCCTCTCCTCCAATCAGGAAAATCATCCACACAGTGCGAGGGCAGGATGGCGTGAAACCTATCTGATTGGTGTGGGGGTCATAGCTGGGTACTGCCCCCGGCACTGCAGTGCCCCCGAACAGTACTGGGTCAGAGCCTAGTCATTGCCAAGGGGAAATGTCAGGGGGCAGTGCCAGGAGGCACAGGGTTGTCCAGGATGAAATCCTTAGCAATGAAGCCCCAATCCTCGAGGCACGACTAGCTGGATTTTCCGATGGCGGGATCCTCCGTTTCACCGGCAGCGCACTCACGCCAGGGATTTCCCAATGGTGTGGGGGTATCCACAATGGGACACCCCATTGGCTAGCTGCTGAGATGGAGAATCCCAGTGCTGGTGGGAGTGCGCTGCACCAGAAAATGGGAGTGGAGGGATGGAAAATCCTGTCCTAAGTTTCTGGCAGGGTGCACGAATCAGAGGCTGTCCGTCAGCAATACATTGTGTAGTTGTTTTCTAAACATAGGACAATATAGCGGAGAAAGCCGTTCTTGCTTTCAGCAGCATCAATGCCACTGTTCCGGGTTGCTATCGGCATTTGCCAATTTCCGGAAAAATTCAGCCCGGTGTCTTTTTATTCACAGTCTAATAGCTGCATAGTCATGTTGACAGACAGTGGTCTTGCGTTTTCAGATATTCTGGGTTATTAGTCCAAGCGTATGAATTACGAATCCAGTAAGACAATGACTATCCTACTGTTGCCTTACATGGAATCATAGCTGATACAAACCTGACTTTGTCACTGTAACAATAGTATTAAAACAAACCAGTTACAAGAAAGCCACGCGTTTTCCAAGAATACAAAAAAGGCAATTGTCATTCAGTGCAACAAAAGGCAACAGTTATGAAAGTCGACCCGGCTTCAGTTGAACTCCGAATTCGCACCAGTCACTCGGTTAATCACACAGTGAAGAATTGTCAATCCAACTATTCGGAATAATGGATCCACACAATTAGATTTTAACCCAAAACAAAAATGCTCAAATCTTTTGTCAGCTCTTCAATGCCAAGTGACGGATAAGAGGCCGAATGATTCTCTTCAGAAAAATACAACTGAAATGTTTGGAATGAAAATTTGAAAGGTGCCAGAAATATGGGTTGTTTGACGTGAATATTGACTTCAACAAAAATAAATTCCATTGTTGGCATTTCTAAGATACCCCAACAAATCAATGGAGTAGATGAGCAGGCTCGGCAGAAAGTCAGCAACCTCGAAAAGCATTGAAAGTCCTGTAAAAATCCCAGCTTCAATAGAGTAACAATAGATATTCTCAAACAGAAACAGTATCGCACAGTAAAAATAATACTTAATATTTAGATATGGGGTCCCTGGAGGGGGAAGGGGCTCTTTAATTAGGGGGTACCTGGGACTGTCTCTTTAATTAGGGGGTCTCTGGTGGGGGCAAGGTGGGTCTAGGAGTTCAGTTCAGGTCATCCCCGTACTTGGGTGAATGGGGGGGGGGACGGAACCCAGAAAATCCTAAATGGGGTCTGATTTGCAATGCAGGGGGGCGGGTTGAATTGGGTTGCTGGGGGAGTGGTGAATTGAGTGGTGGGGGAGTGCCCAGACGCCGGACCTCGCTATCGAGCCACAATCTCAAAATGGCGGCCTGAAAGCGGGACTCCCGAGGGAATCCCTCGCAATCCAGGATTGGGAATCGTTTCCTGATTTGCACTCCCAACACAAATGGGAGAACATAGGGTGAAATTCTCAGTTTGGGAGACCGATGACGGGATTCTCCAGTCTGCCAGCCGTGTGTTTCTCGGCCATTTACCAGTCGCCGCTGACGGAATTCTATCTTCCCGCCACTTGTCAATGGGATTTACCATTATAACCATCACTGGCTTGGGTATACTGCTGTCGGGAAAATTGAAGCGCAACGACTGAAGAATTCCAGCCTAAGTGTTGACGTCGGGATTGTATTGCATGCAATCCATGTTCCAGTTGGGGGCATTAATTGTGGAGCAATTCAGGACATGCTAATCGGCCAGCACTCTGTCCACTTGAATCGGGAGCAATTCTCATTCTCACCGGTGTCGGATTCGCTGGGGCTGGAATTGAAATGAAATGACATGAAAATTGCTTATTGTCACGAGTAGGCTTCAATGAAGTTACTGTGAAAATCCCCTAGTCGCCATATTCCGGCGCCTGTCCGGGGAGGCTGGTACAGGAATCGAACCATGCTGCTGGCTTGCTTGGTCTGCTTTAAAAGCCAGCGATTTAACCCAGCGAGCTAAACCAGCCCCTGTGCTGAAGAGACTGAAAAGCTGGAGCTGCTTAGAAGCACTCCACTCCCACATACACTCTCATTCCAGCCAAGAAGGTGGTTCAGAAGACAGCTGCCCCGAGAGTCAGAGCTTGATCGAATGTTGGATCCAGTGAGGGAGAGGGGGACATCCCTCTTCCCCAGGGTGGGCAGGAGGCCCCAGCCCACCATCGTCAACCAAACCTGGGCAGACGGGGCCGAGGCGATCAGTGATGTCAGCCTCACCAGGCGGACTGGCATGACGTGCAGAATAATGGTGAACGACCTCCTTAGGGCAGCTCAGGTGAGTCACCACCTCTGTGCACGTAGCATCACTCCTGTCCCCCCACTCCCATAGTGGTCAATCAAAACCCGCCTGCCAGCATCTGCCTCACATACCACCTGCATCAAACCCTAACATCTGTATTGTCCTCTTTGGCCTAGTGCCTTACATGCACATGCCACACCAGCTACATACCACCCCGGTAACTCGCCTCCGTGCATCTCACCAGGTCATTCATGTGTCCCCTACCCAATAACAGAAGAGAGCGGGAAAAGACCAGAGGGGTCACACCAGACCTCAGAGCTCTAACTGCCATGGAGAAGAGAGCGATGGAGGTGCAAGAGAGGGGAATGGTACCATTTGGCCCCACCATTTTGGTGCCGATCTTTTGGCGCTGTTTTTTTGCCGCTGAATTGGTTTGGCGCCGATTGTTTTGGAATTCAACGATTTGGCGCCGGATCTTAATTACCTACTTAATAACCACTTTTAAAACCAACATTTTAAATGTAGTTCTGTACCTAGTTCCACCAAAATTCCACCTAGTTCTGTAGCGCAACATACTCTTAGAATTTTACTCTAAAAATTTAAAAGTAGTTAAGTCTAATTTTACTTTACTGATTCTCATAAAAATTTATGAGAATCAGTAAAGTTTGCAGAAATGGCTGAAAGTATTTAAAGTAAGAAAGACAAACCTAAATTTTCTCACAGAATAAAGGTTTTGTATTTTTATCCTAGTTCAATTTAATCCATTTATTTACATGCTTTGGCGCCAAACCGTGGTGGGCCAAAAAAATGAGCGCCATAACAACTGAGTGCCAAAAAAACGGCGCCAAAAGATCGGGGCCTAAAAGGCGGCGCCAAAAAGCACCCGACCCCAAGAGAGGGCTATCTCTTAGAAGGGCGGCATGCGACAACCAAAGGAGCTCCCAATGTAGAGTGATGTCCCAGTATCAAGTAAGTCCCCCATACCACTCATTCCAAGATCTCACAATGTGTCTTATCTTGCAGGATCACCATCAGAGATTGGCCGGCCCGTCTAGGGTACCTCGGCCCCAGCCAGATCCCCAGCACAACCTAGAGAACCGGTGTGGGGAAGACTTCTCGTCACTGCTGTCACCTTCATCCTTCACCATCGCAAAGACTATCACCTCGGTGGGGCATTTTAGTGATGAGGCTCTTGATTCATCATCTGGTGTGCATGTCACACATGCTGCAACACATCAGGTGGAAGTAGGGATACCCAGAGGCTGCCCAATCACAGGAAACTGCTGTACTCCAGACAATAATTGTGCTTCTGGAAGGTTTTTTCCCATCACTGGTGGAGCTGCTGACACAGAGCCAGGATTTACAGGAGGGGGTATCAGCAACCTTCCAACACCTGCAGATGCAGAGGGAGAAGTCCAACCACTTTCTGGTGCGGGAGCTGTTGCCGACAATGGGTGGTATCCAGGCCAATACTAAAAGGGTGGTAACCGTGGTGGAAACCTTGGGTCAAAAATTCACAGCCATGGTTCGACTTCCAAGGCTTGGGGCACACTGAGCAGCCGATATCTGAGACTCAGGATGGAGGAGCCCTACATGTACCAGGCCTACATGGACACTGCTGAGGCACTACAGAGCTTGGCCCATTCACAAAGAGTCATGGTTGAGGTCGTCGAGAGCATTGGCCGGGCACTGACTGACCTGAGCCAGTCCCAGAGGGACATGACCAAGGCATTGAGGGATATCAGTGATCCAACTCCATAAAGTACTCCCCTTCTCGCCCACCCCCAACACTCTTCACAATATAGGCTAATAGTTACATCCCAAAAGCAGCTAGAAACCAGGAAATGGAAGGGAGAAAGGAGCTCAGGAAAATTAGAATCACCAGAAAAATGGTACTGAGCAAATTATTGGAGCTGTGGGCTGTGCTCATGTCCTGATGGACGTCACCATAGGGTCTCAAAAGAAGTGATTCTTGAGATAGTTAATGCAGTAGTTTTACTTTCCAAAACTCCCTAAATTTAGGAAACACCCTATTAGATTAGAAGATAGCAATTATAACTCAAAAAGGGATGGAAACAGAAAGTGGGAAACTACAGGCCAGTCAGCTTAACATATTTTATGGGAAGAATGTTAGAATCTATAATTAAGGACAATATGGCAAGACACATGGATAAGATCAAGGTAATCAGGCAGAGTAAACATGGTTTTGTGATGGGAAATTGTGTTCACTCAATAGATTGGAATTATTTGACGACGTAACCTGTGGATAAAGGGGGACTGGTACTTTGATTTCCAGAAGGCATTTGATAAAGTACCTCATTAAAGGTTATTGCAGAAAATATAGTTATAGGAGGTAACATTATTTTTTCTCTTTTTAATAAATTTTACAGTACCCAATTTATTTTGTTTTCCCAATTAAGGGGCAATTTAGCGTGGCCAATCCAGCTAGACTGCACAGGCGGTATTCTCCGCTCCCGATAAAAATCGCAATGGCCGTCGTGAAATTGGCCGAGGTTCACGATGGCCTCGGGGCCCGCTCCCCGCACCTAATTCACCCCCACCCGGGGGGCCAGAAGCGGGCCTCCGTCTTTCCCGGCCGCGATCTTGTCGCGGCGGAAATGAAGTGCAAAATGGCACATTTGTGAGGTTATCCGCGCATGCAAGTGTTGCCGGTTCCAACCCGCGCATGCGCGGATGACTTCATCGCGCAGACGCACGAACCGCCCATGTGCGATGGCCGTCTTTCTCCTCAGCCGCCCGGAAAGACGTGGCGGCTTGATCTTGCCAGGCGGCAGAGGGGAAAGAGTTTGTCCGTTTTGGACGCTGGCCCGACGATCGGTGGGCACCGATCGCGGGCCTGTCCCCTCCCGAGCACAGTCATGGTGCTCTCGTGCCCATCGGGCCGCTAGATGCCCCAAACGGGCATCTGGCGCCCGTTTCACAAATGCAGCGACCAGGTGTGGTTGCTGCCGTAGTGAAACGGGCGTTAAGGGCCGGCCGCTCGGCCCATCGGGCTCGGAGAATTGGCGTTCGCCGTGAAAAACGGCGAACGCCGATTTTTCCGAGCCTGGGGGTGGGGAAGAATCGCTGGGGGCGCCAGGGGGGCGTAAAAATGTCGGGAGGCCCTCCCACGATTCTCCCACGCCACGTGGGGGGCGGAGAATTCAGCCCCACATCTTTGGGTTGTGGGGGCGAAACTCACGGAAACACGGGGAAAATGTGCAAACTCCTCACGGACAGTGACCCAGAGCCGGGATCGAACCTGGGCCCTCGCGCCATGAGGCAGCAGGGCTAACCCACTGTGCTACCGTGCTGCCCGGAGGTAACGAATTGGTGTGAATAAAACTTTGGCTAGCTGACAAGTAGCAGAGAGTAGGCAGGAATAAGTATTTTCAGGTTGGTGAGATATACCGAGCTGTGACCTTTGCTCACACCTCAACTGTAATACAAATGACTTGGATGATGCGATTGAAGGGATGGTTGCCAAGTTTGCTGATGCCACAAAGGTAGGTATGAAAGTAAAGAAGTGGACTTCAGGCATAAGTAAGTTAAGTGAGTGGGAAAACAGAGTACAATGTAGGAAATTGTGAAATTATCCACTTCGGCAAGAATAATTAAAAAGAAGCATGTAAGGTTTACCAGACTCATATATGGAATGGGTGGGTTGTCGTATGAGGAAAGGTTGGATAGTCTAGGCTTGTATCAGCTGGAGTTTACAATAATAATAATCTTTATTGTCACAAGTAGACTTACGTTAACACTGCAATGAAGTTACTGTGAAAAGCCCAGAGTCGCCACATTCCGGTGCCTGTTCGGGTACACAGAGGGAGAATTCAGAATGTCCAATTCACCTAACAGCACGTCTTTCAGGACGTGTGGGAGGAAACCGGAGCACCCGGAGGAAACACACACAGACATGGGGAGAACGTGCAGACTCCGCAGAGACAGTGACCCAAGCCAGGAATCGAACCTGGGACCCCGATGCCGTGAAAAACCAATGCTAACCACGCGCTACCATGCCGCCCATATTATTATTATTAAAGGAGTAAGACGTGACTTGAGTGAATCATATAAGATCCTGAGTGGTATTAACAGGGTGGAAGTGGAAAGGATGTATCCTCTCGTGGGAGAATCAATGTATAAAAAATTAAAAACAGAGATGTGCTGAAACCTTTTCTCCCGGACAGTCGTGAGTCTTTCGAACTCTCTTCCTGAAAAAGTGGTGGAAGTGTATTTTGAATATTTTTAATGATGTGGAGATGCCGGCGTTGGACTGGGGTGAGCACAGTAAGAAGTCTTGAGGAGAAACCATCGTGGTCTGTCGGGTTTATATTAGTTCCAGTTTTATAGCATTAGTTTCCTACCCACAGTTTATTATACTATAATAAAATGAGACAATTCACACCTCTTTACCCTGGGGTTACCCCCCTCTCTGGATCTATAAAGACTTAATTACCTGCAAATGCTCGCATTCAAAGTATTGGCTTGCATCTTTGACTGTGTCTATATGTATGTTTCTGGAACCTACCTCTTCTTTCACCTGAGGAAGGAGCAGTGCTCCGAAAGCTAGTGATTCAAAACAAACCTGCTGAATATTTTTAAGGCTGAGGTGGATATATTCTTGGTAAGCAAGGTAGTCATAAATTATCGGGGGTAGGTGGGATGCAGATTTGAGGTTACTATCAGATCAGCCATGTTCTTATTAAATGGCAGAGCAGGCTCAAGGGGCTGCATGGTTAATCAGTCACCACAGAAAATCTGCCTCTGAACCGCCCTTTCCGTGGTATTTATGTGACCATCTATTAAAGAACTGCACAATGGTAATCCCCAGATCTTGATCATGGGGATTCAACAATGGTAATGCCATTGAGTCTCAAAGTGAGGTGTTTAGATTCTCATATTGGAGAATGTCATTGCCTGCCACTTGTGTGATGCGAATGTTACTTGTCAGCCCAAGCCTGAATCAGTCCAGGAATTGCTGCTATTCCAATCCCAGACCAGACCCCAACAGGAACGAGAATACCAGCCTGAAATATTTTAGTTTGTTTTGTAAAACTGTGTGGAAAGGAGGGGGTTGGAGCATTGCGTTTGGGAGCCGATCTCAATTTGCCTCCAATGTGCGATTCTCTATCACATGAGGGAACGCATTCCGCCACCCTGGGGGCGGTGAATCCTGCCCATTAACTCCCTAGTCAATCAACAGTGCACTAGCCCAGGCTTTTACAGTGGTCAATTTCACCTCTGGCTCCTAAAAGCTTTCTGGTCTTGCAAAAAAAGGTTTTGTTCAAGCATGACTATTGCAGTCAAACACACTCTAACCCAAGCTGTTAATCCTTAAATTGCTAAATGTTTATAATCCAATATATCTAAAATTCTGCATTTGTCACACTGCATTGAATCGGGTGGGATAGGAGAGTGCGGATCAGGATTAAAAAGGGAGCTGGTTGCATTATTGTAGACACTCAGCTTGTCGTCTATCATAATGGCACTCTACTAAAACCAATTACAGGTCCTGAAGCTGTTAGGGCCATTACTATGAAAGGTTTTAAAAGTGTTTGGGGATACCCCACAGAAGTTCTGAGATGATCTGAAAATGTGTGCTAGGGTCTAAGCCCCTGAACAGAAGAAAATGTTGCAATTGGGCAACATGTGATTGGAGGGGGAGATGCGCAGGGCTTCATTCAGCCAATCATACCTAATGTTGATATATGTAATGTGATATACATGGCTAAGGCTAATGCAAAGTGTATATATTGTTACATTCATGGATGCAAGGGCTCCTCTCTTTTTCTCCACTCCACGGTTGATCGTCACAAGGTTTTTAATTAAAATTTTAATGACGTGTGCCGATTCAATGTACTTTACTATTTATGTGTTGGTAGCAAATAATTCAGTTTTTCTTGAGTTTAAACAAGTAAGGGGTTAGCACTGCTGCCTCATGGCACCGAGGACCTGGGTTCGATCCCAGCCCTGGGTCACTGGGTCTCGTCCCCACAACCCAAAGGTGTGCACGATAGGTGGATTGGCCACAGTAAATTTCCCCCTAATTGGAAAAAAAAATTGGCTACTTTAAAATTTAAAAAAAATAATTAAACAAGTAAGGGGTTTGTCTATTGTGTTCAGAACTCAGCTAGGTAAAAATATTAAAACATTTTTAAAATGGCAATATGTCCCACCCACTGCAACACACACATGTGCATGCATTCACACAGGCATGTAACATGCACACACATACACACGCACACTCATGTTAATGGCTGATTATGACCCCTTCATTTATGTTTAGGGCCAGTCTTCTTTAAAATTTCTCTGGCTGCTGTCAACAGTCTAAACAAGCTGGGTTTACTTTAGTTAAAAGAGAAAGAGAGTGTTGGTCGTTCTGGGTGAGTGTACTTAACACTCAATTTGGCTCTGTTTCTTTACTTAGCTCTGGAGTCGCCAGGTATCGTTAAGATACCGCCACAAGTTCAATGTGAAGTTCAAAGCAATAAAACCATACACCAATTAGTAAGTTCAAACAACTGAGTTTATTATAATACAATTATAATAACTACCCATGCACACGCTAAAACGATTAAGCTATTCCTACCGCTAAATAAACTCATACTTATCTCGAAGGAACTGCCGGGTCAGGGAACAAGGCCTCTTGCTCTGCTCTGGTCTGCAGCCTTCAGGTTGGTATAAGTTAAAAAGGGGTCAGGAGTGTCTATCTCTGGTAGCGATCGTTATGAGACATTTACTTACTGGCGGCTGCTGTTCGAACCCCGCTCTCTCTCCTTCAGGATCTTCTTGGCAAAAGCTGGTCGAGGTGCTGGTCCACGGAGGAATGCTGGTCAAAGAGAGAGGAGGGCTGGACGAGAAGACTGAACCATGTGTGGGACCTGTCTTTTATAGATCCCAGGGATCCGCACCCCTTTGGGCGGACTCCCTTACCTGCTTGGAATCGATTGGGTCTCTTCCCAATCGATATGTTTGAATCCCCCCAATACTGAGGCTGTTCCTTAGCTACTGGGCGGGCTCTCAGGCTCTTTGTTTTCGAACCCTGTTGGTGCCTGAGTGTCTGGTATTCTATACAAATGTTGCAGTTGCTTCCCCATTTGTGTCCATTGTATCTGGAATCGTTCCATTAACATGCTAATTATCCTGGAGATTGCCTCATTAGTATGCGGAATGTTCGTTTCGGTGCTGTCTGCTTTCTTAGCAGACAGAATCCACACCTGCGAGGTGCAGCCTGCTGGTGCTGCAAACATTGTCCATTTTATCCTATATGCTTTGGTTCCTCCATTTTGTATTCAGGGAAATGGCCAACTTCGGTGGCTACAAGAGGCAAACAGCTTTTTGCTGCCTTCAGATATTCCTTCTCCAGACTGCCTTAAAGACAGCAGCATTTTTCATAAATACTCTCAAATATCAAAGAGTTTCAGTCATTTGACAACTGATCATTGATACACGATGGAAATTAATCAATAGTTTATTCACGTTAATTAAGGGGTATCCACCTCCATGTTCAAAACATCGGACATACAATACCGGCACTTCTTTAGACATAATCTGTTCTGTAAGTTTGCCTATGTTAGTAGGTAGTCCTGTTGAAAGAAAGGCAGAGACAGTTTTGGGGTAAGTCCTGAAAAAGGTAGGTGCTCCATTCCACAGGAATATGATCCAGGCATGTTCATTGTAATCCACTTTTAGAATTTTCCATAATCTTGGCCAATTTGCAGTCCCAAACATCAGGTAACTTGTGGCAGCCATCTTAAGTCATTATTGTTGTTTTAACAATTGAAATTGTCTTTTTTTAAAAGGTCCATATGTGAGTCCACCAGATTCAATTGAAATGTAGGGCGCGATTCTCCGCAAATGCGGAGAGTCGTAAAGGCTGCCGTGAAACTGGCCATGTTTCACGGCAGCCTCCGCGCCCCCTCCCGGGACCCGATTCTCCCCCCCGGGTGGGGCTAGCAGCGCGGCCCCGTGAAGCACAGCATTGCGGGCTTAGCGACCGTCGCTAAGCCCGCGTGCCAAGCGTCACGGCGGCTGACACGCACGATGACCTCAGCCGCGCATGCGCGGATGACATCATCACACATATGCGTCAAACCCGCGCATGCGCGGCCGCCATGCCCCTCAGCCGCCCCACGGACTGATCCTGCGGGGCGGCAGAGGAACAAATAGTGCGCGGGTATCGGACCCGCTGCCCGCGATCGGTGCCCATGGATCGCAGGCCCGTGCCACCCTTGGCACGGCCGTGGTGCGGCCGTGCCAATCGGTGCCATGGTTGTCCGGGACGGCACTTTGCGGCCGTTTTCACGAACAGTGAGAGCAGGTGTGTTTGTGTTCATGAAAACGGCCGTAAAGGCCTGGGAACTCCGCCAGCCAATGGTGGGGCACATCCACCAGCCCAAAAAAAAATCAAGGGAGGGGTGTGGAATGGAGCGTCCCATCCACTAGATGCAGTATTTAAAAATAATTTCAGGACTAGGCTGTACACATATGGACAGATTATTTGAATTTGTTAAGTCGGGGACAGCAGAATGTGTGCACATGTGTGCAAGCTAGAACAAGGTTAGGTGTCAGAAGACCTATCTTTCTCCTGGAGGTATATTCCTATGGTAGCAGGCCTAAAAACAGAAGGCACAGGGAAAATAGAAGGGAGTGACTGAATATATTTCCCAGGAGCCTTGAAACAGATTCGCTGCCCACTGCAAAATATATGTACTTAAGGTCCTGACTCAGGATGATGATGCAGCCTCGCTGATGTTTTTCTGCTGAAGAAGTGGCCTCCTTGCCATGTATGGAGACAGTCAACTCCATGAAGGCTGCCTCCATATGGCAGTTACAGCACTTGAGTTGAAGACTCCATGTCCCAAAGGGGTCAATCAGCATGAAAGGTCAGACTATACTGAGCTACTGGCTTGGCTCCTCCAAATTTTCAGTTTAAAATCATGCCATTGCAAGTGCTTCCTTCTCAGGTGTGGCACCTTCTCGGTCACCGGCATGCCTCAGCAGCACCCACCTCTCCTGATGATTGGGCTGGCACCTGCCAAACACCCTCAATAGACAGTGTGCACAGAGATGGACAATTAGGAGGTTGTCTCCAGGAAAATTACTCTGCCGGTGTCACTCCCAGCAAGTGCGGGCTTGGGACGCCGATTAGGTCCTGACACAAAGTACCCTCAGCCCTCTGCCAAATCCAAGCCCCTGACCTTTGAAATAGGCGTTACATAGTTTCTCTTGGATGGGAGCATTTAAGAGCATGGTCCAGATTTTTCTTCCTCAATAATGGCGAACACCAAGAAGTTCATCGCTATTGTGGGTCACAACTGAACTGTGACTTGTGGGTAGCTGTAATACAGGTTCTGTGGTTCACCTTCAAGTGTGCTGGATGGGCCCAAACTGATGGTTCCCTCGCACTCCCCCTCTTTCCCCAGGCCCTTCAATTTAGGCTGATTGCCCAGAGGTTACACAAATTTTAACATTGGCTTTTTTTTAGGGCTGACTCTAGAGGATGCAGTATCGATATTTGGTCTCTATATTTAAGGAAAGATACTTTTGTATTGGAGTCAGTAGAGTGAAGATTCGCTAGTTTGGTCCTTGGGAATAAGAAAGTTATCCTATGATGGGAAGCTGATGTGCCTATACTCTCTGGAGTGTAGAATAATGTGAGGGTGATCTCATTGAAACATACATGATTCTGATGGGGTTTGACAATGTAGGTACTGAGACACTGGTTGGAGAATCCAGAAGGCTGAGGCCTAGTCGGGTGATAAGGCGTGGATCCTTTAGGATTGAGATTAGGAGAAATTTCTTCCCTCAGAGGGTTACGAATCTTTGTAATTGACTCACCCAGATGGTAGTGGATGCTTCTTCAATCAAAATTCGAGCCTGAGATTGACAGATATTTGGTCCCTCAGAGAATGAATGGCATTGGGGAGCGGGAAGTGAATTGGAGCAAAGGCGAATTGTACTGAATGGTGAAGCAGGCTCAAGGGGCCACATATCTACTTCTGCTATTATTTCTCATGCACTCATGTTATAATGTTCTTAAGCTCAACACGATTCAGGACAATACAGCCTAACTTAAATATTGAACCACCAGTGCTAAGCGTGCGCCCCGACAACATTCACTTGAGCAACTAGTCGAGAATCCTTCAATAGCAAATTCCAAACCTGCAACCTGTGCCATTCATAAGGACAAGAGCAGCAGGCACAAGGAAACGCCACCAGCCCCAAATTTCCCTCCAATCCGCAAGCAATCCTGACTGTAAACGTATACTTCTCCTTCATTGTCACTGGGTTGAAATCTTGAGACTCCTTATAACAGCACTGTGGGTGTCACTTCACAGCACAGGCTGTAGCAGTTCAGGAAGGCTGCTCCCCACTCCCATCACAAAGGCAATTAAGGATGGGCAATAAATAGAAGCGACACTCAAATCCCATGAGTGAACTAAAAACAAAAACAAAACCTCCCGCAAATGTTGACACACAATAGGGGGACACGCTACAAATACTGATGTACTCTCGGGAACCCACTGCATATACTGACAGACTCCCCAAGGGCTGCCTGCAAATACCAGTGCACTCAATGCCCCCCCCCCCCCCCCCCCCCCCGCGTGTCCCTGCAAATAATAATATACCCACTCGGAACCTCTTCAAATACTGACACAATCCTGTGCACTCCTCTGCAAATGTACACACATTGGAATACTCCCTATAAGTACTGAAGGGCTCCATCCGATTCCCTACAATTTCTGACATTTCCTCGTGGTCTTAGCCTCTGAAAGTGTTGCTCCATTCATGCCAAAAATCTCATTCCTTTCCTTCAGATCTTCTTTGGTTCCCTCCAAATGCAAAACTATAACAAACTGACAACTGATCACTTTCGAAGTCATTGAATCATAGAATCATAGAATTTACAGTGCAGAAGGAGGTCATTCGGCCCATCGCGTCTGCACTAGCCCTTGAAAAAAGAATCCTACTTACGCCTCCAACCTATCACCGTAACCACACCTAACCTTTTGGACACTAACGGGCAATTTAGCATGGTCAATCCATCTAACCCAGGGGTGGGCAAACTACAGCCCGCGGGCCGCATGCGGCCCGCCAAAGGTATTTATGCGGCCCACAAAGCGATTTAAAAAAAAGAAATTTTTTTTTTAAAAGTTTTTTTTTAAGGGTAATGGGGGGGGGGGGGGGGGGGGCTTGTTGGGTTACTTACTGGTATAGGGTGGATACGTTGACTTGAGTAGGGTGATCATTGCTCGGCACAACATCGAGGGCCGAAGGACCTGTTCTGTGCTGTACTGTTCTATTTTCTATATGATGCGCCCAGAATCATAACCGGGTGAAGTAATTATTTTACTTAATATACTATGCGGCCCTTTAAAATTGTGAATTTCTGAATGTGGCCCTTGCACGGAAAAGTTTGCCCACCCCTGATCTAACCTGCACATCTTTGAACTGTGGGAGGAAATCGGAGCACCTGGAGGAAACCCATGCAGACATGTGGAGAACGTGCAAACTCCGCACAGACAGCGCCCCAAGCGGGAATTTAACCCGGGACCCTGGCGCTGGGAAGTAACAGTGCTAACGACTGTGCTACCATGCCATTTATGTCAAGCAACCTTATTGAGGCAAATGAGCTAACTTCATCTTTCCTCTTCCGTTAATGGGCTTAAATGCATTCAATAATCATGGGGCACAGTGCTAAGTCATTCCAACAGCCAGGAGAATTAGTTAACCTTTTGAATTTGGTCTAGCTTTTACAAGTTCTTCCCTGACCTGAGAAGTAAATAGAAGTTAGGTATTTATTACAATTACAGAAACAAAATAGATATCTGTTCTCCCACACTGAAAAGCGAAAATGTTCAGAGAAATAAATAATCATTGCACTTAATATGGAGATTTGGATACAACACCTCAAGCAGTAAGTATTAGCAGCATAAGATATTGACAGATCCATTACATCAGGAATGATATATGGCTATTGTGATACAGAATATTGAGAATGCGTCATTGAAATACTTGGTACTGATAGCTCAGGAAGTTCAAGCAAAAATACGTGAACCAAATCATTCACTGGTTACATCGGCACATTTAAAGATTAGGGTGTCCGATTAGCTAATGGTTATTTGAAATTCCCACAATGGCTACTTGAGGTTGAAAGATGGAGAATTCAGTCGATGGAGGTTGCATGAAGTCACATCTCTTTGATTAATGCCTAAAGTTTTCAGCTACTGTAGGAGTAGCTTGAATTGATAACCCAGAGAGAGGCAGTTCCCATCTGTTATATGCTCATAGCTTCCAAAGTTCAAGCTACTCGACTAGTTATGAATTATTCATTCATGAGAAAAGTTCTTTTGATGAACTGAGCATTCAAAAGCAACTACATTGACGAGTTGAATGATGTATGTACATATATATACAGGTATGTAATATATATAATTCACTCAAAATCAACACTGACAAAATGAAGTCAAACCTGCCCCTATTAGAATAAGCTGATTGGTGGATTTTTCTCCGATTCCTGATGTGAGAGAAAAGATTGTCCTGTATAAAGTGCTTTCTTGCTAACATTACACCTACTCGATATAGAGAGCTGCTACAAGTTCCACTGAATATGCATTACAGTGCAAATTTAGCAAGTCGACATATTCAAATGAAGCACAGGTCAGAGGTAGGACTACAACAGCGCAATGTCAATTCTCTGATTTATGCTCCCGTCAAGCACAGCTCTTTGCTGCGAGTGCAAGTGTCACGCTTTGGGATTTCTGACTGTTTCACCATGCAAGGATCTTGCTGTGATTTATATCAAAGCATTGCTATTCAGATAGCTTCAGCTCAAAAGGGGTTAAGCTTAACAGGAAGAGGAGTGCATGCTGGGGGATGTCAGGAATGCTTTGATTGTTACTATATTCAAGAAGGGTGCAAATCCGTTTGCAGTAACTCCAAAGGAGTCTCCGTGCTGTCTGCCATAGGGAAGATCATTGCAAACATTCTCCTCAATCGCCTCTTCCCAGCGGTTGAAATGCTTCTTACACAGTCGTGGTGCAGTTTTCACCCATGAGAGGCATCACAATCATGATCTATACAATGCAGCAAATCCAAGAAAGGTGCAAGGAACAGCACCAATCGTGGTACATGGCCTTTATCAAGAGGCAGCACAGTGGCAAGGTGGTTTGCCCTGCTGCCACACCACGGTAGGGACCTGGGTTCAATTTGTCCTTGGGTGACTGTCTGTGTGGAGTTTGCACATTCACCCTATGTGTGGGTTTCCCCCAGGTGCTCTGGTTTCCTCCCACGGTCCAAAGATGTGCAGGTTAGGTGAATTGGCCATGATAAATTGCCACTTATTGTCTAAAGATATGCAAATTAGATAGGGTTAGAGAGATAAGATGGGGGAGTCGGCTGAATTAGGATACTCTTTCAGAGGCTCAGTGTAGAATGGATTGGCCAATTGGCCTCTTTCTGCACTGATGGTTCTTTCTAACTTCACAAAGAGCTTTGACTCTGTCAATCATAAAAGCATACATAGTACCTTCAACATTTGAGAAGGGTACCCTCAAATTTGGCTGCCTTCTGAAATTTGTCACTCATCATCTACACCACCATGAGATGCACGCTGTGATCCTCAACAACCGAGCCACCAGGAACGCTGGGTAGGATTCTCTGATCCGCCAGCCGCAAATTCCTTAGCTGCGCTTCCTCGCCGACAACGGGATTCTCCGCTCCCGCCACCTGCCAATGGGATTTCCCATTGTGGCCACCCCACATCGCAGGGAAACCTGTGGGTGTTGATGCGCTACTTGGTGCGCTACCGGCAGAGCGGAGAATCTCAGTAAATCCTGGAGCCAAACATGGCTGTGTCATTGCATCAATTCTTCTCCTCGTGGCAATACTGTACCTCCCCTCACAAAATATCCACAGGCATTAAGATAATCTATAGAAGAGATGGGGAAACTGGTCAACCGATTCCACCTTCAATCCAAAACCAAAATCACTCCAACTTCAGTCATTGAACTTCACAATTCTCATATAACCGAAGGAAAAACACAGAATTACGTCCGGAAATATCAAATGTGAATTTTTTTTAAATGAACACGCAAGCCAAAGGTTGCTGAAGTTGTAAAATCAATCACTGGCTGACTTGTTGGTGAGTGATATACTGAGAGACGAAGGGCACAATTCTCCTAACCTGCCCGTAGTGGGGTTGTGGGCAGTGGGATCAGAGAATCTAGCGGCAATCTCTGCTGTCATAAAATCACATTCCGACTCTCTTCGCAAAATAGTTATTCGGGAAAGGTTGCAAGGATTAAAGCAACTTCTAATTCCTGGGTAGCTATGGTACTGACACCTGACATATGACCCAGACCCCCGATTAACCCCTCAACTGGGGGCAGCACGGTAGCACAAGTGGATAGCACTGTGGCTTCACAGCGCCAGGTTCGATTTCCTGCTGGGTCACTATCTGTGTGGAGTCTGCATGTTCTCCCCGTGTCTGCGTGGGTTTCCTCCAGGTGCTCCGGTTTCCTCCCACAGTCCAAAGATGTGCAGGTTAGGTAGATTGGCCATGCTAAATTACCTTTAGTGACCAAAAAGGTTAGGAGGGGTTACGGGGATAGGGTGGAAGTGATGGCTTAAGTGGGTCGGTGCAGACTCGATGGGCCGAATGGCCTCCTTCTGCACTGTATGTTCTATTCTATTCATTCTAACTGCAAACCTCCCCTGACTATCCCCTCACCTCCCACATGACTTCCTGGCAAGTGATGGTGTGAACCACTCCGGCGTCGGGCCTCCCCAAAGGTGTGGAATTCTCCGCACCTTTAGAGGCTCGGCCCGTGCCGGAGTGGCTCCTGCTCTGCGAACGGCTTTTGGCGCCCCGCCAAAAGTTTTTCGCCCACCGGCGGAAGTCCGCGCATGCGCCGGAGCGTCAGCGGCTGCTGACGTCATACGCATGCGCAGGGGAGGGGTCTCTACCACCTCCGCCATGGTGGAGACCGTGGCAGAGGCAGAAAAAAAAGAGTGCCCCCTCGGCACAGTCCCGCCCGCCGATCGGTGGACCCCGATCGCAGGCCAGGCCACCGTGGGGGCACCCCCCGGGGCCAGATCGCCCTGCGCCCCTCCCCCCCGAGGACCCTGGAACCCGCCCGCGCCGCCAATTCCGCCGGTAACAGAGGTGGTTTAAACCATGCCGGTGGGAAAGGCCTGTCAGCAGCGGGACTTCGGCCCATCGTGGGCTGGAGAATCGCCGCGGGGGGGGGGCCCGCCTACCGGCGCGCTGCAATTCCTGCCCCCGCCAAATCTCGGGGTGCGGAGAATTCAGGACATGGTGGGGGCGGGATTGACACCGGCCCCGGGCGATTCTCTGACCCCACGGAGGGTAGGATGAATTCCGCCCATGTTTCTTCTTGAAGGTGCTAACCCTCTTCCCTCTGGGTTGCTGACATCTGGTGAAGACAGGTGGGTTGGAGAGAGCAATAAGAGTGTTGGACTGGTATTTAAATATGGCGCCGGGACCCTCAAACACGTCAGCTGACAGCAAGCAGATCAGTTATCTGCTAACGTGCCAGAACAGTCAGAGGGGAACTCATCTGTGCACAATTAATCATTTTCATAGAACCATAGAATTTACAGTTCAGAAGGAGGTAATTTGGCCCATCGGGTCTACACCAACCCCTGAAGGAGCACCCTACCTAAGTCCATATCTCCACCCAACCTCATAACCCAACAACCCCACCTAACTTTTGGAGACTGTGGGAGGAAACCGGAGCACCCAGAGGAAATCCACGCAGACACAGGAAGAACGTGCAGACTCCGCATAGCCAAGCGGGGAAGCGAACCCCAGTCCCTGGTGCTGTGAAGCAACAGTGCTAACCACTGTGTTACCATGCAGAATCTGGCCACGAGATCCTGCCGTTCTGGCCAGAGGGAAAGGTGCCGCCAGAAGCACCTCCCAGTGCACTTAGTCTCAAAAACTGAGAATTCCACCCAATGCAACCGGGAGCACGTTTCTTATAAAGCTGCGTCACCACATTAATGGCGTCTTCTACCTTTGCGCTAAAATGACATAGGTTCAAATTGTTGAGCTGCTTTGCAGCAAGCTCACTAGTGTGACATATTTGAATCGCACTTTTAAGTTGCAGGTCTGCTTTCCGCAGAAACTGCTCTCGCACTTTATCATTGGAGATTCTGAAACTCTCTGATCTCGTATCATTGAAGACTGGAGTGTGCTGAAGTTGCACGACTGCACCTTCAATCGCAAGACATTGAGGAAGCTATCGAATGCCTCTGCCATGTTCTCCCAGAACAGAATATATAGCGTTCAAAGGTTTCTTTTTTTTAGGGGAGCAATGTCAATCGAATTGTTTAGGCTCAAAGTTTTTGCTGCCAGTCTCGTTTTCAAATCCAAAAGTATTGAATATTTCAATTGCTTGGGGACCTACTACAGTGGGCAGCAATACGATCCCCTTCTTATCGGGCTGGGACCAAGGGCTTTAAACTGTTGCTTAAACACCCTCCAATTCTTGTCTACATTATCGGTAATCCGAAGCTGTTGAGATGCCTTGATGCCTTCCATTCCAGACTTCAAGGTTTGACCAGACGTTGAGTACCAGATGCCAGTAGCTTGCTAGGTTAGTAGCAAAGATACATGTTCTTTCTTCGTTTGGAATTTTTTATACATAATCTTCGAGTTCTTAGTAGATCATCCATTCTGGCACCATGTCATGTTCTGTAGACTGGCCGAAGTGAATGATGAACCACAGAATATCTCGTTTAAATAATTTATTGTTGAACAACTGCGTGATAAGATAACTAGGATAAATAAAATAATAACCTACTAATACTAATTAACTATTGTGGAACTACTACAAAATACGTCTATTCTCCAACACGACCTACTCCCAACTCCTCAGACTACATGGTCACGTGGTGGGTTTACACTGCCACCTAGTGGTCAGAGGACAGCATAATATTATGCACAAACTAGCTTTATGCATGTCATCACAACATATTTTCCATTTTCTTTTCTTTAGTAGTTAATAAACTCACTCCACCTTTACCTCAAGAAAGCCTGATTAAAATGGCTCCTTTTAAAATATACATTAAGGCTGGATCTTTTCCATATTAATCTTGGGGCGACCAGCAGAGGGGGCTGAATAAAGGTAGGGAGCCAGTTCATCCCTCCTCACCTGAGGTATCCCAGCTGGATGGTAACAAATTGCAGGATCTCTCCCGAGTCAGCAAATTTGGGGAACCTTACCTGAGGACCGGTGGTAACAGTATACTTGGCTCACTCAGATCCAAGTCATTGTCGACTCCTTCTCTGAAACATAGCAGAAAATGGGACTTTCACTAAATATCCGGAAAACTGAAGTCCTCTTCCAACCAGCTCCCACAGCAAAACACCTCCTCCTCCATCGTCACCCCGTCAATTTAGATCACTGAGCCTGGAAAATGTGATCATTTTTCTTTTTGAGAAGCTTCCTCTCAACGAAGGCAGACTGAGACAATGGAAGCCATCATTGCCTACAATATGCCAACTGAGAAAATTAATATTTGAGCCCCAGGATTTCAAACCCAAGACTAAGATCTTATACGCTACAGGAGGCACTTCAAAGCACTGGAGAAGTACAACATGCGGTGCACTGTTAGGATCCCTGAAATCCTGTGACAATAGCAGCATCCTCTATCCAACCAACATGCTCAGCATTGAGGCGCTAATCTCTCAAAACCAGTTCTGCTGGGCAGGACATTTTGTTCCAATGTCTGGCAGTCTCCCAAAGCAACTGCTCTATTCAGAACGCAAGCATGGAAGGAGACTCCCAGGACACAAAGGAAATGCTTTCGGGATGTCCTGAAAGCATTCCTGAAGAGGTCAAATAGCCCCAATGACTCATGGGAGGTCCTGGCTTATGACTAGCCAAACTGAAGAAGTTTATTGGTAAAGCGCTGAACACATCAAGGGATTTCATCTGGAACGCATTGAGGCAAACTTGATATGATAGAGGGAGAACGCAAACCTCCTCAATCGACCTACCAGACCCTCCAAGCAGCATCTACCCTTGACAGAACCTGTAGATCGCGCATTGGTCTTATCAGCCATCTCAGATCCCATCGAACCGGAGTGGAATTGCAAGTCATCTTCAATCCAGAAGGACTACCAAAGAAGAAGAAATTCACAGGACAGAAATCCTGGAGGATTTGCAGGAAAGCTTGATGAAACGGTTTGTTGAATTGTGCTCCGAGCATACCAGAGACAATGGGAACCACTTCAGCCTCTATCTGCTTTCCATTTATGAAGTCTTCTTGATTGGAAAACAACATCGGGCAATAGATCCGAGGGACTCCATCAAGACATTCTGTAAGCAGATCACCACACAGGAAGAGCTGGTTCTTCTGCGGCTGGGACTCAATAGAACAGGAAACCACATAACTGGAATCTGTTGTTTCAGATTTAATGAAGGAGACACAGAGAGCGAGCAGATCTCATTTGAAACACAGCTGGTCTCAAAGTTCCAGCCAATGTGACCTTATTATCAACAAGGTTAAGTCAATTGTCCCAAGTGTAACCATTACCACTCCATCTGCCTTCTGTACCATGAAGCCTTTTCTCAGTTAATCTCTCCTGCCCTCCAACCTATCACAGACCTTTCCATTTAGTCTTCCTCTTGCCTCTCCCATTTCACTTGCTCAAAGCCAATTTTGTTTCTGTTCTGAAGCAAGGCTATTGCCTTAAAATGTTGGATGGAATCTTGTGCCTTTGCCCATGGCAAGTTTGGTGGTAGAGTGCATTCAATCGGGCAGGATGATAGCAGGAGGGGACTCCACCACTCTCCCTTCTCATGGATGGCCTTCCAACTCCATCACAAAGTACAGGAGGTAGATAGAGAACCTAGTGGTGTGGTGCAATGACAACAATCTCTCCCTCAATGCCAGCAAAACTAAAGAGCTGGTCATTGACTTCAGGAAGCTAAGTACTGGTAGGGAACTGTGCATTCCCCTGTCAGCATCAAAGGGGCTGAGGTGAAGGTTGTTGACAGCTTCAAGTTCCGAGGTGTGCACATCACCAACAAGCTGTCCTGGTCCATCCACATCGATGCCACGACCAAGAATGCACAACAGCGCCTATACTTTCTCAGGAAACTGAGGAAATCTGGCATATCCATATTGACTCTTACATATTTACATATGCACCATACAAAGCATTCTATCTGGCTTCATCACAGCCTGGTATGGCAACTGCTCGGCCCAAGACTAAAAAAACTAGAGAGTCGTGAACACAGGCCAGTCCATCACGCGAACTGGCCTCCCACCCACTGACTCTGTCTACAGGGAAAGCGGGCAGCACAATTAAAGGCCCCTCCCACCTGGCCAAGTGGGGGAATTGTCCATCATGTTGCAAGTAGGAGAATCAAACCGTGACATGTTTGCTTGCAGGCTTCCAGGAGGGACCCTCATTCAAAGACAAGCAGTGCCTGATCGAGGTACCTGGCATCAGGATGAGGTAGAGCAGCTGTAAGCCCTGCCCTTGCTACTGATGTCCTCCCATCCTCTCGGGCAATCCCCACCACACCACCCCCTTTCGGCCAGCAGTCACCTGTGCCTGGGTCCCTTCTCAATCTGAGGCCTCAGATGTGTGTAGCACCGGCAGCAGCTACAGCCTCCCCCAGTGGCACTTCTGAGCACAGAGCGATACTGCCTCAGGTTAGCTGACCACTTCCACTGGTTAGGTCGTCAGTTCCCAAAGTCCTTGATCCCAGGGAAAGACATGTTGCTGGCCTGTTCAGTGTTTGTGGGGCAGAGGATGTGGCAGACCTTCTCGAATCAAGGCAACATGGGGTTATCATCAACTCTGCAGCCAGCGAACAAGACCTCCATTGCCCCCACAAGATTCAACCTGTTAACTCAATTCCCTCTCCACAGCTCCTACCAGACATTATGAGTGCTTCCAACATTCATCCTATCTTATCCCAAGTATAATTACCCACTTTTTTTCACCCTTTCTCTTCCTATTCTGACACCTTGCTCAGTAAAGTTCCCATCCTGTACCTTGTCTGAAATGACCATTATCTCTTGTGCTCACTAAAGATCTAAACACATGCAAGCTTTAAGCAGGAAATAGCGGACAGGAATGAGAACCTGATTTTCAAAGCTCTAGCCTTGTTATGCTAAAATCATTTATAGAAATCCGACTGTCTCCCAAGGCAAGGTTTGCTAACTCAGAGTTGATTACAGAGATATTCAATGAATAAACTTTCTGAAAAAACAGCAAATCCTGTTTTTAAGTACATTTGATTATAAGTCAAGACATCAGAACGTTTATGATTCTTTACTTCTATTTTCAGTATACTAAAAAATATTCAGAAAAAGAGGACTAACAGGCATATCACTGGGAGTTAGAGCTTCAAGTTCTGATAAGAGGATCATCAAACTTCTCTTGTTTTTAATGGAAAAAGAAAAGTTGCAAAGGGGACATGATCCAAGTATTTGAAGAGCTAAGAGGAATGGTTCTGGTGGGTTTATTTACTTGCATCCATCATCCCTTTTAAAAAGAGTTGCCCAAACCATTCAAATGTACGATTAAGAATTACTGAATATTAATAAAGTGATGAATAAACTGAACACCCGACAGCATAGGATGGTTTCTGTCCTGCTATTAGCATGGGTGAGTCATGAACAATGAACTGGCAGAATAACGTGAGCTGAAATATTGTAGGACACTTTCTTGAGCATCATGGACAGCCTGAGGTAACTTCTCAGTTTCCCATTCTTACCTGTGGTTGAGCAATTTGTCAGAAGAGCGAGTTGGTTGGGTAGAAATCCCGATAGAACAAGTTTGTGCTCATTCTGTCGTAGAATTTGAACATGTCTTTTGCCCAACTGAGAAGAATACTCATGGGTTTAATCTTATGTTTGCATTGGTTGAAGTTAAACATTCAAACATACATTTATTTGTAACCAGTAAGGATAAATATGGTATTGGTGTTTGTGTTTTTTTGATGAGCAGTTCTCGATTAAACTAACCAATAACAATTTATTCTTTGGACTGAAATGGAGCAAGAGGAAATATTCTATTTGCCAGGCATTCCAGCGATCTTAAATACATTCTTTTTGAATATATATACCAGAACAAATAATTTTACAAAAAGTGAATCTTTACACACATAACCTAGCTCCACCCTTGCCCCTTTAACATGACAGTAAAGTTGTGCTTGCACTTTGGTTCTGTGCAAAGAGATTGGCTTTCTCTCAGTATGGCTGAGCTTTAATAATGGATAGCCTTCATCACAAGTCAAACATTTCTAGGCAGCTCACAGTTCAAAGCACGTATCAGAGAAACCTATTCTCCAAGGGATCCAGTCCATTTTATGTTTGTTTCTTTTCTCATCAAAGGGATTATACTGTAATACATTTAAGGAAGATTAGAACTTTTTTCCCCCTCATTCTGCAGTTAATAATTACATGCCATTTAGTACATTTAAAAAAAACAATTAATTGTGTTCCGTTATTTACAAATGCTTATATATTCATACAATTCCCTACAATGATTTTTTTTTGTTTAAAAGGGCTGGCATTATTTCTGTACTCTCATATTTTTGGCTCTCCTCTGAGACCATTAGAACCATTTTATTATTTCGCTCTTTGATATGTAAATCAGGAGATTCCTTTTATATAGAGGACACTGGAGCTGAGCCAAACAATACAAAGTGGACATCCTGTCAGTGTAGGAGATCTGCTCTGTGAAGTGGTACAAAGGGAAGCTGGATTCAGAATTATTTTTCCCTTGGCTTACCTTCAAACAAAAGACATTTCACTCAATGGTAGGCGTATCAATGCTTGCAAATTAAGACAAATATTTGACCGTTTATAAAGGGTTACTGCAAATTAGAATATTAGATTTTTTTACAGTGAAGGCGAAACATTAGACACTAAGAAAGAATGACAGAAATCGCATATTTTCCATAAAGACAAAATAAAAAGAATGATGACTTCCAGTAACAGCTGGATGAACAAAGGTTATCAAGATTATTAATTCCAAAAAGGGGAAAACAATAATTTAAAAACTGGAAGTTGTATAAGTAAATTAAAAATAGTCAAAAAAGCAGGCAACTGAAAAATGGTCATGAAATCATCACAATTGTGTTTTAATGATTAGATTCATTTTATTTAGCACTGGGTGATTGGAAGCTGAATCAGTCATTGAATGAAAGCCTGCACTAATGGGCACCAGAGTTCGAATAACAGTATGGAAGAATCAAAGAGCAGTTAAATTCTAACATGCCAGAAAAGGCTTCCTCATCAACAATAAAAAAGTAATTTATTAAAATCAACCAGGCAACCATCTACTTCAATTAATAGCATTGGGTCAGTGCAAGGAAAATCTGTCTTTAATAAATGTTGTAGCCAAAAATCTAAATGAACAAACCGTATAACATTTTTAATTGGCAGTGCTTGAAAAACAATCAACTTTCACAGCTGACCTGCTATAGTGTAGAAATATGACTGATCAAAACCAAAGAGCGTGATAATGTCTTTAACTTAAAGGAAGTTGCTGCATTAGTACTTTTTAAAGAAAAGTTTTAATGTCTAATTTTACCCAACATTGGTAACACTGAGTAAATATTTGTCACTAAAAGGATCAAGGGGGATGTTTGACCTTTGTAAACAGAGAGGTTTGTTAGGATATGGAATGTCCCACCAATGCTCGGAAGCAGAATCCATGGTAGCTTTTGAAAGGAAAATGGTAAAACATTAAAGAAATTCAAAAAAGTGATGGGGCTTGGGGCAAAGTGGCTAGGTTTTTACAGAGCACAGACGTGATGGACTGAATAGACTCCATCTGTGATGCTAAACCACTTTTTTTCCACATACGGTTCCTTTTATGTATCTCTATCAGTTGCACCTTAAACTATGGTCAATGGATGAAGTAAATTACACCTAAAAATATTTTCTCAAAAATATGTACATATAATTAACACATTGAAACATTTACTTGCCAGATGATTTTGTGTATTTTTTCTAATGATGCAGCTCTCTGAATATTTTCAGTGTTCTTTTCCATCTATTGAGAGTACAGCGTTATAAAATATGCAATATATTTTTAAATGGTTAATGAATTTCTTAAGACACCTACAAATATAACATAAAAGTATCAACTTTTGTGTACGTGTATATATACATGTAAAAATGATAAATCCAACATATTTGTAAATATAATAATGCGTCATTTCCCAGAAATATTGAATTGAATCACCGAACCCCTGTAAAATATGAAGTGATAAAATATGGTAAGGTAGCAGAATTTTTTTTAAGAGTGTGACATTTAATAATGAATTTGATTCTTCCCAATTAATATTGAACTGTTCATCGTGGAATTAGGTTGATGTGAAATTATTCAGTTGGATCCCTTGTACTGGGCCTATATTTGTGTCCAATTAGTATGCTAATAATCTGAATTATGTTCTATACTGCTCTGTCATATCACCTAGAGGGTTTTTAAAATTATAAAATAATGAGAATAAACAAGCCCATGCTGATGTTCAGTTTGCCCCCACACATTCTAATTACCTACTGATGGCACATTGGGGAATTACCACATCACCAGCAGAAAGCTTTCTGCGTACTTTTTGAACAGAGGAATCTGTTCATTTTCTTTCAGACTGCCAATGATAGCAATGGTTTTACAGCTGCAGACTGCAGCACAGAAAGTAAACTTCTCCTATGCCAACTGTTATGGGATTATAATGGCTATAAGTAGACCGGTACGTTTAGTTGTTTCCTAAATTAACATGCCTATCTTCTATGTCACAGAATCACAGAATTTACAGTGCAGAAGGAGGCCATTTGGCCCATGAGTCTGTACTGGCTCTTGGAAAGAGCACCCGACTCAAGCCCACAATTCCACCCTGTCCCCACAACCCAGTAACCCCACCCAACACTAAGGGCAATTTTAGACACGAAGGGCAATTTAGCATGTCCAATCCAGCTAACCTGCACACCTTTCGACTGTGGGAGGAAACCGGAGCACCCGGAGGAAACCCACTCACACACGGGGAGAACGTGCAGACTCCGCACAGACAGTGACCCAAGCCGGGTATCAAACCTGGGACCCTGGAGCTGTGAAGCAATTGTGCTAACCACAATGCTACCGTGCCGCCCGAAGCTAGCTAGATTTCTCATGCTGGAGGCCCCACTTAACATTTCCTTTATTCGTTGAAAATAAACTTCATTAATTTCTAGAACGTACCACAATTAAGCATGTAGATGCAGATATCTAATCACGTTCAATAATTTAAACTACATACACACATGAACCTACAGGCAGAAAATTAACGGTTTTAATTCCCACCTTTCCAAGCACCAATCCATTTGTTGTATATCTTAACAGTGCTTCATAGTTGACCAGATATTACAGCACAATTGTGTGACAGATAAAATACTTCTATTCTGAATTCCTTATGGGTCTTGCTTTGTAATCCAAACGTTAATTTTTGAAACTAATTTTCAGTCTGCAGTTTGCTTAAGGAAGTGGTAAATGAAACCGGGAACGTTCCTGAACCTGGCAATTGGTACCGGGGCTGAATATTTCATCGAACCTTACGTGCATAGATAAGTCTGTTGAAACTTCTGGAACATTCCTCGCTTTTATGATGTCAAGAACTTGAAGCAGAAGGTGGCCAATTTAGAGTTTTGTGATGAGAAACATCATGCTAATTACTATATTAACTATACAAAAAGCAGCAAAAGATTGCTATATTTATTCTGTACACGGCTCTTTGGCTGTAGAATATGTGGCTTTTTATTTTAAAGCAACCAGAACTTTGCTAAATCTCTAGAGATCTGCCCTAAACTGGATATATTTGAAACCTGATGAAGAAAAAACGCTAATGAACACCATAAAGAGAAACAACTATGTCAAGTTTAATTGCTATAATGATGTGCAAAGAGGACAAAATTATAGAAAAATTACAGTGTCAAATTTTTTGAACTAATCTTTTGAGGCATTTTGTCAGAAATGCAGTTTGTTTTAATTAACAGCAATTATTTTACAATCTCTGTCTCTTTGTAACTAGTTGGAGAAGGCGACATTCCTATAAAGATGGTAAATGCATTTCCTGTCATCACAGGAGTTTAAGTTCTTTTGTCAAAGGTTAATTATCCAGGGTATGTCAATTCACTGCAATTATAGACAATAGAACAGAAATGATTTGAATGTGTTTTGATGAGTTTTCGTGCCCGCGTAGATCTGAAACGATTAGTGTCTACAGAAGCAAGTAAATATCGTTCTCTCTCGCAGAAGAACACTAACTGTTGTTGGTGATTTATTAGTTCACCCGAGTCCTAATGACCCTTTAAATACGATTTTGCAAAGTGAGTAAAGTGTAGCCAGGTCTGATTCTCTGACTCTGCCCCATGCACATTTTAATTTAAACCCAGAAACAGTACATGCTCCAAGTCATTTATCTTTCGAGTTGACGCAAACACGTTGAGCACATTGGTTACCTCTATTTACTTCAGGATGATTGGGGATTCATTGCAACATAGCAATATTAACCATTAAGACTTTTTCAATGTATTTCTTTCCCATTACAGTGCCCCTAAAAAGAAAATGTCGCCATTAATGAAGGTCAATTGTGGTTTGAAATTTAATTGCTCAAAGTGAGAAAAAAATTAATATTTAATAAAAATTAAGGAAAATATATATTTTATATAATATATTTGCGGCAATTTCCCAATAATATTTATCTGTATTCGCATAATTTGGAAGCTTGGATAAGTGATTTAATTCAAATAAAGTTAATTATAAATACAGGCAAACCTCATTTTGTTCTCTGAAACCACTGATTGGAAAATTCCTCTTCCCTTGTCAATCTTTCCTATCTGGTAGTGATACTCTTGGCACTTTTTCATGGAAAACTTTCTAGGAAAAAGCCAGCAGAAGTGTAAGATTTATGGTTTTATTTGGTGTGATCCTTAATGCTGAGATCCCATAAGTAAAATTACAGTTCCTAAACGTGTCTTGTGCCCAGGATACTGGAACAGTTGTTTAACACAAATCTGATACTGATTTTGGAATTCAAAGTTAGTAACTCCAAGAGCAGATTGTGTAGTTTGATGACATAAGGTTGTTTCATTATGAATATTGAGGAACTCTCTGCACAGGACTGTTAGTAATGTTCAGTAAGATTCCAATACCATAGAAACATAGAAAATAGGAACAGCAGTAGGCCATATCAGCCCGTATCAGCCTCCCCGGTCAGGCGCCGGAATGTGGCGACTAGGGGCTTTTCACAGTAACTTCATTGAAGCCTACTCGTGACAATAAGCGATTTTCATTTCATTTAATTTCATTCGGCCCTTTGAACCTGCTCGGCCATTCAATATGATTATGGCTGTCCATCCAACTAAGTAACCTGTTCCAGCTTTCCCCGCATATCCTTTGATCATTTTAGCCCCCAAGAGCTATATCTAACTCATTCTTGAAAACATGCATGTTTTGGCCTCAAATCCTTTCTGTGGTAGCAACTTCCACAGGCCCATCACTCTCTGGGTGAAGAAATTTCTCCTTATCCCAGTCCTAAATGGTATACCCCGGATACTCTGACTGACCCCTGGTTCTGGACTCCCCGCAATCGGGAACATCCTTCCTGCATCTACCCTGTCTATGAGATCACCCTATCATTATTCTAAACTCTGTCTAACATAATCTTAACTGACTCAATTTCTCTTCATTTCAGTCCCACCATCCCAGGAATAAGCCTGCTATACTTTGCTGCAATCCCACAATAGCAAAAACAGTCTTCCCCAGATAAGGAGATGAAACTGCAGTATTTCAGGTGTGGTTTCACCAAGGCCCTGTATAATTGTAGTAAAACATCTCTGCTCCTGCCCTTGAATCCTCGCGCAGTGAGGCCAACATACCATTTGGCTTATTTACCACTGCTGTATCTCATGCTTACTTTCAGCGACTGGTGTCCAAGGACACCCAGGTCTCGTTTCATATTCCCTTCTCTCAATCTGTAGTCATTCAGATAATAATCTGCCTTCCACCAAATGGAAAAAACGTCACACTTATCCACATTATACTGGATCTGCCATTCATTTGCCCACTCACTCATCTTGTCCAAATCACACTGAAACATCTCTGCATCCTCCTCACAGCTCACCCTGCCACATTTTGTGTTATCTGCAAATTTGGAGATATTACATTTAGTTCCCTCATCTAAATCATTAGAGTAAGGGTGACACAGTGGCACAGTGGTTAGCACTGAAGCCTCACAGTGCTTGGGACCCAGGTTTGTTTACGGCCTTTGTTGTTTTACTGTTTTGCTGTTTACGTTGTTTGTGTGCAGTTTGCACATTCTCCCCGTGTCTGCGTGGGTTTCCTCTGGGTTCTCTGGTTTCCTCCCACAGGTTCAGGTTAGGTGGGTTAGCCATGCTAAATTGCCTTTCAGTATCCAAAGATGTACAAGTTAAGTGGATTGGCCATGATCAATGCACAAGGTTCTGGGAATAGGGCAGGAGAATGGGCCTAGGTAGAGTATTCTGTCAGAGGGTCAGTGCAGGCTCAAGGGGAAAAATGGCCTCCTTCTATACTGTAGGGATTCTATGTTCTCTATAATAATGATAATCTTTATTGTCACAAGTAGGCTTACATTAACACTGCAATTAAGTTACTGTGAATAGCCTCCAGTCGCCAAATGCCGGCATCTGATCGGGTACACCGAGGGAGAATTCAGGACGTCCAAATTACCCAACACACGTCTTTCGGGACATATGGGAGTAAACCAGAGCACCCGGAAGAAACCCACGCAGACACAGGGTAAATGTGCACGCAGACATTGACCCACGCCGGAATCAAACCTGGGATCCAGGAGCTGTGAAGCAACAGGGCTAACCACTGTGCCGCCTATTATAATGTGAATAGTTGGGGTTCTAACACTGATCCCTGTGGTATCCCATGACTCACTACCTGCCATTTGGGAAAAGACCCATTTATTCCGACTTTTTGTTTCCAGTCTGCCAACCAGTTTTCTATCCATCTCAATACATTGCCTCCAATCCCACGTGTTTTAATTTTACACAACAACGCAATGTTAGAGTGAGAGAGTTGAGAGGAAAAGAGCTCAAGGAAGTCAGTTTGGCAGAATTAAAGATCAAAAATTAACATGGATTACAGTCAATTTACTTAATCCCATCACCAATTCAAACATTACCATCTGCATTATTCAACCTTAACAACTTTGACACCACAATCTGTCCAATTATCAGCAACTGGTTCATGCCAATTCTTAGGATGTTCAGCCTGGATGTTGTCCTGTGAAGAGATAATGGCACATCAGCACAGTTCACAATGGGGAGTCACATCAGAGACAAAATGATTGCCTGAGAAAGGGCTCAGGTATAAAACTGGGAATACAGATCAGCCACCCTGTTTAGAAACCACCAATATTTATTTCCAATTATTTAAACAAACACACAAAATTAGGTGCGCGATTCAATGAAAAAAAAGTCTATGTCTGGTTTTGGCCGTGTTTAGCGGGGTTTTCCTCGGCGCATGCAGTGCCCAGAAAGACTTCGCTATTCAACAGCACTTGTCGGATTTTCTAGGTCTTGGCAAGGAGCGCCCCGCCGAGGGGCACTTTAGTCATTTGCTGCACTGCTTGCCAAGCAGGAGGACTTTCGTGGATGGGGGTGCCATTTTTAAAGGCAGCCCGGGAGCGGGATTCTACAATAATGGAGCTATGTCCCCAGTCCAGCATCAAAACGGGGGCGTTTCACTCTGGACTTTCCTGAAGAAAGTCCAGTGTGATTCCCCTACCTGAGGGGGGCCAGCAGTGTCGCGGAGTAGTCCTCGCAGCTCTGGCTGCAGGCATGGGGCCCTGTACTTCTCGTCACGAGGCCGCGAATACGCTCAGTAGCTGCCCCGTGCAACATGGCTGACTGACACCGCGGAGCGGCCCCGAAAATATTGGCTCCCCCGTGATTGCGCGTGCCCGCGGATCAGTGGCCCCTGATCGTTAGCCTGTCCGTCCCTGAGGACCCCCTGTTGAAGGATCCCCCCTGCCCCCCACAAGGGCAGCCGCGGACTGACTCCGCAGCTTCCACTGACCGTTCAGGCAAAGTATGGTTAGAACCACGCCGTCGGGAACTTAGTCAGTTTTTGTCGGAGAATCGTGGGGGGACCTCTATGAATGGCCCCCTGCCCGCGCCGCATAGACCGCGCAAGCACGATTCATGGTGTCAATACCCATTCTCCGATCGGCGTGGAGGCTCGGAGTATCCCGCCCCTGATCTCTTGACCTCCCTCAGTGATCCATCCACCCCACTACGCAACTTACAGGATCCTCAAACCTCACTGGTGGTTAAGGCACCCCTGGACCCTACCCTTGGCATGAGAAACGGGCACCTGGGCACCTTGACACAGCCAGCCTGGTGCCATGGCAATGCCCCTGCTAGCCTGGTAGTGCCATCTGCCAGGATGGCAATGCCAGGGTGACCAGGTGCCACTGCAAAGATTCCAGGCTGGCAGTGTCAAGGTTCCAGGGTGCCAGCAGGAGTGCCACGGTGCCACCCTGCCCTTTCCCCGACCACCAGGGAACTCCAATAACCTGGGAGACCCCCCCAGGTGCCGTTACAAATGGTCCACATTTGTGTGTACCAGTACCAAACGTCATCCTAATGAATTCCCCCAGGTGGGGCTGTTTGGTCCCAGATGCCTGAAGAATCCAGTACATACATATTTAACTGAATCTAATGGCTCATTTAAATACACTGATCTGGATCTGACCCGGCAAGAGGAAATCCAGATCGTGACATCTCATAAGATTCGGTTGAAACCTCAAATCTCTCACAAGATTCAACGCCCTTGATCCGACACCAAGCCAGGCACGATGAGGCCATTAAATCACCCCCTAGATTTCCTATCATCTGCCTTAGCTTTGCATCTTGTTGGTAAGCTGAAAATCTATCATATTGTACAGGCTTTGTATACAAATGATTCCCCTCTTTCTACACCATCAAAGTTCTGAACTGGGATAAGAATGAAGACATTTTCATCGATGCAGAGTATTGGAATGGGTTAGTTGGCTTATAGAGAGTGCTCACCAATTCCTTATGATATACGATTTAGCTTTGGTCAAAATACTGTCAACGTTTGATTTTTATTCTATTTTAACTACTGGTTTTCTAATTGATGATCTGGAGCAGATATACACAGTGAAGCCTAGACTGTTCTATTTCTCATTAAAATCTATTGGTATTTTTCCACCATTTCACCTAAAGTTGCTTCTTTATCCCACTTTGTCATTATTTTACTTTAAGCACAAAGTACAGATGAGAGAGAAACTTCAAACTTCATTCTTTTGTAAAAACCTAAGTTTTCAAATCTTTCATGCATCTCAATCATCCCTTTGATAACTCACTTGCTCTTACAAAAGCAGTAGAATACCTTGCTAGTTTTTCTGACTTCAACTGCAATGCTCCTTTCTCGTTCCTTTGTAGCCTTCCTCACCGTCAAGGCTTGGAGACTCCCCATAGTTTTGCACCATTTCAGATACTTGTTTTGTAGACTTTCCTAATAATTTTACTTCACAGTGAATTATCTATTTAGGATCACATATGATTTATTCATTCCAGGTCCACTTGTCCTTGACACATAGTTACAGTACATGATCAGTGAAGTTCCCTTTAAAGGTATGCTCCATTTCTTCTTGACTGAGATTTTCTTCAGCATTCCCCCCATTAATTTCTCCAAGGATTCTCCCATTCCTTTGCCATTTCAAAGTTGTCCACTCAGGTATTACCTACTCCGAAACCATGAAAGGTCCACCACTATGTCCACTGTTTCATCGGTTCCCACATGTGAATCAATTTACCAATGCGATATTTTAATCTAATTATCAGAGTTACGTTATCAAGCTTACACAGATTGTACACTTTCAGACTTGTATTTCTTGGTTCTCCCTGTTGCCTCAAGTTCTCAAAGCGTGGTAAAGGTCAAGCACTCAATGTGCAAAATCATAGATGTGAATATATAACCTTACCAGATCAATGTAAAAAATAGTTACCATAGTCCCAGATGACCATAGGATGCTTTCCCTTTGAGAGGGATAGGTGACTGGTGATGACTTAACCTGAGGATCAGGCAAGGGGCAAAGTTGAGAAGGTGAGCCTTCATGAATAAACTCAACCAGTGCAGGGATTGAACCCACGCTGTGGGCCTTGGTCTGCATCACAAACCAGCTGTCCAGCCAACTGAGCTAAACTAGCCCCCTCTCGATCAATGTATTGGCATACGAACATAAGAAATAGCTGTATGCCTTGAACCTTATGTTCAACAAGATCATGACCGAATTTCTACATCAACTCCATTTTCCTACCTTATCCATGTATCCCTTGATTCCCTCAGTCCCCAAGGATCTTCCCTCACAGTTTGGTAACAGCATGTCGCAAAAATTACAAAGTCCAACCAATGGAAACTATAAAAAGTTCAGATGCATTAGGAATTTGACACCACTCACTTGAGAGCACAGGGAAGAGTTGAGAAAATCTGTACTCTGGAGTGAATGAATAGGTTAACATTTCCCATAACCTTAAGCTTGCATCAGCTGTCAAACAAGTTATTGTTGGCATTGAGTTTCCTCTTCTGCATCCAAATGTAATGTTCCAGATGATAACATCTTAGAAATTGGCATTAATGTGTAAAGTTTCTGGGTTGATACAGAGCATGGAAGCAACAACAGGTTATGTGTTTGGCATTGAATAAAAAGAGATAAAGATCTGAGAACCATCTATTCTTGTGGTACTTCTTCAGTCCTAACTTTGCACAGTACGGGCAACCTGCTCCCACATCTCCTATCCTGCTCGTAGTTCATCCCTTATCATGTTCAGCTGGTTTATCGGTCCTTTGACCACCATTACGTGCAGGAACAAAGGACGTTTTACTCTCCAACAAGCTGCTATTGGAGGGAATTAAACTATTTCATCACAGGAAAGGTTGAGAATGTCAGCTGGCCATTTGTAACCGTCCCTATGTAAAATGGATATCTGAGGTTGCTAGGAAATGCTTGGTAAAGGTCATGGAAAAGGCCCAGCAGTGCTGACTTTAGTGCAATTGCTTATTTCTTAACCTCTTTTCTTTTCTTTTCCAACAGTCGGGTTCTCATTGTCGTTTTCTGTCGATTGTTGTAACCACTCTCACTGTAATAGTGCGGTAATGCTGACAGTAAAAGGCTTTCCCACAGGAATGCCGTCGGGACAAATGGTACGCCAATGGCAAGAGTTCAGGCTGTAGGCAATGTGATCATCTGCCATTCCAATTATTTATTTACGACCTTCTATGACCATCCCAAAGCACTTCACAACTAATTAAGTACTTTTGAAATGGGAGTAAATACTGCAGCTAATTTGTGCACAGCACATTTCCAGAACGCCATGTGGTAATGACCAAATAATCTGCTTTTTAGTGATACTGGTTAAGGGACTAATATTAGCCAGGGGACTGAGAACTCCCTTGCTCTTATTCAAACACTGCTATGTGATCTTTTATGTCTGCATGGGAGTTGAACATCTCACCTGAAAGAAGACATCATCTACAATGCACCACTCCCTCAGTACGGGGTGGGAATGTCAGCCCAGGTTTTCTGCTCAAGCCTCGCGAGTCGGACTTGGACCCATAACTTTCTGACCCAGAGTGCCACCAACTGAGGCACAGCTGACATCTGCCTGCGAGCATCTATATGTACGAAAAGATATAATACACCTTTATTTGACAGATAATTTTTACAAAATAAATTTAGAGTATTCAATTCATTTTTTCCAATTGAGGGGCAATTTTGTGTGGCCAAACACCTACCCTGCACAGCTTTGAGTTGTGGGGATGAGACCCACACAAACGCAGGGAGAATGTGATAACTCGACATGGAAAGTGACCCAGAGCCGGGATCGAACTTGGGACCTCGAAGCCATGAGGCAGCAGTGCTAACCACTATGCCACCATGGGCCCCGATCGTGGGCCAGGCCACTGTGGGGGCACCCCCCGGGGCCAGATCGCCCGTGCCCCCCCCCCAGGACCCCAGAGCCCGCCCGTGCCGCCTGGCTCCGCCGGTAAGGTAGGTGGTTTGATCTACGCTGGCGGGAGATGCTTGACAGCGGCGGGACTTCAGCCCATCGCGGGCTGGAGAAACACCGTGGGGGCCCGCCGACCGGCACGCCGCGATTCCCGCCCCCGCCGAATCTCTGGTGGCAGAGACTTTGGGACACGGCGGGGGCGGGATTGACGCCGGCCCCGCCGATTCTCCGACCCGGCGGGGGGTCGGATAATCCCGCCCTATGAATCTAACAGAGCTTGGGGAGCATCCCTGCTCCTCCCAGATCCACAGGAAAATGTCACCTATCTTTGCAACCCGCAGTTGTCTCTGAAGAATGCTGAGTGGACCATGTATGACATTTCAATGTGAGTCACTCAAACGGCTGAAGCCCCGCAAAATGCATGGTTCAGGGCCCTAACACTGATAGCACAGTGGTTAGCACTGTTGCTTCACAGCACTAGGGATCCAGGTTCGATTCCCTGATAGGATCACTCTCTGTGCGGAGTCTGCACATTCTCCCCGTGTCTGCGTGGGTTTCCTCCGGGTGTTCCAGTTTCCTCCCACAAGTCCCAAAAGACGTGCTGTTAATGAATTGGACTTTCTGAATTTTCCCTCAGTGTACACGAACAGGAGACTAGGGGATTTTCACAGTGACTTCATTGCAGTGTTAACGTAAGCTAACACTAATAAAGATTATTATTATTTTTAATGTATTCATTGGATTCTTTGAGAACACACTCCAAATCTGTGGTCCCTATCACCGAAAAGGAGAAGGGGAGTAGGTGCATGGGAACATCATCATCTGCGAGTCACACACCATCCTGACTCAAACCATGGGCGCGATTCTCCGCTCCCCACGCCGGGTGGGAGAATCGCGGGAGGGCCGGGTGACTCATGACACGCCCCCCTACCCCCCCCCCCCCCCCCCCCCCCCGCGATTCTTCCACCCCCCTGCTCGCCGAATTGGCGCTCGCCGGTTTTCACGGCGACCGGCGATTCTCCGTCCCGGATGGGCCGAGCGGCCTGCTGTTCCCGACCGGTTCACGACGGTGGCAACCACACCTGGTCGCTGCCGTCGTGAACATGGGCGCTAGATGCTCATTTGTGGCTTGTGGGGGGCGGAGAGGGGAGTAAGCACCACGGCCATGCTCGGGAGCGGACTGGCCCGTGATTGGTGCCCACCGATCGTTGGGCCGGCGTCTCAAATGGACGCACACTTTCCCCTCCGCCGCCTCGCAAGATCAAGCCGCCACGTCTTGCGGGGCAGCAGAGGGGAAGACGGCAACCGCTTATGTGCAGGTTGGGGCCGTCAGCCATCGTGACGTCAGCCACGCATGCGCGGGTTGGAGCCGACCAACCTGCGCATGCGCGGCTGACGTCACTTATGCGCCGCCGTCGTGTCATTCTCGGCGGCCGAGAATAACGGAGCGCCGCTCCTAGCCCCCCGGGTGGGGGTGAATAAGGAGCGGCCTCCGAGGCCGTCGTGAAACTCGGCCGAGTTCACGATGACCTTCCCGATTCATTGCGGGACCGGAGAATTCCGCCCCATATGTCACCAGTGTAGCTGAGACAAAATTCTGGAATTCGTGACCTGCGAGTGCTGTGTGAGTACTTTCAACACATGAATGTCACCATTCAAGAAGAGCCATCACTGTCTCTTCAAAAGCAAGTTGGGATCGACCATTGAAGCTAACCTTGCCTGAGATGCCCATAACTCGAGTATTGGGGGTTTTCTTTCAAAATGCTGCAACTAAATAATGTTTAGCTTTGGAAACCAGATTATGTGAATGAATATCTGGACTGTTAAGCGAATTAAATTACAACAATCACAAATTTGCAAACTGGCCTGTATTAGGTCTGATACCGTCTGATTAGATTGAAAGATTTCCTGCACACATGCATTAGAATTAAACTGCATTAAGTGATGCTTCATGCGAAGAATTCAATGAGGAATTCAATTTTTTGTTTTTAAATACCTCTCCCAGCATGTGCCCAGCAGTTCCTTCCTGATATTAGCATCTCTTTATTTCCTTTTGGACTGCCAAGAGCAACATCGTATTTTCTGGGGACAGTTGTGGTTTGATGGTAAATATCCCTGATTCAGCTTGAGCGTATTGGGTTATCAGGTCTTAAAGGTTGCCATTTGCTCGTGATACTTTCTTCGGTTTAGCACAAAGCCTGCTTTCGACAAAGATGCCGGCTGTATCAATACTGCACCCGCCAAGTGAAGACTGAGTCAGCCATTTCACAGTACATTGCTGAAAAATGCAACTGGCACCCAAAAGCACAGAGACTGGTTAGATCATTAGTCCATGCCAGAGCCTGCAGATAAATTCAGCATTAGGCCTCGGCTGACTACTGTCAGAGAACTCTGGGCATTAAATGGGAGGACGGGAAATTGGTCAGTCCCGACTCTGAGTCCAAAGCTAACAGGTCAGATCTACAGCATGAGAACTGCAGATTCAATGCCTATGCCAGAAAAATAGATATCCAAGATTCGAATTTCCCATGTACTATGTTGGGACAGAACTAGAGATAGACAGTATCACAAGACTTAAAGACCTTTCTGATGGTAGAGAACAACCCTTGAATGAATGTCAGTTACAATACGATTCAATACGCCATTCAATACGATCATGGCTGATCTCATCTCAGCCTTATCTCCACCTTCCTCCCTGCTCCTCAAAACCCTTCATCCTGCTATTACTTAAAAACCATCTATCTCCTCCTTAAATTTGTTCAGTGTTCTGCACTCTGGGATAGAGAATTCACAACAGATTCACAACTCTTTGAGTGAAGTAATTCCTCCTCATTTCTGTTTGAAATCTGCCACCCTATTAACCACCCTATAAGCCTAAAACTATTGTTGCTCTTTCCAGAATGACCAACAACATCCACTCTAAGTCAATCTTGTCAATCTCCTTCAGCATCTGATGTACCTCAAGTAGATCTCCTCATTCTTTTAAATCCGAGTGAGTATAGACCCAAACTGGCCTTTTGACTTTACAGTAAAGACTTTGCAGCAAGCCCCAACCCACACATGAGTCAACACCCAAACCACCCAAGGAATTCTGAGATAAATGATCAATCAATTGGCCACAAAAACAGAAAATACTGGACAATCTCAGCAGTTCTGACAGCATCCATGGAGAGACTAGGGAGCTAATGTTTCGAGTCTAGATGACTCTTTATCAATCAATTGGTCATAGAATTTACAGTGCAGAAGGCGACCATTCGGCCCATCGAGTCTGCACCGACCCTTACAAAGAGCACCCTACTCACCCCCACGTCTCTCCCCTATCCCCATAACCCCACTTAACCTTTTTGGACACTAAGGGGAATTTAGTATGGCCAATCCACCTGACCCGCACATCTTTGGACTGTGGGAGGAAACCAGAGGACCCGGAGGAAATCCACGCAGACACGGGGAGAATGTACAGACTCCGCACAGACTGTGAAGCAACTGTGCTAACCACTATGCTACCGTGCTACCCACCACACTGGTTTCAGATCTGCACCTGAATTTTGAATAAGGTGTGTCTTAGTACTGGCATTAACTGTAGCTATTGAATCACTTCTATCTCATTCCATTGCTGAGAATAGATTCTAACCTATCAAGCCTTATCGAGTAGGCTCATATTTGACTTGACCAATTCCTCTCTGGTGGTTGTCAGGCGAAATTCTCCATCTCGCGATGTCGCAAACGTGAACCTCGATCAGGCGGAGATTCAGGCATCTGGGCAAAATCCAGATCTGCGCCTGCCGCCAATTTGGGCGCTATGCTCCAGTCCCTGGTGATGACGATGAGGTTCATGATTAGCAGATTGGAGTGTGCTCTGCCTTTCTGCGATGCTCCGCTGCTCTCAGGCGGACGTCTTGCAGGTGCGAATTACATTATGGACTTTACATTATGGACTATGCTTTGGCTATGGAGGGGGAGTGGGAGGCTGAAGAAACACTGAAAAACTATTGAAAACTGTTGGACTTGCAAGAAGATGGCTGCTGAGGTTGGGGGCGGTAGCAAGTAGTGAGTTGGCACCAGGTCCGTAGACTTGGGGTGTCCCCCTCAGTAACGGGATGGCCTGGCTGAGACTGCCATTTTTGCAGTCTGTCTTTTAAATGCACCCCTTTGGTGCTATCTACAGGCTCCAGGCTGCTCACACTGCTGAGTGCTGTCTGTGTCCTTTAAAAGCTCAACAGGCCTCTGGACATCTGGGAGCCCAACGAGGCCGCCCCTCTGTACACTCTCATACCCCAGCTGTATCAGCATGGGCCAAGCTCAATCAGCAGCCCACCAGGTTTTGCCACTCCTCAGAAGCACTGCCCCATTGCAGAGGAAGCAGTGGATCAGCAGCGCTCACTCCAACCAGAGAACATTTGCCCCACAGCCATTCTAACCCTCCCAAGTTCTCTGCCTCTCTTAGGGCAGAGGACTCGCCAGTGATCCTCACGCCTCCAGATCATCAGATGTCTAGTTCTGGTGACACTGACACTGGCGCTGACTGCCTCTGCCACTACCTCACCGGCTTGAGCCTGTGGCCCAAACTGGGGAAGAGAGTGCCACTCCATTCCTCAATGGCATGGAGCTGTGGGTTCACCTCGGACCCTCCTACCTCAGGGGGGCAGGTCTTCATTTAGCCATCTTGGTGGCTGCAGTGAGTGTGTGGTAAGTGGAGCACTTAAAAATAGTTCCCGGTATCAGGCTCTTTGGCACTAACTGGCCCCAGTAGTTGGAACATCCGCTGGGCTGTGAATCGCTCAGAATTTGTGCCAACAGAGTGCTGGCCTAGAAGCATATCCTGAATTGTCCAACAAATAGCACCCACAGCGGGAACGCAAACCGCAATTCAGTCCTGGTATCAACAGGGTGCGATCGAACAGCCACATTATGCCTGAAAGGCAGAGCACGCGGTGTAACGTGGCCAATAGAAGCCAGGAGACCCCACTCTCCGGTCTACCTGGCTCGCAAAGCTTCGCGAGATCTAACACGGTCTCCCGTGACATTGCAATATGAATCCCACCCATTGTGGACAGGATCAATTTTTGGCAAATCTGTATATGAAAGTGTAACAGTCTAACTTTAATATGCAGTTTCTCGAGGGTATCCCCTTTGTCTTGGAGACATAAGTCGAGTGTGGTTCAGAAATAGTCTCCACAAAAGGGGACCAGACAGAACGGCAAGTGTAGTGATCTCCCAGGGTATTCGAGGCACCTAGGTACATGCCCTCTTTGCAGGGTGGTACCCTTGCACTGCTGGCGCCACCTGGGCACCCTGTCAGTGCCAGTATGGCACCCTGACAGTGTCAACTGGGTACCAGTCTGACACTGCCAAGCTGGCACTGCCATCAGGCAGGGTACCAGATTGGCACTGCCAAGGTGCCAAGCTGGTACTTTGCAGTCAGCAACGATCGGGCTGGGTGTGCCCTGCGTGGGTGTTGGAGGGTGCGGGATGGCCCAAGGATCCCCTCATAGTGAGTTGCAGCTTGGTAGGGTGTGTGACCAGGAGCTGCATCTGGGGCACCAGAAATTGAGATGCCATTTTTAAATAGCGTCTTGATCTCTGGCTACACTAAGGAATCCCAGCAAGTGTAGAAAACAGGGCTATATGCGTCCTCGGATATGCATTCTCCACTGAGGCCCTCTGTCTAACCAAAGTGCTTCACACCCAATTATGTCCAGTTGAATTGCAGGTATTGGTGTAATGTGAACAGAGATCGTGGAGTCTTTCTGTAAATGTGGAGATAATACATTGATGGTTACAGGAAAAACTGAATGTTTCGGGCAGCACTTCAAGCAAGAGTAATTTCAGTGAAAGTGCTGGAAAGATTTGGAAAGAGCTGCATTTTCAGGAACTGCACAGAGGTAACTCTGGTCAGTTGACAAGATTCCTCTGTGTCAATGTTCAATGACATTGTAAGCCTATTCTTTATCAGTTTGTTCATGATTTCATTAGGAATAATGCCCGGGGAAAATGTTCCTTCTTAGAGAGGTGGTGCCAGGAACAGGAAGAGACATAAGCAGAGAATTTTCATTTTGGGTGTGTCTTTAAGTCATGATAAGTGAAAAGTGTGATTGTAGTTGACATTTGAAGTGGTCATATTAAGGGAAGGGTTCTTTTAAATTTCAACTGATGTCAATGAATAAGAAGTAAAAATAACAAGAGCAGTTTGTGGGCGGCACGGTTGCTTTACAGCTCCTGGGTCCCAGGTTCGATTCCCGGCTTGGGTCACTGTCTGTGTGGAGTCTGCACGTTCTCTCCGGATGCTCCGGTTTCCACCCACAGTCCAAAGCTGTGCAGGTTAGGTGGATTGGTAATGCTAAATTGTCCTTCGTGTCCAAAAAGTTTGGGTGGCGCAATGGGGATAGGGTGGAGGTGTGGGCTTGGGTAGGGTGCTCTTTCCAAGGGCCGGTATAGACTCGATGGGCCTCCTTCTGCACTGTAAATTCTATGATTCTATTGGGGCTGGGAGTGAAAAGAACCGGCCATCTTCATAGCAATTTTCCTGATACGAGGAAATGTCAATTCACTGGTAACTGGTAATATACCAGTCCTGAGTTGTGACTTGGTGCTCCTTCACTTTTTAATTGTGTGTCTGTTATAAATCCAATATAGACTGATATTTAATAATTTAGGTTTGCCATTTCTGCCAGTTGAATGCGCAAACGTCAATGTCAAATGAAAAGTACCAAATGGAAAATGAGAAGTACCAAATGGAAAATGTCAAAATAGATAAGTCCCCTGGGCCAGATGGGATTTATCCTAGGATTCTCTGGGAAGCCAGGGAGGAGATTGCAGAGCCTTTGTCCTTGATCTTTATGACGTCTTTGTCGACAGGAATAGTGCCGGAAGACTGGAGGATAGCAAATGTTGTCCCCTTGTTCAAGAAGGGGAGTAGAGACAACCCTGGTAATTATAGACCTGTGAGCCTTACTTCGGTTGTGGGTAAAATGTTGGAAAAGGTTATAAGAGATAGGGTTTATAATCATCTTGAAAAGAACAAGTTGATTAGCGATAGTCAACACGATTTTGTGAAGGGTAGGTCATGCCTCACAAACCTTATTAGGTTTTTTGAGAAGGTGACCAAACAGGTGGATCAGGGTAAAGCTGTTGATGTGGTGTATATGGATTTCAGTAAGGCGTTTGATAAGGTTCCCCACGGTAGGCTATTGCAGAAAATAAGGAAGTATGGAATTGAAGGTGATTTAGCGGTTTATATCAGTAATTGGCTAGCTGAAAGAAGACAGAGGGTGGTGGTTGATGGCAAATGTTCATCCTGGAGTTCAGTTACTAGTGGTGTACCGCAAGGATCTGTTTTGGGGCCACTGCTGCTTGTCATTTTTATAAATGAACTGGAAGAGGGTGTAGAAGGATGGGTTAGTAAATTTGCAGATGACACGATGGAGTTGTGGATAGTGCTGAAGGATGTTATAGGATACAGAGGGACATAGATAAGCTGCAGAGCTGGGCTGAGAGGTGGCAGATGGAGTTTAATGCGGGAAAGTGTGAGGTGGTTCACTTTGGAAGGAGTAACAGGAATGCAGAGTACTGGGCTAATAGCAAGATTCTTGGTAGTGTAGATGAACAGAGAGATCTCGGCATCCAGGTACATAAATCCCTGAAAGTTGCCACCCAGGTTAATAGGGCTGTTAAGAAGGCATATGGTGTGCTAGCCTTTATAAGCAGGGGGATTGAGTTTCGGAACCACAAGGTCATGCTGCAGCTGTACATAACTGGTGCGGCCGCACCTGGAGTACTGCGTGCAGTTCTGGTCACCACATTATAGGAAGGATGTGGAAGCTTTGGAAAGGGTTCAGAGGAGATTTACTAGGATGTTGCCTGGTATGGAGGGAAGGTCTTACGAGGAAAGGCTCAGGGAATTGAGGTTGTTTTCGTTAGAGAGGAGAAGGCTGAGAGGTGACTTAATAGAGACATATAAGATAGTCAGAGGGTTAGATAGGGTGGACAGTGAGAGTCTTTTTCCTCGGATGGTGATGACCAACACGAGGGGACATAGCTTTAAATTGAGGGGTGATAGATATAGGACAGATGTCAGAGGCAGTTTCTTTACTCAGAGAGTAGTAGGGGTGTGGAACGCCCTGCCTGCAACAGTAGTAGACTCGCCAACTTTAAGGGCATTTAAGTGGTCACTGGATAGACATATGGATGAAAATGGAATAGTGTAGGTCAGATAGGCTTCAGATGGTTTCACAGGTCGGCGCAACATCGAGGGCCGAAGGGCCCGTACTGCGCTGTAGTGTTCTATGTTCTATGTTCTAAACCTCTGGTCACTATTAGAACAGAAGCATTAAAAATGAAATGCCGTCTGTTTATGTGACAAATATGAAATGAAAATCGCTTATTGTCACAAGTAGGCTTCAAATGAAGTTACTGTGAAAAGCCCCTAGTCGCCATATTCCGCCGCCTGTTCGGGGAGGCTGGTACAGGAAATAGAGAAATTTGAACTATGTGTCCGCCCACTAATATCTGAACAGTAAATCTCCACACTCTGGTTTGCAAAGGGCACCATTCTTTGCATCTGACCCCATCCCCCACCCCCCAAAATACCCTTACGCAGAACAAAATTGGGTTAATCTTTGTGAAAGAGTCCATAATTCTGCTCATATTATTGCCGTAAGTGATCAGATGGCTGTTCCTACAAAATTATTTGTTACTTTTTTTCTCCCAGATTCAGTTCAAAATATTGACATTTTCGAATGGCTTTAGGTTGGTTACAACCCCTAACTGATCCCGTGTAGTTCAAGTGCGTATTCACCTTCTCCCTTTGCGCCAGCTTTTGGGCAAAATTAATCTCTGGCAGGAACAGCAGAAACTTTGTTGCAAAGAAAACAAGCTCAACGTTGAGCTAGCTCTGTTAAGAGAATTGTTCTTCATTTCTCTCACCCAGTGGCAGTCTTATCCCAATAAATAACATCGCAAATCACTTCAGCACAGGCCTTTGTGCCCAGACTGATGCATTTTCTGGCTTGGAGCTTTCAGCTTGCAGCCACTAGAGGGGAGGATTATGCCAGCATTTAAAACCCAAAAGAAATACCATTGTGTGTTTTTGGATTCCTAATTGGGCAGTTGCTGGTCCCCATAAATAGACAAATTATCATAACCTAGCCATGTGTTACCATTAGGAAGCTACCACACTTTAAATCCATTTGGGGGAAAAAAAACATAGAGAACGGTTGGTATTGGAAGATTGCGTTTGAGGCAACATTGGGATAGCCCCCAGAATGGTCAATGTGTAGTCATTTCGAAGTGACGATTGGCACAGAGCCAGGTCAGATGTTTCAATGCTCTCACTGCACCCCCTGCTTATTAGTTTGTCTTTGACAATCCGACGCCCTAATTCAGTTATGCTTTATGATTTCTCAACATTCAATTGTGACGTAACGTGCCGCTCTCCATTACCAGTTTAACCTTCTTTACATTCCGTCTCCTGCAAGGTTTATGCTCCGTAGAATAATATGCAAACAGCATCTGCTCGGAGATACACAAAGGGGACTATTAACTTTATTAAAATGTTTCCTTTGCTGTGTGCAGAAATTGTCTTTCTATTGCATACTAATTCCCAGCATTAACTAGCTGCTCTGATTTCTGCTCAGTAATTTAACGTTAGGTTAGCAAATTAAATTGTTCAACCTTCTGATGATTGCAGCACTAAATCTTTAGATTTTTTTTTTAGAACAGTACAGCACAGAACAGGCCCTTCGGCCCTCGATGTTGTGCCGGACAATGATCACCCTACTTAAACCCACGTAACCCGTATACCCATAACCCAACAATCCCCCCATTAACCTTACACTACGGGCAATTTAGCATGGCCAATCCACCTAACCCGCACATCTTTGGACTGTGGGAGGAAACCGGAGCACCCGGAGGAAACCCACGCACACACGGGGAGGACGTGCAGACTCCTCACAGACAGTGACCCAGCCGGGAATCGAACCTGGGACCCTGGAGCTGTGAAGCATTGATGCTAACCACCATGCTACCGTGAGGCCCACAAATCTCTGCTCATTCCACACAGTAAGAGTTTACGTTAGTCCATAACCAGAGTGAGCCAAGGAGAACTGAATGTTTTCCATTGCTATGTAATATTCATCACCCTGAATGAAACAGAACTAATTTGTGTAGCTCAATACCTGTATGTTGAACACTCCAAAGCATGTGCAACCCTCATACAGTTAATTAATCACAAAGGAGCTTTTGTGCAATGGAGTTCATCAATGAAGATATAATTATAAATATGCTGAGTTTTCTTTTCAATTTATGATTTTTGATGCTCATTGAAGGTGAGGGATTTCAGCCAGTGAGTGTGATGCCTTCTCACCTCCGACACACAGTACCAGCGATAACCTGGCCTAATTCCAATTTCAAAAAAGCAGGATCAAGCCCCTCCCCTCCCTGATAATGTCCCTCCAACATACTGCTACCTCAGTTTCAGAACTGCATCTTCCAGCAACAATATGGATTTTTATCACTTGCCACACTAACACCTCAGAAAATATTGCTAATTAAGTGGCAATTATTTTCAGTTTTTTTTATCTCCTTTTTTTTGCGGGAAAAATCATGAATGCTTCAGCTCGCCAATTGGGAAACTCATGAATTTACATTGGAGCTGCATGACCCTTCCTTCTGTGTGCCAGAAGGCGTCTTCCCTAATAACCAAGTAAAGTGGTGTCGTGATTATGTTACTATACTAATAAAGCAGCAACCTGTTTCCACTAATTCAAAGAATGTGAGTTCAATTTCAAACATGATCTTAAGTTCAGTTAAAACAATTCTGATATCAGGAAATAGATTATGAAAGGAAACCTGTTATCCTCAGCCAGATGCGTATCTCCCAGTGCTTGTAAAAGTTTCAAGATGGCTGCTTCATGCAGTCGAGTTCCTAAGATGACTCGTGTATTTTTGGGGAGAAAGTCACAGTCTGAGGATATGGGGTAGACCATTTCGGACATAGATGAGGAGAAATGTCTTCACCCAGAGAGTGGTGAGCCTGTCGAGTTCATTACCACAGGAAGTAGTTGAGGGCAAACATATGTTTTGAAGAAGCAGTTAGATATAGCAATTAGGACAAAGAGTATCAAAGGATATGGGTGGGGAGGGGAAGCGGGATTAGACTATTGAATTGGATGATCAGCCATGATCATAATGAATGGTGGAGCAGATTCAAAGAGCCGAATTGCCTCCTTCTGCTCCTATTTTCTATGTTTCTGAGTATCTAAATCTGCCATTGCTTATTGATCTCCTCCGGCAGTGCCCAGTTCAAAACGCAAGTTTCACTGATCTTAGTTTTTACTCATTCATTGGATGTGGAAATGCCTTGTCAATATTTGTTGCCCAATACTAATTGCCTTTGAGAAGGTGGTGGTGAGCTGTCTACTTGAATGCCTGCAGTCCTTATGTTGTAAGTATACCCACAATGCTGATAGGGATGGAATTCCAGGATCTTGACTCAGCAATAATTAAATTCTACCTCACTGACCAAATTACAATTGTTTGGCTGTATGTCAAGACTGACTCACCTAGTGCTGAATTAATCTCATTCTGAAAAGTGTCACTGACAATTTCAAATGGGTGATCTATTTCATAATTTGGCCAATTGCCTTGGAATTACCATCCTGACTTGGAAATGAAGCTCCGATCCTTCATTGTCACTGGATCAAAATGCTGGAGCAAGAGTTGCAAGAGGGAATACCCCAATGGCAGGGGTGTTTGAAAATGCTGCCCACTTTCCCAAGGCAGTAGGAGATATAGACAGAGTCAATGGATGGGAAGCATGTTCCCGTGAGGGACTGGACTGCGTTCGCGACTCTGTAGTTTCTTACGGTCTTGGGCCGAGCAGTTGCCATACCAGGCTGTGATGCAGCCAGGTAGGATGATTTCTATGGTTCATCTGTTAAAATTGTTAATAGTCAATGTGGACACTAAATGTTAGTTGTAGAAATATTTGCTATAGTAATTACTTGGAAGTTTTCTAAAGCACTTATGACCAAAGCGAATTATAGTAATATGGTTTTCTTCTGTATTCGAGCTTGTACACGGGGAGGATAGCAAGTACTAACTCTCTCAGGGCAATGTGCTCCACTTCAAGAATAAATGGACTTAACAAGACATATGCCTGCAGATGTCTTGCAGGCATAAGCATTGTCTTAATTTTCCTTCACTAACTTAGCAACTTAATTTGAAAAAATGGGTGTCAAAGGGTTAGGGAGGTGAAGAGAGTCAAGATGCTCTTCATCCACAATAAGTCCCATATTGTTAGTGACTCAAATAGTATCTCCTAATCAAATTCCTACTGCCCGGCTTCCTATGCCAATCTCTGTTTGGAACTGCGGGCAAAGGTGTGAAGCTGAAGGTCTGGCACTTCCAAAAAGCAGACAGCTCCAGGTCAGTAGGGCTTGTCAGCCTTGATTGGTTGTCCACCCAGGAGAAAGTAAATCTGGTTTCAAAACCCCTAGCTATGCATTAACTAGAAAGGTAGATGCCAGCTGACAGTGTGGAAGACCACAATTAGTACCAGTGGACTGGATGACAATGTCAAGGGTAAATGAGGCTCTTCAGCCTGATCAGCAGCCCCTCTGGAAGGACAACTCCAATGTCAAACCTGCATTCTTTCAGCTGCTATGTTTGCGACACACATTGCACCAGTGTGCTATTAGCTGCTTTGGACAGGAAGTAGGAGATGCTCTGTGCAAACAGCACTCACTTAAAGAGATTCAACATGCAGGTCAACATGAAGTCATCATCAACTAAAACACCAGAAATATCAAACCCTATAACGAGGGGGAAGTGACAACGAGGACAGTTCGAGGGTGCTATTAGCTGTCTTCAGTCATATCCTGCAGACATGGGGCCTAAGGGTTAAGGTCGCTCTCTAAAAATTGGGGCAGATGTGGAGTTTATATCCTCCCAAGGTGACAGACCAGACCTTCTCAGGTAGAGCGCTGCTCTCCCCACTCTGGGGAAGGGAAAGAAAGGGAACCCGAAATACAGCCTGCTTTTCCTGCACATGCTAGGTTACTGCTTCTAGCTGGTCACCCCTTCACTGACGGCAAAATGTAAAGAACAAGACTATTAGCCATCATATGAAGCTCGGATCATGAAATATCAGAAGATTTCTAGCCAGTGATGCAAGACCAGAGTGCAGAACAACCATCATAGTCAGAATATTTGGCAGGAACAAATTTGAAATAGCCGCCCTTGGTGAAACAAGATTCACTGAGGAGTCTCAACTTGAGGAGGTTGATGCATCCACATTATACTGGATTGGCAAGTCGAAGGACCAGCCTCAAAAGTTGGGCGTGGGCTTTTCTATTTGATTTGGATGGGTACTCAAGCTTGACTCATTCCCTACAGGAATCAGTGATCGACTCATGGTTCTTTGCTGAATTCTTGCCACTAACCAGCATGCAACACTCATTAGTGTCCATGCTCCAGCACCTACTGGTGAGATGAAGAAGCATTCTCTGATGACTTTAGAGAGATTATCAGAAGGGTACCTCATCAAGAGAAACTCATTATTCTTGATGATTTCAATGTCTGAGTGGACACAGACTGTGATACATAGAGAGGAGCATTAGGACACCATGGTATTAGCACAGCAGACTCCCATGACCATCTCCTCTTCTCTGAGCGCAGCAAGTTTGACGTAACCATCATAAACACAAACTAAAAACAACATGGATGCACCTCAGGATTCAGGGTGAGCTCAAGAACATGCACTTTATCAACTCCCTTAAAGGTTCAGAATGCTGGTCTGACAACAGTTTTGTGTTTTTGAACATAAAATCTAAGGCACTTCAGCACAGAATCATGTCGTAAAGGAAGATTCCATGATACGCCAGAGACAAGACAGGAATACAAATAAGCCATTGGAACTGTTGGTCTCCTGAAGGACAATACTGACATTGAAGATTCTTGGTGAAAGTTAAAGGATGTGCTTATAGAACGGCACCTGAGCTCCGAGGATTCGTTAAATGGAAGCACCAAGATTGGTTCAACAATGATGACTCAGACATAGGCAAGCTTCTAGGCAAAGTACATGACGCTCACATTTCTTACACACCTCACTAATCACTAGCAGGAACGCCAGTGCATGAAATACATGCTGCAGGCTAAATTAAACAAGATGAAGAACAAGGCTGGTGAGCTTCAAGCAGCTGTTGAAAATAAACAACCTGATGGCTCTACACATCAGTCTGCAATCAGTCTATGGCCGAAAAAATAGGCACAAGATTCTCTCATATTGGGTGAGCACTTCAGCAATCTCCTAAACTAACAGTGTACAATGGTACCACTGAGTCACTTGCACAGCATCACATTCTGGAAGGGCTTGTTCATAATCCTTCTCAAGTGGAAATCGTGATGGCCATTAAGCAGCTATGGGCAAGTCACTGGTAGCTGATTCCATCCCACCCGATGTATTCAGGTGCAGAGCGACTTGCATAGTTAAGAAACTCATTATTCTCATCTGCATAACCTTGAACCAGGGCACAGTGCCCCACGACTACAAAGGTGCCTCCATAACTATTCTCTACAAACAGAAGGAGAGAAGGTCCATTGGTGACAATCATCGTGGAACATCACTTATTTCAACAGCAGAAAAATTTCTTGCCAGGGTTTTTCTTAATTGGCTTGTTTCTCACCTCATCGCGTTGTGTGCCCAGAATCACAGTGTGGCCCCCTGCAGCAGGAGGAATAGTCGACATAGGACAGAATTCTCAGGCCCCCCCAGCCACATTTTTTCAGCAGGTGGGTGGCAGCACGCCAATCACTGGCGGCGAGATTCTCTTCTCCCGCCGCTGTCTATGGGATTTCCCATTGAGGCTGACCCGCGGCTGCAGGAAATCCGGTTTTGTGCAGCCGACGGGAGCAGAGAATCCCGCCGTCAGTGAATGGCCAGAGAATTCCGGCCATGATTTTTTCTGCGGGTCAAATTCAGAAAAAAATCCCACAAACAGAATAAGGAGCTCTATAAGGTGCTTGTTGACCTGAAAAAGGCTTTTGACACAGGAAACGAGGAAGGCCCTTTGAAGGTTTTGTACAAGGGCCCTGTAGCAGTGCTGTTTAAAGAGCGCATCCACTACATATAGGACAGATACTGTTTGCCCGTTAAAGCTGGTAGTTAATTTCTGGATGATTTGTACAACCTATTTGTTTACTTTTACAACTTATTCTAAACGTTCTTTTAAAAAAATATTTTTATTAGGGTATTTGCAAGTTTTTATAATATTAACAATAACAGCAGCATAAACATGGTACAATAAACATTTCCACCCCCATCACAATCTTCACACACCCCAACCATAAAACAACAGTCCGCCCCCCCCCCCCCCCCCCCCCCCCCCCCCACTAGCCCTTTAGAATTCTGCTTCTGCTGACATTTTAATTTTCCCTGAGAAAGTCGATGAACGGCTGCCACCTTCGGGTGAACGCAACCATTGACACTCTTAAGGCAAACTTTATTTTCTCGAGACTGAGAAACCCAGCCATGTCACTAACCCAGGTCTCGACACTCGGGGGGCTTTGAGTCCCTCCACATTAATAAGATCCTTAAGAATTACAGTGCCTCTTTGATTCCTGATATATTAAAGTGCATCCCAATGATCACAGCTTGCCAGGTGGAATGTTGCTGAGCTTCGATTGGGGGAAATTCAAATGACCATGGTGGGCGACTTCTAGGTGTTGAGAATCTGGCTGTTGACTGCAGCATCTCAATGTTGGCTGGTTAGAATGGTCCAGCTTGCTGGCTAGTAAGATGGAATACTGTTGTTGAGGGAAATGGCCATGCTGTCAGCCTGATGAGGACGGCAGCTATTTCTCCCCATGGAACAAAGGCCACTTGGCTGGTTCTGCACCTCGGCACTCTTACAGCTCGTTGTGAGAACAGTGTCCGGGATCGATGCGACTCTCTGGAATCAAGACGGAGGCCTTCCGAAATTCCTTGGTTGCCCGTAGAAAAATTACAAGAAGTATTGTATTGTACCCCTTCAAGAAGTACTGGTCACCTTTAAGTGGTATTCATCAAATCCAACTTCCCATCCTCCATCACAACTGATGAAGGGTTTAGAAAGCACTGGATGCACCCCGAGTCATGTTAATGGTGCTGAATCATTCCCTGTGACCACATGGACAGGTATATATATATCTATATATGCTGTCATGTCTCCTGCACACTCTGCATTCAGGACAGCTTGAATACCTGGGTTGATATTTCCAGTGCGTCCTTGTATATTGCTCATGAGAGGAGTTGGGCAAAATGAACAAGGGGCAAGTATTATAAAGAAACAATTAGGAGAATCTAATTTAAGGAAGAATGTGTAGCTGGTGTTGAAATGAAGTCTTTTAAATGGAAACCATGTGCCACAAATGTAAATACAGACTGTGGTTTAAAACGTTCTACTCTAATTGCCTTTTAAACGTTTATAGAAATAATGTTTGCAATTTTATACTATAGAAATAAAAAATAAATCAAGTACTTAGCCGGCAAACCAGTATGTCTGAAATAATTTCCCTTTGGAATGTATAGACTTGATTGTATGTAGATCAGCTCAGAACTGTACACTTAGAAATAATAAATAAATCATTTTAACATACAGCAGATATGGAAAGAGAACAAATGAAACTGCATTCATCATGGCCACATACATTTCATGGCTGAGCTAAGGTGCTTCGTGTTTTATTAATAGATTCTTATCGTAAGAACTTTGAGAGAAAAATGTAGGAATTGCCTCTGGCGGTTTGCACTTTTTTTCATTCCGGGACCTGTGAAACGTTTGTTTGACGTGCGTACATCATTTTGTGTATATAGGTCCAGATCAGTGAAACTGGGAAATAAAGCCCAGAGTGTTGAATGCTCAGGGTAACGCAAAGGAGCTTATTACTGCATTTGGAGAGCTATTGATATGTTTTACCAGTGGAAGGATTGAATGACAAATTAATGAGATACAGCACTGCAAGTCTGTAAGTATGTACTGCAGATAATTAAAACATAGCCATTCATCATAAAGTCCCACATCACTTCCACCACTAAATAAACCCATGCTGTACTATTGGCCACTTACCTTGTCATGCTGTAAAAATATTTAGAGGGTTTTAAAAAATGGACGACCGTTAAAATAAGTAAATTAATAAACCATTGCTCCATATGGTGCAGGCTTCATTATTTTCATAACTTTCCTGGTGCTGCATTACATCCATGGTTTTGTCACCTCAAGGCCTGACTGTTCTAAATGTTCTCCTGGCCAACTTCTCATCTTCTACCCTCTGTAAGACTTAACTCACTGCCGCCGATATTCTAATACACATCCGGTTCTACTCACCTACCACTCATGTCTTTGTTGGCCTACATTGGTTCCAATCCACAACTGCCTGACTTTTAAATCTGTTATCCTGATGTTCAAATCCATCTACGTCCTCACTCGTCCCTATCTCACAACGTACTAATGCATCTTCATGAGTCGAACTCAGGTGTCCTGCACATCCTCCATTTTATTTGCCACACCATTAGCATCTGTACCTTTAACCACCTAAGACTCTAAGCCCCAGGATTCCATCCCTAAACCTCTCTGCCTTTCTTTCTTCGTCTGATTCTCCATAAATCCCAGGCCAAGTTTTTAATAATCAATCCTAATATCTCCATCTTGATCCTCCATCTTAAACCTCCAAAGATGATCCTCCATCTTTGGCTTGGCGTCAATTTTATGTCTGATGCCACTCTTGTGAAACACCTTTGGACATTTTATGATGTTAAAGGCGTTGCATACATGTGACATGTTGTTGACAGGGAAATGGTCTGTCCCCAAAGTGTTAATCCTTCCAGCCACTTGTGGTAACCCTGTTGAGGAATTTCACTCCAGCTGACGAAATACAGAAATAATTCACTGATGCAACTGAGATACTTCACAGCCAGGGAATGATGTGAATGGTATCACCATTGGGATGAGGGGTTTTGTTTTGCTGTGTGTAACTTGTTATCAGCTCTGGCTGCCACCAGCACCCAAGGATAAAGACATCATGGTCTCATCAGCCCAAATTTGCTGCCTATAGAATAATGTTGGAAGAGGAACATCTGGAGCAGATTGATAGCACGTTTAATTCACTGTCACCATGAGTTTGAAGGTAATACTCCAAAACAGGTACTTGGGGATATAGGGCAAAACTAGTTTACTCCATGAATGTTATGAATGAGTCCTTACAACACACTGGTCCGGTTGTCTCTGTCAGAATATCCACTCATGTATATAATGAGATGCAGACAGGCAGTGATTGACAAACAGGATGACCAATGAACACACAACACAGAACAACCAATCACCAGACAGGACACCACCACTATAAAGCCCACAGGGCATTAAGACTCTTCCTCTCTCAGGACCCAGCTACTGAGACAGTCAGAGTGCACAAGCTAGTGAGCACTATCACCATGCGGTAGCTAGTAAGTCTGGTCAAGCCACTAAGAGGTCATCAGTAGAGTGTCAACCAACAGCTGAACATGTATAGCAGTCCACTAGTTAAATAAAACAGTGTTGGATCATCTTCTGTGTCAGACATTTGTTTCTAGCTTCACTGCATCCAGTTGCAGTCAACGTCGGACCAACCTGCCTAACACATCAGGTCTGAACCAACTGCAACTGAGCTGCTGAGTTGTAGTTGATAAAACTGATCGCACAATTGGTGTGAAGCTGCTCTGATAGATTCACACTATCCTTGAAGCTAAGACAAACTGTCCCCATAGCTAGTGACAAATTGTCTCATTGATCTTTTCTGTCTTTAGTAACTTTGCTCATCAAATCAAACTGTCCACATAATTCATATCAGACCCTCACGGTGTCCAACTGAACCGTGAGTGAAAAAAATGAAAATCACTTATTGTCACGAGTAGGCTTCAATGAAGTTACTGTGAAAAGCCCCAAATCGCCACATTCCGGAAGGCTGTTACGGGAATTGAACCGTGCTGCTGGCCTGCTTGGTCTGCTTTCAAAGCCAGCGATTTAGCCCTGTGCTAAACAGCCCCAGATCTAAACAGCCCCAGAGTGGGCATCAAACTCACCAACACTAAAGCCAAACTGTCTCCATATGTATAGTCTTCCAAAGTTTAATTCAATTTTTGAAACTGGACATCAATAGTTTTGTTTCACATGACCTATTCACATGGCAATATCACCTGATCACCTCAATATAACTTACCTGAACCTTGTTAAATGCTAAACCGTTTTTATTTTGCACAAATGTTTACCTACCGTCTCAGGAAACCAGCACTGTAGCTTAAATCTGCAAACTTTACATGTGAAAATTGGATGTTCCATTGTCTACTTAAACCAAAGCAATTGCACCCTTACCCACCACTGGAGCTGATTAGGATGACAATCACTTAATTTTACCTTAAGAAGATGTTGCATACATGTGACATGTTGTTGACAGGGAAATAACAGTTCTTCCTCTCTGCAAATGGTCTGTCCCCAAAGTGTTAATCCTTCCAGCCACTTGTGGTAACCCTGCTGAGGAATTGCATTCCAGCTGACGAAATACAGAAATAGTTCACTGATGCAACTGAGATTCTTCACAGCCAAGGCCCACCACTGACCCACCACTGTAGCTGATTGGGATGACAATCATTTAATTTTACCTTAAGAGTTTGGCCTATCTTAATGTATGCCTATGTTGCTCATATGTTATCCATGGCTAAGAGCCAGCAATATCATCTTAAACTCAAAAGGCTCTGAGTTCAAAATCCATTTCAGAGACTTGAGCACATAATCCAGGCAGGCTAAAAGATCCCAAGGCACTCTTTGATAGAAGAAGAGCTGGGGAGTTGACAGGGTTTACTCGATAACACTGCATCACCACTATAAACAATGATCACTTGATCACTTATTCCACTGCCGTTTGTGGGCCCTTGGTGTGCAGGATGTGGGTGACGTGCTTCCTATTTTGTACCATAACTACTCATCAAATACATTAATTGACTGTGAAGTTTTTTGAGACACATTGAGATTGTGAAAGGTAGGGTAAAAAAAATGCAGGCTTTTGATTTCTTTGCTTTCTGGGCAATTCTGACCAACCAAAAATGTCACATTTAGCCTTTACATAATGGTAACTTCGTTGATGTCATTACTGTCTTTTATTTTTTTGGTTTGTTCAAAGCAGTTACCTGTACTGAGTAAAAATCTAAAAACACATTAATTGAGCTGAGAACAATTAATTACAAATAACAGATTAAAACACTCCTGTCCCCACCCAGGGATGGATTTTAATGAGCAAATTCTGGGGAGTCATCAGTAATGTTTCATATTAAACAAACAATGCTGATTCACTAATAGAACGCTTGCCAAATATTTCTTTTCAATATTTACACTGCTGTCAATTCACAACTAAACATCACCCAAAGACCGGAGTACATGTCTTTACAATACAAGGGTTTCCTCCCCTCTATTAAATATTTCCTCCTTAGAAATATTGAAAAATGGAAGATTTTCACACAAGGATTTGTAAATTGTCGTTTGATGTGGCATCAAACTCCGAAGGATAGATTTTATACCCATGCAAGTTGGAATGCAGAGCAACAATGAATGGGTTAAATGCTCTCTGGAATGTTCAGCATGAAACTCCCTTCATCTATTGAAAGACATATAAACTAACCTCAGTGCCTCTAATGTCAGCGATATCTATCCATTTACCCAAATAAACACCAATCACCAAAAACACTCAACCCAAACAATAGGTTCCATCAAATCCCAATCATGCTAAATCTGTGTATTTTTATGAGTTGGACATTGATGCCTGTGTAATATCAGACACAACTGAGTAACAGTCACATCAACTTTGTGATTTTTTGAAAATTTTATTCTTTGACACAGTGCAAAACAACTTCTCTGATCGTCAAATAAATTATTTCACCGTTTTCCTGTTATTTCTTGGCCTTTCCTCATCTGGGAAATATATAACTGACCACTTCCAATTGCGACACAATTATTGCAAAGTATGTTGATATTCAGTGTTGCATCATGGTCCATAACTGTTCAGATATCCAACTAGTAAATCTTTCAGTTGGGATATTTATTAACAATGATTTGTGCCAAAATCAAATTAGTTAACATACTAATGAGGCGATACCAGGCGATCCCCAGATACAATGGAAACAAGTTAAACACAGATCGATACATTGAATGGAAGGCCAGACCTTTCGGCGCCTGAGAAGCCCAAAACAATAAGTCCCAAGAACCGCCCCAGTGACCGAGGAACTGCCCCATTATTGGGGGATTCAAACATATCGATTGGGAAGAGACCCAATCGATTCCAAGCAGGTAAGGGCGTCCGCCCAAAGGGGCGCGGACCCCCTGGGACCTATAAAAGACAGGTCCCACACAGGGTTCAGTCTTCTGATCCAGCCCTTCAGCCCTTCTTTCTCTTTGACCAACACTCCTCCGTGGACCAGCTTTTGCCAAGAAGATCTCGAACGAGAGAGAGGAGAGGGTTTGGACAGCAACCGCCAACAAGTAAGTGCCTCACAACGATCGCTACCAGGAATAGGCACTCCTGACCCCTTTTAACTGATACCAACCTGAAGTCTGCAGACCAGAGCAGAGCAAGACGCCTTGTTCCCTGACCCAGCAGTTCCTTCGAGATAAGTATTAGTTTATTTAGCGGTAGGAATAAGTTTAATCCTTTTAGCGTGTGCATCAGTTATTATAATTGTATTATAATAAACTCAGTTATTTGGACTTACTAATTGGTGTATGGTTTTATTGCTTTGAACTTCACCTTGAAGCTTGTGGCGGTGTCTTAACGACACCTGGCGACTCCAGAGCTAAGTACAGAAACAGAGCTAAATTGAGTGTTAAGCACACTCACCCAAGAAGTCGCAACAATAGCCTTCTAAATAATCCTAAATTTCTTTGATGCAACTTGATGTGGACTCTCCATGACTTGGTAAAAATTTGGAAAGCAGACCTAAAAATATGCCCCACTACTTAAACATTCTTATGTTGGAGATGGCAGAAGTGACAGATATGTGGCTATTTGGAAACACATGTATTGGCAGGCCCACCAGTCAAAGATAGTTATTTTTTAATGAAGCCTTGTGTCATCATCAGTCGGAGGATTCGCACTGCGCACCAATCCCTATTCTGATGTTGGCCATCACACCAAAAGTACCATTTACTAAAGAGCTCCCAATGTGAGGAGTGATTGAAAGGCATTCTGTTAATCTATCAGACAATCAAAACTGAATTTGCAGCATTGCTACTGTCACACATTTCAATTTAAGGAGTTTGATACTGTGGTTTAAAAATAATTGGAAGATTTGAATTTGCAGTTGACAGCGTGCTGTGAAATATCACTTCTGTTTAATTTCCCCATTTTATAGTTCTTTCTTTTATTGGTTTTGAGTTCAGTTTAAAATGGAAGAGAATGAGTGTCCCGCATTGGCTGAATAAATGCATTGCCTTGTAAGATGCTGAGGTCAGGAAGGTTGGTTTTGTGTCCTGATTTTTGTTGACTTCCCTGATCACAGGTTGAGTTACGTGCCTTGGTGGGAAGGCTGGGTGGGAGGAGGAGTACAAAACAGACCAGTCAAGGGTCCCACTCCCGAGACTGTTCATTCTGATGGCAGGAGTCCACAACACGCGGATGTGATCTGGCAGCTGAGGTCACGAATAGCCTTGGTTGCATTACAACCTCCATCCAGGTTCAATTCCTAGCTTGGGACACTCTCTGTGCGGAGTCTGCACCTTCTCCCCGTGTCTGCGTGGGTTTCCTTCGGGTGCTCCGGTGTCCTCCCTCAGTCCAAAGATGTGCAGGTTAGGTGGATTGGCCATGCTAAATTGCCCTTAGTGTCCAAAAAGATTAGGTGGGGTAATGGGGAGAGGGTGAAGGTGTGGACTTAAGTAATGTACTCTTTCCAAGGGCTGGTGCAGGGCCTCTTTCTGCACTGTAAATTCTATGATCCAAATATAAAATTGATACTTAGGTTGGCTGAAGAAATTCTGAGCGCCTGCAGAATGTAACCCCAAATCAAACAAGTCTATCAGAACAATGAAAGCACTTTTAACGGCAGTAATTCCATCCAATATCTAATGAGCTAATGAATGCTCATTGGACAACAGGTTTTGTTATGTCTTGTAATACAGCTGTGGAAATTGCACGTGAAGACCAGTCTATGATATTTAGCAAAAGGCATACAATGCACTCAATTCATTGGTGCATTAATCTAATTCTTGATTGTTACTGTGTACAGTGGCGGACTGGGTCTAAAAATATTGGTTTCCAGGAGACAAAGGGGGCCCACCCACAACTACAATGCTATCATTTAATTTTCATAACGAATAAATACAATTTTCAAAAAATACATATGGAAAAAAGGGTACAATTTAAATTTTTGTGGAAAAAATGTGTATTTCTTAGTAATTACAGTGTACATGTACTGTACATATTACTGGCAGTAGATACCAAATGTAAATACAGAATGTTATAATTGAATTTTTAATTTTAAATTTTTTAAAAAAGTAATTGGTTGATATTTTTAAATACTTTACTGCGCAATTTACACATTAACAGATAGTTCAAAAGCACAATAGAGCATTGCATGCAGTCCACTATTTTAAGAGCAATCGTTTGTGTTCGCTAGATGATTGTGCGAATCTGCCAATAATTGCTTCTGCATCCAATTCATCTAACAATTCCTTTTCAATGGATAGCAACATGTATGATTCCAAATTCTCCTCAGACAGCGAATTTCCTAACCTTGTCTTTATGATCTTTAGCTTTGAAAATGTCCTCTCACATTGGACTTGAGTAACTGATAGTGTGCAGATGACTTTATAAAGTTCATAAAGGTTATCATATGCCTTGTCATGAAGTCTGTTGGATGCCAGGAGTTTTAGTACACACGATGGGCAAGTGCTGCAAATTTTACAATTGTTGCAACTGGAATCCATATTCTCACCATCATTAAGCAATAGCTTTAATACATCAAAGTTTGAAGCAAAAGAAAACCATTCCAATATTACTTGATCTTTGCTGATTTGTGGCAACAGCTTAATAATACCTTCCAATGCTTCATCTTCAAGGCCCTTCTCTGCAATAGTTTTAAACATTACTGGGTCCAAGCAGGACAAATCTTTATACAACTGTTTGTGTTGTACAAAGAGTGATTCTAGTGACTGGACAATGCGATCCATTATTAGGTTAAACACATTTACTCGAAAATCAGCTAGAGAATCTGAGGAATTTCTTTCATCATCAATAAGCTCATCTGCCATTCTTTTCTTCTTCCTCTGCCTCTTAACTGGAAATGCTATTTCCAACGCATCAATTTCCAATGTTTGATTTTCATCCATATTCATCTGTGAAATCCTGTCATTACATTTATTTACAAATTCCAAAGCCTTGCTGTGAACGTTATCAAATGTTCTTGTCTGTTCCTTCAACTTTGTTGTAGCTGAATCTACCAAACTCCATGCAGTAAACATATCTAAACCACTTGTCTGTAGATAACTTGATAACGGGGTTGTAGTTTCAAATATATACAAGTAAGTAAATGCTGTCAATATGGTTTCAAACTTTAGAAGACTTTGAAGTAAAACATTTGCTTCATGTTTTGTTTTTGCATCAAACTTTTCTGAATCTTGTATCATTTATAAGCATGGCAATAGATTTACGAAAGTACTGGCAGCGGCATCATCAAAACGTCCAAATATAGTTGTTGCTGCATTGGATTTTACTGACCATCTGGTCTCACCAATTAGCTTTAATCGTTAAATTTTTTCTTGTCCTAGATGTTTTCCAACAACTTCTATCCATACTGCCATTCTCTTGTATGATGCTTTCACAAAAGTTGCTATATTCTGGAGCAAATTGAAAAAAGAAACTGCAGGCACACAACATTTTGTTGTTTCAGTTATCACCAAATTCAAGACTTGGGCATAGCACCATATATGAACATGTTGATCAGCCACATCAGCAATTTTACTTTGTAAACCATTATACTGGCCATGGTAGCTTGCAGCGCCATCTGTGCTATCAGATAAACATTTTGGGGGGTCAATTTTAAGATGCTGTAATGTTTCAATCAATAGATCAAAAAGCCCCTGTCCTGTACCATCATTACTTGGCACAACTGAAAGTAGTCACTCACAGATAATACATTTAAGCACATACCGAATAATAATGCTAAACTGATCGATGGATGAATTATCTTGTGTTGAATCAACCTGAATAGAATAATATTTTGTTTGAGAAACTTCATGACTAATTCTTTCTTGTATCATAGGGCAGCATGGTAGCATTGTGGATAGCACAATCGCTTCACAGCTCCAGGGTCCCAGGTTCGATTCCGGCTTGGGTCACTGTCTGTGCGGAGTCTACACATCCTCCCCGTGTGTGCGTGGGTTTCCTCCGGGTGCTCCGGTTTCCTCCCACAGTAAAAAAGATGTGCAGGTTAGGTGGATTGGCCATGATAAATTGCCCTTAGTGTCCAAAAATTGCCCTTAGTGTTGGGTGGGGTTACTGGGTTATGGGGATAGGGTGGAGATGTTGACCTTGGGTAGGGTGCTCTTTCCAAGAGCCGGTGCAGACTCGATGGGCCAAATGGCCTCCTTCTGCACTGTAAGTTCTATCTATGATATTCTTCATAATTTTGATTAACATGTTTATAGTTGTTTTATTCACATATGTAACAAGTCCACCACGGCCTTTACTTTGAGCCTTTCCTTGTTGCTCTAATCGTTTGATTCTTTGTTTAGACTTGTTTTGCACTGCAGAAACGTGAGCTGCCATAATGGGGTCATATTTTGCCATCAACTGCACTGTAGCTAAAAAATTGCCATGATTCAGAACCTCATTATCTAGAGTGTAGGCCGATTCATTTCTGTGACCTCGAAAAGGAAGTGCTTGCTTGCCTAACATCTTTATGATGTCTATAATCCTCATGACAATACTGTGCTTCTCTGCTTCAATACTTCTTCTTTCCTTTTAATTAGTGATGCTGCAAAAAATTTATCTAAGGTGCCATCATTAACCACACTGATATATTGCTGAGCATTTCTGACATGTGTTGTTGTCAATTCATGTAAAGTCAAGCTCTGGCTAATACGCCTGTAGTCACTAAAGCCACGTACAAAGGGTGATGGATTACAAATGTTGGGAAACTCAAAGGCTAAGCAGTATGAACAATATAAGCATCTATTTTCTTTGTTATATGTTAGCCATTTTCTTGGGACTGAGTCATTCATAATTTTCCTCTCACACAAACAAGCATCAAATGGCAGATCATCAAGTGGCTGAAGTGGATGTTCAGCAAAAAACTGTTTTAGCTTTGCTCGGGATGGATATTGGAAGATTCCAGTAATTGATCTTTCATTTTCTTGCGTAGGTTCATTTACAGGATGTGCTTCAGAAACCAAGTCATTTATGCTTGAAGGAATATCTGATTCCCTGTCACTAGTTGAAGCTATGTGTTCAGATGTTGCAACTACAGGCAGTACAGATACCGGAACAAGGAAGCCAGAAGAAATATTGGGCCTGGGTTGATTAGTAATGGATGCACTTGTATTTGTCTCTACATTCAAAGTAGCTCTTCTCTGTTCTTGTAACTCACATGTCATTGCATCATCACCATGAGCATTGTTTCTTGCTCCCTGATTATTTGTTGCAGAACTGGATATTGATGTGGATTGTGCTTATGGTATTATAAATCCTGTAATAGGCCTGCATTGCATGGCTGATTCCTTCCTTTCTGCTTCTTTTTGTTCTTTGCGTTTTAGTGACCCAGATTTATGCTTTTTCTTTTCCATGCTGGTTGGGGTAATATTCCTGAAATAAAAACTTAATTAAAAATAGTCCACATTGGGAAAAATGAATATTGATGATTGCAAGAATAACTTGAAGGAACGCCAGATAAACCCCTACTTGATAAAAATTAGAAAATAACTTACTTACACTTCAATAGGCTATGTTCATTAGTCAATACTGCTGTGGCCTATGCAGCTTCAGAAGAGGAGACAATCCACTGTCCAGTGTTCACACCAGCAAGCAACTGAGACACTGTTAAAATTTAGAAGTTTGGTCCGACTATAGTAAGACATTAAGAATGGTCCCACAACCAAAGTTAACATGTCCAGTTTGATACCAGTGTAGTGTTACAAGTCGCAACCCTTTGAGTTTACCGATCATGGCTTATCACTTCAATATCTTTGACCTCGTGATTCACGGTCAAAGGTACCGCTTCTCCTTTTCGGTGACCTCACGACCCTATGTACTGCTTGATATCCTTTCAAGTTGCCGACCATCTCAAATCACAAACTGTAACTTTATCTTTAAATTCACACACTCTTGCTGAAAACGTGGATTTCCTACTATGTCCAACCCGGGTGAACCAGCCCCCCCTCCCCCCACTCCTTTTCACATCCGTTTAACACTGCTTCGTTCCTTCATACACTGAGTGATTATTTGTTTGTTTCTTTATTGCATTTTTATTTGGTATTGCTCTTTTTAAAAACAATTATATTTTATTAAGTTAGAATACAAATCTCAGGAAAGATGTTGGAGATTTATTTATCTAGTTAATTATAATTTTTAAGGGCCCTTCAGAGATTCACGGGCCCCTTCTTGGCTCTCCGGGCCCCGGACCGATGTACCGGCTGAACCAAGACTACTGCTTGATATCCTTTGAAGTTGCCGACCATCTCAAATCACGAATTGTAACTTTATCTTTAAATTCACACACTCTTGCTGAAAACATGGAATTTCCTTAATTGTGCCTGACCCGGGCCCCCTATTCCACATCCTTCTACTACCTCCCCTGCTTCGTTCCTGTTCATGCACTGCTTATTTGTGTCCTGTTCTCTTTTTTTTCTTATTCCTTTTTATTACTAAAACAGTTGTCTGTGTTTGTTTCTTTATTGCATTTTTATTTGATATAGGGGGCCCACTTCATCAGGGGCCCACTTGCCATCGGGCAAGCTGACACCCTAGCCAGTCTGACACTGACTGTGTATGTATCATTCTTGTCATTTGTAATGAGTTGAATGGGTTGACCTATAGTAAACAACAGGATGAAGAACCATACGAGTTGGTGGTGGTAGATGCCTCATTATTCAAGTGTGTCCAAACTGTAAGCTCCCCTCATGACTGAAAAGTCCAATGCCAGATCAGCACAGGATTCCACAGAACTGGCACCTCATGTTGCCGGTGATGCTTGGAAGAAGTTCTGCAATTGAGCCACCTCTGACCTTCCTCTAGATGAGACAAGTTTAGTGTAGACGGTCCTTAAAGGATGTTGAACTAAATTTCAATGCTTGCCTCCATGTTGGCCAGTTGCTGTGGTGCTCTCCCAAGAGAGATATTCTGCAATGCCGAAGTTTGTACTGCTCTTTTTTTTCGGGTTTTTCAATTGTATTGTAGCCACCTGGGGTGGCCACGTCCCGATTACAAAATGGACACTTTGCAAAGAATGCAGGGAAAATGGACTATGCTAAGAAAGCAAGCAGGTGCAAAGTTTGTCTGTTGATTGGAGGTGTAGCTCCCAGACAAGACCGATACTGCAAAGCTATTACCATACTAATGAGCCATCTCCGGGGACAAAAGAGTAACATTTAGGTAAACGATACTAAAGCAGACACCCCGGCGCCAGAGGAGACTAGAACAAAGCAGGCCAACGGCCACCTAGGACCCGCCCAGCAATCATGGCAACCACCCCTTTATTGGAGGAAATCGATACCGATGATCAAGATACGGTCCAATTAATTGGGACCAAGTTCAAGGCCCGCCCAACATCCTTTGGGTATAAGAAGAAGCCCCCAAGAGAGAATCGCTCTCTTGGCCTTGGCTCTCAGCGAGGAGAGACCTGCCTCACAGCTGCACTAGAACAAGTAAGTCCAAAGTCAATGCACGCTACGAGAAAGATGCTCCTAGCTACTATTCCGTACCAGCTCAACCCCAGCAGCCTCAGAACCGGACAGTGGGCATTGTTCCTCTGACTGAGTGGGCGACGAAGCTAAGTATAGGCTTTAGTAGTAGTGATAGTTTAGTTGGTAGAGTTTTATGCATGAGTATATTTGACCGTGTAAATAAACTGGTATATCGAGTCTTTGATCAGTATTCGGTTTTGAACCTTGTGGCGGTATCGAAAGATGCCTGGCGATTCTTGAGCAAACGTAATTAGAATTAAGGAAGGCGACCATATTAACCGCCATAAACAGAGCCAATTAGAGAGAGAACACAATGAGCAAAAGTATCGCTTGTACTGACTACCTTGTTGAGATTTGTTGTGAGACAGGTCCCCACTGAAGATCTGCTTGGGGATTCTGGGGTCCTCCTTGTGGGAGAGGTGTCCTGCCCATCTCAGTTGAATATACCGGAGGGTGGTCTCCGTGCTGTTAAGCCCAGCTCGATGGAGGATCTCGTTTGTGGTTTTGTCCTGCCATTGAATTCTCATGATGGACCTCAGGTATCATGTATGATGGAATTCAAATGTGAAAGGCTGATCTGAGTTGCCTCAACTTAAGAGCTTTCAAAAGCAAATGAAGGTTTGAAATCTCAATTAATTTCCATTTTCACGTCTTCTGAAGCCACCGTTGTGTTTACGAGAACGTAGCCAGACACACCCTGGGGGTTGATTTTCCACTTGCTGCTTGAGTCTACATTGATTAAACAGAGCAGCTTTTATTGCAGAAACGATCCAATGAAAATCAATACATACTCCAGCGGTAAGATATGGGATAGTAGCGCGCAAGGCATTTTGCTTAAAGATTGCCCTGTCTGCTAAATGTATGTGTGCCTCCACTAAGATGATGGGAAGGGTAAATTCAACAAACCCCATTAAGTGTGTAAGTTATGGCAACTCTCCATCTGTGCCAGTTAGGGCAACATTGCTACAAAAATGGCAAGAATTACAGACATTTTAAAATAAGAAAGCTTTCTTGCAAAAAGCCTGCAACAAAATGGCTGGAAGCAGCCAGATGATCACAAGATTATCCCAGAGAAGAACAAAGGGAACAATGGGCCAGAGCAGGGCCAACAGAAAAATTATGCCAGGTATGTGGATGGCTCAGAGTGAGCTGAGGAAGACAATGACGATGGATAAAAGCAAATTACGCGGATGCTGGAATCTGAAACAAAAGGGACAATACTGGAAAATCTCAGCAAGTCTGGCAGCATCTGTAGGGAGAGAAAAGAGCTAACGATTCAAGTCCGATGACTCTTTGTCAAAGCTAACAGACAGAGAGAGTGGGAAATATTTATACTGTGGAGTGAGAATGAAAGATGAGTCATAGCCACAGAAACCCAAGGAAACTGGATGCTAATGGCCACAGAAACCAAGGGGAGAGAGTGCTAATGGCAGTCCCCAGAGAGGACAAAAGATGTGAAAGGCCAAACAACAGGGAAACTAACATCAGAGGATGAACTGTAGGTGTGGGGGGAGGGGAAGGAGGAAGCAAAGAGGAGAAAGATGCAGGTAAAGTGCAGGAAAGAAAAAAATGGTAAAAGACAGTTAAAATGAAATGAAAACAAATGGGTCGAGGTGGGGCTGATCATCTGAAGTTGTTGAATTCGATGTTCAGGCCGGAAGGCTGTAGCGTGCCTAACCGGAAGATAGTAAGAAGTCTTACAACACCAGGTTAAAGTCCAACAGGTTTGTTTCAAACACGAGCTTTCGGAGCACTGCTCCTTCCTCAGGTGAAGGAAGGAACCCAAGGAAGGAGCAGTGCTCCGAAAGCTTGTTTGAAACAAACCTGTTGGACTTTAACCTGGCGTTGTAAGACTTCTTACTGTGCTCACCCCCCGTCCAATGCCGGCATCTCCACATCATGGTAACCGGAAGATGAGATGTTGTTCCATCAGTTTGCGTTGCGCTTCACTAGAACATTGCAGCAGGCCAAGAACAGACATGGGCATGGGCACAGGGTCTTTTGGGCAGGACTATGGAAATGAATTTCTGCCCAAACCAGACAGAAACCTATTCCACTGATGGCAAACTAATTCAAACTGTCCCAGTATCTCCGAGGAGGTACTCCGAGGAGCAATCAGGCAAGCTCCGGAGATGTCATCAGCTATTGTGAAGAAACTGATCAGGTTAACTTCTGCCTGAGATTGATTAGCGCGCCTTCTGTCTTTCAAATCGATCAATGGGGGGAGCCAGCCGGCTCCACTGAAACACGTGCGCTTAAAGTTACAGGACACAGACAAGTGAGAGAGCGATCTTGGGTAGATTTTACTCAGAAGTTCCGATTGAGAAGTTTTGCACAGAAGTTTGGGCTGGAGGAGATTTGAGAATTCAGAAGAAGAAACTTAAAAAACCTACAAAGGGACCACCACAATGTAGAACTATGGGCCCAACAGAAGAAGCAAGTCTCCACGAACCAGGTGCAGAGGCAGACCGCAACAACCTAGGACCCAAGAGGCCAGAGGGGAGCCTGAAGATTTTGTGTGTTTTTAAACAGACCCATTCAGCTAGGAAGTGGTGAGTATGTCAGCTTATAGAAACGCCCAATTAGGCTAGGCTTGTTGAAGAGGGGAGGTAAGGAATGGTATATTACAACCTCTTGTAAAACATTGCTAAAACTGTTTAAAGTAAGGATTTTTCGTTATGCCGTTAGTCCTAGTTCTCATAGACATAATTGCAAGTGTGTGTGTGTGTGTAGATTTCAATTTGGGTTGTGGATTTCATAAACTGGACTTCCCTTTTCTTGAATAAATTACTTAATTTTAATTCACCTTGGTTGTGGTCTCTCCTGTTCACTTATCGCTCGCCCTGGCCAAGCCACACTCAAGTGCCAGGACATAATTCGGCAGTCGAGAATCTTTGAGGGGGTCTGGGTGCCTCGAAACGCTCATCCAGGAGGAACCAGCTGGTTAGGGATAACCTCTCCTCTCTCTCTTGTGAAGCAGCCCTAGCGAGGCACTTACAGGGTGGTAGTTTTCGCCACCGACGAGAGAGAGAGAGTCACACAGGTGTCGGTGGCAGTCAGGATGGCTGGTGTGGCATAAGGACAGGGTCACCGGTCAGGTATAAACAATGAGCCTTGCTCACTCTCCCTTGCGAAGCGGTCCCAGTGTGACGCTTCCGGGTCTTTGATTTCAAAGCCTGCAGGGGAGAGACACCCACAGCTATCTGTGATACCCAATTCCAGCTTGTTGTGGGGTAAAAGGACTACCCTTCTACAAGTGAGGGTGTCACATTTGTGTAATTTCAAAACTGATGGTCTTCTTTAACTATCATGGCCATCAGCCAGTGGTGATTCGTGAAAGAATCAGGGAGTAGGGAGGTGAGAGGAGCAGATTCTTTGTCAAGCAAGTTGTTATAAACAGGAATTCATGCCCTAAAAATGGGCTGGAAGCAAATTCAGTTATCATTTTCAAAAGGAGATTGGATAAATATTTGCAAAGAGAAAATCTATAAGGTTCTGGGGAGTGAGTATTGCGGCGGGACAAATTCAATGACTCTTTTAAAGAGCTGGGAGAGACAGATGGGCTGAATGGCCTCCTTCATCACTGCATGAGATAAGCAAGAAATGAACACCTTTTCGATAAAAACAGAAATGCTGAAAATATTCAGCAGGTCAGGCAGCATCGGCAGAGAGAGAGAAAAACAGAGCTAATGGGCAATACAGTGGCACAGTGGTTAGTACAGTTGCTTCACAGCTCCAGGGTCCCGGGTTCAATTTACAGTTTGGGTCACTGTCTGTGCAGAGTTTGCACGTTCTTCCCATGTCTATGTGGGTTTCCTCTGGGTGCTCCGGTTTCCTCCCACTGTCCAAAGTTGTGCAGGTGAGGTAGGTTGGTCATGCTAAATTGTCCTTAGTGTCCAAAAAGGGGTTGGGGTTACTGGGATAGGATGAAGGTATGGGCTTGTGTAGTGTGCTCTTTCCAAAGTGCAGACTCGATGGGCCAAATGGCCTCCTTCTACACTGTAAATTCGATGATTGTATGATTTAACAGAAGTTTCCCAAGCATGGTAGTGAGTGGGTACTGACATGAGCTTCCTTATGGTCAAACTGATGAGGCCGTCACCGGTAACAAATGTTAATTGGTTCATTTAAAGAGTCACCGCGGGCTTCATGCCACAAATGATTGTCCCGTTGGCTAATTCACCGGGACCACCGGGGAGCAGCACTTAAACCGATCCCGCGGAGTAAACCCCACACGGCACTCAGCCATGCCACAACACAGACCGGCTACACAATTCAAGGATGCCAATCTGGCACGAACTCGACTGACACGGTCGAGTCCCGACAGGATGCCCTGTTCCCCCAAGAGGCTTGCAGAGTCAGCCACAGGGCAGCCAGTGACGCCTGGGAGGAAGTCGCAGTGGCCATCAGCTCTGGGAGAGTCACCAGGGAGACGGACACCCAGTGCCAGAGAAGATCAACGACCTTCATCGGCCGCACGGGGTGAGTTGGCACCAATACCAACGCTCATAGGGTGGTGACCGCGGTGGTGAGCCTGGTGCACGATATCGGCAGTATGAGTGGAAGTATCCAAGGCATCGCTCAGTCAGTGGCGGCCATGGCTGAGGGCCTCGGCAGCATGTCCGAGTCGCTGGGGTAGGGGTGGGGGCTGTGGCACTATCTGGGGCAAAAACACAGTGCGCCTGTGAAGGCTCTGGCACGTTATTCTGAAATGCGGACATAATTGCCAATTTCCTATTAACAATAGCGTGCAGCCCTGTGGCCAGAGGCTGCCTCAGTCAATGGGAGTTATCGGTGGTCGGTGGGAGCTGGAATTGCCCCGTTATGGGTACACATGATCCAGGGGGTGGCATGGCAGACCTGAGGGCGCTGACACCCATCGTCCCAGCCCAGGGTCGCCCATCCCCCACCAATGGCAGCCCCACCCTCCAGGGTGGTCCACCAGCCCCCGCCCCCTAAGCTCCGGTGCTCCTGGGCTCACTGCTCGGAATTAAAGATGGCTACTCATGTCCTCGGATCCCCACAGCAGCCCTTCCTCCAGCTTCACGTTTTTAAAAAGGTGTACTAATTGGCACCTGCTGGGGAGGCGGTTAGATCACGGGTGGCTGTTAGATAGGAGGTTGTTCCTATTAATAGTGTGGAGATTGGCTTTAATTGATGTCTCACACTCCACGGTGGGATTCGCTTCTCACCAATGGGGACGGGACGGTTAAATCACAAACTGATCTGCATCCGGAGCAATTCCCGATTTTGGCCTCTCCCGCATTCTAACAGCCACGTCGTGCTCTCGCTCAAGCACAATGTGGCCATTAAATCGTGCCCAATGTTTCAGGTTTGTGACCTTTCATCAAGGTTCTGAAATATTGGCTGGGATTTGATGCTGGCAACAGGAGTTCCAGAAAATTATGTCCACTAACTCGGTTTCTCTCTCCATAGATGCTGAACATTGAGGAACATTTTCTGTTCTATTTCAGATTTCCAACGTCTGCAGTATTCTGCTTTTTGTAACATCTTCTCAATTATGCTATCGATTGATGCTGTGAACTTAAATAGGTGTGCTTTAAAAGATACAAGGAAAGTGATTACATCTGTGATCCATTTAAACATTGAAAACCAATCTCCCGCAAGGAATGTAATGGACAAACCTTTGAGGGTAAAGAACACATTTCACTCTCACTCTGTAACGAGTGTTGATTGGCAGAAAGCGGAACCACCGCCCATCACTGGGAGCAAGTTCCGCCTAGGAGAGTTGCCAGCCGATCAAATTGGCCTGGGGGCTCCCGAGAAGGCAGACCAGCATCTTGGAGGATAGGTTGGGGGTTGGAGGGAGGACCAAAGGTCATGAGGAGTGTGCCTACAATCAGAAGGGGGCTTCTGTTGAAGGGCCGCACCCCATCCCTGTGGTGATGTGCATCACTGTAAATACACAAGGGGTTAATGTAAATACATGTAGACTAGCTAGACACTAGAGGGAGCACCAGAGACATCACACACACACTCAACCAATAGAACAGTTAGATAGGACACGACCAATGGACATTCCCGATACACATAGAGGTGACACGACCACAGGAGGGCATGACACCAACCCATATATAAAGGACACTACACACATGATCTGCCTTTTTCCAGTGGAGACAGTCAGTGAGTGCAGACACAGGGTTGATTCAATATCACTCCCACAACGTGGATTGTAGCAGACTGGTTAGTCAGTCTGGGTAGCTATAGTAGGATTAGCAGTAGTGTCGAACCCGAGTAATAGAAGTGTATATAGTTTAATAAACGTGTTGAAGGTATCTCCACGTCTGAACCTTCCTTTGTCAAGTGCACCACAAGGAAGCCGCTTATGCTACACCTACAGCATAACAAGACAATCCCCTCTTTCCAAGACCAACTTTGTTCAGTTTTGGCTCCCCCCGCCACCCACATGTATCATCTGTCCACCACCCTAAAATTGAAGATGAGTGGGAAAAGGCCTTGAAGTGGTCATTATGTGGCCACTTAAGAGTCTGGACTGGGGCAATGGAAGCTTCCTTTCCTGCCCTGCCTGACCCGGTGTAAAAGTGTAACCAGGTAGGGGTGGGCAGTATTCTGGAGGGAATCCCATCCCCTCAGCTTCATGCTCCACCCCCCTGCCTCAGAACTCGCCAGCTGGGGGTGGATGAGCGTGAAATTCTGGCCAACATTTTACCAATTGCTCCAGTGCAAAAGAGACTGCCTGATTCATTATCAATGAGATGTGAAATATCTTTCAACAAGATTTGAGTTCTTCCCAGCTGTCAAGATCTTGATTTGATTTCTGACCATTCAAAAAGATAGTTCTGAAGTACAGACAGTATGTCGCTATGTCACTGAGAGGCAGGGATAGAATATCATCAAGAATCTCAGAAATGACGATCCATTAGAGAAGTTAAGGCACTTCAGTTCCATGAGAACAATGATGTGTCTGACAGGACTCCATCATCTTCAATGTTCAGGCACGAGATGCTTTGGTCAGGGAAGGCACATTTTACCGTTTGTAACTAAATGCTGCCAGGTTTACTTCCTATCACTAAAATAGATAATATGATCAGGGCATCACTTCTGTGAGATCTAACTGTGCGCACATTCCCCTCAGTACAACAGACGCTGCGCTTCAAAAGCATTTCATTGGCAAGAAATCATCTTGGGCTATGCTGAGGTTGTGGCAGGGTACTAAAGAAATGCAAGTTTGTTTCTTTCTATCAGATCTCTCAAGCCGCTGTTCATGTTGGTATGGAAGATGTACACTTTTCCAAGGCGGGAGTTCACTCCTACATGACGCAGAGAGAGTGAGGGGCTGCATTCTCCGATTCTGAAGCTATGTCCCCCACGATCAAAAATCATTGTAAAGCGGCCACCAATCCTCCGTTTGGCTGGGAGCTAGCAGCCGGGCAGTGTAGAGCACCCAGCTCCAGCTACCGATGCGGGCTGGAGAATTGCCAGGTCTGTGGCCGCTGCGTGCAACATGGCTCCGGCTGCTCACGGTCCTGGTCAACAAAATAGTGCCCCCCCCCCTTTGGCCGGCTCGCGCACCCAGGACAAAGTCCCCCCTGCCCGCGGATCGGCCCTCTCCCGACTGTGGTGGCACTGGACTGAGTCCGCAGCCACCATTCCGAGTTAACGGCGGATGATAGCACACGCAACCAAAGCCATCGGGAACTCAGTTGGTCGGGGGCGGAACATCGGCCAGTGGGCCTCAGGCAACGAGGCTCTGCTTGTCTGAATAGTTAACCAATCCCCCCAGCCAGGTAATAGTGGGGAATTAGGAGAAACACCACGGTCGCCGGGGGGGATAAGGAAACCCTGGGGGTGTGGAAAATATGGAGGGTGGGAGGGGGTGTCGCACAGGGTGTGGAGGGAGGGGGCTGCGGGGAGACAGATCAAGAGAAACCCAAGGAAGCATTGGAGGTATGTGGGGAGGGTGGTGATCAGTGAACAGACGAAACGTTATAGCACCTTTAATTTAGGAAAAGATTGCAAAGGGTGATCAAGAGGTAAAAAAGGTTGAGGAGATTCCTGTGTTTGAGGTCAAGAGAACTGAAGGTGCGTCCACCAATGGTAGAGGATGCTCAAAAAATTCTCGTGTCAGGTTCATTTTAATAAACTTTTTGAAGTATGATACAGAAAATTGGGTTTACGTGTATGTGAGTTATGAGAGATGGGCATGTATCAAATTATACATATTTAGTGTTTGTGTGCATGTTAATTCTTCCTTGTAAGAAAGAACATCGTCCTTGAGCAACATTAGAATATTCTTCTTGCGTCTAACTGTAACCGTGACAGTAAGAAAGGCTGGGGCACAGCATAACTTCCATTATTAAATGTAAAGGATTTACTGTGTTCCACCTCTTCCTGCTTTATAGATCAATCCAAAAGTGTGTGAAGGAAGTCTGGTGATAATTAAACTGCTTTAGCAAATCAATGTGTTGCCTTTAACACCTCAACTAATCCCAGCATTAGCAAACCAAACTAGCTGACAATGTTTATGTTATGCTAATGTTACTTCAGCAAAGTGTTCAACTTGATTTAAAGACATGAAGGTTTATTCTCACAGTATCTGATTAAGAAATTGATATGATATATCAAAGAAGATAGGCATACAATTCTTTACCCGCTATTTCTGATAACCTGTTTTTAACAAGCATGAATTGATCCTCTGCAAGAGGTTGGAACTGTTCAAATAATTGTGGGAGGCACTTTTTGGTGGTTGCAGCTCCAGCTGAACAACGGATGAGAGATCCCCATTGCCTCCTTTGGGGAAAGGTCACCTATTTGCAAGCCAATCAGGCAATTGATAAGCCACCAGATTTCTGGGGATCAGGCCCCCTCCCGAGGGCCACCCAGCAAGAGCTGCCGACCAGTCACAGTCTGGCAACTCTTTTGCCCAGCAGTCCCACCGGGCAGATGGTGGCTTCTATGGGGAATACATTCACTGGAAACCCAGGACTGCAGGGTGACCCGGGCCGGAGTTTAGTCATGGAAGGAAGGATTTTCCGTAATGGTGGGGTGGGGGCTCAGCAGAAAATGGAGGGCGTTGGTACTCAGTGGGCTACATCACCACTTTTCCTGTGGCAGGTCCCTTGAACAAGCACTGAGTGTCTAAGGACCAACCAGCAGACCACAAGGCCCCAGCAGGGTTGCTTGTTGTGCTCCCCACACGGCGACAGGCCTGCATGCTGCTAGCTTAATATCAACAGTCCAGAGGAGGCCCTAAGGCAGGCATTACTTTGCAGACTTTAAGGGCCTCAATTGGTAGCTGGGGAGGAAAGTTGTCCATGTGACTCCTGAATCGGGATGGAGGTGAGAAGGTGGAGGGGTCCACACCTGCCTGATTAAATGCCTCTACCCTCCACCCAACACACCCTGAGGGAGACATGAAATAGGGCCCAATATTTCCACATCTTTAATTTCAATTTCTCTGAGTTGCGTGAAAGGCAGTTTTCCCACAGATTGAGATGTTTAATGAATTAATTCATTGGAATTGCACTGCACATTTTCATCATGCCTACAGTAAGTGAAGGGGAAATGACACCTTCCACAGGCTTATACTTGTATCCAAACTGTAAGCTCTTTGATTTTGTTACATTTAGCACATGGAGGAAATCAACCTGCCTTTATCATCAAGTGACACAGGATTCCAATATGTAAAGTCTACCCTGCAGTACACATCCTGTGCACCTGAAACTATAACATTTTAAAGTGCTATATTTCTACCTTGGCAATAGATAAGGGAAAAGAAACATCCATTCTGCCATGCCTTTAGTGATCTCAGGACATTACAAAGAGATTCACAGCCAGTTAAATGTAAATGCTATTGTAATGCAGGAAACATGGTCACCAATTTACACACGTGATAGTCTCTCTTCAGCAACAATAATAATAAGAAGAAACTTTATTGTCACAAGTAGGCTCACATTAACACTGCAATGAAGTTACTGTGAAAATCCCCGAGTCGCCACATTCCAGCGCCTGTTCGGGCACAGAGGGAGAATTCAGAATGTCCAATTCACCTAATATCACGGGCGGGATTCTCCGATAATGGGGCTAAGTGTTGACGCCGTCGTAAACGTCGGAGCGTTTTACGATGGCGTCATCTGGCTGCTAGGAGCAGCGATCCCCCAACCCACAGGGGGCCAGCATGGCACTGGAGCACTTCACGCAGCTCCAGCTTCCGAGACGTGCCCCAGCACGGACGGCGCTGGTCTGCTCATGCACGTGGGTTGCTGTCTCTGCGCCAGCCCCCATGCTACATGTAAGTATCCAAGAAAAACTGGATGGAATATGATGATGGATGATGTCCCGATCCAGGCAACCACTCAGCCCACTGTGGGCGGGATTCTTCGTTGCCCGACGCTGAAATGTAAATCAGCGATCGGGTGGAGAATCGATTCTGACGCCGGAATTGAGGCTGGCGCCGGTTTGAGGGCAGTTTGCGATTCTCCGCGTGCACTAATCCGGCATCATGTGCCACGCGCAGTCGCAAAGCCATTGTCGGCTCATCGGCCGGCCCACACGCGATGCTCTGCCCCTGATGGGCTGAGTTCCCGATGGCGTGGGACATGAGTGCTCACACAAATCATGAACCCGGCGTGGCGGCTTCGGACTGTGTCCAGCTTCGCCACACCGTTCCACTGGTCAGGGGGGCTTCCGCGAGCACTGGACAGACTGATCGGGGGGGGGGGGGGGGGGGGGGGGGAGGGGTGGCCAGGGAGTGGGCTGTGGGGTTGAAGATGGCGGGTTGGGTCTGCGCACTGCCGGTGCCTTGTTGTACGGCGCGACCTCTGCAGGTCATCAGCCACGCGCATGCACGGCCCGTGACCCGGACATTCTCCGGCTGTTTTCGGTGCGGGAGGCGGAAGTTTTGGTCAGCGCAGGTGCTAGCCCCTCAGCGGTACAGGAATCAGTGAGGGATTTGCGCCGATTTTTTTCATGTAAACCTTCCGCGAATTCTCCATTGGAGCCGGCAGAAATGGAGAATCCAGCCCAGAACATTTTGCTGGAGCATCCGCATTGCTCCACCACCTGCAGGGAGCAAGACTCACACTCAACAACCAATGTGCATTCTCAAAGCACTGTCAAGTTCCTTGGGCTTATTGTGGATGTATCGGGTGTCAGAGTTCAAGGGAAATCAGGGAATTTCCACCTCCTTGGAACATGACCGAGCTCCGCAGATTGATGAGTATGGGGTAAGTCAAGTTGGAAAGATCCTGCCCAAATTGGTTGTCATCAGTGAGGCACTATGTTAACTGTTACGACAGGACAATACACGGTGCTGGTTGAAAGCACAAGACAGGTCTTTTGAGAAATTCAAAGAGATGCAGAATTAGCTGATATTTTGACAAGAAAACACTTCAAGTGGTGGAAGTATGAAACATAAACAGCGAATTTACATTTCAAGTGCATCTGACTCTTCATCAGGACTAACGAGAGGGAGCAATGTGTTAGATATTAAACTGTAGCTGGGAGAGATTGCAACAAGATGCATCAAACTTAAGAACAAAAGACAGACAGTCCAGTGTCCGGTGTGGGGTGGTGGTGGGGAGGGGGTGTTGAGGGGGTAGTTTGCCTTGAGACAAAAAAGTGTAAAGGATATTAAGGAAAGGGTTTATGATGGAGGAAAAGATCAAAATCTAAAGTGGTTGAATTCAACATTGGGTTCCGAGGGCTGCAATGGAAGCTGAGAAGCTGCTCCTCCAGTTCATGTTGGGCTTTACTGGAGCATTTTAGCAGGCCAAAATGTGGGCATGAGAGCAAGGTGCTGAGTTAAAATGGCAAGGAACCGGAAAGTTGGGGTCATGCTTGCGGACTGTGCAAAGGTGTTCCACAAAGCTGTGATCAACTCTACGTTTGACTCCCCAAAGTAGAGGAGACCACATTGAGAGCAGTGAATATAATAAAGCAAATTAAAGGAGATGCAAATAAAACACTGCTCAACCTGAACAACATGGTGGCATAGTGGTTAGCACTACTGCCTCACTGTGCCAGGCACCCAGGTTCGTTTCTGGCATTGAGTAAATGTCTATGTGTAGTTTGCATGTTCTCCCATGGGTCTGGGTGTGTTTCTTCCAGGTGCTCTGGTTTCCTCCCACAGTCCAAAGATATACAGGTTAGGTGGACTGGCCATGATGTGCTTTGTTACGGGGATTAGGCGGGGGAATGGGGGAGTGGGCCCAGATAGAGTGCTCTTTCAGAGGGTTGGTGCAGGTTCAATAGGCTGAGTGGTCTCCTTCTGCACTGTAGATGTTCTATCAGAATTTGGGCCTTAAATGGTGAGCGCGTAAAGGGGTAGTTGTTGCACCTTCTGCGACCGCTGTGGGAAGGGGATGGGGAATCAGGCATGGTTAAATAGTGGACAGCTTTCACAGAGGGAGTGGTCAGTGTGGAATACTGATGGGGAAGGTGTGTTCCGTGGTAGTATAATGCTGGAGTTGGCGAAATGACGAAGGGTGATCCATTGAATGCGGAGGCTGTTGAAAAGTGAGGATGAGGGAGGACCCCATCATGGTTCTGGGAAGGAGGGAAATGGGTGAGGACAGAAGTGCGGGAGACGGGTCAGACACAATTGGGAGCCCTATCAGATGCAGTTAAGAAAAAAGCAGACGCATTCGAAGCACCATTTTCGAAGGTAGCTTCATCAAAACAGATTTGATGCAGGCAGAGAAACTGGGAGAATGGGATGGAGTTCTTACGGGACGTGGGGTGTGAGGAGTAGTCGAGATAGCTTTGGGAGTCAGCGGGAGGGAACCAAAGTGTCAGAGATGGACCACGTGAAAGTTAGAGAGGTGTGGAAATTGGAAGCAAAATGAATAAATCTGGGATATATAAATTTTGACCGCTGTTCTTGCCGAATTCTGAGATCCACACTCAGTGCGATACTCTGCCATATGTAAACACTCAGCCTTTCATTTCATTATCAACCCCTCTCTCCAGTAGCACAGACCCACCCAATTCCTTTTTACTCTAAGGATTTGGCAAAGTTGCCTTCATCAGTACAACAATTCAGACTGAGGATAATGAGGTTTGACGCAAAGCCAGAGTATGTTCCAGGAAAGTAGTAGAATATACCAGATGCTTTGCCCGTAATCCAGTCACAAGGCCCAAACAAGGTGATCTAGCCCTTAAAGATAAGGTAGAAATGTTTGCCTTAACAACCACAATTTTACCAGTAAGAACTCAGTGACGAAATGAAATCGGAGAGGCACAATCTGATGAGAACTGTACTCGGAGAACATTGTGTCACAAGATGGCCAGCATACATGCCACACAATCCCTTTCTTAACAGAGAGGACACCTCAGTGTAGTTGATGTTTTCCTCATCTCTGAAAAGGGAGTGGCCATTCTGACAATTCCGAGACTTGACATGCTACAAAGGTTGCACCATAGATAGTTGGGCATTGCAAAATATCAAGCCAAAGCAAGATGTTCCATTTGGTGGCCAGTTCGCTAGATGTCACTGAAGGAGATAACATCCTCCTGTATTACTTGCGCTATTCATAGTCACGAGACAAGAGAATTGTTGATTTTAGCTTTCTTTCCCATCAAGATCATCATTATCTTGGGATGGACCACAGGGGTAAGATGTTCTTGCTTGTGGAAGGTTACTACTCCAGGGGATAGAAGTCAAGCAACTGCTGGGTCACGCTTCTGGAGCAGCGAATACACCAGCGAAGGAGAACTTTGCAACACATGGGATCTCAGATCTTGCAATTTTGGACAGTGGAAGGCAGTTTGCCAGTGAAAAACTATTTAAGAAGTTAATGACATTGTATGGATTTGTCCATAGTACCAGCTCACCAAGAGTAGCTCAAGCCAATGGTAAAGCCGAGGGAGGAGTTTGTGCAGTGGAAGTATTACAGAAGAAGAACAATGACATTGAAATTGTACTTCAAAATGGGCTTTGCACATGTGCATGCCTCATGGGAAGATAACTGAGAAGTGAAAGATAACACTCATACATGCAGGCACACACATTCACACCTCGGACAAGTATTTGAACACATACCACATCCGCAGTTCTACCTCATCCCATCTGAGTACGGGAAGGCAGAACATGCACGCATTGATCGCCATACGTAAATCAGCTTTCTACCCCACGGAAGCAGTCTCTGACCAGCTGCATTCATCCACCAATCTGGATTACAACCTGACTGGTGAACCTGAGTCATCTACCATTTCCCCCTGCTGTCCTGGAAAAATCCATAGGATTCCAACGCCCAATCCCCTCCTAAGGAAAAGAGGACCCATTCTATTAGACTCGTCAAATCGCCACGGAGATTGCCCATATAAAAACGAGGGAGGTAAGAAGAAACCTGAGAAGAAAACAAGACGAAGGACTGCAACACACCAGAGGTTAAAGTTGTGCTTTGTTTGATCTCCACAATATAGAAATGGGAATCAGATGGGGGGGGGGGGGGGGGGGAGATGAAGTGTAATACGCTAAATTGGATACAGGGTGGTTAATGGGTTAATTTTAAATGTTTAAATTGCGAACCATAAACTGCTTACATAATAACAATCTTTATTGTCACAAGCAGGCTTACATTAACACTACAATGAAGTTGCTGTGAAAAACCCCTAGTTATTCACAGGAAGTGATGCAACATCACATGATTTGGTGTTTCATTCATCCTTGTGGAAGATGCAAGCCAGAGAAGTAAGATATGTTCCATTAAGGTCTCTGTTTCATATACCTCTGAAGAGCTATTAAGTATTTTTTATTCCTCTAACAAAGCAAAAATATTATATCTGGTTCCTGAATCATTTCCTGATAGCACAAGGAGTGAATCAAATTTACCAAAAATTGAAATCTGTGATGCTGGGCACCTCAGGAGGGGGCCGAGATAGATCAGCCACACGGCACTTCTTGCTGAAGATGGTTACAAATGCTTCAGCTTTTATATTGTACACAGAATTCAGGGCAGGATTTACTGGATGTTCATGCCGGTGGGAAATTCCGTCCCAATCTGGCGCACGGGTTTCCCACCGACGAAGGGGGAAGCTCATCAGGCTAAATCGCTGGCTTTTAAAGCAGGCCAGCAGCACGGTTCGATTCCCGTACCAGCCTTCCCGAACAGGCGCCGGAATGTGGCGACTAGGGGCTTTTCACAGTAACTTCATTGAAGCCTACTCGTGACAATAAGCAATTTTCATTTTTCATTTCAATGGGAAATTCCGTTGAAAACAGCAGGACTGGTAGATCCCGCTGGCGGGCCGCCTCTGCCACCAACAAACATGCAGCAGGGTAGTGGGAAAATCCCGCCTTCAGTTTATGCTGTGGAATTTGGACCGAATTCTTCAAGACTCCCGAATACAAGATTAAAAACATATATCAAAGACATATGTGCCTAAAACATTCAATGCAGTCCATTATTCAGTGCATTTATGAAGTTAAGAAAATGCATTGGAATAATCCAGAAACATTTATATAATAATAATATTTTTATTGTCACAAGTAGGCTCACATTAACACTGCAATGAAGTTACTGTGAAAACCCTCAAGTCGCCACATTCTGGCGCCTGTTTAGGTACACAGAGCTGGTACAGGAATTGAACCTGCACTGCTGGCCTTGTTCTGCATCACAAACCAGCTATCTAGTCCACTGAGCTAAACTGTTACCTATAAAAGTAATTTTTATATGTTAATTTACTTTGCTGCAGGGGCGGAATGGTGGTTACACTGCTGCCTCACAGTGCTGAGGACCCAGGTTCAATCCCGGCCCCGGGTCACTGTCCGTGTCGAGTTTGCACATTCTCCCCATGTCTACGTGAGTCTCACCCCCACAACCCAAAGATGTGCAGGGTAGGTGGATTGACCACATTAAATTGTCCCGTAATTAGGGAAAAAAAACAATTGGATACATTAAATTTTAAAAAATATTGTTGCATATATAGTGTATTGTGCCACACCAGAGGAGCGTAAGACAAACTGAAATTTGTAACACAGAAACCCAGAAACGTAGAAAATAGAAACAGGTGGAGGCTATTCAACCCTTCGAGACTGTTCCGCCATTCATTATGAACATGTCTAATCACCCAACACAATACCTTAATCCCAACTTCCCCTCATATCCTTTGATCGCCTTCTCCCCAAGACCTATATCTAACTGCTTGAAAACATACTGTTTTGGCCTTAACTACTTCCTGTGGTAACAAATTCCACAAGCTCACCACTCTCTGGGTGAAGAAATTTCTCTTCCTCAGTCCTAAATGGTTTACCCCGGATGCTCAGACTGTGGCCCCCTGTTATGGACACATTGTCATCGGGAACATCCTTCTTGCATCTACCCTGTCTATTCCTGTTAGAATTTTGGAACACTGCTCTCACTTTGGTATAGTGCTTTCTTGCCTGACTTTGAGGGGATATTGCAGTGTCTACTACCCCTGTCCTCCTCGGTAAGATGCAGGTTCGAAAGATGCTGCTGAAGAAGCCCTGTCAAATTACAGGAGCTTTGACAAAGAATAATTAGACTCGAAACGTCTTTTCTCTCCCTACAGATGCTGCCAGACCTGCTGAGATTTTCCAGCATTTTCTCTTCTGTTTCAAATTACAGCAGTGCTTCTTGTATATGATACACACTGCAGGCACTGTGTGCTGTTGCTGTAGGTAGCGCATGTTTAAAATGGCAGATGGGGTGCCGATCAAGCTGGGCTGCATTGAACTGGAAATTGTTGCGATCCTGCTGTTTTGCTGGAGCTGCATTCATCCAGGCAAGTGGACAGCATTCCATCACCTGCCCTGCATTCTAGATGGTGGAAAGAGGTAGGTTTTAAGGAGGAATGAAAGTAGGAGAGAGAAGTAGTGGATAGAAGAAGCAAGAGGAAGGGTGTTCTGGAGCCTAGGGCATAGAATGCTGAGTCAATGGTGGAGCAAAGAATGAGCAGGAGTCCTCAACTACTTCCCGTGATAACGAATTCCACAGGCTCACCACTCTCTGTGAAGAAATTTCTCCTCATCTCTGCCCGAAATGGTCTACCCCATATCCTCAGTGGCAGCAGTGTCTACCATCGACAAGATGCACTTCAGGAACTCACCAAGGCTCCCTCAGCAGCATCTTCCAAACCCGTGATCACTACCATCGAGAATTGGAGGAGCACGGATACCTTGGGGGATGTGGGGAGGAGGGGCTGCGGCTATAGGGCCGGAAGAGTCCATAGATATTAGGTGGAGTGAGGCCACAAATAGATTTAGCACAAAGATGAGATTTTTATAATGAGGCATTGTCAGATTGGGAGACAATGTCAGGTAGCAAAACCCAGCATGATAGGTGAATGGGATTCGATGAGTAAGGGAACGGATAGCAGAGTTTTGATGAGTTCAGATTTATGGAAGCATGGAAACACAGAAAATAGCAGGCTGAGGCTATTTGGACATTCAAGCCTGTTCTGCCATTCATTATAATAAAGACTGATCATCCAACTCAATAGACTAATCCTGCCTTCACCTCATATCCTTTTATTCCCTTCACCCCAAGTGCTATATCTAACTTTCTTGAAAACATACAATATTTTGGCCTCAACTACTTCCTGTGATAACGAAATCCACAGGTTCACCACTCTCTGAGTGAAGAAATTTCTCCTCATCTCTGCCCGAAATGGTCTACCCCATATCCTCAGTGGCAGCAGTGTCTACATCGACAAGATGCACTCCAGGAACTCACCAAGGCTCCCTCAGCAGCATCTTCCAAACCCGTGATCACTACCATCGAGAAGGACAAGGGCAACAGTTATAGGGGGAACAGCACCACCTGGAAGTTCCCCTCGAAGCCACGCCATCCTGACTTGGAAATATATCGCCCTCCTTCACTGTCACTGGATCGAGATCCTGAAACTCCCTCCCTATCAGCACCATGGGTGTATCTACACCACATGGGCTGCAGCAGATCAAGAAGGCAGCTCACCACCACCTTCTCAAGGGCAATTAGGGATGGGCAACAATGCTGGACTCGTCAGTGCCGCCCATATCCTGTATAAATTATTATTTTAAATTAAATTACGAGAATTTCAAAAATGAGCATTGTTACATACAGTAAATAGAAAACGTTGTGTGGTGTTAAATAGGCATTTTTGTCATAAATGGATGAGTGTGAAGTCAATTGGGAAGTAAAGCAGATTTTCACATTTATAGTTTACTGAATTATATGTCGAAGGCTGAGTCTTTTTCCAGAAATGTTACTTTCTTGGGCTTGGGCACTTAAATATTTATTTGCCGATGATGAATGGTTTCTGATTTGCGTTGAATTGTAACTTAATATTATTAGAGTTCAGACTGGAACAAAACAAAAATCAAAAGAGTGAGGACAGAGAAAGAGGGAAATGGGGGGTGGGGGGGGGGGGGGGAAGAGAGAGATGAGAGGAGAAAGAATTGGTGATGGGCGGGAAAAAGCGAGAGAGTGTGGTGAAAGGAGTGAGAACTCTAAACTTTTGTGAAACCGCACTTCAATTTGGCCGAGAGATTTTTTAGCTACAAAGGTCAGCATCCTGGAAGAGAGGGGGCTGGTACTTTGTTGCTGCTTCAACCTAGATCAAGCGAGATTAACTAAACTGCTGAAAGGCAAGCCTACCACAGCAGCCTTGTCAATCAAGCAGATACTACAATGGAGAGCCGGCCTTTTTTATTCAGTTCAAGTTAACCTCGGTCAGCGTGTCTTTATTAACATTAATTGTGGTCAATGAAATAAGAGAACGAATAGAAGTGTCACCTTCTTGGTTATCAAAAGAGTATCAGAAACAGACGTACATTGTTGGAGAAAGAATACAGAGCATTCGTAACTAATACCTGTACATGGCTGATTTACACTAAGTATAATTTCACCAGTCGCTTACATTACTGCATAAAATAAAGACTATGTGGCAGTCTGGCCAAGCAGTGCAAAACAATCTGTATTGAGCAAACAAAAAGAAATCGTACCACTCAACAGGCACCTGCAGTTTATCATGCGTGGGCATCCTATTGTATAGTGTGCATTTTTAAAATATTGTACATGTTTATTTTCCTGGGGGCTGAGAAATAAAAGGTTTAAGTGCAATTGTTCTGTCGATCAGAGAGTTGTGCTATTGCCTGAAACTCGTGGGTGTTATTGGAAAAGGTTCTGGCAGCTCCTGTTGCCTGGCTGTACTTTGTTGAATTTATGTTATCTGTGTTGCTTTGCAACCCACCTACCATGTTCAATAGCTGCGTTGTTGCTGCTCAGGTAATGGCAAATTTCAGGTCAGGTTTCAGTGCAGCCGCACTTTATATTCTTGCCACTTAATTCTCAGCTTACAAGAAATAAAATTGTGTAACTTCCACTGAATTTCATGGGTCAAGTGTCACCAAAGGCACTTAACTGGTCCATGGCAAGTGTCCCCCGGGGAGAAGTCGAATGTACGCTCGCAGTGATCTTTATCTCAGCTGTACCTGAATGAAGTGTTCAGTGGGAAGTGGTTTTCACTTACAAGAATTATATCAACTTTTACAAGGGCCCTTTTATTACAGTGTAGGCAAAGTACACCCCCTTTGGTTTGCAGACCAAACTGAATATGGTGCATATTTTTGCTCCTTTGATAAACTCAACAATGCACAAATATCTTTGACATCCTTTCCATTTGTTTCCCCGATTTAACCAATGGTAATTCAGGAAAGAATGATTCTACTTTTAAAAATATCTGATTTTGGCTTCAATGGTTCCCACCGAATAAATGAATGACATCAGCATACAAATCGGGGATCTTAATTTGTGGCACGCAGTCCAAGGCCTATCTATACCCCTTTTCACGTGTGGAGTTGGCAGATTTCCCCCCCTTAATGGCCCAATAATATCACAGTGATTATAATTCAGATTGGACTGAAGCACACAGCATTTACCCAGCATAGCCGCTTTACTACAGAACCTTCTTTTACTGTCCAAGGTGTGAGTTCAGGATTGTGCTGGTGTTAAAATTATTTTCAACTTTAGCTGATTGCCAATTGCCTCATTTACATTCTGAACTCCCATACAATCTAGAGTGGTAATAAAAGAACACACAAACATCGGCGCATTTGGCAAAATATTAAGATGAATTAGGCAACCAGGGGCAGAGAATGGAGGTCGCTGCAGAGTGTTTGTACTCTGAATGAGCATCCCCCATTTCTTTTTCCCACCCTGTCCCCATATCTCACTATGTCCCCTTCCCTCATGAACGCATCAAGCTTTGCCGTAATCCTGTCAATGCTACCTGCACCAACTACTCTATGTGGCAGTGAATTCCACATTGCCACCACACGATGTGTCAAGAAATTGTGTAAGGATCCATCCTATTTATTCCCTGATTTCCCCTTTCTTTTATTTTTGCCGTTACATTTTCTGATCCATGGATGATTAATGGACATGCCACTTTAAGACAAGAATCCTGGAAGAAGCCTGTACCTTTAATTCAAACAGAAGAATTATGAATCCTGTGTTGGTTTAAACTGGTGATTGCAGACTGGCCAGCAGCAGTCAGGACTCGGTTTGATTGACTCCGATTTTCTCCAGAAAGGCTGTGTTTCTGAACTGGCAGAGAGCCTGGATGAATCTATGTACAGGCAGAACCCAGAACCGACCAACTCTCTCTCCTGAACGACAAAAGCAGAACTGACCAACTCTCTCCGCAGAGAGAGAGAGAGGTCTGAATGTGAACCTCGAACCAAAAGCAAAGTTTGAACAGTAATTAGGTGTTTCTCCAGAAAGACTGCCACCTCTGAGTACTGCATTTTTCTAAATTACAGAGACTCTGAATAAATGAATCTACAAAGAAGATCATTCCAGGTTGCAAATCAAGGACTTTAATCTGCAAGCTAGCAGTGAAGAATGTGTGTCAAAATACCACCATCTGAAGCAAAAACACTTATCTGTTGACCTTTATCCTTATTATTTTTTACTCCTTACCATCCCTTTGTGTTTGTTTGTCTTGCATGTACAGTTAGAGGTAGAGGCAGTTCAAGTAGGTAGTTGGTATTAACTTGTCATTAAGCTGTTGTATTTACTGCATATTTTATAATCAGTGTTTAAACTTATAAACCTGGTGAAAGTAATTATTAGGCAGCCAAGGCCCAAAGACTTTGCATACTTTTATAAGAATTATTGGTTAATTCACTTGTGACTCCAGGGCATGTGGGGCTTGAATTGACTGTGCACTAGCCCAGGTAATCATAACAATTGTCCATTCAAACTGTTAGATGATACATAAGAACATAAGAACATAAGAACTAGGAGCAGGAGTAGGCCATCTGGCCCCTCGAGTCTGCTCCGCCATTCAATTAGATCATGGCTGATCTTTTGTGGACTCAGCTCCATTTTCCGGCCCGAACACCATAACCCTTAATCCCTTTATTCTTCAAAAAACTATCTATCTTTACCTTAAAAACATGTAATGAAGGAGCCTCAACTGCTTCACTGGGCAAGGAATTCCATAGATTCACAACCCTTTGGGTGAAGAAGTTCCTCCTAAACTCAGTCCTAAATCTACTTCCCCTTATTTTGAGGCTATGTCCCCTAGTTCTGCTGTCACCCGCCAGTGGAAACAACCTGCCCGCATCTATCCTATCTATTCCCTTCATAATTTTTAATGTTTCTATAAGATCCCCCCTCATCCTTCTAAATTCCAACGAGTACAGTCCCAGTCTACTCAACCTCTCCTCATAATCCAACCCCTTCAGCTCTGGGATTAACCTAGTGAATCTCCTCTGCACACCCTCCAGCGCCAGTACGTCCTTTCTCAAGTAAGGAGACCAAAACTGAACACAATACTCCAGGTGTGGCCGCACTAACACCTTATACAATTGCAACATAACCTCCCTAGTCTTAAACTCCATCCCTCTAGCAATGAAGGACAAAATTCCATTTGCCTTCTTAATCACCTGTTGCACTTGTAAACCAACCTTCTGTGACTCATGCACTAACACACCCAAGTCTCTCTGAACAGCGGCATGCTTTAATATTTTATCGTTTAAATAATAATCCCGTTTGCTGTTATTCCTACCAAAATGGATAACCTCACATTTGTCAACATTGTATTCCATCTGCCAGACCTGAGCCCATTCACTTAACCTATCCAAATCCCTCTGCAGACTTCCAGTATCCTCTGTACTTTTCGCTTTACCACTCATCTTAGTGTCATCTGCAAACTTGGACACATTGCCCTTGGTCCCCAACTCCAAATCATCAATGTAAATTGTGAACAATTGTGGGCCCAACACGGATCCCTGAGGGACACCACTAGCTACTGATTGCCAACCAGAGAAACACCCATTTATCCCAACTCTTTGCTTTCTATTAATTAACCAATTCTCTATCCATGCTACTACTTTACCCTTAATGCCATGCATCTTTATCTTATGCAGCAACCTTTTGTGTGGCACCTTGTCAAAGGCTTTCTGGAAATCCAGATATACCACATCCATCGGCTCCCCGTTATCTACTGCACTGGTAATGTCCTCAAAAAATTCCACTAAATTAGTTAGGCATTAACCTGCCTTTTACGAACCCATGCTGCGTCTGCCCAATGGGACAATTTCTATCCAGATGCCTCGCAATTTCTTCCTTGATGATAGATTCCAGCATCTTCCCTATTACCGAAGTTAAACTCACTGGCCTATAATTTCCTGCTTTCTGCCTACCTCCTTTTTTAAACAGTGGCGTCACGTTTGCTAATTTCCAATCCACCGGGACCACCCCAGAGTCTAGTGAATTTCGGTAAATTATCACTAGTGCATCTGCAATTTCCCTAGCCATCTCTTTTAGCACTCTGGGATGCATTCTACCAGGGCCAGGAGACTTGTCTACCTTTAGCCCCATTAGCTTGCCCATCACTCCCTCCTTAGTGATAACAATCCTCTCAAGGTCCTCACCTGTCATAGCCTCATTTCTATCAGTCGCTGGCATGTTATTTGTGTCTTCCACTGTGAAGACCGACCCAAAAAACCTGTTCAGTTCCTCAGCCATTTCCTCATTTCCCATTATTAAAACTCCCTTCTCATCCTCCAAAGGACCAATATTTACCTTAGCCACTCTTTTTTGTCTTATATATTTGTAAAAACTTTTAATGTCTGTATTTATAAATCCCCATAGCTTTATGCATTTATGCGCCCCTCTCCCCTTCGGTTTGAACTCACCCACAAGTGGAAACAATTTCTCCACATTAAAGACTTCTGTCATGTCACTCATTCATCCTTTATTTCCAGAGGAAAAAAAGTCTGGCTGCTCACCTTACCGAACAGTTACATCCTCTCATTCTGGTTACATTTTGAAATCTTTTCTGCAATTTTTTTCTTTGCTTAAATATTGCTCAAATAGTATGGAGACAAGGGGCTGGATTCTCCGGTCGCCAATGCCGAAATCGAGTTCGTCGATCGGCCGAAGAATCATAGTTCCCGACCAAATCGGGGGCAGCTCCGCTTTTGCCATGCACTGCCCCCGCCACATATCGACGGCCTGAGACCTGAGGCCAGCCCCTTGACGCTCCGCCCCGACCCACCGAGTTCCCGATGGCGTCAGTCGCGTGGGTTCTCATCTGTCAGGAACTCGCTGTGGTGGCTGCGGACTCAGTCCAGCACCGCCACAGTCGGGGGAGGGCAGATTCGTGGACAGGGGGAGACTTTAATAAGGGCTTGGGGCACTGTGGGGGTGTGGTCCGGGGTGGGCGAGCCGTCCAAAGCGTGGGCACTATTTTGCGAGCCGGGTCCGCGAGCAGCCTCCGCCAGGTAGCACAGCATGGCCGCTGCAGACCGCCGTGTGCGCATGCGTGGCCACGGACCCGGCAAATCTCTGGGCCATATCGGCAGCTAGAGCCAGGTGCGCTACGCTGCCGGCATGCTAGACCCCAGCAAAACGGGGAATCAGTAACCGTTTTACGCCATTTTTTCTGATTTAAAACGCCACCGTTCCTACACTGACTTGGGAACATAGAACAAGAATTGGAGAATCCAGCCCAAGAACTTCACAGTATTCCAAAGCCAGAATTCTCCAGCCATTCCCTGGGGCAGAATTCTCTGGTCCCACTGGCAGCTCACCCGCATCCATGAGTTCCCGGCTATGTGGGTGACTTCAATAAGAATTCCCATTGACAGTGATGGAAACAGAGAATCCCGCTGCAAGTGAACAGTGTGCCATCTCCCCCCATCGAGAAACAGGTGGCTGGGAGGTTGGAGAATCTCGCTCCGTGTTCTCTCCTTTTGTTTCTATTCCTCTTGAAATGAATCCTAGTACTTTGCCTATCACTCCCCATAGCTTTATTAACTTGTATTGTTACTTTTATTGATATATTTAACTGTATTTCTAGATCTATCTGCTCCTCTTCCCCATTTAATGTCTTACCTTCCAAGGAATAACTGGTCTCCATATTCCTCCTTCCAGCTGCCCCCAACTTCACCATATTGAATTTCATTTCCCATTTACCCGCTCACTCTTCCAATTTGTTTCTTCATGGAAATATTCTGGCACAGACTAGCACATTATTGACGCTAGCCCCTAATTTAGTGTCCACTGCAAATTCTGACACTATCCCTGAGTCCAGGTTATTTATTTGTATGGTGTCAGCACAGATCTCTGCAGGAATCATTATTCAATGAAATCATTAAATCACAAAGAAACAATGACAGCATCGGATAACTTTGTATTTTTGACACAAATTATTAAAATTCACATGATTTTTCTGTCCTGGTTCATTTTGTTGCAGATAAATATTGTTAAATTTTCTAGTTGTGCCTTTGGGCTAAGAATGATTTGTTCACATAAATTGCAAAAACTACAGAATGAGTTTATATGGCAACTGTACCACAGGAAAATGTCCCAAGGCACTTCGCAGATTTGTAATCAAAAAGAAAAGTAATGCATTTTCTGCCAAAGAAAGAGATGGTGATCAAAAGTTGATCAGAGGTGGGTTTTAATGTGTCTCAAAGGAGGAGGAAGAGAAGGAGGGTTTTAGCTGCTCACTAGCCTATGGGTAGACATTGGGATAGGACGTAAGGTCCTCTGTGGTCAAACAGCCTACCAACACGAGCCAGGAAATCTCATACCTGAGCAATTGTAACTTGGGTAGGACGCAAGTGGAAAAGGACCCAGAAAAAGGTCAATACCTTTCGGAGAGGGAAGATTTCATTAACCAAAATAAAACATCTAACTATCAATGAATACTCTTTCAGCAAAAGGAAACCTAACAACGGTGGTATATCGATTCTAAGATTCCTTCACGCATTCATATATATTGCGGGCAGAAAAATTGGATTTGGACTTCAGGTAGTTAAAGGCAACTTGGGCAAGGGCGAAAAAACAGGCAACAATGAATGAAACACACATTATACATGCTATCTGCTGGTTCTTTCTATTGAAGCCAATTGAAAAGAAAGTCAGGAAGGGTGTACAATGGTCATCTGATCCTCTATTGCCTGTTTAAGCCCTCCTTCCTTCAGAGGTCTGGAGGAATATCTGGCTATCAGGATTGAGCACTCCCATTTGAACAAAATTTCAGTCTGAAGTCAAACCATAGGTTTGCGTTCCTAGAGCACATCACCCGTATATGGCTCAAATGCAGTTACAGTTAGAGCTCAACATCAGTTTATACGCTGACAATTCTATTTCATTTGATCTACTTAATAAAGTATCATAACCAAAAGTCCCTTTTTCTACCGAAGATGATTTGGAAGTGTAATTGTGTCTACCTGGATGGCTATGTAGAAACACACAATGGCGTATAACCGGCACTTGAGGGAATTCATCAGCCTAGGTTTGAAAATTGAAGACCTATCTCGATGTCAATGCATTCCAAATTCAATTTGCTAAGCTGTAATTAAAAGCTATAATTAGTCACACCTATTTTACAATTCGTTGAATGATGTTTTAATAAATGCGGCATTGTTTAAAGAAGAATTCTTCTTGCAAGCAATTCCAGAGGATTAGTCTGACAATTTATTTCAAATGCTGATTTTGCTTTCACATCCCTTTTGAGAGAGCTGGCAGGTTTTTTTCCCTCTCTATTTGTATCTCTCTGTTTGTAATCAATGGGAAATGCAGAGAAGCAGGTCCCAGTCAGATTGCAGACTCCATCTGTAACTTTGGACAGCAAAGCTATTCATTCCAGGAACAAGAGAAAGCACAAGTACACTTTCTGACGAGTCACAGTCAGTGGCCCCGGGATGGACGATTTAGGAATTTGCAGGACAATTTCAAACTGATGAATTACGGCTAGTTTAAAGAGAGCAAGCCATTACTTGTGCTCCAATTCATAGTCTCATGATGCAGGCATTTTAACTACCAAGCTACAAAGGTAATTAAAAGGTGATTTTTTTTTTGTTACTTTAATGCGGTCCTTTTTGTCTTTGCTTTCTGTAGAATCGCTACGTTTCCCAAACTACAGCAAATTTTGTCAGTGCCTTCCTTTTCAGAGTTCTGATGTCAGAGCATGGGAAAATGCCCGGTCGTCTATTACAGCTCCCACCCTTGTCCATTGGAGTCAGTTAAAATGACACCAACACTGACCCAAACAGCACACCAGTCTCATGTTCCCCACCACTGTGACAGGCTGTGTGTGGCTGGAAACTGTTGCCGAATCATTGTTCAGCTCAAATGATCTATAAACTGCAAGGAATGAATGCTGAACTATGCAGAACAAGAGAAAGGAACTATTTAGAGGTGACAGGGCATCAAAGGCCACCAATAGAACTCACTATTTGTGATGAATGGGGAATAAAATGGATGAACTTATAAGTTTCTGTGTGGTGAACTTTAATTTGTACAAAGTTTCCTGTTTCATGTATTATAAAATCAAGCGATTGTTTTGAAGGGAGAGTGAATATTTTAATTGTTTTAACAATGTGGAATCAGCACAACTGTAAAATAGATATTCAACTAGATATGAGATATATAATACATTTGCACTGTGGTTCAATTTATGCGTCCTATAGTTTACCTTAGTTAAGTTCAAAGAATCTCCAGAGTAAAATCTCTTACTGCTGCAATAAAATTCCTCGCTTTTTCAATTAATTCATTTTGTCGGGGAAAGGCGGGTTGAGACGTAGCTCAAAAAAGCAACAAGTATTTCAAATGGCTTAGTCTTCAACACTGTGCTAGAAAACTCAAGTTTGTCCAGAAGACTGAGAGTAATGTTTGGGGTCAAGGGTTCAATTGGCCAGGAGAGTTCAAAAGGACAATTAAAAAATTATCAACCTAAAACTTTTTGTTCATCTGTAGCTGGTTCATTTGGTTATATTTTTATCTCAGTACGTAGCAGTTAATGATGGTGTTCAATTATGGTTTGTGGGGGAGGGAAAAATAATGAAGAGATGAGCAACACCGCATCTGAATATATCACTACAAAGGAACATTGACATGGCTTCTTTTTTAAGCGGGTGGAAGAGGAAGATTGGGAACATTGATGCAGATTTTACTAATGAGCAGAGGTTCATATAACACGGATTTGTATGTGAAATTCAAATATGGATGTCAGCACATCCAGTCTGTTTTCTAGATATTAATCAGCACCTTCCAAACCCCCAATCTTTACCACCTAGCAGGACACAGGCAGCAGACACCACTTTCCCCTTCAAACCACACATCATCCTGATGCGTAACTATATTGTCCTTCCTTCATTGTCACGGTGTCAAAGTCCTGGAACTCCTTCCCTAACAGCACTGCAGCAGTTCAAGTAGACAGCTCACCATCATCTTCTCAAGGGCAAATACAGATGGGACAAATGGGCGCCTAGCCAGTGACGCCTGCATCCCATGAAAAAAATGTGTTCATATTTTAGCAATGGAATTCAGAGTGTACAGCCCAAAAGGAAGCCATTTGGTCCATCAAGCTTATGTCAGCTCCTTGAAAAAACTACCCAATTTATCCAATGCCCCTGTTCTCTCTCCAGACTTGCCTTTTGTAAGTTGGTGTTGAATCTGCTGACTTGATCTTTTCAGGCAATGCACTCCAAATCATAATAACTCACATTGTATGAAAAAAATCTTCCCAGGTCCTTTGGAAGTAATTTTGCCAATCTTAAATCTGTGTCCTCTAGTTACCAACTCTAGCAACAAACAATTAAATCTCAATCAAAACCCTTTATCATTTTGAACACCTCTATTAAATAAACCCTTTGCTCAAAGGGCAACAATGCCAGTTTTTGTAGACCCTCCACATAACTGAAGTCTTTCATTAATTCCTGATGTGTTCTATCATTGCACAAAGCTCTCTGGTGTAAAATTTACCCTGATACTTGGATGAAAAAGAACACCCAGTTCCCATATAAGGCATCAGGTTTGAGGCCAGACATATACTTTGGAGCCTGGATTGCTAATACGTGGTCTTATCTTTAAGGCGATAGCATTTAATAATTACAAATTGCTGGAGAGTTTGAACACTTCTGGAGACATGTTTATTGGAGCTGCGCTGGTTCATTAAATATGATACCACTGCTTGCAAATTGTAATCGACAGAAAAATTAAACAATTGACTAATCAGCTTGTTAACAGTTTAAGGGATGCAATACTGCTTATACCTCATTTGGGCTTTAAGAAAACCAATTACATGATTTCAATAACACAACAGTGAAATGCACGGTTAGTAGCTGAACCTGACATGGGTATTAGCAGGGAAATGCAAACTGAATGAGAATGAGCCAGGGCCTTTTTAATATAATGTCAGCATCCTTTAATTGTAAAACAAGTAATAATTGGTATACAAGTAATTTTTTTAAATTAATTTCTGGGATGTGGGCATGCTGGCTGGGCCAGCATTTATTGCCCTGCCCTCATCACTCTTGAACTGAGTGGTTTGCTACACCATTTTAGAGGCGATTTAAGAGTCAACTACATTGCTGTGGGTCTGGATTCACATGTGGGCCAGTCCAGATAAGAACAGCAGATTTCCTTCCCGAAACGACTTGAGTGAACCAGGTGGTTTTTTACAATAATCAACAATGGTTTCATAGTCTTCATTATATTTTTAATTCCAGACTGTTATATTGAATTCACATTTCACCACCTGCCATAGTGGGACTTGAAACTGGGTCACAAGAGCATTACCCTGGGTTTTTTGATTACTAGTCCAGTGATGATAGGACTACGCCACTACCTCCCCCAAATGCTTTTGGACAAAAGAGGTCAAGGCACTGCCGAGACATTAATAATCTTTATTGTTGTCACAAGTAGGCTTACATTAACACTGCAATGAAGTTACTGTGAAAATCCCCCAGTCGCCACACTCCGGCGCCTGTTCGGGTACACTGAGGGAGAATTCAGAAAATGAAATGAAAATGAAAATCGCTTATTGTCACGAGTAGGCTTCAATGAAGTTACTGTGAAAAGCCCCTAGTCGCCACATTCCGGCGCCTGTCCGGGGAGGCTGGTATGGGAATCGAACCATGCTCCTGGCCTGCTTGGTCTGCTTTAAAAGCCAGCGATTTAGCCCTGTGAGCTAAACCAGCCCCAATGTCCAATTCGTCTACAAGCATGTCGTTTCGGGACTTGTGGGAGAAAACCGGAGCACCCGGAGGAAACCCACGCAGTCACGGGGAGAACGTGAAAACTCCACACAGACAGTGACCCAAGCGGGTATGGAACCCGTGACCCTGGCACGGTGAAGCAACAGTGCCAACCACTATGCTAACTTGCCGCCCATACTTGTATCATATTTAATGGGTGGGATTCTCTGATCCTGAGGCTAAGTGTTGACGCTGTCGTAAACGCCGTCGCGTTTCTCGACGGCATCAACATGCCCTCAGGAGCAGCGATTCTGACCCCTACTAGGGGCCAGCACGGCACTGGAGCAACCCACGCCACTCCAGCTGCCGATGCTGGTGTCAGATGGGCGCCGCGGGTCTGCACATGTGCAGTGGGACCGGTGCCAATGCGCGCATGTGCAGTGGCTCCCTTCTCCGTGCCGGCACCGACGCAACATGGCGTAGGGCTGCAGGGACCGGCGAGGAACAAAAGAGGCCCCCAGCCCAAGAGCCTGCCGATCGGTAGGCCCCGAACGCATGCAGGACACAGCGGTGACCACCCCCCCGGGTCGGACACCCCTCCTCCACCACCATGTCGTCCCCGGATGCATGCATGCCGAGGTCCCGCTTAGCCCATCCCGGGTGGAGAATCGCGGCACCGATTCTCTGCTCTCCGGAGAATCGGCGGACCGGCGTCGGGGCAGCGTCGCGCGATTGCCGCCCGTCCCAGCGATTCTCCGGCCCGGCTTGGGCTGAGAGAATTCCGCCCAGTGTAGCGAAACATGGCATTAACTTGTTTCCCAACTAGTCAAGTTTCTCAGTATGGTTCATGAAGGTGCACAACATAAGAATGTTTTCATTGGAAAATACTGAATTTTCTATCACTGGTCCTTTGATACCTTTTGCTTTGGAACCTATACCCCACATTCCGAGTTCAAACCGAATCCTATGTCGATAACCACCCCACAATTCCTTCACCAAAATCTTTGCACTCCTCCAACTCTGACCTCTTATGCAGTTTCAATTTTAATCGCTTTACCCATTGGTGACTGTGTCTTCAGCTACCTTAGCCTTCTGTTCTGGAATTACGCTCCTCAACATCTGTCTCTCAAACTCTTTATTTTCTTTGAAGAAGCTCCTGAAACCTATCACTTTGATGAAGCTTTTTGCGTCTGCCCTGATATTTCTCCACGTGTCGACCTTTGCCTTGTAACGCTCCTGTGGAGTGCATTGGGATGGTTTCACTTGGAAACATCTCAAGGCATCTAAATAAAAGTTCCACCTGAATTCAAGTTGTTGCAGTTGAATTGTAGAATGCGATTTGTGATCAGGCTTTTTAGTCTTGTGCGAATACCTTGCTGTCTGCCTCCAGCAACAGAGTTCCCACCTATTCACATCCTATTAATGAGCTGGGAATCATATTCTCCAGGCCCTCATGATTCCCTGATCCTCTGGGCTGGGATTCACATGGGCGAGAATTGGTGCAGACTTGGCCCTGGCATGCTGGACCTTGCGGCGGGCCAAGGGAATAAGGGCGAAATTCTCCCAAAACGATTCTGGTCCCCCGTCGGGGCTAGCAGCCCGACGTCGGAGGCTCCGACAAGTCGGGCTTAACGAAAATCGTTAAGCCCGCTTGTCGGACTTAGCGCCGGCTGACGCGTCATATGACGTCAGCCGCGCATGCGCAGGTGGGAAGACTCCACCCGCGCATGCGTGGGTGACGTCATCGCGTTTTTGCGCGAAACCCGCGCATGCGCGGTCCGGGTTGCCCCTCAGCCGCCCCGCGTATTGATACTGCGGGGCGGCGGAAGGACAAATAGTGCGCGGGCATCGGGCCCGCTGCCCGCGATCGGTGGGCACCGATCGCGGGCCCATGGCACCCTTGGCACGGCCGTGGTACTGCCGTGCCAATCGGTGCCATGGTTATTTTTTTCCAGGTGGTCACGACGTTTTTACGAACGGCAGGACCAGGTGTGTTTGCCGTTCGTAAAAAGGTCGTAAAGGGCTGGGACTTCGGCCCTTCTAACAGCTGTGAATCGCTGCCGGCCGTAAAAAAACGGCGGCAGCGATTCGTGTCGGGATTTCGGCGGGGGGGGCGGGAGAATAGCGGGAGGGCGTCAAAAAAGTCGGGAAGGCCCTCCCGCTATTCTCCCACCCGTCGTGGGGGGGGGGAGAATTTCGCCCTAAATATTTCAGGGAGCTGCTACCAAAGCCATTAGAGGGCCACCTTCCCCCCTCGCCCCACAATGCAAATCCTGCCCACCCTACCCCCCTCCCCATGCCCCCATTAACGACCACCTAATTATAGAGACACTCGCCAGAGACCGCCCCATGAGAGAGACCCCCACCAGAGAACCCCCCCCCCCCCCGATTACAGCGACTCTCACCAGAGACTCCCCCATGAGACAGACTCCCACCAGAGATCTGCCATTAAGAGAGAACCCAGAATTTACAGAGATCCCTGCCTGGAAACTGCCTACTACAGAGACCCCTGCTTGAAAGCTTCAGGGGTCCCTTTGGACACTAAGCGGCAATTTAGCATGGCCAATCCATCTAACCTGCACAACTTTGGACTGTGGGAAGAAACCGGAGCAGCAGGAGGAAACCCACGGAGACACGGGGAGAATGTGCAAACTCCACACAGTCACCCAAAGTCGGAATCGAACTCTGGTCCCTGGAGCTGTGAGGCAGCAGTGCTAACCACTGTGCCACCGTGCTGCCCCAATTTCTCTTAAGCAAAGTCCCTGGGCTTAGTTTTCCATTTGGGAGATGAAGTCAGTTGGTGGGTGGGAAAAATGGTGTGATTCCCATCCGGATGAGCATCATATTGGGAGCTGTCACCCCCACCCTCCACCAGTGCAGAGACACACACCTCAGTGGGTGACAGTAGTAGTCGGGCTTCTGGGGTACCTTCTGGTGAGCACTGCAGATGCACATCAGGTGGAGGTACGAATGCCCAGGCAAGACAGCAGTCGGAGGTCTGCTGGATCCCAGGACCCAGTTCAGTCCCAGTCCAATGTCCAGGTATATCCGGAGCTGATGCAGATGATAGGGTGCAGCCGTGAGATTCAGAGGGGGGATGTCAGTGACACTCCAGCAGGCCCATAGCTGATTGGAGGAGTCCCAGGAGCTCTGGTCACAGGAGATGGCGACGGCAATTGGTGGCACTGAGGCCAATGGAGATGGGAGTGGAGAGCCCGGAGCATGACGTCGGTGGCATGAGTGGAGGTGTTCAAGGCGTGGCTCAGTCAGTGACGAACGTGCCGCTAGGGGCATCACCCAGGTGGACCTCAGAGCATGTCGTAGTCCCGGGTGGGCATTGCCGAAGTGCTGCAGAGCAGGTCCCAGTCACAGGTAGGTATTGCTGAGGCATTGCAGAACATGTACAGTTACTGATGAGTAATGCCGACGGCATTGACGCAATGTTGCAGACATTGGGGAGCCACCAGCCCTGGCAGAGCCAGATGATGCAGGGGCAGCCGGGGCTCGATCCAGCTGCCCCTCTGTCCAAGGTGAACCCCAGGATCTATGGTAACCGACAAGGAGGAGAAGGAGGTGCTGGAGGTCGACACAGAGCCATCCCCCGAAGTGGCGATGGTGGCCACCAGCTCCCCCGAGTTCCACCCCACTGACAACGGCACTTCTCGGAGTCAGCACCCAATACAGTGCGGCACAGTGGGACATGTGTCACCAGCAAGTGCACCAGGGTCCTCCAGTCCCAGGCTGCCTCCACCTCTAAAGTGCATCCGTTGGACACACCTAGACACAGTGGTAGAGCACGTAAGGCTAGGCTAAGCACGTCAAAGATCACTAAGAGGGCACTGGGGGGAGAGGCTAGAGGAGCCAGAGGAAAGGGTCTTGGAGGGATGGGGAGAATGGCGCGGTATCATCAGGAGATTGGGCCAGTCAAGGACACTTTTGTACATCATTGAAATCTGTTGACGTCAACCAATATGACGCCTCTGCCACTTTCGTCCGCAATGTGGGTTGAGCAGCAATCTCATGCCCATCTCCCATCCTGGATGTCCTGGACTCCTCCCGTCCCCAGCCCTTCTCATGGCACACCATGGGGAGATGATGGATGTGAGCGAGCACTCAGCAGACAGGGGTCAGACTCTGGCATTGAATGTGGAGCACCAGTGCTCAGATCTCTGTGGGTTATCATCAGGGGCTTTTCACAGAAACTTGAAAATGAAATGAAATGAAAATCGCTTATTGTCACGAGTAGGCTTCAATTAAGTTACTGTGAACAGCCCCTAGTCGCCAATTTCCAGCGCCAGTCCGGGGAGGCTGGTACGGGAACTTCATTTGAAGCCTACTTGTGACAATAAGCTATTTTCATTTCATTTAATTCCATTTCAACCCCTGCCCTCGACCATGACCCACAGACAGGGTGAATATAGTCCCATCACCCTGCAGTGATGAGACACAGACCCTGGGAGGGTGGTAATTGGGTGGAGGAAAGTAAGGAGGGTGAAGTGGCGGGAAGGGAAAGGCAGAGGTATGAAGGGGTGGCAAGGGGGTGGCGGGGAGAGGGGGAATGACGGACAAGGTCATGTCCTATGTGAACCATCAGTCACCGGCCTCTGTACTGGTGTTCCCCAAGAGTCAACCGGCCATCCTGGGGTGGCCCTCGAAGAGGCTGGGGATCTCCGACTGCCCCAGGATGTAGCTGTCGTGCACACTCCCTGGGAAGTGTGCACACACATACATGATCTTCATGTGGTGGTCGCACACATGCTGGATGTTCAGGGAGTGGAACACCTTCCTTTTGCTGTAGGGAGATGGCTTGGTACACGTAAGGCCATCTATTAGCCCTTGGATCATTCAATCAATTGTGGAGAATCCTGCTGCCCGGGCATCTTGTTGAACGGTTATATGCACACGTGGGCTGTAGCTTGTGAGATTCACAAGTCCCCGCTCGAGCCCTGGGATGATCCTGAGGCATACACGTTCAGGGCCATTGGGAGTGGGTATCCTTTTCCTCAAAGTGGTGCCAGGTCTGCAAGGACATGGAACACAGGTGCCGCACCATGTCCTTGTTGAAGCAGAGCCTTTTGCTGCACACACTGTCCACCATCTGTTCGAAAGGCCAGTGAAGCCTATACACCAGGGGTTCATCGCGGGCCTCCCCTCTGGGTCCCTCCTGGCCAGATGGGTACCCGGGTCCTCAGGGTTTGGGTCCCTCCAGGGTCTGGCCGCCTGACCTGCCAGCAGCACCACAACAGCAAGTTCCACCGGGGTCTAAGATATCGTCCATCCCGATACGGTTACCCATGGGGATCTACTTGGGATGTGTGAAGTGCTCACTTAAGATCGCCATTTCCCGATGATCAATTCTCTTCAGCCATGAGGCCAGAGGCCTCCGTGGCCTGTAGGAGTTATGGATGGTCTCTGGGGCAGGCAGGCAAGAGCTGGGATTGCCCCTAAATGTGACTACACAGTCCAGCGATTGGCATGGCAGACCCCCTGGCTGCTAAGACCCATCCCCCTCCAAGCCCAGCCTAGACGATGGGTAGCCACCCAGTGCCCCCGGGCTCTTTGTCTGTGAGCAAAGATGGCTACTCACCTTGGGGCCCGTGCTGGGGAGGTCGTTTGATCATGGGGGGGGGGGGGCGTTATCATGCCTGTTAATTGTATGGCGATTGCGCTTAAGTGGCGATTATTGGTTTCTCGCCACGCTACGGTGAGATCCTGATTTCACCAAGGAGAGCGGGCCGGTTAGATGGCAAACAGATCGGTGCCCAGCGCGGTTCTCGATTTTGCCCTCTTTCACGAGTTAACGGCCTCGTCGCACTATCGTTAAGCGCAACACGGCCATTCAATCACACCCTTGATCTTCCTGCTCATTAACATCAACTTCTGTTTCCACATCTATCATATGCACATTCAAGGATTTCCAGCCTCCTGCACTAACTTTCGATCTCCCACAACCTTGACCTGATTCATGGCTGTGACCTGTTTCTCTACCATGCATTACTGTTCCCTCTACTTTTACATGCCACTTAGCTATGACCAATTTTCCCACAGGTTTCCCACTTAAATAGTTGGTGGCTACCATAGCAACCATAGCATCTAAATTTCTGACTCTGTGCCTGTGAATTTGGTTGCCATGTCAGTATCTTGTTGTAATCCCGTGGGCCTCCACTGCTGGCTTAAGAGCTTCCTTCCAATTTGCATCTCTCTCTCTTCTGACATTTCCATGTCTTTGCAGGCCTCCTTCCATGTCAGCTTATCGTCATGGCTCAACATGTGGCTTTCGGAATAGTCCATCATACTGGGGTTTCACAGGAAATAGCGGTTAGATGCCACCTCAACAGCGGCTGCGCCATCATGGCGAGGAAAATATTGACTTTAATTATGCCAGTCTTCTTTGTTGGGGTTGAATTCCTCCATTGTCCCCAAATATGTTTTCAATGCACATTATTATTCATAGCAGTAGAATTTGGATATTGGTTCCTTTTCCTGAGGTACTACTCTCATTTCCAAAACAACCATCATTGGTTCATTCCTCAAAAGATTTAAGCCTTGCTAATGATTACCCCCATCTCCAACCTCTCCAGTGTCTCTGAATGTATCTATTGACCCTGAAATGTCTGGTTTCCATTACTCCAAAATTTACCCTAAGAACGACCGTGATTGATATTCCCATTTCTCTCACCATGCTGCATTAGTCCACTTCGATCTCTCTGCACTGATACTACTTATTGCACACTTCCATTATCTAGCTTGGTAAAACTGCATCATTTGATTCCATTCATACATATTTATTCACCATCAGAGCATCTCCAACAATAGCTTCTCCTCACACCCCTATCTCATCACCTCAAGAATTCCTGAAGCACATATCCTTGACACATTGCCCTTTAGAGAAGGAAATCTGCCATCCTTACCCGGTCTTTCCCACATGAGACTCCGGGTCCAGAGCAATGTGGTTGACTCTGAAAGGTTTAGCAAGCCAGTCAGTTCTAGGGCAATTAGGGATGGGAAATAAATGTTGACACAGCCAGCGACACCCACATCCCATGAACGAAAAACAAAACATTTCCTCATATATGTGCTTCCTCTTAGTGACAATATCATGCAGACACAGAGTTAGTGGAAGGATAACCACCATGTCTTATTTTATGGGATCATCCCATCTCTGAGTCTGCTGTCCCATGTCCCTGATTGCATGCTGCCAGGTCACTGTTTGCCCTGTAATTATGACCTCTAAATGGTGCGTAAGCATCTCCGCCTGTTTGTGCCCTCCAACAGGTTAGGTAAATGCACCTTTTTATTCCTCTGGAACTGAACCCCAACTGTGGTAACCCCTTCCTCCTTAATATTTTCCACAAAAGTCGATCGCCCCGGTCGGCGGCCACTTGTATTCTGATGAAATCCAACTCCGTCAGCACTTCCATAAATCTTTCTGCTGTCTCTTTGCTGTATTGCAGCTAAACATTGGAAGATTCCAGCTCAACATTGGAAAGACCAAGCTCATTGATTTTAGTCCCCCCCAGTACAAACTCCATCCCCTTACCACTGGCTCCATTTCCCTCACTGGCCATTTTCTCAGGTTAGAGGAGACTTTGCAATCGTAGCATCCTGTTCGCTCCCAAGAGGAATTTCCAATCCTATATCCTCTCAAAAACAATGACCCTTCACTCCCGTAACATTTTAATGCTCCATTGGTACCTCAACCCGAACATTTCATTCATAGATCTGACACCTCCAAACCCAATTGTTCCAATGGTCTCTTAGTTGCCTTCCACTCTATCTCAAGCTTTAGCTTATTCAAAACTCTACTGCCTTAATTCCATTCCATACCTCTAGTCACAGTTGTCCATCAGGCCTAGCTGTTCTCACCCAGGTTGCACCCAGTCGCACAACAGTTCGAATTTAAACTTCACATTCCCGTGTTGAAATCCCTCTCACATTTTACCCTTCTTTATCTCTGTTACTTCCTTCATTTCTACAGCCTCCTCTCTGAACACTCATTCCTGTTGCATTTGCTTTTTATGCATGACTCCAGCTGCACAGGACTGAAATGTCAACTTAGGTTTTATGCTGAAATCTCTGGTATATGATGTCACCCTTCTGATTCAGAGGTGAGAGCCTTAACAATGAGCTAGGGCTGACAACACAAGGGAATGCTTCGGTTTGGACATTTGAAGCAAATTTAATTAATTTTTTTCTGCCATTACAGCGTTGCGATAAGTGTCGCATTTCATGACACAATCGCCACACGATTGCTGCACTGGATCCAACTAATCTTTATTAATGTGTTTTTCTTCAGGAACTGTCCAAATATTTCTAGGCAAAACAATGACTGAGTCAAAGGCCCTGACTTTAGACCCTGTATTCATTCATCCAAAGTTATGTAGCACTGTGGCATTTATCCTCTCTTGTTGAAGACTCCAGCTGTAAGATATAGATGATCTCCCACCATGTTCCAGGAATGAAACGTCAACATTTACTAAGCTCTTAAACTGTAACAGCGTGTGATAGTCAAGTAAAATTTATACAATTCAATTTCACCAGCAATTAAGCCATCCTGGCACAGTTCCTTTGAACAATTTACTGTTATGGTTTTAATGTTAAACTAACAAAGTGGAAGTAATTGCATGAAAACTGTAGAACTTGGATAAACTTTTAATGGACGGTCGGGTTAACAGTAAACACATTTGGAAGGAAGCTTCCCACTGGAAAAATCCAATGATGGCTGGCAGTCAATGATACCAGGCATTTAATTCTAATTTTGGGACTGAGATGGAAATTGGCCATAACTTTACAGTTTTAATGAAACTACTGCCAGGTTTTCGGCAGTCACCAAGTGCAGGAATTCACCATCGTACATGCCCTTTCCCGTTTTCCAGTTTCTGAATACATGTTCCAGGCACAAGTCGGCAGTGCTTCTCTTTACTATGCTAAAATATTCCATGTTAAGTATAGACTGTTGCATCGGCATTTTACTTCGTAATTCATATTCTAAACCGCTGGAAATGGTAATAGAAAGAGAGTAATTGTGGTAAAATTTACAAAACCCAGCCATTGTTTATTCATGTCAAATCAATGTTGGCTAATATTGTCACTCCTATCACGTATCTCTCTTTGTTTGCAAAAATACACAGGGTTTGTGTAGATACTTACTGGTCAGGCAGTTATAATATTCGAGGATGTGCAAAGATAGCTTAACTCCTTCCAATCCTTGTGGCTAAAAGCTGGCATTTCAGCATAACAAGCAACAAAGCTGTGCTTTTTCTCTTAAACAAAGCAAGGGTTTTTCATCAGTGGAATTCTTTTGTCACAACAACACTTCTTTGTATCAGATGATAATGGTTTTAAGTATTACTGACCTGCAGATGAAACGGAAAAAACAAATGCAGTTCCCGTAGCGAGTCAAGCTCAGCAACATAAACTTTCAGTCATATTGCAGTGCCAGAGATCAGTTGAACCCTGACATGGTGTGGCTTCGATATTTTGCTGTGAGAGACTCTTATGGGGGAAGTGGAGCTCAGAGACTGAAAGTATATGGATCAAGTATTTCACAGAATCGCAGAAAACGCCCAGCGCAGAAGAATGGCATTTAGCCCATCGAGTCTGCACTGGCTGACTGAAAAAACATTCTACCTAATTCCACACCCCTGCCTTGTCCCCGTAACGTGCATTCTTTTTTTTTAGATATCAATCCAATTCCTCTTTGAATGCCTCGATCGAACCTGCCTCCACCACCATCTCAGGAAGCTCATTCCAGACTCCAACCACCCCTGGTTAAAAAACATTCCCCTCACATCATCTCTGCTCCTTTTGCACATTATTTTGAATCTGTGCTTGCTAGTTCTTGATGCTCCCTTGAGTGGGAAGTTTCTCACTATTTACCCTTCCCATACCCCTCAGAACCTTGAGGGGTATCTCATTTCAGCCTTCCTTTCTCCGAGGAAAACAGTCCCACCCTCTGTAACCTAATTTCGTAGCTATAGTAGTTTAGCCCTGGAGTCTTTCTTGTGAATCTCCTCTGTAATCTCTCCAATGCCTTCACATCTTTCCTCAAGTATGGTGCCCAGAACTGGATGCAGTCTCCAGATGAGGCCAAACTAGTGTCTTACACATTATCTGCTTACTCTTGTACCCAATGATCCTATTAACAAAACCTAGAAAATCTAGAATATCATATCCTTCGTTAACTCCTTTCTCAACATGCCCTCAACATTAAGGTTATAAGTGTCACAAATTGTGACATGAAATGGTACAAGATGCTATCTGGAAAGGTTTCAGTCCTGATGGTAGCCATTCCGGTTAGGATGAGAGACTACAGGTGCTTACAGCACCGAAGAGTTTGACCCAAGGTGGTGGATTTTCAGTTTGCAGATCTGGAAGTACGACTGGTATTGTGGACAGGTCAAGCGTTATAGAAAGCTTTTGGATGATTCATGTCAGAGTGGCCAGTTCACAACTTCATTGTGTCTGTATCAGACTGATGTAAAACTAATCCCACTGTCCCATCCCTTTCACTTGCGTTCTTCCTTTACCTTCTTGGGGTTGAAAATATTTGTTGATTTTTCTCTTAAACATTGCAGCGCTTCCCACCTTAACCGTCCCCCTGATAGCAACGCATTTTGTGCTCCTGCAAACTTTTGCGCAAGGAAGTTTCTTCCAACTTAGTAACCATTTTAAAATGATGATACCATATCGCTGACTCCTCACCAAAGTAAATAGTCTTCGACTAATTACATAGATTACATAGAATTTACAGTGCAGAAGGAGGCCATTCAGCCCATCGAGTCTGCACCGGCTCTTGGAAAGAGCACCCTACCCCCTATCCAAGATCAACACCTCCACCCTATCCCCATTACCCAGTAACCCCACCCAACACTAAGGGCAATTTTGGATACTAAGGGCAATTTATCATGGCCAATCCACCTAACCCGCACATCTTTGGACTGTGGGAGGAAACCGGAGCACCCGGAGGAAACCCACACGCACATGGGGAGGATGTGCAGACTCCGTACAGACAGTGACCCAAGCCGGAATCGAACCTGGGACCCTGGAGCTGTGAAGGGATTGTGCTATCCACAAGGCTACCGTGCTGCCTAATTGCTCAGTCAAGATCTGAAGCTGAACTGGAACAAACACTCAATGTTTAATGCTCTTAACTGATTTATAGGCAACATGTAAATTATTGCAAGATCATTTACATTAGGCAAAAGTTGACGATTACCATTTCCAAATTCAAAAGCACGTGCCAAACATTAGCGATATTGAGAGACAGTTTGTTTTTTAAAAGAGCTTCTCAAAAATGAATACTATGGTTCCATTCTCCACATGGTTTGTGAGGATGTTCTTCAGTGCAAAAGGTTTGCAAAATAATTTCCAGCACCGTTCACCCCAAATTCTCAACCTATGGTGTTTAGTGGAGGAAAACGTGTTGGCTTTAATCTTGGAAAATAGAAAGTTTTGGCATCAAAGGATTTGGCAGGTAAGCAAATTGTGGACCTTATTCTGTTACATTTTCCTAAATTCAGACATAGTGGCGTGCCATTTTCTACCACAATAAAAATGGCCTCTTGGTAAATAATGGGTAATCAAGATCCGCAGGATTAGCTATGCTAAATTGTCCAATGTGTCCAAAGATTTGTAGGTTAGGTGGGGTTACGGGGATTGGGCAGAGGAGTGGGCCTAAGTAAGGTGCTGTTTCGGAGGGTCGGTACAGATTCGATGGGCCGAATGGCCTCCTTCTACACTGTAGGAATTCTATGGTTCTAAGAGGTCACAAATTTTGGTGCTACACATATCCTGAAGCAGTGAAGACAAAACCCCCCCAAAAAACAACAAAATACTCTGGATACATCAAACCTGAAATAAAAACAGAAAGTGTTAGCAATGATCAGCAGGTCTGGCAGCATCTGTGGAAGGTGAAGCAAAGTTGACTTTATCAGAAATGGTAAATTTTCTGTTGTTTTATTAATCAATTTAAGCCTACATTCTGCATTTGCCGTCAAACCACCAAAATGGCTGTCCTCCCCGATTTATGATATCATCCATTACAAGTGGTAGCCTAAATCAGTGAGGAAAACAAACTTGTAAACATCGCCAACAACTGAATGTCTCAAAGTACACTCGATGAGTTACTTTTTATAAATGTTGTAATTTTGTAATGTTGAAAAAAAGGTGATATAAAGAAATGGCTGATGGCTGGATACAGCAAAGACTAAGGACCCTGACAACATTGTGGCTGTAGTGCGAAAGATTTGTGCTCCAGAAACAGCTGTGTGCCCTAGCCAAGGTGTTCCGGTACAACGGCAATACTGACATCTGCCCAGGAATGTGGAAAATAGTCCAGATATGTCCTGTCCCCAAAGAGGAAAATCCAATTCTGTCCCATCAGTCTACTCTCAATCATCAGCAAAGTAATGGAAGGCGTTGTTGGCAGTGCTATCGAGAGGCAAAAACCTGCTCAGTGATGCTTAGTTTGGGTCTCATTAGGGCCACTCGGCTCATGGTTTCATTGCATTCTTGGCCCAAACATGAACAAAAGAGCTGAATTAGGGGCTGTTTAGCACACTGGGCTAAATCACTGGCTTTGAAAGCAGACCAAGGCAGGCCAGCAGCACGGTTCGATTCCCGTAACAGCCTCCCCGAACAGGTGCCGGAATGTGGCGACTAGGGGCTTTTCACAGTAACTTCATTGAAGCCTACTCGTGACAATAAGCGATTTTCATTTTCATTTCATTTCAATTCGATAGGTGAGGTGAACTTGACATCAAGGCAACATTTGACCAAGCGTGGCAACAAGGAAACCTCACAAAATTGAAGTAAATGCGAACCATAAAGAAAACTCTCCACAGATTGGAGTCATATCTAGCACAAAGGAAGATTGTTGTGGTTGTTGGAGGTCCATCAATTCAGCCCTGGGACGTGATTGCAGCATTTCCTCAGAGTAATGTTCTCGGCCTAAACATTTTCAAATGCTTTCCTCCATTATAAATTCATAAGATGGAAGGGGATGTTCACTGATGAGTGGACAATGTTCAGCACCATTTACGACTCCTCATATAATGAAGTACTCAATGTCCATATGCAGCAAAACCTGGACAACATTCAAGCTTGTGCTGATAAATAGCAAGTAACACAAGTGCCAGGCAATGACCATCTCCAACAAGAGAGAATCTAACCATTGTCCCTTGATATTGAAAGGCATTACCATCCCCTACTGTCAACATCTTGCTACCATTGGCCAGAAACTGAATTGGACCAGTCATACAAACACTGCGACTACAAGGGCAGGTCAAATTCTGCAGTGAGTAAATCACCTCCTGACTCCCGAAGCCTGTCCAGCATCTAGAAGACACAAGTAAAACAAATCTATCTCAAAAGGTGAGAGTTCTATGCTTTGAGTCACGACTAATACATTTCTTCACAAAACAACAGTGACTACATGTCAAAAGTATTTAGTGGCTTAAAGCGTTTCAGAGTGACCCGAGGGCATGAAATGTGTATGCAAGAGCAATTTCTTTTCTTCTCCTTTCTTTAGAGGGTTCGTCAGTGTTATATTGCGAGATAGTGTTAAAACATAACAGAGATATATTGAATGAAGAACTATAGACGCAGAACAGCACAACTACTCCAGTGGTCTTGTTCTCCGGAATCCCGGGCTAACTCCAGCTAAGCCCCAGCAACCTGAACTACGCCTAAACACCTGAACTACGCCGAAACACCTGATAGACTAACATTCGAGCACTCGGTCCCCATAGGCTCTAGGCCCATCGCGTGACCCTCACATTATCGTGACTTAAAGCGGTCACTCTACCACATTCCTCTCCCTAACGTTCCCTGACAGATTGCTGAAATGCAAAAACAGAACATCTCTATTTACAGTTATATAGTTACAGAGAGTTAGAGTGAGGGAGCTCAAAACAAAGTTCATAAGGTAAGTCGATCAGAAAGGCTGCCAACTGCAGGGCCTGTTTGACCTGATCGAAAAACTTCCTCTGGGAGTCTTCCCACTTCCAATGTTGATGCTTTTATAGCAGTTGATGCAAGGGTGTCAAAATAGCCGATATTTACCTACTTTAGCCATGTTGTTCACTGTCATCTCATAATCATACAGGTTTGGACTGTGCTGTCCCGCTTCAACATGGGTACAATGGATGCTGCATATTCTGAAAACTGGAAAGTAATTACTCCCAGTTCCTCCAGACACTTCAACTCCACCTTTATTTTCTGGTGTCGAGCATAAGGGGCGGGATTCTCCCATACCTGGCGGGACGGGGGGTCCCGGCAGGACAGAGTGGTGTGAACCACTCCGTCGTCGGCCCACCCGAAAGGTGCGGAATCCTCTGCACCTTCAGGGGCTAGTCCGGCGCCGGAGTGGTTTGCTCCCCGCCGGCCTGAGTGGAAGGCCTTTGGCACCACGCCAGCCGGGGCCGAAGGGACTCCGTCGGCTGGCACGGGTCTGCACATGCGCGGGAGTGTAAGTGGCTGCTGATGTCATTCCCGCGCATGCGCGGGGGGGGGTTCACCTACGCGTCAGCCATCGCGGAGGCTGACACGGCCGGCGCGTAGGAAAAGAGTGCCACCACAGCACAGGCCTGCCCGCGGATCGGTGGGCCCTGATCGCGAGTCAGGCCACCGTGGGGGCAACCCCCAGGGCCAGACCGCCCCGCGCCCTCCCCAGGACCCCGGAGCCTGCCCGCGCCGCCAGGTCCCGCCGGTAAGGGACCTAGTCTAATTTACGCTGGCGGGACTGGCAAAGAACTAGCGGGACTTCGGCCCATTGTGGGCCGGAAAATCGCCTGGGGGGCCGCTGCGAGCGGCCGCCGACTGGCGCGGCGCGATTCCCGCCCTCATCGAATCTCCGGTGCTGGAGAATTTGGCGGCCGGCGGGGGCAGGATTGACGCTGTCCCCCGGCGATTCTCCGACCCAGCGGGGGGTCGGAGAATCCCACCCAAAGTGTCTGGTGTCTGCCGCGAAAATTTTTGGGTGTTGCTTCCGGCGCTACATAGACTTTGCCTTCATACCTTTGATGCATCCTTACACTCTCTAGAAGACCTTGTGGTATTTCCGCAGAAACTCCTGCAAGTGGCTAAGATAGCTGAAGTACTGTTGAGATTAAGAAACAGCAGCCCACCCTGCAGGTACTCGTACTTCTTTGACAGCCGCCCCTGTGTCAACTTCCATTTTAAGTGGACGGCCATTGGCGACGAGGATAATCTCACCATATTAAGCTTGGATACTTTTTTTTAAATAAATTTAGAGTACCCAATTATTTTTTTATCCAATTAAGGGGCAATTTAGCATGACCAATCCACTTAACAAGCACATCTTTTTTGGGTTGTGGGGGCGAAACTCACGCAAACACGGGGAGAATGTGCAAACTCCACACGGACAGT